>NC_088115.1:3359791-3962083 GCF_036370855.1 Dromaius novaehollandiae | reverse complement strand
CAATATTTCAGTATCGGTGACACTCACAGCTTCAGGTAATAAGGAGGCTCAGACATCGCTTCTGGAGGCTGGCTGGTAGGGGAGATAAAGCACTAATCTGCTCACTTGCACCCTTTCCCGTGGACCGGTTTAGTCTGCCAAAACTGTTTCCTTCAGCATGGAGGAAGCATTTCTCCAGCGGGGATGCCTATCCACTGCTTCAAGCCAGCTGCTTAAAAAGCATGACGCACCTTAAAAATATATGGGGCCTGCGTTGTTCTGAATGAGCCAAAACCTCTTGCTGGAGTGAGGGACAAATCCGTATTTGCTATCTGCCAGCACCCTCAGGCGCATGCAGGTCTAGGTAGGATTAGCGGCACGTGGCTTCACATCACAGGTTTTCACAAGCTGAACTGTTGCGTCCCAGCCCAGTGCATGGAGCACCTTTTCCAAGAGCCCAGCGCACCCCGTTCGCAAGCGCAACGAACCACGGTGCTGCGTCCCGAGCTCCGAGGAGCTGAGGCTTTCACGCTCAGGTTGGCGTGCACCGTCCCCCCCCCCGCGCAGGTGCCCCGCTTTGCAGTATCATTAAGAAGCAGCTATTTCATGTCCTTACATAGTAACCTCGATGCTGCTACATGAGTAAACTATGAAGTTACACATTAGGTCGTAACATTTCAGGACCTATTAGGAACAAAAGTGCCTTTGTGAACATGCGGGTTACTGAATAACCTCCACCATCCCCATAAAAAGCAGCAAGAGGTTTCAAGCTTTTCTTCTTCTTTTTAAACAAAATCTGGTTTATATGCAAGTCAGGATCTTGAGCCCCTTCTTGTATTTCCACAGCTTGCCTGCCATGCTCTGAGCCTATCAGGAGTCCTCAGAGCTAGGACTCAGCCCTGAAACAGCTTTTGGGTCCTAAGGCAAAGGGAGATTCTCTGGGTCCGAGATCTCACTATTTAGGGCAGGATCAATAAGACCCCTGAAACACCAAAGCCCACCCATTCTGGGGTGCATTACATCTGCTCCTTTCTGCCTTGGATGTCTAGTGGGAAAATTAGTTGTTCTTTTTTTGGGTTTTTTTTTTTTTTCTTTTGAAGAAAAGCTGAGCCACTACATGGGGAGAAAGAGAGAAGGAAAATACAGCCAGTGCGTGTGAGTAGTTAAGTTGCACTCCTCCACTGGCAGCAAGTGCCCATATGCCTCCTGCTGCTCAACCACATCAGCGTCCCCTAATCAATGACCCTGAGGTCAAAACTTGACCTTCTTCCAGCCCCCTCCAGCTGGATGGGTTTCATGGTACGGGTGATGTCAGGACATCACGCAGTTGTTGACTGGGCCAGTAACAAGGTGGGAGGATGTACATAACCTCTCAGCCCATTCCTGCCATCAGCTGGTCATCAAGTACATCAGTGTTTAGGGACTTGATGTGACTACTTATCACAGCAACATTTCTCAATCACCTGCAAAGCCACTGGAGAGGAGCCAAAACTGCTGCAAGTACCCAACTCTGGACTCTGCCCAGCAGGCCTTCAAAGAGCACATCCGAATGCTCTAAGGCCACCCATTTTCCTGCTGCTTTCCCATCTGTGGTCTTCTCTGAGCCATCTCCTAGCTGCTTTTTGCTGCACTATCCAGATTTCTTTCCTACAGATTAATCATAGCGGAAACAGCAATGTAGACCAAGCCCTGAGGTCACCGGTCAGAGGCCCTGTTATCAACTGTAGTTCCGGTTGGAAATTTTCCATAGCCGTTTCTAACACAGACACAGCCTGTGCCTCAAAACTGAGTGTGATGGGGAGCCCTGGTTCCTCGCAATGTCAAGTCTGTTAAGAGCTCCCCACGCTCAACTTACGTTGTCCTGAAATAATTTCTCAGGGATACTGAAAGGACACATAGCTCCTTGCCCTTATGCTGAGCCAAACTTACCACTTTCCACCAACAACCCCTTCTTTCACATGGGCCCAACCGGCTTCTCCCCCTTCTTCCAGGCTTCCCACTTTCCTCCTGGAAACCTCACCTGCACAGAGCACTGGGAACTCAAAAGCAACAGCTCTGTGCTTTTTGACCCTCGTTTCCTTTTCCGAGCCGAAGAGACTGGTTCTCCTGTAAACTGACTTCCCAGACTTGCTCTTGAAGGAACATTAACAGTTCTGTAACTCTGACTTATGTTACACACATTTAAACCCCAAACAGCATTTCCCACCCTCCGCAGTGGGGACTGCACTGGGCAACGCCTGGCCACGAGACCCAGCACCAAGCCGTGCAATTCAGGCTGCAAGATCCAGAGGTGCTTCTGCCTTCAAAGACTTGCCCCAAATCCCTTTTGCAGCAGCGAAGTCAGGAGAAGAATTCGCATGTCACGATTCCCAAACTAGCGCCCTACTCACCGGATAATGCACTTAAAAACATATCTATAAATAAACGTGGGCCTTATATAGACCCAATTAGAATACACTGGCAAATTATTCAAGGAGGCTGGCAGACACATACTTTACTTCAGGTGTCAGGCACAGGAGAGTATTATGGGTTTCGCATTACAGAGAATGCATTGTGACTTTGAGTTATATTGCACTTAGCCTATAAGTGAAACAATAACAGCTTGGTCTATGGAGATAACACCCCAGATCAGCTCCGTACAATAAATTAGTGAAACATTCCATTCCCCGGCACTGCAGTCTCACACCTCTAAATATCAACACAAACTCCAAGGGTTTGATGGAAAAAATGGTGTTAAGTCTCATGGTGTTTGAGGAATTTCCCAATATGCACTAAATTAACTTTCTGGCTACACTAAACAGAGGGGGAGAAAACAGCCCCATCTGAGACAGATGCAAGGCGAGAGATCCAAGCAGCTGTTTTGCACATGAAATCAGATTGCGATTAACACTTACCCCTGGAGTTCTTGCTCTGGTGTTAAAATATAGCTTCAGGGACCCCTCTGTTAAAAATAGCTTGAGTTTTTCCTGCGGACTAGGACAAATTGGGAATTTGAAATCTCCTGGCCATGTCTCCCATGAAAAGTCAAAGAAAGAACCTCTCTCCAAAAGCAAAGCCATTGACTTACATATTCATCTCCTTTTTTGTTTCATCCAGTTTGGCATTTTGAGGATTTGGCCCAAATCTTTAAAGTCTAGTTCATCAAATTCAACTGGAGAAAACCACTCAATACTGCACTTTGGTCTTCTAAGCCCAAACGGACATGAAACACGATTAAGGATAGAAGCAAATTTTGATATAGAGCAGCAATATCTGTTATGAGAGTAAGCAGGTGGAAGAAAGCGGGAAGGCTTTTGTGGATCCAGCCTGAGCCACACTGGCTCTTGTGAGCCAGAGATTGTGTTTTTTCCATTCATGGGTATTTACATACCTTCAAAATCCTGGAAGAGAGAGGAAACAGTCCAGCTGCTGATGAGCCTGAATAAAACTGATCAGGAACTCCTTGATCCTGGCTGTTGTTTTACCCCTTTCCTAGCTCAATGCAAATGTGAACACTTCAGCAGGCAGCCGGTGAATTCCCCTATGGCCCAGCAGCACTTCCCAAAGGAGTCGGCTCATTTAGGCCACTCAGCAGATAACATGAGTTTGTTTTCGAAAAGGCAAAGCAATCTGTCCATAAGGATTTCTCATGCTTCACATGCCAGCCCCAGCCAGGGAAATACAACATTAACTACATCAAAATAAATTGCTGAATGAATAAATTATAAAAGCATTCAGGGTACCTATCTGGGGTATTATTTTACACACTGGTGCCGAGTAGGTTAAAGGAGCATGTTGTGCTGTTACTGCGTTCCCAGCTCTGTTTGCAAGGACACGGCATTGGATTGAAAGTGAGACTATGGACACAAGCTCTCTGCCAACGCAGAGCGACAAGATGCAGATTTTGCTAATGTCACCTTGCCCCTGAGCATCACCCGTTAGGGAAAGGCAGCACCAATGCCGACTTTACGGCAGCACAGGAGGAAGAGAAGCCATCCAGACAAAGCTAAATACAAGTCCATGGACACAAGTCCTACAAATGCAGCTTTGTAGCTGAGCACGGACCCACCACTGCCTGTTGATCTCCTCCCGCTAGTCCCAGCCCAGCCTCCTCCTCGCTGCAGCGGCACAGCAGTTTTAACGTACTGCTCAGCCAGCCTGCACAGCCAAGAGACATGCAGCTCTCCACCTAGACAAAGCCCTTCGCTCACTTACGTACCATTTCACATTGGAGGATTTTAAAGAGCTTTGCAAATATTCAACAATTAAGCCTCACGACCCTTCTGCGGATGGGCTGAGTGCTATTCATCACAATTTCTCAGGCACGGAAAGAGAGGCAGAGAGCCATTAAGTGATTTATCTAATATCACGCAGAAATCCTACAGGAGAATTAGGATTATCACCCAGCTGTCTGGATTACCAGCCTTTTTTAATACAATTTACTCCTGATCAAAACCAGCTAGGCCACTTCAGGGCTTTACTTGTGGGATGATTTCTAACCGTGCTGAATTTATATTGTTGCATTTTTTTTAATGAAGGGAAAGGGAAAAAAAAGTTAACTACCATTTCAACAACCATAAGCAAAGTTTGCACCTTTCTGTTAAGAATACTCATTGATGGACTTTCAGTTCAAAGTTTCCTGAAGAGTATATGATCGAAGAGCACCCAACAGTTTTGGTGCTAACCCCAGAATTACATCTTTTGCAGATGCCCAAGTTCTGCTTGTGGAGCAGCAGGGTGAAAGCTCAACTCCATAGAAGTTATGGGATCATTGCCATTCCCATTGGCGGGGCCAGGGTCTCACTCGAGCTGGTTAGTGGGTGAATGCTGTTGCCTTTGGCACAATAAACCTCCCCGAATCACTGTAAATTATAATAAAATAGTATTAATTTTGGCCTTTTACCCAAAAGAAATAAAAGCCTGCTCAGGACTAAAGCCTACCCACAGATACACAGGCTACAGGCTTCAGCCACGTGAAAAACATGGGCAGCTCAGAGCCAGAGGTGAGAGTGGAGATCTGCTGCTGCCTCACATCAAATTCAGGCTTATTCCTCGTCACAAAAGATTTTAACTTCGCCCCCGCTGTACAACCACAGTCACTGTTAGGCCAATAACCCCAGGCAAGGCAGTAAATTATGTGCCCCCTCAGCTGGCCTCTCTGTTCTCCTATCCATATGCTAACTCCCACTGCTGGTTAACTGGGCTTGGATGAATCCAAGCTCTTGCCCTGAATGTCCCCTGACTTCCCCAAGTCAGCTCTGTGGGTGATTTCAAGGAACATCATCACCACTACATCCCAGAGGTGTTATTTGCCATCTGGAGCTGGGCAGGCATTCCAGATGAACACCTTATCCATCCAAAAGCACACTTCTCCACTTAACTGAAACAGTTTAAATTCAAAAATTAGTTTGGTCCCAAAAAAAAATCAATGAAATAGAAATATTGGTGTTTTCAAAGGAAAATACTTCAGTTTTGTTTTGAAACAGTGTCCTCATTTTTGATGTGAGAACAAGCTTCTTTTATAGAAAGAATTTGAAAAGGATTAAAAACTTAAAGCCAAGAGAATATTTTCTGACTGACTCAGGACCAGATGGCCTTACAGAAAAACAAAAAGAACAAATCAACCCCATTGCCTTCATTTCCCTCTTTCCATGCTCTAAAAAATTTGGATCAACCTGATCCAGATTCAGCAAGTCCTGCTAAAGACAAAACCCAGTGAGGTCAACGGGTGTGGACAGCTGTGCAATGAATGTAGCTCACTTTTCTTGGCTGTTTGAACATCCATTAGAAATCCATAGGACCAGGGTCCCCAGTTCCCCCTTTGCTGATGGAGCTCTAGATCAGGCCTAGTCGAACAGCATTTGCTTTCTGCATGATGCTCCATGGCCCGGCTGGTTTGTGAACGGCAGAGAAACGATTCCCGTTGCTCCCATTCACTTTCCTTCCCTCTGGAGCTGTGTGGTCCAAGCCACATTCAGCTCTGAGTTTTCAGGAGACACCAGGATTTTAGTCTGAGCTCTTTTACTCCTGTCACAATGAACACAGTCACCAAGCAATGGTGTCACATTTATTCTAAAAGCCATCTTGGCCCGTAAGACCTGATCTTGACTGCCCTCCCTGCTTATTCACCTCTGAAAATGAGCTTTGTAAAAACCTGCAGACATCTTAACATCTTGGCTCCCTTGAAAGCTGCTGTGGATCCTCCAAAAGGTCAGCCTGTTGAACCAGTATCCATGGTCAAACCTTTCCTAGCACTCAGCAGTTCACTGCAGTAAAGAGCACTCAAGGACTGGAAATGTAGTGTGTTGCAATTATAGCTTGAGATTTTTGGTTTTTTTAATATTGCCTACAAAATGAAATCATTTTAACTCCAGGCTCTTTACAGCTGTCACATCTGAAAGAGATTTTGCCATTTTGGTGTCAAAAGGCTGGGTTTGCAAAAAGAGACATAACATAAAAGTCCCTAATGATAAGAAGGCAAATCATTTGTAATTTGAGCCATAGCATCTTTCATTTGGTATGTGGCATCAATTTAATTCTCTCACTGCCATGCTTAGGCAGAAACAGTCCCTACCTAGCCAGTGATCACAGAAAGAAGGTAATAAGCATATAACAAGGATTCTCAGAAACAAATAAAGCCAGGCTTTTGAAGGGATTGTTTTTTGGAATATTTGCATTTCAATGGAACAGAAAGCATCCTTTCTCAATTGTGTTTTGCCAAACTCTCTGGAGCACCCTTTTCTTTCTGTTTGATTAATCATTTCATGCTTAAAGTGTTTTAAAATAGTACTACTTATATCGAGCAGATAAATATGCATCTCTTCTGACAGAAGATGAACCTTAAGGCTCTGTTCCGCTTTGCTCTTCTCTTCCTCTAGCTACTTCAACTCCTCAACCAGCAAACACACAACACAGATTTTTTGGCTGTGTAATAAGAGGTGGTGGATTTCAAAGAATAAAGCAATGCTACAGGTTCTTCTGTCTCAACTGAGAAATTACAAAAGCCAATCTAATAAAAAGGTGAATTTTTCCAAGTGTGCAGCATGATTGAAAAATCAGTCAATTAAAGTTCAGATTCAATATAAAAACTGAATGTTACCAAATGTATAAAAGAGTTGACCCCAGCATGACATCTGCCCTTTCCCTTCAGTTCTCCATAGGGAAAAGAGCTCAACCTGCCATCTCGGGGCTGCTCTGTAGCAGAGGAGTTTTGACTGAGCTTGACTAGATCTGTTAGCAAAGTCTTTGCCCCAAGCTCAGGTCCAAAACACAGACCTGTTTTGCTTCTCAACAACCCCTTAGGCTGCTTTACAGCACATTAGAAATGCTCTGCTGGCTCAAATCATCTTGTCCTGGATGGTCATCTTGTCCTGGATGGTCATCTGTTTCAGATACAGGCAACAGGAGATGCTATTTAGAGAGAGAGTACCTGAGCCTGGCCACTGCAGTCTGCTCCCTCTGTAACCACCAAACTGTTAAATATGAGATACCAGAGAGAAACATCCCCATTCAGTCCTTTTAGCATTCATTTCCAGAGCTGGGCATGACTTTTTCAAATTCCTCTTTGAACCTGCTGATTCACCACCTTCATCGTTTTGTAAACCTCTCTTGTATTGCAGCTCAGCTTTCTCATCTCCAAACCAAAAGCAGCTCTTCCCTCCCCATGTCAGTACAATACCCTCTCCAACTACACTATGTTCTTTAAAGGATAAATTTTACTTCATTATGGGACTAAATATAAAAAATGAGCCTGGCCAAAGCGCACTTTGGTTAAGTTTGTTGTACAAGGGACCAAGCACCAATAGAGCTATGCCAGCACAACCTGAATGCAAAGACCAACTCTGTTCAAGGGGACTAGCTCAGGCCGCAAATGCAGTAAAGTTTCCCTAATGCAATGCTGCTCTTGGGCATAAATGAGCCCCATTTCTCAGCACCAAGGACTGATCCAGACCAAGGAACATCCTCCTGCTGCCACGTTCTGTCCAACACAGAGAGTTCGCTTGGTCCATCCCGTTCAGCGATCCCTGCCCCAGGCTGTATCGCATGAGACGGATGTGCCCTCCGTGAACTCTGGAGCTTCCAGTTCTCCTCACCTCGACGAATGCAGCTACAAGAACAACAGGCAGCCTTGAAAGTTGACTGACAGTTTTTTTGAACCTCAAGGGAAGTTCAAGCGTGGTTCAAATTTCATTTTAAGTGATTGCTCCCCATTCTGAGGGCTCACATACATCAATGTCATAGGCAGTGGGTAATATATTATATATATATTCCATGAGTGACTGCACACTCAAGAAGTATGAAATACTTTTTGTGTTCCACTTATTTATATATAAAACTACTAATCAGCAAGCTGCAATGGTTCACAGAAAAAAATCCAAAGCTTCATCAAATGTCAAGTCCAGGACTAGTCTTGAAAATGAAGGGAAAAAAAATCAGCTTAAGAGGAGGAAGGGAACAAACTACCACTGATGTTTTGGCTTGGGAGAATAGGGAGGAACCCAGCCTACACTTCTGGATAGTTGAACCCTTCATTACTGTTTTGTGCTATTTTTACTGACCTCTGCACTTCATGAAAAAGGCTATTCTCACACTTCTCTTAACCAGATTAACTCATGAGTCTGCACAAACATTTATTTGCAAAGCCTGCAGGAACTGCTGGAGTTTTTCAATAAATCCTCTGGGATTTCAAATTCTCTGTTTGGATAGCAGCATGGGAACTGTTCCATCCCTGCAAGTTACCAGGGAACTGTGCAGAGAAAAAAAAAGAAAAAAACTATCTTCCATAGGAATGAGAGGTCTTTTTATAGGTGCACTTTGGAACTACCTGCTATTCCTTCCCATTTCCTTCTCCAGCAGTCTCTCTGTAGACCGTCACCATGCTGGGCTCTTCGGACAAGAGGAATACATGCCTCACCATCATATGTAATACACCTCTGACACTAGTGGATCTCCCTACCCTTAAAAGGGTAGAAAGTAAATTAAGAAGATTCTAAACCCATGGCTGACTGAGCAGCTTTTCCTGGAGCACTTGTACCTCCAAGCATAAGAGGCATTTCTTTCACTTTTCCTTCTCCAACTGAATGTAGAGATACTATATTCTTTAAAAAGTTTTCCAAAACCAGAGAGATCTTTTAAAGTCTCACACTAGAAGGGGAACAACAGAGAACACAAACTGCAGATGTTAGTCCTGGGGCCTAAGGAATACCCAGAAGGTGCTCAGATGCAGGCATGGTATGGCACTGAGAACTTCCACAGCACGGGACCTTGCTGCCAGGAAGATTAGGAGGAAAAGATGTCATGCATATTCCACCACCCTCACCCTCTTCTGCAGCTGATGCCATAGGAAGCTACGTATCTCTGTCCTCCTTTCCTATGGAAAACAGATCCATCTTGATGTTTTATCCTGGACAGTCAAAACAGTTGGTAAACCAAGAGCAGCATGCATCTCACCTAGTTAAACATCTAATTTAAGCTTCTCATCTAGGCTTCCTCTTATCAGGGGAAGGGGGGGGAGAGAGGGGGAGAGAGAGAGAGAGAAAGAGACAGGCACCTCTAGAAAATCAGTTATCCCATCCTATAACATGCATCAGGCAGAGACAGGCTGAGATGTCCCCTGAACACGGCAATTCTTCACAATATCTGCCTGCACTGACTGTTGGAAGGATCTGGCCCTTTGCAGATGAAGTGCATCCCACTCTAGCCTTCATCTACCTGCAGTCAAGGCTCAGGTAAGAGCATGGGAGTGAAGGGAACTTGCAGGACACTGAGCCAGATCTCTGCTCTCACAAGCAAGTGCATCAGATGATCACTTCCATGAACTGAACTTGCACTGCATCACAATAGAAAGTGTTTTGGCCTGTCACATTCCTGGTCCGGCACATCCAGAGCCATTACACACAGTCACCTTGAATGGAGTATCTCACAGGTACAGCTGTCATCTGAAATACTCTAAGAGAGCTTAGGACCTGAATATTTTTGTGCCTCTGTCCAAGCTGGCTCAGCTTCTCCTTTGTTTTTATGAGACCATTGATTCAGATGCCAAAAGATACATAAGGATTTTTTTTCCCCCTTTTTTCAAACAGCATAACTCAAGCAAGAACTGTTCTACTCTTCACCTGTGTAACTGCTGCTTTGGTCTTGCCTAAAAAGAAACATATCAGAACAACATCTAATGGAGACTGGTGAGCAAAGCCCAACTCAAGGGAAATGCGTATCTCCTTGCAAGTATATGCTGGCCATCCTATTCTGAAGACATCAGATTATGCATGTGGGGATCAGTGCTGGAAGCCACACTCATCTGCCACACTAGCTTTCAGCTTCAAGAAAGTTAGATAACTGGAGCTGAATCTCTGAATAAAGCAGACCTAGTCTTCTGGAGTACGCAAGGTTTTTATGACTAAAGAACTGTTATAACGTGTGCACAAAAATATGTTGTAATCACAACTGCATTGCAGCATGGTATAATTTTCATAATAAGCCTGTTTTATAGTATTTCACATCCGGGTAAGCTCTAATGGACTATTTCCCACAGAGCAGCTATATCTCACTCTCAGTGAAACCTCTTCTGTTTAACATCCATGCTGCAGGTTAATAAATGCCATAGTGTCATTTCCTCAATTTACTGGTTTTAGCAAATGCCAAAGGGCAACATATGTAGCAGAAACCAAGTGCAGAAAAGGGAAACAACAGCTACCAATGTTCTCAAAAAGGTTTTCCATCTTTCATCCAAGTTCTTTTAGGTTTATTTTGTTTTTATGCTTATATTGAAGAATGCTTCTGATTTATTATTACTGTCCAATCTCATGTTGCATTGAATAACAGCAAATTGCTCTTGGAAACTACCATATCTGGAAGATGCCCCTCATTATATTTGTGAAACCCAAAGGGTCACAGAGCCTCCTCCTTTTTCCAGAGATGTACAATAAATGGAGCAGAAAAGTGAGTTTGATGCAAAGGCTGCTTGGAGAGATTCATGGGCCCATATGGCATTTCTTTAAATAAAAGCTGGAAAAAAAATCTACTTCAGTAGTATTAAAAAGAAGGGCTGAAGCTCTTAACTAACCGTAATTCTCAGGTTACCATGAGATTTATATTGGGAACATTTGAGATGCCCTTCCTCCCCCTGCCCTCCACTTCAGTCAAAATAATTTTGCCCTTTTTATAAATGTGTATACATATCTATATATAGTTGGCATTAAAGAGACAGTGTGTCCCAGACAATGTGTTCTCTTTACCTGGAATAATTATTGTATGGAATACGTGTGATCAGGTATTTGGAGTAAAAAGATGAATGGGCAGAGATGTTATCAAAACTGTACTTTTGCTCGAAATACTATAGGATGAATGTGTTCACGTGACAAAACACTGTCAGAAAGAGACAAGTCCTATGTGCTGCAAGGTATGGTAGGAGTGAGCAGGCCTGATATCAGCCCACACTTCACACCATAGCTGAGCACACATGTTCATGCATACAAAGGCCTCCAACCTTTTGTAGGAGTATTGTGCTTTTCTATAAGTGCCACTACACAAGAAAGACCTTTTATTCACAGTTTTGAAGTGAGAATCCAAACAGGCAATTAGAATCGTTCAGCTGCACTCCTCCGTTCCCACAGAGTTGGACACCCGATGCCACCCCTCACCAAGGATCAAAGCCCACTTGCCAGCCAGCATCAGTTGAAAGTTTTTAACTAGGATTTCAACTAGGAGATGGATATTGGTTGAACAGTAGCTAATCAGTCATCACACAGTTGAAATAGATAGGGCTTCTCCATGACAAATTGACCCTGAAGTAAGCGGAAAAAAAATGAGGGCATCCTATTAGATTGCTCCACCAAAGCGATTTCTTGGTTGGCCACTCCACCAAGGGGAAAGCAGCACCAAGACAAATGGTGCAATGGAAGCTTCTCTGAAGAACAGGTTTTGTCATTTTTTTCATTGTCTCTGCACTGTCACAGGCTGTGGATGGACTGCTGTTCAGAGGAGAGGCTGGTGCTGGATGCTACCCTGACCTAACGGCAGCAAGGCCTCCAGGCCTTGACCCATGCAGGTTCCAATTAGCCAAAATTAGTCAGCTGTGTAAAGGGTTTGTCTTCCTTTAAACACCTAACTGTGTGAAAGCAACAGTCCCTTTCTCCAAGTCACCCACTCAACCAACCCTTTGTGGCCTTATAGCCTTCCCCCAGGGAGCCTCCTTCATTTTGTTTCTCCCCTTCACAAGCCATGCCAATCATTAAAGAGACTTAGCAGCCCCATTATCATCCTGGGCAATTCCTAACTCATTAGGCTTTAAAGTTTTTGGACCAGAAAAGAAAAAAAAAAAAAGACACACAAGCAAATGCATAAGCATGATAAAAGGATGTTAATGTTTTACCCCATTGACAATGACTGAAACTGTGGAACAATTATTATGGATATTTCCATGGGCTTAGTGTTACTTTTTCCTGACATGAGGTCTTCTGTGAAGCAACTAATTAAAGATATAAGAGTTTAAACCAGCAGCCAGTTCCAGAGGTTGATTTGAATTCTCCCACTGTGAACTTTCAAACATGGAAGCATGCCTGCTTACACCGACGGGATCCAGCATCCTGCCTTCGCAATGGACTTCTTACATTTTGGCAGGCTGCATGCCTGTGATTATGCCAGACTGCAGCATTAATAATTCACTATCTGATCTTTCAGCATAAAGCACAAGTAAAGATGACATTAAGAGCTGCTTGGATTCCCCTCCTCTGTCAATCTCCTAGAGCGTGTCTTCAGATTGTGTTTAATCTAATGGGAATTTAGTACTAAATTAACAAAAAAGTCACTTTTCAGGAGGTCAGATCCACATCTACCACTCAAGCAAGAGCTGCTTTTTCTGTTGAGTTTACCATTAAAACCACCTTTATTTTTGTTTAAATCTCCACATCAGAAAAAGAGATAAGATGTGCTTAGATTAGGATGCAGCAGAAGTTAGAAGTAGTTTTGGCCTATTCCTGGTAAACAGCGTATTAACACTTTTCCCTTTCTCCCTCTGCTTGTATGAGAGGGCAGACTATCTGCAAAGATGAGAGAACACACATACTTACATCTCCAAGGGGAAGAAGCCGACTTTCTAGCAAGAATTGCTTGTGTTTCCTCTGCACTGAAATAGGAAAACCTCTTCTAGGAAGAAGAACTACACCAAAACATTTTTACCAACATCATCCAGGCCATTTCACTGTGAGCAGATAACAGCCAGGTCCATGAACGGTTGCACTGCAAGGGTGCTGTGGAGCAGGTACTCCTAAAAGCTTTCTGCAGCAGCAAAGCTGGTCTGTTTATCTACATTCTCAGGACCCCAGGTGACTTTGAACTTTTGGTAAGCTACAAACATCCAATATGTCCCAAGTCTTCCCTCTCAGGAACTGGGTTTTATTTTCAGTCAAGAAGGAAATGGAAGGTGGAGGAAGATTATCTCCATTTTTACAAAACAGTTTCATTCACAGCACTTTGTACAATATGCTATTTTCAGGTAGTCCCATGTGCTTCCATTTGGTGCCCTAATTGTTGCATCCCAAAAGCTAAAAGGAGGAGAGGAAAACACTTCAGCTTTCTGTACCAAAATAGACTATGTTGCTACTTTACACTACCCACTGTTCTGGTGCTGTTATCACATTAACACTTAGAGATCCCAAATAAGGTCAATGCCTTTGTCTGTCAGCCTTTGTACAGTCAAGAGACAGTCCTTGCCCCAAAGACCTTAACATATAAATAGATAAGACAGACAAAGAAGGAAGAAAGGAAACATTTTTCTTTGTCAGAGGTAGGCAATAGGAAGATAAAATGGTTTGCTGAAGGTCAGTGACACAGAGCGGAGGAAAGAACATGCTCAAGGCTCTACACAGAGGGACACCCAGAAAAGGGAGCTGTAAGGAATCATTGTGGACTTTCAGAGACATTTAGTTTTCCAGAGCAGCTTTTGGAAGAGTGGTATCTTTGGAAGGGGACCTAGTGACTTCAGGAGAAGTTTGGCCAAAGCAGTCTAAAGACCAAGCATCCTGTGTTTGGATTCAGCCATTAGGGACAAGTCAAATCACTCAGAGAAAAGCAAGCAGGGGCTGGGCTAGGCCCAAAGCCCCTCCTCAGTATCTGCATCAGTGGAGAAAACAGGATACTGTGGTCAAAAACTCATCCTCCAAGCAGTAAGGTCAAGAAAAAGATGGTAGCAATTGGGGGTGGGAGGCTGCAGTGGGGAGGCAACAGCCTAAACAGATCTGCCTTTGGTATCATCCACAGCACTAGGGCATGGAGAAAACATCAAGTTTAATTCAACGCTGTTCCCTACATGCCCCAGAAAGACTGATGTATTAAAAAGACAGTGGGACCTGTCTCAGACAGAGGCAGGAGAACTAAAGGACTAAGGTCACCATTACCTTTTTCACTATTATAGAAAGAGTGAGGAAAAAAATAGCAGACCTTATAGAATAAGCCATCCTGCAGAGTTTGTTCTTCAGCCCCATTTAGTGGCTGGCATGTGCCCTGTCATGTGAGATTTCCCATCCTTTATTCATTTTTCTCTTCATGTCATGAAGGTTGTCACAGAAAGAGCTTTCTTTTGCAAGCTTTAAGTCACAGCATAGCTAGTGGCAGCTGGCCCTGTGATTAACCATGCATTGTGTGGTGGCTCTTATCCACGGCTATGACATGCCAGGCAAGTAATGTTAGAAGTCTTATGTTGAAACAGAGTTTGAGAGAGTGTTTAGTTAACCTAGGTTAAGCTCTGCAGTTCCTCTCTTTCCCCCAAGCACAAATAGCTACAGGAATTTGCAAGTTATTGGGTTTTTTTAATTCTTTGTCTCTGCAGAGCTGCTAGTGTTCAATACACTACAGTACAGACATTTACTGTAATGTATAAACTAAACAGTGCAAAAAATAAAGTCAGTTAGATCACTAACAGCTTTCACTGAATGATGTGGGATTTGTGCCCAAGGTCACTGTACACTATCTATTCTGACCTAGCTAAAAAGGCTACATTTTTGACTTAAAGGATGCAAGTGAGTGTCCTGGTCCATAGAGCCAAAAGGAGAACAGCTGGACCCAGCTCATGCTCTGGATTCCTCCCTGGCTCATAAGGAATAGGGGCTGAGATTCTTCAGCCCCCAGGAGAAAGCAAGACCAGAGTCATGTTCACATCAGGCTGTGCTCACTAGAAACTACAACCACGTTCAGCTGAAGGATAAAGGACGGTCTTCGCAGCATCACTGTGGTCTGGAGAAAGCCCCAGCTGCCACTAACTCCTTCACAACCGAAAGAAGGAAGTCAGTTATGCCCACCCTGCAAAGTGGGCATAAGCAAGAAAGAACTCCCACTTGCAGTATGTGGTGACAGAAGCTAGCACAGCACCATGAAACCCTGACATATAGAGTGGGGTCCTCAATTGCTACCATACCCCAGTAATCAGAAGAGCCTATGTTTTCTGTAATCCACTGACCATTTCCAGTCTTACAACCCATGACCCATCAGACAGAACCAACCTCTTTGGCTTTGCTCCTAAGTTTCCCTCCAGAAACCAACAACCTCTCCTCCTGTTGTTTGGATACAGTCCTCCCTGCTAAAGGAAAAGCACAGAGTATTGCTTTAACTACTGCAGCCATCCAAAGCCATTACTGATGTTTAAAGAAAGCTTGAATTACTGATGGATAGGACATTCCTGCTCACAGTTGTCTTTGCTGCCTGGCTGTAACCCTGCCAGTTTCAACAGCCACAGTGGGTTAGTGCTTAACCCTTCCAGGGACATTCCAGAGCTACAGGGATCTTCCACCTTTCCAGAGGGAAGGATCCTTCCCAACATGCATTGCACCAGACTTGACCAAGTCTGAGAAACAAGACAGTCAAAGGAAGGACAAACATGCATATAGCCATGACCAGAAATAAAGCCTGCTTAACCAGGACAAAACATATGTTGTGTATCATCTATTTGTCCATTTTTAACCAATTCTTGGAATACTTTGTTGCTTTTTTCCTCCTTCATTGCATCTATTCTCTCCTCCACACTTCCCACAAACAATGTCTTCCAGTTCCTTCCTCTCACATTTTTTTCCCCAAACTTTCATAGCCTGTCAACCAGGGCAGGTAACAGAAACCCCCTCTAATTGGAATGTTCATGGAGATAGTTCGTCTCGCAAGAATAACATACACACCAGGGTAGCGGGGGATGCCTCCGAGCCCCTTTCTGCCTGGAAACCCACACCTGTCCTTTGTCACAGCTGGATTGCCCAGACCCGGAATCTAATCCCAGGAGGGCTGGGGAGGGTGGATATTTTATCTTCACAGAAAGGCAAACAGGATGGGCACTCATCGATCTTGAGAAAGAAACATTAGCCAAGTCAAACACATGCTGGGGTCTGAAGCAACAGGATGTCCATGATGTAATGCCTGGATTCACCTTGCCATCTCCTTTTACACTAGGGATGCACTTGGAGAGAATACAAGGAGATGTGAGCACAGAACAAAAGAATTCGCAGAGAGCATTGACCAAACCTGTTCTAAATCAGTGCTGATTCCCCATAATGAAAACATATCACTGTTAGACTCAGGAACCTACAATCTGGGATGTCCAACCATTCAGGATCCCCACCTGTCTATCGTGTGCGTTGCCTTCTATTGCCTTGAGTTATCCACCAGAACACCCTTGCAAGGACCACTGTAAAAAAGTTTTCCTCTTATTTATTTTGTGGTAGTGCCCCCAAGATAATGGAGGTCTCACTGGGAGAAGAGCACATGCTACTCCAGCTGCAGCCAGCTGTGGCTCAGCATGAGTTGAAGCAAAGACAACTTGGCAGAAGAAGTGAACAACAGGAGACTGACATTTCTGCTCACCCCCCCCCCCAACCTCTAACAAAAGTCACATGCGATTTTGTGCAAGAACTGGTGCAAGGACTCCAACAGAGAAGCTCCTGCTGGCAAACTACCTTTATTCAAGGCTATGAAACCATATTTTTAGTTATTGGCTCAGATCCTCTTGCTTATGGCCAAAGAGCACATAGGGGGCAAACCAGAAAAACGATTGTAACCACCCTTGTGCTGTCCCTTCCTGGAGCCAGCTGACAGTTATCCCAGATAACCAAGTTAAGTCAGAGCAGCAGTCAGATGCCATTGAGACAATGGGAAGTAAACAGATTCAGACCCAGCTGAAAGGCCCTCTAACCAGAGCTGAGAAGTTACCTCACCCTTGAAAATATTCTTTAGATAAGGACAGCACAAAATAATCCTTCAGCACCGGTCTTGGCCTCCCCATCTTGTATCTCATAACACGTGGTGGCCAGCCTACTTGGGCTGAGGAAATTGCTGTGACTGTAACCACCAGCTTGCAACAGTCCAGCTTGTAAACACTAATGGAAAGTCTATTATACCGATCTGAATCAAGTCTTGTCACTGAGGAAGGTCTATGTCATCTCTAATACCCTTGCAAAACCAGTTGCCTTAGAAAGCATGAGCTAGAAAGAAGACCCATTACTCTTTTGAAAAACTTAGCTGCCAAGGGGCAAATGAAGAAAACTTCTGTGAATGCAGTCAAAAGAAAGGTCTAGAAAGTCTAAGTCATGCCAGCACCCTGGCATGAGTTTCAGCATTTTGAACTCTCTGGTACTTCCCAGCTCTAACTGGCACAGATGCTACCAGGAGGAACTCTGGTCCTTCTCCCCACAGCCAGTTTCTCTTGTCAGAGAAAAGGGAAGAACAGAAACATAATTAAAAAACATTGGGGAGAACTTAATAGAAAGCCTGCAAAATGGGTGGTGGCTTTGTTTGAGCCGAAAGTCAAAGTTCTGTTTGATCTATGCTCATTTACCAGAGCTAATTCAGAGAACTAACTACTGGCATGGACCTCAAAAGTTTATTCTCTTGCCAGTATTCCCATGCTTGTATTACCTCCTTTAACAATAACACTATAAAATTAGACCTTCGTTAATGCTAATTCCACATTAATTCATAAAGAGAGCAAACAGACCTAATATGACCATCCAGGCATTGATTAAAACAAATACCCAAGAGAACACTGTAATAAAGATTCAACACTTCCGAAGTCTTTGCCATTAGAGACCTGTCATTTTCTAATGATTTGCCTCATTAAGCTAAAGCACTGTGGACCTGCCATTCCCATTCAGATACTTTAGGACACTTGAAACAGTTGCAGGTGGGAGGCAACGCATATCCTACCGTGTTTCCCTTTTGCCAGCCTACCTTCTGTTTCTAGTTAAAAACTTTTAGCAATTATTTCTAATGCCAAAAAACAGTGTTTCTCAGCTGATGGGAGATCAGTGCATTTCCAATGGGAAAAAAGAAGAATTTGTTTTAGAGGTGGTCAAAGGAGTTTTTGCTGGAAGAACACATTCAATACGTGGGGGATCTTCCCTCCCTCACTCCCACCCTTCCTGAAGAAGGAAAAGTTCTTATTTCCTTTGGAAGTTCTACTTTTTTCAGTAAATATAGGATTTTTAGCTGGAATTTTTAGCTATTTTTGCTGAAATGGCTTGTAGTTACCTTTGGAGTTTTTCATAGTTTAATTTTACTCTTTCAGAAAAAATGTTAGAAACTTCCCTAAATGAGAACCTTTGTCAGAACAGGCCATTAAAATTTTGGAGAAACCTTTGTCTAATTAAGAATTAGTTCTTAAACAGCACTGTATTCCTGTTCAGCTTTAACTTCTCTACATTTATTTTATTTACTTTCTGTACAGTGGTCCCTAGCAGGAAATTTGAGTCAGTCTCAACCTCTGAGATATTATCAGCCCTTTCTTGAACATGGTATCAGATTTGTGAGTGTAAGGTTTGAATTAACAAACATTTAAGGGTCAACCCTTTTAAGTGGAAGAGTGTTCAGAAGTCCCTGTTCAAGATCAGCTCCTTTTAGATTTGCATTATCACAACTCACCATGACAATTGTTCAAATTTTTACTGAAAAAGGAAAGTGTTTCTAAGCACTTATCCAAAAGTATTATTTAAAACACTGAAGGAAAAATTGGTTTATAGAAGTATTTCTGATTTTTTTTTTTAAAGTAGGCCCAATTTTCGCTTTGGAAACCTACAGAAAGTAAATAATTGACACAAAAGATTCGCACTACAGAGACACCCCATAGTGATTTTCCATTTCTGACCAGCTCTAGGAGTCATTCAAACCTAGCTGTCAAAAGAAAAGTTGTTTTAAACAAGAGCCCTGGCCTACCTCTGCACCCCAGAGCTTCTAAAGCCCATTGCTCTCCGGGCTGAGTGAGCAATCACATGAGTCTGGCTTGGGTTAGCACAGTAGGGAAGAAAAAAGTCTTTCCTTTAGTACTTTTGTTTTCTTGTAGGCTGCTAAAAGAGACCTGAAATCAACCTACTGATCCAACAGCAGCCAACCTTACCCTTTATTCACATGCCACGGTGGAGCCAGCCCAAGTGTAGCACCAGAGAGAAAGAGCCGGGAGTAATTCTTTGTGTTTATTTTCTCTTGATCTGCGAAGTACGCTGCCAGGCAGAATCACTTACCTCACGGGTGCACAGCAGCACCATTGTGAACCGGGCTCGGGGCAGAGTGGGAAGAGTCTGAGGTTTGATGTTCAGGAGTTCTCGTGTTTTCCCTGGAGTAGAAAGGGCCAGCTTAGGTTCCCAGCTGAAAAAAAAAAAAAAAAAAAGAAAAAGAAAAAGAAAAAAGAAAGAAAGAAAGAA
This sequence comes from Dromaius novaehollandiae, assembly GCF_036370855.1. Taxonomy (NCBI): domain Eukaryota; kingdom Metazoa; phylum Chordata; class Aves; order Casuariiformes; family Dromaiidae; genus Dromaius; species Dromaius novaehollandiae. Next base: position 3,942,458 of record NC_088115.1, on the reverse strand, counting down.
AGAAAGACAGAGAGAGAGAGCAATTGAGAGACATAACTGTGTGTCCCAAAACCAGCACTTCTGACCTCTTTCTGAACCCCATGGCTTTGGAAGAAAGCTTAATATCAAATGCAGTGGAGATATTTCTTCCACAATGGCCCATTTCCACCTAAAACCAGAGGCCCCATTATATACCCTGGTATATCATCAGGCCCTGTTGTAACTACAGACACTCTTACTCAGATACATCCAAGCTTTGGAGTGCCTCAAAGGCTCTAGCTAAGCTCACCATGCTGTCCTCTTCCCCCTTGAAAGCCTCACAGAAGACATCTCTGGGACCTCAGCAATGGGGATGGTCTATCCACTACCCCCCACCTTTCTTTAATCCCAATTACTCTTTCTGCACTAGTGAACACTCACACCTCAGACCACACACAACTGGCATACAAGAATAACACACACTCACATGCACACATAGATAGTCCATGCTCCTTTGGTCTTCCCCCCCAGATATTATCCACTGCCTCTTCTGGAGAGAATGAAGGCAGAGAAACTCATTAACAGCCGTTAAAAGGAGATGCACAGGTGTTTATTTTACTGTCATGAACACTTGCCCAAAATGCTCATCCACTCACACAAGCTCTCAGCCCCCTAAAGAGGTGAGCTTCAGTGCAAGCCCAGCTCTCCCCCCAACCACACAGCCCTTTCTTCCCCCAAAACTCATCTCCCCCTTACCCTCAATCTCCTCTAGCACCACCTGCCCCCAGGCAGGGTTAGACCCTCCCTTTATAGGGCCAGGGCTGCTCCACCCACCATGTACTTCTGCCAGGATGGTTACTCAGAGCTGGTTGCTTCACTCCCACCAGCACAGCTGCCATGACGTGATGGCTCCCCCCTGAAAAGGGCCCAAAGTTCGCTTCTCTACTACTAAAATGAAAGATGGGCTGCTGAAGGGGTATGGAGGTTTCCAAAGTCAGCTCCAGGATGTCCATAGACATGCTCATACCGACGTACACCCAACTAACCCTGCCGTGTCACGGCAGCTCCTTCGTGGCCTGCATTGCACTAATCCCTCACATGACACAGGCATCAGGCAGGAGCCCTGCAGAAGCTGATAGCTTCCTAATTTCTTTATTTCACCCTTTGGTTTCATTTTTTTACAGTTACTGTAGAGCTGAAAAGTGCTCTGGAGCCTGTGCTCGTAACAGTCATCTTGATAACAACCTGGCTGGGCTCCGGCCCTGCACAGGAGCAGAGCACCGGGGAACATACCCAACGGCACCTCTCATCCAGCAGCGATTTTTCCAACATCAGAACGATCTGCCTCCATTTGTCTCCTCTAACAGCGAAGTGTTCGTTTTACAGCCACAGTGGAAACAACACCGTGAGACGGACATTGAAAAGCTCCAGTCCTGAGCTACTCTGCGCGTGGCATTGCAGCGTCGGGACACCAGCCAGCTCTAACCAAGGCTGACGGGAGCCCATCCTACAACAGCAGGGAACTCCTCAAGAGCGAAGCTGTGGTTATACACTTACAGCGACTCCCCAAAAAACACAAGGAGCAGAGTTGTCCCCTTCCCAGCAGCTACCAATTCCCACCGCCTCCTCTGTGCAGGTATTAACACTCCCGGTGAGCAGGAGCAAGGGCCCAGCCGCATGGAAAACTAAGGGCATGCAACAGGAGGGTTGGACCTCAGGAGGATCTGTTGCAATATCCGATTCACTCGCTGTCTGGTGCTGCAAAGGAAGGCAGCAGATACGAGAGCTTAAGGAGAAGGACAGAGGGATGGGTCACCAGCCCTTCCCGGCCCAGGCGAGGACCTTGGAAGCCCTAAGAGCTGCCACTCTTCCCTACTATGGTTTTCTTCCTGCTGGCCCTCTGTCCTGCTCTACAGCTGACTTGCCTGTTCTCCCCTTTTTGTTTCACTTCCCATTTTGCCTGTGAAAAGGGGAAATGAGAAGAAGCAGAAAAAAGACAGAATGATTAAAATCAAAATGGGGGAAAACTTGGGGCCAGTTTCCTTTTTCTAGTATTATTCTTGCTAAAAATATTAAAAGTTATATTTTAGCCTTATTTTTCTCTGTGAAAATTAATTTTCAATCATCTGTGCCAAAGCTTGTTGTGCATGCGGATAAGGAACCAAGGCCAGGACTGGTCAAAATAAAAAAAAAAAAGAAAAGGATTTTTTAAAAATCTCCATTGAATATCTATTTTCAGAAACAATCATCATCCTCACTTCCCAAAGGGAAGAGTGGTGCAAATATTTCCTAAATAGCTAAACTCACCTCCTGTTCCAAGCCAGAGGAAACCTGCTAGATTTTAGCTGGTTGTTTTATTATGGCCAGAAGAAATGGGGCAGTAGGAGGACCCCGGGAAGGGCATTTTCATGCCAGCCCAGTGGATGAGGATGCCTGGGATGCAGAGCAGGCTTGGTTAGAGGCTCACCGGCTTTTGCCGTTGCTCAGGGGTGTCCACAGTGCTCTGGCTCTCGAGTGCTGCGAATGCCCTAATCTAGAGCACTGGGGTATTTGAAATCTCAATTATTTATGTGTTCATGCTGTGGGTTAATGCTGACTGACACTAAAACACTGCCTAGATTTAGCTTCATAAAATTTTTATCCCAGCGATGAACTGCAAGTCTTTCTCCAGTTTCATTTAAAGGAAACGGAGTATCGAAAAGCCTACTGAGGAATCCATGAGCAACTAGCTGCAACCTCACTTCTAGCCAAATCCTGGGACTTGATTACCATGGCAACATATCATAGTTTTAATTCCCTTCTTGGTTGCTGCTGCACAGAGACAAACACGTCTGCTTGCTTTCCTATCAGCCTGCCATCGCCTTTGCGGTGGCCATGAGGGGCACGGCACTTGCTCCTTGGGAACCAGGAACGGGTGCTGAGTGTGCCTGTGAGTGAAGCACCCATTCCCGGGTGAGAAAATTCATCAAACCCGATGCAGTCGGTGCTCCCGATGCTCCAAGCTTCGGGCGTCACAAATGCCCAGTCACAGTCCAGTGCAGGGGCATCTCCGGGAAGAAACAAGTTTTGCAACCTCTGCGGGGTTTCACATATTATCACAAAAATCAAAGGTAGTTTCCACCACTGCTAGGCTGCCGGGAGAACTGGGAAAGGGATGAGGGGCTTTGATGAAGATGCAGTTTCTTCAGTGCTCATGTGCCCCACTTCAAGATTTCTCTTGTTTTAGAGCAGAGGACAAAATACCCTCACAAAAACGCTATACACAAAGGCATTTGCAGGATTATAACCTCCCTGTGTCTCGCTGTACCAGATTACAGGCACCGGAGATGCATGTTGGATTGCATCCACTGCACCTGCACAGCATCGTCACTGAGAGTGGCCAAAACTCACCTCCCTGGAGCTGGAGCTTGTGGCTGGATGGGACCCTATGACCCCCGTCACTGGGACCTGAAACACGACCTGCCAGTGTCACCCTCAGACTGATGGTTTTAAGCACATAAATTAAATGAATTGTTTGAGGCTGAAGATCCCGGCTCAGAACCCACCAGGGAGCCCTGGGGAGTTACAGACATTTGCACATTACTCTGTATATTTGGGGCATCCACCAGCGAGCATTGCAAGCCGCAGCTCAGGCAAGCTCAGCGGGGGCTGAAGAAAGCTGCTTCGTTTTGTGGGCACAGGACCATTAAAAGATCAAGGCTCCGTGCTACAGCACATGGTGTCCTTCCACCCTCTGCCCCTCCAAGAGATCTGTCCCTGGGCTGAGCTCTATAATACACTTTTCTAGGAGGGAGCTGGAGTCTCTGCAAAAGACATTTCCGTGGGAATTAGGCTTCCTATTTGCAGAAAATTCTGCAGTTCTGGGATTTCTGTTCTTTGTTTTTGTTTAAATGAAAATGTGGGCGAACCAATGCACTTTGTGCATGGAAAAAATAAAAATAAAATTTCTAATTCTCACATTAAAAATAGATCTATAATAAATGAAATGTGCAGACACACTCATTAAGGAATGGACATGTAAGCTCTTCCACTCCAACCAATATGAAGCATTCTGGTTTTATCAAAATTCTTTGCAGTGTATTTTTCTTCTCATCACAATCCTCAAATTTTGTCAATGTCCCATGGAAATTTCCAGCATGGACAAAGGCTTTGTCCATTGGTAACTCATCTAGGACAAAATGGCCAGCAGCAGAGACAGGTCTGGATGTGAGTTCTTGGTCTCTATAGTGCCAATCACTTGCAGGTACCAATAGAAAGGACAGTTTAGAGTTTGGACCTGCCCTCTAAACTCTCTTTTGCACCATTATTTATATAGATGTATAGATTGTATGTATATATGTGTACGACCCAACTTTGTGACAGACATTTGGAGAGTCACAACTAATTTAAGCACATAAAAAATAAGGAAGATTCACTTTTAAGTACAGAATTGAATGCTCCACTGAAAAGAACAGACTGAAATCTTAGTAGTCTGTATGTAGCTACAAATCAGTGTTTTCCTCCATCTCTAAAAATTCAGCCTTTCCTCTTGCTGAAGGGTTAAAAATCCTGAACAGAAACCACAGTGCTTTCCTCCTTTCTCTGAGCTATTTTATTTAGTTACCCTTTCATTATTGTTTTCCTTCATCTGAAATAAAAGTAATCTAAGTAATTATAATCATAAAATGAATGTGAGCAAAATGGGTACTGTGGGGTTTATAAAATACAGATTTCCCCTTTCTGGGAAATATGTTCTCTTCTTTACTTAAACCTTTCAAGCTCTGCCCAGCTCCTAAGGTGGCATGTACCCCACAAGGCTTGTAAGGCCCCAAACAGGAAATCAATTAAATATCTACCCCTCCTCAGGAGCACTCTTTAGCGCATGCAGAAGAGATAAATGAGTCCTAAAACTTATGCGTGTGCTTAAGCACTGTCTTGAATGGGGATGTTTTCCCGCACTGGAACGCAAAAGCACAAATGTCGTCAAGAAGAAATTAATAAAAGTCTAATGTACTAGTTCAGCAGCCCGAGGCTCATACGGCATCTTCGAATGCTACAGCTCAGCTGAATTTAGTCAAACATCACTGACTGACACCAGGCTGAATATCTGACCTGCATTAGGTAATCCCAACCGAAGCAGGAATCAGTTCCTTCGTCAACAAAGAACCCCATTTGGTTTGGGGGTTGCTTTTTTCTTTAAACTCTTTTCTGAAAATGACCCAAGAAAAACCTTCCTTGATGTTAGCTAAGCACTTATTGGCAAAATTTCACTGATGTGAAAACAAGGAATCTTTCTTTAAGTCTAACGTATCCAAGTTGCTCCAGACTGGTCAACTCCTCTTTTCTTTTTTGCCATTCCTTTTTTATTATTATTGTTTTTGAATTGATAACCGCTCTGTGCATTTAAGTCAGGCAGAAAGGGGGAAATCCACTTTGATTTAGAAGAGGAAAACACCAGTTTTTGGGCTGAGACATCATGTGATCTCAATCAGACATTAATTTTTATTTCAAAATTAATAGAACATCCTCAAAGGATGACAATTCTGAGCATTGAGTCCCATAACTCCAGAAAGACTCCATACTCCTCTCTAAAATTGGAGGCAAGTGGTTCACAGCCTGGCTCTACGATGATCTACATTTACTTTTTCATGGTCCGTTTTCTGCTTTAGCATGGGGGTTTGAACTACATGTGAGGTGGCAGTGCTTGCACATGAGGTATCCCAGATCCTGCTCAGATCCTTCCCTAGGAACTGACTCCACTATATCCCAAATAATTTACTTAACAATTATTCAGGTGTATGGACCAAAACTTTCCTATGGATCCTTCCACAGTTCCCGTCATTCTGCCCAGAACAATCAGCCAAGAATTTTGGAGAAGACTCTAATCAACAGCTATTTCTTGGTCACTGATATCTTCAACAACAAGAAAGAAATCATTGGTATTTTATCCAGTTCTTTTTAAAAAGTCTCACAGCTTTTGAGGCAGACAGAGTTTACAAACTGACAGATCTACCTTCATTTTTCAATGTCTCACAGACAGAGGACATACTCTAAGGTACAGATTTTGTCTTTCTGCTCCTATCTGATGGGGGAAACTTGGAGTTTCATACAAATGCCCACCTGCATATGAAGATAATAAACTCTGGATTATTCAAAGAAATTCTAATTATCAAAACATACACCCCTGCTACTTGAATTAGCTTCACAGTGTGATTGACAACATTTCCCCACGTGCATGTAAAATCCCAGAGACATCATATAATGTGCAGTGAGTATCCAGTGCGCGCACACACACACACACACACATGCACACAAGCCTGTGGAAGTGCATCTGTGTAATGGTCTCCACAGCTCCCCTGGCTGAATCTCATGCCTGATTTTGCAGGCATCCCTGCAGCCAGCACATTGCTGAGGCTTGGTGAAGCTTCCGCTCCTGCTTTTTGCATTCATAGCAGTTTGATTTAGCTGCAGAATAACCGGAGGTTGATGGGAAGAGTGCAGTATCAGCCACAGGAAGGGATCTATTCTCTAAGGCACTACCTTGTCTTCTGCAAAGCAGGGTTGACCTTGTGATCCATCAGAGCCTGACTGCGTGATCTGGGCACATCAGTGGGGATGGGGATCTTCTTCTCCTCACCCGTGTCCAAGAGATGAGGAAGATGTGAGTCTGAGTTAGTCATCACAGGCTCCCTGCAGATAGAGGAGAGAAACAACCACTTTCAGGAAGGCATGCAATCCTGTGGTGGAGCTGGAAGGAAGGTAAGACACAGAGGTGTGACCCAGCCAAGCACAGCATGCATGAGCCTTCCACAGCAGGTGGATGGGTCTTTGCTAAAGAGACCAATTTTCCTCCACAAGTTGACCCAATCCACGGCAAAGTGGATCAACTCCAGAAAGTGTGGGATGCCAGCAAGTTTGGATAGAAGGTCCAGGCCCAGATCTGCAATGTGAAGGGGCGATTTCAGTGTACCAGGTGGTGGGAGCAGCACCTCAGAGAATCACCCCCGCGGTGCAACACTGGTTTCCACCACATCAACCACACACTGGGATCCACCTGCGAGTGCGGCGAGAAAGAAAGGCACAGTCCCAGCCAGCCCAGGATGACCGAGCCATCAGCTAACATCGGACCCCTGCCTCACGCACTTGCTACAAACCTCGGTGAAACTCTGGGAAGTACCAGTGGCAGCCCTGTAGAACAATGTACATTTTTATGCTAAGTACATTTTTTTCTAAATGTGCTGATTTTTTGGCAATGTGACAGCAAAGTTAATCAGACCTTTCATTTCTCTAACCAGCTTTAAAGGATTTGTAATATTATACTCATATGTTGGAGAGCAGAAGGAAATTGTTTGTCTGATTTGGAGTCTGTTATTTATTGTGCATTAAAAGCACAATTGCTTAATACAGTCAACAGCAGGATATTTTATCCGGGTTTCAGGGAGGTGGGGGTGGAAACCCACCATCCAGTCCTACCACGTGACATAAACCTACTCTGATCTCAGAAGCCACCTCCAGAATACTAAGGAGCTGGGACATAATGGCTTTTAAAGAATATAGTTTCCAATTAGGTCATTGGTTTCAAACACAGGGTGTACTAAATTAGTAACATTTGGTGGTAAATTTCTTTGAAGTTCTCATTAATCTTGGTCTTGGATTTGAACTTTTCTTGGCCATGTTCCTTATAGAATTTGGATCCTGGTTATGTCAAAACAACTGATTAGCCCCACAGTTTGAAGGCAGGGGGGATTAGGTAGGGCGGGTGTTAGATTTCATGAAAGGCCTATTTACCTAGTCGTTTAGCATGACAAAATGGGAGGGCAGCCAACAGGGGCGACGTGTTGGAAAAATTCCAGCGTTCCTGGCTCATTAGAGATCTCCACAGCAAATGGTAGTGTGATAACAGCCACTGTTCAGATTTAGCTGCCTACTGAATACAGACAAGGACTGAGGACTTCCATTGACTTAGGGGGGGTCTTTCACATAATCAGACTGCCCACTTCTTTAGCTCTTCCAAAATCAGTGGAAAGGAAGAAGCCCCTTCAAGGAGCATCTTCAGGTGGTGTCAGTTCTTCTTCATGTATGGCCCAAGGCAAAGTTCCAAAAAAAAACCCAACCAAATTCTTTCCATCTACTCCAACACATTCAAAACTAAGCCTCTGAATAGATCAGAATCACCAAAACCAAGAACCACTAACTCACCAGGATGTTCTGACATGGTTCCTGCCTAAGGAAGCAGTAAGTTGAACTCATGAATAAATGAAGCATAGCACAGAGACACTAGTAACAGAAAATAAAGCACACGGTGAGTCAGGGCAGTAGTGAAGCCTGGGATGTTCTCAATAAGACATGCTACAGTGAATTAAACCTGTGGCGCACTAACAGCCACGGTGCACATCTCCTTCCTCCAACAAACACACCAGGAGGCTTTTCCTGGAGACCACAGCCCAGTGTCGGTGACCTGACAGGCAGAAGACTCAAATGTTTGGTGCAGAAAAGCACTCTGTCTCACTGAAACATTCAGTGACTGAGAGATGATTGAGAGACAAGCCGCTGTCAGTCCCCAGGGGACCTCTGATCTCAAGCCAAGGTAGAGTGCCAGCCACGGAGAGGCAAGGCCAATGTTATTTACAGGTCAGGTGAATCCATGCTGGCTTGGCAAAGCTTCAAGCCCCTTGTTGTCTCTTTCGGTTATCACTTATTTCCATGGAATCAGAATGGGCATGAACTGCATTTCCAGGTGGTGTAACTCCAGGAGAGAGACACACGTCTGCCTTCACATTGCTCAGCTGCTCTCAGCAATGTCCCATGAACAAGGCTTTTCCTATTTGTGCTGCAAGGCAGTTCTGATGCCAGAAATGACTAGATTGTTTTGCAACTTAAATACATTAGGAAATTACAACTGGTGCAGCAGTGGGCGTCCGGCTTGCTCAGGAGCTTTGAACACATCAGTACAAAGCTCAGTGACCAAGGAGGGCTGCTTACAGCTTCAGGGTCATTTAGAGGCTGTTGCATTTGTCCTGTGAAACATTAAAAGGTGTGGGACCTACTTATCTCCCAGCCATGAGGAGACGTGTCCTGGCAGACAATCCAGTGTAGACGGGAGTGGTCAGACCCTGCAACCCTCACCTCAGTGCTTGCTTAACCTCCCAGGCACACTTAGGTAACCCTCAGCTACAAGGTGCTGATGCCAACGGGTCTTCAGTCTCTCACAGTCATAACTGTGACTTTTAATTATCAAAATAGGTGATAGTCAGGGGCAGCCGCAATGATAATAACACAGTATACAAATAAGTGAAACAACTTTTTTTTTAAAGGAAAAAACAAAATCTTGGCATTGTGCTTTCATTTGAGAAAATGGTTGGTTTGCATCTTATTTCACACAACACTCTTCCTTCCACCTCTAGACAATCTAACTATCTAAAACACTATCAGTGTTCAGAAACACCATCAGTGTCCTGAAATGTAGTGATTGTCTCAATATAGACCTTGTTCTCACCAGCCCTTGTACACACACTGAGCTTCCAGCATGGATGCAGCCTCACCTTCAGCAGGAAATCTTAACACAAATAACATTCAGACACATGCAGAGGTGTTTGTAGGATCATGGCCACACAATTAATACAGAACTAACTTTAACAAGCCTAATTACGGTCATTCCCCAATTGTGGAAAAAGTAGCAGTGATATCTTATTGGCTGAGGAGGGAGAAATCACAAGTCTGACTGACCACGTGTCACTTCCCACAAGTTGGTGATCTCAGGGTAGGACTTCAGAAATCCCTCCTATAAAACTGGAGCTACAGAGAATCCAGTTGGCTGCATTTACACGGAGCCATGGAAAACATGCTTTTTTTCAGCAATACATTTTGGCTCAGAACCATTTCTTCCACGGTCAGGAGCTAGAGCACGGAAAAAATAACAAAGGGAGGAGAAATAGTATACAAGAGCCATTCTGGAAGGACTACATCCTGAAGAAGTGTGTCTTTTTATGTTGTTTAATAAAAAATACACAAGCAAAAAAGAAGACAAGTCTGTTGTAATGCTTGTTGTTGTGCCTTCTTTCAAAATGTAAAGCAGTGAAAGTAAACTACAGCAGAAGGACTGGTGGCCCAAAGGCTTAATTCATTCACCTGCTGGCTTTGGGATCCTGTTTCAGGACCATTTATGAAGTTACAAACGAGAGTTTTTTCCTTTCACTTTTTCTCTTCTCACTAGCTAGTAAGATCTGCCCTCAAAACGGAGCAGCCCAAATCCACAGGCGGCCGTAGGCTTCCCAGCACTGCCCACCTCAACCGCAGCACCTGGGTCCTTCCTCGCCCACCTGGCCGGATCTCCAGCAAGTCCTAAAGACCTTGAGCTGTCCCTGCAGTTTTGAAGGAAAGGCTAAGAGCAGTTTGAAAGCTGGATGTTTTCTCTGTTCCCTGGGGGAAGAAGGAAGAATGAGAGGTGTCCTTTCATGGCGTGGACCCCCCACCCTCCCAGACTGAGGGACACTGCTAACGCTTTCACCAAGAGCCGAGTCAGAGAGAGCAGGCCTTGAGTTAGTGCGCTCTGCCAAAGAAGGAAAGTTCAAGTTTTCCAGGAGAAAGCATTTCCCCTGGTTCACGTCCAATTAAAAATCATGAGGCGGTCTACAACAGCTTCTCATCTGGCATATCGTGAAACCACTATTTCAGCACAATTTACAGCCTTTTGGGGAAGAGAGAACTTGGTTATTTAGTAACTTCTCTGCTCGCCCTCAGGAAGGTCAGATCCTTTTGTTCCCTGCCAGAACAGTGAAAGCCGTAAACTACAGGAGGGAGAGCGTGTTGGGAGCTTGTACTTAGAGAGCAGTGCACCTGGATAACCCTGCAAGCAGCTATGCAGTGCGGGAGGGTCACGTATGGAGAAGCAGAGTATTATGGGAGTGGTGCATGGCAGCAGTGCTGGAGGGCTGCTTACGTGCCGAGTACTATAGCACGAAGTGCGCGGATTAAATGCATTTTACTGAGGTTTAAATGAAATCTGCCACTTAATGATTCAGTGGATGCCAGGAGGGGCTGATCCCCATTAATTTCCCCTCACTAGCATTTTTCCTGTTAGGAGACTGGAAGTAGCAAAGCAAGTGCAGCTTTTCTTCCCCAGAGCTGCTGGTACCTCTAAAGCACAGCGTGGCGCCCAGTTTTGCTGTCAGGCTGTGCTGGCAGCAGCTCCCTCAACCTGCAGAGTCGTGCAATGCTCATGTGGGCTTACGGCAGGACAAATAACCCAAGAATAAGAGAGAGGGATGAGAAAAATCTGCTAAGGAGCCAAAAAAAAAAAAGACTTTTTTGGATAAATTTTAAAATAATAATCATTTTCAAGGGTGGGGGGGAAGTCAGCCACATTATTTCTATTCTGCTTTGTGTCCAAAGTTTCATGCAGATTCAGTTGTTAGTATTTTCAGACACATCAGGCAGGCTCACAGATGACAGATATTGCCTCATCCATCTGGGAAGGGAAGCCAACTAAACAAGCAGAATATTGTTACACTACATTTTCCCATGAACTTCACTGAATTTCTGATGTGGGGTTTGGGCAGTAACGTTTAAAGAAAGTTCTCAGGGCTTAGAAAAACCTCTAGTGAAGAAGGAAACACCTTCCATTGTTACTACACATTTGTTAGCATTTCATTTCACAAGAAATCAATAATACCCAAACTGTTTCTGCCAAAAGCACAAAAGGACAATAGTCCATGTGCTGCAGCTTACCAGAAGTTTTTATCACCACAGTGAGGTATAAAACGAACAGCTTTTCTCCGCTTCCCCTATCTATTCCGAACAATATTTGTCCAAGAAGAGCTGAAACTTATCTCCAGGAAGCTTGCAGAGAAAAGATAGCAGATGAACAGAGAATCAAGAAAAGCATTTTGAATAGTCCAGGAAAAGATGCCGAAGCAGTAGTTCCCAACATCATCTTCATGTCAGCCTTGCTTGGTTTAGCCTGATAATCAACATCTTATTATGCAGTCCTAACATTTCTCTACAATTTAAACAAGGCATTGGTAATGGCATGAGATCTTCAAGGTCACTTTCTGGAGAGCTGCCTTTAGCCCTGTGGTCTCTAGCTATTTAAGAATAGAAATGACAGCAAATTACATCCTGGAAGGATAATACAATCCAGCAAGTACAATGGAAATGATCAGATGGTGGGTCTTTGCTTGGAATACATTAGCTTTTATGTGTATAAAGCAGGTTTCTGGTGTCCACAAGCATTCCAGTCTAGCCCCCAAAGGAAAACTGTGTCCTTCTTGTTTATCTGTAGGTACATGGATTTATAATTACGGTTTATTAAAAAAACAAAAAGCAATCTCTTGCTATTGTATCTGGATGCACCAGTGTATTTAGAGTGTATTTCCTTGGATATTCCTCACCTTGCAAAAAGAATTCCTCTCTGCCACATACAGGCAAATATTACATTCTGCACATGAAAATGCCCCTTTAACCTATCAAGCAAGTTCCATTATTTCTTTTTCCACGCTCTTATCCAAAGAGAATCTTTCCTCTACAGCAACAACCTCCCTGTTGCTTTAGTCAGTAATTGCCCGGGGCATCGCAGCAATTCCTGCGATGATTAACGGATGGCCCAAAGGCCAGGCTGTGACATCACTGAGTGAGCAGGTCCTTTTCAGGAGCAGATGGATTTATTTATTCATATTTTACCAATATTGGCAAATGCCATGTGCTAGGTATTGACCAAGACATCAAGAAGGAGTCTCTCTACTCTGAGCGGACGAAGAGACAAACTGGAATTGGGGAAAGTGAGAACTTTTGGCAATGTACCTGCAATCTGGCTCCAGTGCTAGGAGATGATGGTGTTCTTGTATGTAGTGAAGAAGAGGCCTGGTGGGTGGGTAGAGATGGAGATCCACGAGGCCACTGGATCCAGATACCAAATCGTTGCCAAGGAAGCTGATAGAGGAGATGACAAGACTGTGTATGGAAGAGGAGTATATTTAAATTTTATCCGCAGGGGGCCAGTAATTTCCCATGGGTCAGTTCCTGATGCCTTTCCCCATTTCATAATGATCCCATACATCCTAACTTGTAAAACTATCATATTCTTCATTGCTAGCAAAGTTCATGTCCAACCAATTCTGGTTTGTAAATAAACCTAACACTTCCTAAACCAGGATGGAGCTGAACTAGCATCCCATGGTTAAAGGTTGGAGACCAAACAGGCATTCAGAATGACCTACTTTGAGTGTTAATACAGGGGTTATTGGGTTTATTAACAGTCTGCTTCACAAAAATGATCTGACAGCATGCCACTCTGTCAATATAATTTCTTTCCTGCTGGCTGGAAAACAAAAAGGTTTCATGGTACTGCTGCTCTGCAGTCACTGTTACTTGCACAGGTTTGCCCAGGTAATTCAGAGCTGGCTCCCTCGGGGACAGCTGCAGCAGTCCAGAACTAGCCCAGAAGCAGGGTGCACACCTGGGCACCAAGTGCTCTATGGGCAGTAGCCAGGTGCTCAGGGATGCTCACACTGGCTGCAGAGAAAACCCTTCTCAAGTGGCTGCGGTGCATACAGATCCTTGAGGCTTGCATTTATTAACATGACAGTTTGTTTAAGATGGGGGTAATGTTCTAAATAAGCTTGCAGATAGGATTTTTTTTCCTTACCAGAATGACAGCTTTAATATGCTAAGTGTATTCCTCCTAGCTACAGTGCACATGCAAAGACCTTCCGAGCAAAGTAACGCCACATACCTGCATATTTGCTACCTTGCAAAAGAAAATCCAAAAAACCAAAGACTGACATGAAGAGCAGGCCCCCAAATCTGAGCTAGTTGTTATTAAGTGGTTCCTCAGGCTTGCAAGGCTTGCACTTCTCAACTCTTCAAGCACTGAACACAGTGGAACCACCTGTCGTCATCCTGTTCATCGGAGGCATGCCTCTCTGGGGAACACAGGGTCTAATTTCGAAGCAGCAGCAGGAGTTTAGTTGTGCTCTTGCGGCTACACTGGTCAGGACCACAGAAGTGGTGCAGGTGCCTCCTTCCAAAGCGATGGCTGGAAGAATGCAACAGCCTCGTCATAAAACCTCCCCATCTTTCAACGCAGAGCGTGTGTCGTTTTCCAGAAAATGTCATCACATTAGGAAGCCTCACAGCTGCTCCATCTGAAAACCATAGCCAGCTTTACACCTAAAACATCCTCAGGAATGGCAAAGATGACATGGAGTTAAGGGATGAAGGTAGGCCTTGAAGATCTGGTCTATCCTGTCCCACTTACAGGCATCACTGCCCAGCTGCTGGTGGAGCTGTGCCACGGGGACCACCAGGAGCAGCTGCCCACCCACCACATTTCCCCAGTCCTGCTTTGGGGCTGAGCCACCTGCTTTCACAGCACGACTGTCGCATGCAGGGCCATGTCTCCCTCTGCTGACACCATTGTACACACTGGCTCTTGAGCCTGCAACTGTTGCTGAGCTAAGAGAGCTAATTTTTTTAGGTGAAATAACAGACTCATGATTGTGAGGTGCAGAGAGCTTGGCTTCAGCCTCCAAGGAGAAAGGGTCCAGAAACATCATTGTAAGTCTAAGTTGCACCATAAGCTGGCCACGCTCACCTTGAAGGTGTAGCATTGGTATACCTCATGCACATTCATGTCCCCATTAAAGTACTGTACTTTGCACTTAATTAAGTGAGGAGGCATGCTACATAGTTAGTATACACTACGTGCCATGATGCATTCACTGGAAAATTTTAAAATCTTCATGAAACTCCAAGCACTGAAAAATAATCAAGGCCATGTGTTTGCAATGAGAAGATCAACTTGGTATCCTTGTTTGCTTGTCAGAGTGGCCACAAAATTCAAATGAAGTCTTCAAGTCTGCCAATATCTTTTGATCAGTCACATTACATCAGAGCATCCCCCTCTGGAAGGAGAAGCCAGAACAATGCCGCCTTTAAATTAAGTTTGAAATTAAGTCACTGTGTGTAGTCCAATCTGATCTTTCCTTGAAGTGAAGCCCACAGAGAAATGGTGGAGCCACTGCCTTCACACTGAGGAGGAGAAGCTTTCCATAAAGCAAATCAGGTGGGGTCGAATCAAGCATCCAGCTGCAATATAGCTGCTGGAGAAGTTTTCCCCTAGGACTGTAATAAAGACAAGCCTGCACAGTGACAGGATCTGTCAGAATTAAATGGAGCACAGAATCCACCCAGCAGAGACCCCCCCCAGTGAAGCATTGCTGGGGACTGAACAGATTGAGAAGAGGTATCCTAATTCAGACAGGGCTCAGTAGGAGCAGGAAAAAATACTCTGCTTTGTGAGCAACTGAGGGAGCTCAGGTTTTGTGTGCGAAGGAAAGCTTGCTGGTGACTGAGCCCATAACATCCTGGCACTCTGCTGAATCCAGTCCTGGTAACTCCCAAAGGCCTGTCCTGACTCTGCTTTCGCACCAAGCTTTATCTTACCTTTGCGGCACCGCACAGCCTCTCCCACCTTGGTTTTCCTTCCCCTCCTGAAGCAATTCCAGACTTGCAGGGCTGTTTGCTCCTGTGTCTGGCAAGTAGGAATCTGCTGCTTAGCTTCTTGCAGCTCCCGGTGCCTCCTGTACTGAGAGCCAGGCCCATTCGCATGGCTCATCCTCATGGGCGAGCTCCACCACGAGCTCCCCTGTGACCCAGGCCACGCTCCTCGGCCTGCGCTCTGCACAGCACCGCAGAGGCCCAAGGGCAGAAATCCCACCGCAGAGTAATTCAGGGTGGGAGGGGCCGCGGGTTACCTCAGCCAACCTGCTCCACGCACAGTGCCATGATTCCTCGTCAGCACCGTCCAGCCTCCTCCTTCCTCCAGCCCCAGAGCCAAGTTGCACTATATAACCCTTTGTATGACATGAAGATGTCTCGTTTTTCCCCTAAGACTTCTCCAGGGCAGTTAGCACACTCAGAATAAGCCCCACTCCCTGCTGGCAGTGTGACCGCCGATATGCTATTAGCTGGACAGAGGAGCACAGAGGCACCTAAGGGGCATTTGGGAGAAGTACAGCAAACACCAGTGATGATAACTGCTGTGACCAAGAGAGGTGGATTCACAGGACATGCTAAGGAGAGAGTGACTACTTTTAAGCATTACACACATGTGGCCATCTTCTGCCAGCCTAAATACCATTGAAATTTAATGCTAAGTGTTTCCTATTGACTGGCCTTCAACCTTTAGAGACGACTGGCCAGCAGGAAATAGGTGGTTCAGGCATGTCAGTGTGATTTAAACTATCTAAATATGTCCCTAAATCTTCACGTATTGCCCCACTTTACGGCGACAACCGTCCCGCCACTTTGAAAGATTCAGACATCCCAAAGCTGGGAACAGGACCAATCCTCCAGGAGCTCACAGACACAAGATTAAAACCTAAAACATTAAGAGTCTTCTGGGGTTTGGGTTTCCCCCACACACACACTTCCTCTCTCACTGGAATCAGGGAGTGCAAAGAAGCAACTGTGAAAATAAAACTTCGTTTCTTTTCAGAAAGTTACTTGAACTTTTTGAACTTCACGTTTCATTCCTGTTTAGGGCAAAGATCCAAGATAGTTATTCCTGTACTTAAACCAGGTTCAGTCATCCTTAGTAATTAAGGGCACTAGTTCAAAAATGAAATTTATTGTACCAGTAACATAACCACAATGGATCTTCATAAAATTTAACCACAGGGAGAACTAGGCTGCCTGAGATCTGCCATTCAAGCAGGCTTTATTGCATTTATATATAGAATCATGAAAAATAAATTAAGAATGAGGATGACCCTTTGTCTACCTAGAGGCCTAGGAAAGATGTTTGCCTCTGATACAGTTTGAAAATTAGCATTTTATAGGGCTTGACACACAAAATACTTTAAAATTCTGTAAATAATGTAAGTAAATTAACAAGAGATAGTGACTACAATGAATAAAACATAAGATAAGTACCTTTCCATTTTCTCTGAGGCCTTGAGGAAAAAAAGTGACTACATTCAGCTCTTTGGGAAAAAAATTGCAAATACTCAAAGTGCTGGTGGAATACACAGATAATTTAGAGAAACACGAAAAAGTCAGTCTGAGGCCTCTTCAACTCTGCTATAAGAAAAGTCACGCTCTTGTGCTGAAGAGCACAACCACCTCCACTCCCAAACCACTTCCCTGCATTAGTGCGGGGCTCTCCCCTCTTCATTAAGTCCATCTGAGAGCCTGGACATGCCTGAAGAGCTCTAGCAGGGCTCTATCTACAAGGCAACGTGTGCCTCTGTAATAAGTTACATAGACACATCTGGGGACACAGGAGCTCTTGGTCTTCTCTTAGCATGGTCTGATGGAGTTGCCCACTTGCCTGCACAGCCCCCTACCATCCCTTCAAAAAGGCTTTTGGTATGATTTTGGGCAAGAAAGTTAGTTGTTCATCTGTGGAACAAAGCAGACGTCCCAGAGAAGAGCCATGAGGTCAATCCCATTACAGTTGGTGAGGTACTCAGTTAACATAACTCGTACTTTTATATTTATGCTTTGGATCTGTCCTTGAAGCCCAAACCTGCCATCTTTGGCCAGCAAAGCCAGGGCAGGAATCCTGCACGAGCATGCCTTCTCAGAGGCACTAGCCTTATCAGATGGGCTGGAAATACGACAGCAGCCTCTCCCAGGATGTTTTGGCTTGTGATTCTAGATGAACACCTGGAAGCAAAGAGGAGCCTGGAACAGATTAAATGAATTGGCCAGACTTTCCCCTCTTGTTAACATGCTGTAGGCTTCATTTGTGTTTTGGGCAGGGGTTCAGAGTGGGTCTTTATTTGTTTTCAACCAGATAGCCCATCACAAATCCAAAACTCTTGCTCATATCAGCATCACCCAGATACTGCCCCTGCAGAAAAAGGTTTTTATGACAAAGGCATCTCGGAGGAATTCAAACAGCGCGCGCGCACACACACACACACACACACATTCGGATTTTGTTAGTTAACAGAATAATCCTCTGTCTCTTCTTCTCCACCTTTCATCCCCCTTTCCCACTTCTCTATTTCCAGTTTCACTGCCCCAGATGACAGAGACATTCAAAAGGTGGCAGCTTCCAAGCCCATGCAGCAGGCACACATCCTAATGGGGCTCTTGCTCTTTCTCAGAAGCCCTAACACTCCGCTGTACCCCAACAAGGGGCAAGTGATGAAGACATCTCCTTGGAGAACTCACAACCACAGCCCATCCATGTGCCACGGCCAGGACTCGGCTGGTGCATCGTGTCCCATTACCTCCAACAACACCTATTATGAAGTTGCTTCTCAGGAAGAAAATTAATCTCTGTATTTATGTAAGTGACTCAGCAGTGCTGGCAGAAGTCGGGTTTTCGTAACCGTCCCATGTCTTCAGGAGATGTCCAGGAAAACTACACACAGCTGACACCAGCAGTGACATATGCACACTGCTGTAACAGTTCTGAGCCATCAGCCCAGTTTCACCCCCACCACTCACACATACTTTCTGTCAGACAAAACAATGTCCATAAGAGAAGAATCAATTCAATTCAAAATTCAACCATTCACTATGATTAACAACCTCAAGCCTTTGCACCTTTGACCTCGTGGTAAAGGTGAATACAAAAAACACATTCGGCCTGAAAGATTGCAGGCCTGGTGGTTTTATTTTCATTTGCTTGGTGGTTCTCAGTGGCATTGTCTCTGTTAGGAGTGCCCGTAGCTGACGTAAGTGAAAGGCTATGCAGGAACGGGGTAGCTGGCAAAGAGGAAGGTGATGTGTTACACCACCAGTGTGACAGAGAGAAAGCGTTAGAGTCTGTGGCTCCTAGCACATGCTCCAACCAGGGAACCTCTCCAAAAAACACACAACATGTTACATTCATGTAACACCAAAAAAAAAAAAAAACACAACACAACACAACACAGATGAGGACCTCAAATGGCAACATCTCAAGCATAAGAAAGTCAAGGGCTGATGGCCTTGCAAGCTCCTTCTGTGCTGCTCCTAGAGCAATGGGTTACATGACCAGCAAAGTCCCAGCCTAATCGTTTGCATTTGCAGGTAGCAAATAAGAGCAAAATAACCCATGAGAAATGCAATGTCTTCTCTTGCCCCTACTCCTGCTGAGGACCCAACATCTCATTGATTGTTTCCACATGCTGATGGTATCAAAACTTGCTACATGCAGTCATTAAGCCGTTAACATCAATTACCAAATCAAGCGAACGGAAGAATTTTACTCAAGTACCATTACTGCCAGATATGCCCCTGTGTACCACCTTCCAGCAGGCATGTAGGCCACCGAGTTAAACCATATGAGAGGTATGGGCTTGCTGCTGGCAGAGCACTTCATTCACAGGGAAGGGGAATGGTCCAGAGCCTGCACTTCCTGGGGAAACCATTAGCATCTTCTTGGGTCCCACAGAGCCCCAGGCTTGAAGCAGGAAGAATTTGGGTTCTACCCCCAAACTCTCTCATTCATTCATTTGGTGATGTGGGGCAAGGTATTTCCCAACTTTGTGCCTCAGTTTCCCCAGTTTTAAAATGCAAGGGAGCCCAGCCAGCTTCTGCAAACTGCTTTATTATCTGTCAGTAAAAATAAATAAATAAGTAAATAAATAAGTCTTACAGATCCAACAGTTTCAGGTACCAACAGCTAATTTTATTTCCTTTGCAATAGCAGAAACCTATTCACTTCCCCACTTAATGACTTTTGGTCCAAGCACCTACTGCTTAAGTCTTTTTCTCTCAGAGGATGCCAGGATTTAAAGCTCATTGTCTACAACCAGGCAGAATGGTTTTGTTGTTAAAAAATATTTTCCATTGAAAAAATGCCAAAATCATTCATATTCTATACCCCCTTCCTGTCCTCACATACCTCTGCTACTGATTTGGATTTAGTCTGTTTAAATGCTGTTGAGAGCCACAGAGAAAACAAAGATTGTTTGTGCCAGAATTCCCTTGCCTATCAACTTTTTTGGAAGGGACAGTCCAATTTTATTCCATTTTCCCCCCAAAATCATTCTTTTAGGCTTGCAGAGTATTTTATTTTATCAAAGATAGATGGAGACCTGAAAACATGGGTGATCCAGCTTAGTTCATGCAAACCAACTATCACTCCGGGGGAAGGGGTGGGGAGATTTTATTTCCTTTCTTTTCGGAAAACGTTGCATTTTTATCTTAAATATGTAACTGTAGGCAGAGGGGTAAGAAATTGCAGGATTTTTTGGCCCTGGGGAAAAAAATTTATTACCCAACCAGCTCTAACACTGAGAGATGCTAGGTACAGCTGAGCATCCCCGCTGCTGCAAAGAGTGGGGACCTCAACACTGCTCACCCAGCTACATTGAGCTGCCCTGGCAGGAGAAGCTGAAACGAGGAGACTGCACACACAACACATATCCCACAACTGTTCTCAGCTCAGGACAGTGCACAACACCCTGGCTTACACAGCTGGGGACCCCACAGCCACTCCTGAGCCGTCACCTCCTCTTTAGCATCCCAGCACTCAGCAGGGGACCGGTAAAGCCTAGTTCATGGGGCTTTCCTAGGAGAAAAAGGGTCCCAGGGACCCTCAGACACTTTAGCATGTAGCGATGGAGTGCTGGGCCACTGGTTTGGGAGAAATTGCAATTAAATCCACATCAAACTTGGCTGTTCTTGGCCCAGGGTTGGTTTGAGTGTTGGCTAGACAATGCAGATCATTTAGCTGCTTGCAGGCACATCGGTGCTTTAAGGGAAGCAGAGCTGAAGAAGGCTGGTCAGCAAAGTGTTCAGTAATTTGTTACTCCTGCAGCAAGACTGACCTGGTTTACACCAGGAGCCCATCCTGGAAAGGACCTTGATTTCAGACACATCGGTAAAGGACCCTACTCTGCAAAAGGGACTTCAGGAACTGCACGCCGAGACCCAAAGTGCAAGGTGTTGCACAGGAGAGAATTAATCAGTCTGCTCTGAAGAAGAAATTCTCCTTACTAGGGAAGGAAACAGCATTTCCCACATGATGAAAAATTTAAGAATGCCTGGCCTAGCTGTTTTCTCCTGGGGAGAGTTAAACAGCAGCCTGAAGAGAGAGGCAGACCTTTCCCTTTACACATAAACAGCAGGTTTCCTGCAGCATCTCAGTGAGCTTGTGAGACAAATCCCTCTTGTTACTCTCCACAAATCCAGGTGGATGTTCATCCCTTCCTCTTTCCAGAGAAGAGGCAATTAAAAGGGGAGAAAACTTGCCTTTTCAGTGAATATTTTGCTGAGACTGAAATCATGGAGCAGCACCACTCCAGCCCAAGCTAATCATAGCATCTCTCACATGCATGGACACAACGTGGGCATTTGCTACTCTGATTTTCTAGGAAAGAGGCTAAATTTGGTTAGCTACTAGCCCTGGCGCCATTCCCAGTAAACCAGCAGAGTCTCCAACCAACGAGCCTGCATCATTCCTGCATCATTTGATTAAATAATAAATAATTGGGATTTCAGTGCTTTCCAATGGTTCAGGGTGATGGGAACCTCATTCTCCTTGTAGCTCATTTCACCCCCAGGTAAAACAGAGACAATAACGACATTATAAGGGTACGTGCATTAACCGCCCGTACCAGGAACCACACAGGGCACGCAGACAGTGGCTGTATTCTCCCACGCCACATGTCTCTCCTCGGCAGGAGACCTGCGTGTTTTCCCTGCAACCTCAGGACACAGGCGAGGTCAGAGACGCAGTTCTCGGCGCGGGACCGCAGGGCTCCCCGGGGACCCCCGGCCGGGGCCCTGCTCCACTAAATGCCATTTCGGAAACGCCAAGCAAACTCAACGGGGGCTTCAGCAAATGGAAAGCGGGGCAGGCGGCAGCGTGCACAGAACAAGCGGTGCTTTATACTGACATCTGCACGGTTGCTCGCATCCCCGTTAGGCCAAACAAAAATAAAGGCACAAACTTTCCATTTTCTTCTTTTATTACCCACCTTCAAAAATAAAACAAAACGCTGGTCAGCCCCAGGATTCCTTTTTTTATGGAGGCCATCCTGCCATGCTATTGCTCCACAAGGACGTTATTAATGCCATTTACAGCTCACCTAATAACTGAGTCCCTCCGCCTCTCCGTAGGCAGGAGCCATGGAAGAGTCATTACAAAGGTGATCACAGCAAAAGCCTAATTCTGCCTGGCCGCATGCTGGCAAGGCCAAAGCAGCAACCGTTCTGCGTCCTGGCTGTAAAATCAAATTAAATTAAAGATCCCACTTCACCAAAGGCCTAATACTAATTTGTGTAACTTTTCCATTAAACAACGCTGCCTACAGAAAACATACACTCAAGCACTTTGACGATTTCACGGGGAACAATCCAATAGGAAACATTATTAGATTTTCCTATTAAGCTGCTCAGGGCACACACTCGCTTAATAGATGTTAATTACATTAGCAAGGCTGCAAATTCGGTCCTGGTGGAATCTAAGTGACTTTTGCAAAATGACTCCGTACTGAAATTTCTGTAGTGACAAAAGGTAAAAAGCGTAGATAGAAAATTGGAACCAAGCCACCATGTCACCACTTTTTCAGCAGTGGTTTAAAACACTTTTATGTACTGGCGTACTTTGCTTTCACATTTCCAGGGCGATATTTTCTATAATTTCCCAGGCTGGCAAAATAATCAGAGAAAGCTCATGATACTTGATTAATGGCTTTTTTTTTTCTTTTTGCAAGTGGAAAGAATGGTTGATGTTAGAAACAGCAAAGAGGCAGAATATTTCAGTTAACTTTTTTTTTTTTTGAAGCCATTACAAGTATTTCACATGTCTTCAGAACATGCTTGTGTCCCATTATGTTCAACAGGGATTTAAATGCATACTTTGAGTTAACAAGGCATATAACGATTAGCTTAAATCAAGATCTAATTATAAAAGATTGTTGACAAATGATTTCAGACAACATGTAAATGCGAGCCAGACAGTATTTTGCTTGCACCCAAAAGAATTATTCTTTTCAAGATAATTAACTTTGGCCTGCATGCACTATACCTAATATTTGGGATTCACACATCCACAGACAGCTAACCTCAGCCAGTTTTTGGAAGCATCTCCAGTTTTCCACTGACTGTTGAGGGAGCCTACACATGTGTTTAGGACCCCACAGTCACACAGAATTAATTCTGGCTCAGTCCTTAATAATTTGGCAATACAATTTCTCTTCAGTTGTGCTGTCCGCCCTCACACTGGAGCTCTTTTTTACTAATGAACAGCAAAAGCCTTTAAAAGCCTCTGTCACAGTCTGAAAAAATGATTCCCATTTTACAAGCTCTAAAATGGGAAGCACTGCAATGGCCAAGGCCAGTGGCAGAACCGGGGCTGCACCCCACTCCCTGGGGCTGCCAGCTTGGCCATAATGTTTGTGTATGGACCTACACCCTTGGAGTTTATATGCCATCCTGGCTCAGGGTTGTTCTGCAGATTGTATGGCTGCCTGAACAAGCACAAGCAGATAAGAAAGTACTATGAGATCAGAGTGACAGCATGGCACGCTCCAGCCAGAAATCACTGCTGTAAGTTGTACAGGAACCACACAGCACAGCCAAGGCGGATGAGGTCCATGCAGGTGTTCTGCTGCTGTGTACCTTCATATGTGCAAGCACATGAAGAGCACTTACATATATAATGCAATGCAATCTCCTAAATCTAAATTAGTAATACTGTACCTTAAATTCAATAATGAGCTGATGGTTCTGGGCCCTTAAACAGCCTTTCTGTTCATTTAAATCTGTCAGTATTAGAAGCATGAAATACAGTAGGTAGTTTAAATATATCCAAAATCTTAACCTATTCCCCCCCTCCTTAATCTAAACCTATACTATTCCTAACAAGTGCTTTGAATTAATAATTAAGATAAGTTTAAGGGAAGATTAGGTCTAAATGCAAGTTTCTGGAAAGGTCAGAGATTATGGAGTTAGGTACCAGCAAACACAAAGGAAAATGACCAACCTGACCTATATTTGCTCTTGTCCACCCAGAAGACTGTCATCTCTGTTTCCCCTCTCTGGTTTTGGTGCTGTTGCTTGCTGCTAGGTTATCAGCTTCACGAGGGTGAAATCAGCCCTGAGTGTCCTATTAGTAATATTTTTTCCACTTCAGCATAGTTTGTTTCTGCAGCGCTCCAGAGCTGGGATCCAAAGCGCAGCTCTTGCCATGGGGTCCATGGTGCTGATGGTGCTCTTTTTTCCACCAAGGTGGCAGAGCATGTGACAGCTCTGAGCACAGCACAGGCGTTGTAATGGGGTAGCACGAATCCTGCAAGAACAGTGGTCATGCTGCTGGTGAGCGTCCTAAAAGAGCATTCACATCCCTCATGGACTGGTGAATCTTCATAGCCCTTCAAATTTAGCATGGGTACACCTCCCCAGCCTAAACTCAACCCCCCAAGTGCAGTGCACGCAAAGCATCTGGTACCCTGGTATGCAGGGGCCCTGTTCCTCCTCTTAGGTGGAACCAGTCTGGGGAAACCAAGATCTGCATTGTCCCCAGATACATGTCTCAAAGACCTTAGCTTCCAGAGGAAGTCTTAGGAGCTAGGAGGAAGCAGCTCTCCAAAAAGCCTCCCATCCTACATGCGGAAGGACTCTAACCCAGGTCACCCCATGTATGAAGGTGTCTCATTTTGACCTCTTCCAAAGAGAAACTAGCTGGAATTCAACACCTGAGGAGGAGTTTGATGCTGGGTACTGCTCACTGTGTGCTCAGTGAGGAAGAACCCATGGTGCCAGTTCCCGAAGCTTTCATCAAGGGTTGTGGAGTTGGGACTGCCTGGACTGCAGGGACCTGGGTGAAGATGGAAAATTATGGAGAAGAAGGGGAAAGAATTTTATCGTGGCAATATTGGGTAGACCCTGGCTTTGAGGGAGCCTTGGGTAATTCTTCTCTGCTCAGTCCCTCTGAGCTTGCTTTGAACCTTTACAGACCTGAAGGCAAAGGGCTCCGTCTCCATTACCACTCCCCTCCAGACAGGTACAGGCTTGCATCTTTTCTCACTTACCAGATAGCAATGGCTATTTCCTCTCAATACACTGATGAGATGGAAGCAAGAAGCTGCTTGCCTTGAAATAAGATTTCTGACAGCTTTCAGGCAGACAGGCAGGAACTGAAAGTCCCCCATTAGCAACCCGTCTCCTAGGCATTTGCTCATGTCCTGTCATTTTGGCTAAATTGTCATTAGGCTAATCGGCCTTTTTCAGAGGCCAAATACTACTTATGAACCCTCCCTTATAACTACCTCCAATGACGTCCCCAATGTGAAATCTTTTGAGTTCAAAACATCTAATTAAGTAGATGATAACATCAGCACAACTTCTGCTCCACTCCAGGAGCTGTCAGCACACACAACTACCATTTTTTTGCATTCTTTATCATGAAATCCATTATATTTGGCATTTCTTTTAAATCCCCAGCACACAGAGTCACATAATTATATATGCAACTCTCCAATGTCTAATTTAACTCCATTTGTAGCATTAATGCTTACAAGAAAAAAAAAAAGACTCTAGAAGTCATGACCTGAGTGTAATTGAGGCCTCAGAAGTAGAAGTTGATTCAAAACAAACCAGAACACCCCCCCCTTCTGCCATCACGTCCTCAGTTAAAATAGCAAAGCTAGACTCATAATCACTTACGATACTCTCAGCTCAAGTGGTGCATCAGGAGCCAGGCTCTGCTGCAGCTAATTTCACTGAAGGAAGCACCAAAACCCCAAAGGCACAGAGGAACCCTGTGCCATCTTCCACATCCCTCTGCATGCTGTGACAGCCTACGAGACCAAGCTTGGCTGGGTAAGACAAGCATCTTACTTCATGAAACCAAAGCATTCCTCCGAGGATACTCAATGAGCATGATTACGCCAGGTGTTTTATCCATTGCGAACAACAGACACAGAAAGGAGAGGCACTTTGAGCAGCAGCTAGATAGCATGAGTGCTACTGCTCAGCCCCGAGAAAGCTCCAAGCCAAACAGCAGTCAGCGGGCAGCCACCAAGAGCCCTTGAAAAGCTCCATTCTCAGGACAACTTCTGTCTCATTGACCCAGCTGAGGAGCTTCCAAGGCCTGGTACCATCATTCCACCTGTGATGGCAAGTGAGGCACGGAGGTCTCCACCCAGCAGGGAAAATTCTAGCATAAAAAGGATATTTTGCTTGGACAGCATAGTTTTTTTTCTCCCTCCAGCTGCAACCCAGACAGACACTGGTTTTGCATTGCAAGATGATTTCACCTTTGCATGCACAGAACAGAGATTTTGAACTGCTGGATATGGCCTCCTACAATGGGCAGTCAGACCACCATAAGGGCCATAAAGGCACAGCTAAGGCTACATTTGTAAGGGACTATAACTGAAACACTGCTACTTTGCCTCAGAAAATACCTTTCTATCTATTCATCTCTGTACCCTTGCTAAGCAAATCTAGTTATCCAAACCAAAAACTCTTCAGCCGTAGACATGGTGGATTCAGAGCCCCCATTTGGCCCTGTTACAGGCCGATTCTTCTCTCACTCTTTGCCAGAGGCAGGTCCCACTAAGGCCAGTCAGCTACACCTGAAATTGCTGTATCAGTGTGAAAACACTATTCTGACTTCCTTTTTATTAAAACCCCTCCAAAATCTGCATATTTGGCTCTTTCCTGGGAATAGCACAGATCTATGTTTGTTTGGGTGTTCGTGCGGCTGGCCTGCCAAGAAGCAGCTCTGGCGCCTTCCTGCCATTCAGCACCCCATAAAAAAATTGGAATATGTCATAACTTCCAGGAGCAATCTCTAGACAGAAGCTCTTACTAATCCACGTGGCTGAACACACACACATATACACACAGAGATTTTTGTCAGTGGGTTCTAGGATTTCAAGAAGATTAACCTTTGGGAGGTTCATGACCTGCCTATCATTCCCTCTGCATTCAGAGAGGGCAGGTACCTGTGAACAGCAAGCCCACATGCTTCCTGCACCAGTACACAACTCCTATTAACATTACTGCCTGCCTACTTATATCCATCCAAGAGCTGAACTCACTTGACCTTGCTTGGCTTATGAGATCACAGCCCACAGAGGTATGGCTGCAGGCCAGTAGGAAAACAGATGTCTGCTATAGACACCACTCATTGATACTTTATTCCCATTTATTATTTATCTAATACACACTCTAGGGCAATTAGGGTTCTGTTGTGAACTCTTTACTAACATTTTTATAAACAAGGTCTAAGAATAACCACTCAAGAAATGGAGAGACACCCTTGCCAGGAGACATGATAACTCCCATGTGCTGCAGGATGAGGACCGTCCCAGTGATGGGTTTGTTTTCTGTTGTTGTTCTACCTTCAAAAAGCAGCAAGGCAACTTGTATTGGTAGCCAAGGGAGCTGGACTGGGCTCTCTCCTAAACCCCAAAGCAGAAGCCACAGTTCGGCTCCAATTTCAGAACAGAAGTCTTCAGAAATGACTAAATACCTTTGGAAGTAACAAACGTGGTCCATACCACCAGCCCAACTTCCATTCATTTCTGTAGCCGAGGACCTCCAACATGGCTTCTTTGCCTCACCTTCCCCACCATAAAACAAGGAGCACTAACAGTCACTTTCATTGCATGCTGTCAGGAAACTTGTGCCAGTATGAAATCTTCGGGAGATCCTCAGGCAAGAAGAAACACTTTGGAGGAGTCTCCTGGGTTAGCAGCTCAAGGCCTTCTCCAGCCTGATGGCATCCTCCCCCAGGCAAGGCTCCCCAGGAGCTCAGTGTGAGTTCTGAATTGGTTTGGTCTTCAGGATTAAGAGAAGCTGATGATATGCACCCAAGTATTAGCTTTCCCAGTACATCACACTGTTACCCTAAAGGGAGTCAGCCATAGGATGCTTCCCCTGTTTCGCAGCAGATAACAACGGTTTCTAATCCAACCTTGCCATCTTTATGCTGAGGATTTTACAAGCAGGAGAAAATGGTAGAGTGGAGAGAGGGGCAGAGTGGGGAGAGGGGAGGAAACAATCAAGAAAAGATGGCAAAAAATATTGATTGTACTCTTATGATCACAGAAGTACCTAACAGGACTACACAAAGATTAGCTACGTGAATATAAAAGCAAGTGGGGGCAGAAAGAGAAAATATCACCCTGTGGGAGCAGAGGACATCTCTGGCATTGCTGTGAGCTCCCTCCATGGGGAGAGGTGGAGCTGGACACTGAATTTGCCTAAAGAGGGAGGCGTCAAACTGGCTGTGGTGTTGCAATCAAGAGAAAAAGATTTGTGCATGTGCAACCAGAGCAGCAGCATCTCCGGAGAGGCTCTGTCACAGGGAAGGACTCCCTTGTCTAGTTTGTCAGATCTACCTTGGGAGGAGAGATAAGCCTTATGGCTGTTTTGGTCCAGATTCACCACAGTCCTGTGAGATGCCTAAGGCAGGAAAATAACTGACCTGGGCCCCCTCCACCATCACTGGACAGATCTAGGCACCTGGACTCATCTCCAATTCAGTTTGTTGGGGAAATCTAGACTCCAGAAGAGGATGGTCCTTTTATTCTCCTTGTGCTCTAGGGCTGTACAGGAACCTACCCAGCCCCAGCATGATTTACAGCAGTTCCTCAGCAATGCTCAGTGGAAACCAAAATCAGCTGCAGTAGAGGTGCACCCAAGATCCGTTTCCTGCATTGCACTGCAGAGGTGAGGGCTAGGGAGCAGCCTGTGCTAAAGCAGCTGGGGAGGTATTATCAAATGACTTTTTCCTTTATCCAGTGATAATTGATGATCAGGCCATTAGAACACAGATTAATGTCATAGGGTCACAGAAGATAGTCTAGAAGGGACCTTGAGGTCATCTAAATCCATCCGACTGCCCCCCAAAAGGCTCATTCATGACAGATATTTGACCCCTTTGAAATAAGTGGGAATCATCTGACCAATAGTTTAAACAAAAATTTTATTTGGCTGGCCACAAAATGCTTTATTAATTTTTCTTGGTCTTACCAAATTTTCAGATATAGAAAAAGGCTCTAAAGGCACTTTTTTCCAGGTATTTTCAAAACAGAATCCAACTTGTTTTAATGTGCCCAAAGAACTTCCAGATTGTTTCTAACAAAATAATTCATCTTGGAGCAATCAAAACTATAGAAGCTGGGGAGGGGTTGTTTTGTTTTTAAAAGCTTTGGGATCTGCCAAGAACTTCAGGCCATTTTCATTTTAAAATTTTGTTTAGAATTGCCAGCAAAAGAAAAAAAGAAATCTTATTTGAGCAGATATAAGGATTGTCCATTTAGGATCAAAGACACAAGTTGGTCAGGATATACACTGTGGCACAATACCCAGGTCCGCCTCCTAGGAAGTAGTAAGGACACTTGAGGGATTCGTTCGGAAGCGTCTGGTGCAATAACCTCTCTCAAACACTTTTTCCTTGCCTTAGTTCCAGCCTTTGCCAAACCGGGAGGCAGGTACGCTTGCTGGCAGAGAGGCAAGAGAGGATTAACAGACATCTGTTAAGTACTTTGCTCAGCTTGATTGAAAGGTGCCACCTAAGCGTGCAGCATTGGGATGACGGATGTGAAAATGCAATGCAGTGTTTCCCTCCCATAATTAGAATTTCATCATGTAATAATAATACATAATGATTGATTGTGGCCCTTCACCGCTGCAGGATGTTGGTCGTTAGGAGGAACTGACTGATCGCTGGAGCTGCCACTGGGCCACGCAGAGCCCTTCCACTGCCTTTTAAAAGGTGAATCAAAGTCTCTTTAAGTAAATAAAACTTTAGAAGATCCCAGATCACTATCAGGAGACACTTACCCCCTCTCTACACTGACTGCATCAGTCAGCAGAGCAGGAGACTGCCAGATAGCTGCCCCAAAAAGCATCCTTTTGGTGCTACAACCCCACAGAGACCCTTTCTTCCCATACTCATCTGCCAGTCTGGGGAGGATGGCAGGGACTGTCCCCTCAGACACTTGAGGGACAGCTTCAGCTGGTGGCTCCAACACAGGGACAGACTTTCTGCTCTCTGATCACTCAGGACAGCAGAGATCTAGTCCTCAAGTAGGACTTGTTCACAGTATTAAAGTGTATACAAGAATGGGGGGCCGAGGGAGCAGGAACTTTCCTTTGTTTTCAGGCTCTGCCGCCTGCTTTCTGCACGCACTTGGGTGAATCATGTCCCCTCTTCACACTGGTGGAGCAGCGACAAACTTACTTTTGTCTGAATTGCACAGTCTTTGGAGATAAGGACTGATCATTACACTAGGATGCTGCCTTTCCTTCTCAATGGAGCTTGATAGGAGGCCCCCAGAGGTCTCCAGCCCTGTAACAACCACAAGAAGCTGCGTCCCTCTCCATCCTTCCCATCCCTTTGAGAAACCCATCAGCTTCCCAGGTGACTGTAGGCACCACCTGATGGTGGTACATTAACAAGCAGAGAGCTGTGCTGTCTGACAGAGATGCAGAGCCTGCACTCTGCTAGCATCTGCCAAAAGTGTTGTCAAGCAACTAACTGCCTGTAATTGAGCTCTCAGAAGTATCTGCCCTGAGGTGAGCCGCAGAGAAATTTTACAAATGAAGATAATAGATGTTTATGTCACACACACAATGAGAAGCAGCAAGCTACGATCACTCACTTGATAAATTCAGCTTCAACAACAGCTGCAATGACTTAGTCCACAGCTGAATTAGGGTATCCCTAGCAGCATTCAGTGTATTACTAACTGGAGTGAAACTGCTTATTGTCCTGCATTAGGCAGCCCCTGGAGCTGATCACAGTAACCCATGTAATGACATCTCTAACATCTTTATCCCACAAATATTCATAAACTTGTCCTGATTTCCAGACAGGATTCATTATCTGCAAGCATTTACCAGAACATCTGGAAAAACAGGGTCAGCCATGTTGCTAGCATTAATCAATGCAGCTCCCTTGAAGTCAATACAGCTATGCCAACTCATTCTTGCCAAGAATTAGTCAATATTTTTTAACCTAGAAGCTTTTCCTGAATATTGTTTATTCCCAAGACACGTCATTATTTACACTTTTAAATAGGAGAGTGAAAGTTGTGAACAGCAAAAGAGATATACACACATGTTCAGCTGTAATATCTGAAGGCAGCACCAGAATTAACAGCTCCATCGGGGTAAGCTAAGGCAGTACCATAAGCTGCACTTTCAGGATGCAAACAAAACAGAGGCACGCAGGCAGAGTAAGTAACATTCCAAAAAAACATCCAAATAATCCAGAAACAAGCACTAAAGCACCCTAAATGCAGGCTCATTTCTTCTTTTTACATGATCTCCTAGCAAGACTCTAGGCCCATGGAGAAACAGTGAAACTACCCAAGCACCTGGAAGTTAGATGCTGGAGATAACATTTTCAGAAGTGATTGGCCCTGGGGCCCATGTCCCAGCTCAGTGTCTAACTGCAAGCAGTTACAGGGGGAGCAAATTGCTTTTATTTTTTGAATGTAGAGGCCTTAGAAACTTAGTTCCCGTTAATTTTACATGGAACGTAAATGCAAAGTGCCCAGGCTGCTTTTGAAGATGGGATTGTACACAATTAGGAAAAAAGCCTCATTATGAATCCTTTTAGAGTGCTCATAAAACTGCAAGAAACACCCAGAGGATCAAAATCTCCCCCCAAAGCTACCCTTCTTTGAAAAGGGTGGAAAATGAAGTTATCCCCTGAAATAGTCGTGACTTCTGAATGCAACCTTTTTCATCTGCAATGACCTCTTGGTTGGGTCATCTGCGTAGACCCAGACTGGGACTGTAGGCTCCATGCTTGCAGAGCTATGCTCAAGCCAGAGGTTAACCCTTTTGCTGGTGGCTATTTGTGGGGCTCTACCACATATGGCAATGCAGTCATTTGGCCAATGTTTCCTCTGCCCCCCTTCCACATCCAGTCCAGTCCTTATGCTTCTGAGATGCAATGCATCAGCTGCTTGCACCGAGAGGTCCCCTGCAAGATCCCTCACCCTGCATTCGCCATCCCCCTGTACCATTTGAATTGCATCCCCCAATTGTCTGGAGACTGTTGTTCACTGTTGATATAAACACTGTATGTTCTCCAGCACAATACTTGAACAACTGAGCTTCCAGGAATGCACTCAAACAAAGCAGTATAAAGCAAATACACACAGAAGAAATGTAGCAAGATCCTTGATACATCAAATATGCATTACTCTATATCTGTATCTGCCAGATAGAAAAAGAAAGCAAGTCTGTCACAGCCAACAACAGGGACATTGGGTTTTCATCTCCCTTTCTGCTGCAGGGACACATCCAGCTGTATAGGTGCTTGCTCTGACCCCCATTGCCCCATGTGGCTGCTTTATGTCAAGTCAGAATTACAGTTAGCCAAAGTGTTAATGCCACCTCATTTTACAGGAAGTTGTTTTCTTAGCTTTTAATTACATTGAAATTTCTACAAAGCAGTTTTCCGCAGAAGCGGCAGATTTTCCATAGGAAGTAATGAAAATTCAGGGAGGGAAAGTGAGTCAAAAAAGTCCTTTGGTTTTAAGGGAGTTTCCCTTGTCAGATTTTTAAGTTCTGCTTTGGCTTCAGAGGAGGGAAGGGTGAGATGTATACCAGAGCAGCACCACATCTCCTACAGCAGGTTGTTCATAACATGGTCTTTCCTCAGCCCACTAAGATATGCAATACTTGATCTGGAGCAGGTTGGCTAGATCCTTTCCTGGTGACATGTCATTCACAGACCAGAGTCCTCCAGCTTTATGGTCTGAGGCCACATGGATATGATAAACTTGCTCACTTACCCTGTCCCTCCCTGAGCTCAGCTTTGAGAAGTTCAGCATTGGATGGCCAGCCAGGCTGCAAGAAGACATGAGTGAGAGGAAGGCTTTGGTAAATCCAAGCTAGCTGTAATCATATTCCCCTTGAGGGCTGTTGGGAAAACGCTAGGAATATGCTGACCCACAGGTGACTTCCCTTATCCCAAACCAACCAGAAGTGCAATTTTGCTCTTGATGAGAGTTTCAAGTGCTCTTGCTAGTCAGCCATACCCAGCTTGAATTACGTATTTTTTTGTCTCAATAGGCATGATCCACTGGGTTTCAGAAATATTCTTATGTATGAGGTGCCTTGAAGCAACTCCAATCTATGTGAAGGGCGCAGGAAGACAATATCTGAGGCATCCCTTATGGTCCTCTTACCCATTTTCCATATCACCCTTCAGCCATCTGCTTACTGCATTAATTTCCTCCCCGGCTCACTCTTTGAAGGCGGTGAAACTCTGCCAGCTGAGGATCTGCCTGCCTGGCATTTCCCTGCTGGCATTTCTGGGTGTGTGCTCTTTTCTGCTTTCCCAAGAAACAGCACTAGCTGTCTGCCTGGGTCATTTGCCAAGGAGGCTACCTTGCAGCAGCGAGGACTGGCTGGTAGACTGCAGTACCTCCTGCAGCGGTCGTGGTGGAATTTCTCTCTGCAACCACAAGTAGCAAGCTCTGCTTCTGCACTGGTTGGAAATGAAGGAATTCTTTAGATGTTCAGACCAATATATGTAAAGCACCCAATATCTGCAGGCTTTTCTAAACTACCTGAGTTTCTTCGATCTGCAGTTGGAACTGCAAGTTCCATGAGAAAGGGCATTTTTTAAATCTCTTTTCATTATGTTCAGTCTTCCTTGACCCAGAAAAAGGACCCAGGTGCACTGCTAGAGAAAGCCCAGGCAGAGCATGCACCTCTAAATTACAGATTTGCCACTGTTCAGCTATCAGCAGAAAGGAGAGCTTCATCTCTAATTCCTTATTCTTGGAGCTGTCTGGGGTCAGGGATGGGATACTGGATGCAAGCTACATGTCTTATCCAGTCTAAGCAAGTCCTGTTTTGGATCATCCTAAGAGGTTGCTCCAGTGACTTGGAAACAAGCTGAGCTTCAGATAACAAATGTTTAGCAAAAACCAAGCTGTGAACCAAAGCAGTAAAGCAGAAAGCCTGAGACTTCTAATAGCCGGGCCACACACACTTGGAAGAGACCCAGGTGTGCTGGGTGGGGCAACCAGGCCTGGTAGAGCTGAAAGCAACTGTAACCTCTGCAGTAGCCTGCATGTATGGGAAGAGTTGGGGATGCTATGAGGAATGGAAGAACCAGAGATGTTTTGCTGAAAAGCTGTGAGAGGCACCTGAGAATTTGCCCTGAAAAGTGCAGGAAAATGCTTCATGGGCGAAGGGTTTTTCTTTTTTTTTTTTTTTTTTAAACAAACAAACAAAAAACACCAGACCCTGTTTA
The DNA here is from genome assembly GCF_036370855.1 of Dromaius novaehollandiae. Taxonomy (NCBI): domain Eukaryota; kingdom Metazoa; phylum Chordata; class Aves; order Casuariiformes; family Dromaiidae; genus Dromaius; species Dromaius novaehollandiae. Next base: position 3,908,332 of record NC_088115.1, on the reverse strand, counting down.
CTCAATACTGTACGAGAAGAAGGGACATGGGCGGCCTCAGGGAACAGTAACAAGTTGAGGTCCTGAGGAAGACGCAGGGGCAAAGCCTGCCAGGCCTGCTGGGGAAGGCAGCTCCAGTCACGCTGGGAAACCTGAGCTGGGCTCTGTGCCCCCACTTCAAGTGTGATGCAGAATTATCCAGGGATGCTATTCTTACTAAAAAGCAAAAAAAAAAAAAAGCAAGAAAAAATAATTATATAAAAAAATAATTCATGGTCAGATTAATGAGAGAGAGAAAGTCATTAGAAATCAAAAAACGAGATAATTCTGCTGTAGACATGAGCAATGGTGAGAAATAAATTTTATTTGGCTGACATGCCTTAATTAGCTGGAAACATGGTGCTTTCTTAAATTTGCTTCGGTGAAGCTTTTAAGCTTTTGACACATAAATTCCCAGTGAAATATCCTACATGTCAAAGCAGCCAGTCGTAGCTCCTCTGCCAAGCCATTTTTGATCATACTGTTTTAAAACTTGATTCCATTGCTCAGGGGTTTGGTTGCTCCCAGAGCATGGCACCTAATTTCTACTGGGAGCCCAATATCCAGCTCTGACTTTGTTCCTGAGGATAGCTGGTACCAATGTCCTCCCGGGCAGCTCCTAGTGGGACAGGGAGGAGATCGAGCTAAGACCAATGGTGGCATCTTCATTGCTGTAAGCAGCTTTGATAACCAGTAATGCTTCGCACTGCTGCTGTGCTTCTCATTTGAACAGCTCAGATGACTTAAGCGTGAATTAAGCCTCACATTTATGACTGCTGGTACAAATGGTCGCAAATAATATTCCTTGAGGATGCTGGTAAGTTTTAACTGAATAGTTACAGCCACAGCGACCAACTTCTGTAACTCAGTCTGTAAGCCTCGACTCAGAGCGGGGAAGAGAATTGCAGAGGTTAGGAGTCTAAAAAGCCTGTAGGACTGAATCGCAGCCTGTTGGAAAAATCAGGGAAAGCAGCAATAAATCGAGCAAGTCATTAAGTGCAAAGAACTCAGAAGCTGGGAGAGCAACCCACCCACCATGCCTTTTGTACCACTCCCCATGAATTAGTATGTAGGGCCCTGCAATGATCCAAAATAGGTGTTTCAGTGAAATTAATTGTAATCTGCAAACGAAGGAAATCCTGATTGACAGGACGTTCTGACAGACTCACAATGGCCACGAGGTTTTATCCCAGCTGAAGGTACCAACACTAACATTTGACACAGGAATTCTTTTCTCTAATAAAGAGGCCATTAAACAAGGTGCTGAACACTTACCTCGCGTAGAAATGTTTGAATGATTTATAACAAATTAGTCAGTATTATTACCTTTCTGGATATATGCATTAGGAAAAGAGTTAACACCATAGCTCTTAACCACAGAGAGAAATTGGAGGATAATAAAGTTTAGCTTTAAATAAAGCTATTAATGGACAGATCTGGTGGTCAAGTAAGATTTTTCAAATGGAAAAATAACACAACTCCGGAAAAGAAGCAGAGCAATTCCCACCGCAGGAGCCTGGTGGATAGTCTTAACTGGAGTTAAGACAAATGGACAGCCAGCAGCACAAACTCACAGCCACCTAGGTGTAAGAGATATGCAGTATACCCCAGTCCCTGGCAAACAACATTCAGGAAAGCAGAACTTTTTCCTGAAGCCAAGCCCAGGTGAAAGTTTTCTCAAGCTTCAGAGTTGTTTTAGGTTCATTGTTTAGGTCTACTGCCCAACAAGCACAGAGCCACCTACAAAACCCACTATTTCAATGACTTTTAGAGTGGACTCAACTGTGCACATTTTACCAGCATTTTTTGCCCTCCCAAGTTCTACCCAGCTCATTCTCTAGTGCAGGCAGGCCACTCCATCCTTCTCTTCCCTCCTTTTACCTTCCTTCATCCTCCTCAGAGAGGTCTCCATGCTCTCCAGGTGCAACAAGGAGGTGCTCACAGATGTAGCCCCAACCCTTACAACCTAATCCCTCCCCACTCTGTGTTTACCCACCATTGACATCTGCTTCACTAGAAGTACAGCATAGGTTTCTACAACCTGGAGGCAACCTTCTAGTTTTAAGAAGTAGCTCATCACCTTTCTCCCATCAACCTCTTCTCATCCAGGGAAAAATACATCCGCCTTTGTTATCACCATTATTACCAGCAACATTCCAATGGCTGTCTCATATTTCTGCCTTACATATTTCTCCAGCAAACAATCCTTCAAGAACTTTCTTCTTTAGCAGCTGTCTCTACTCCTCAGAACCATTAGAAAAGCCCTTCAGCCCACCTCTTTGGGGCAAGCACTTCTTTGCATTCAGGACCTGAGCCCACAAGACAAACGGACATCCTCACTCTTATCTTCTAGATGTTCTTGTCACCACCCACCCAAAACAGCATCTCAGAATGGGGTCCAGCCCAAGCTGAATGGGAACATCCCCCCATAGCCACAAGCCCACGTGCACCTGGGAGTCAATAGTAGGGAAATGCAGAAGACAGGGCAGATGCTAAACCCCATTTCACAGGGACTTAACCAGAGACACATGGCAACACCTTCTCCTTCCTTTGCAGCACTGATCCCTCCACAAAGGAAAAGTGCCTACACTCTTTCCACCCAGGAACTGAGTAGGCTCTTTTTAAATACAGGAATAGGAGACAGCAGTGCCACCCAACAGCCTAGCACTTGAGCAGGACACAGGAAAGCCCACATCCATTCCCTCCTCCACCTAGGCTGCCTTAAGTTCTGGTCTCCTATGTAGGAGGGAGCCCTCAGGTGATAGCATCAAGCTGAGTTTCCAGGGCACCTGCAGGGCTGGCATCTGACAGCACCCAGGGCACATCTGCCTTTAAATCCTGGCCAAGGTGAGGTGTCAATGACCTAACAAGCTGCTCCACTCTGTCACGATGGAGTCAGTTCTCAGCACAACCAGCAGCACCACTCAAATGCTACTTGGGTGCTTTAAAATAAAACTTACAGTCGGGTATTTAAAAAGTGAGGCATCTACAGAATTTAAACACTGACAGAATTTGGGAGCAGCTAATTTCAATCTTCAAAAGTGCTTCAGGACCTAATTCTTCCTAGATCCACAGTGAATGTTGTGTTTAGTTTTGACCCCTTTTGTAGAAAGCCTCTGAAAACTGGACAAGTCTGAGACTCCCATCCATCAATTACCGTGCAGCAGATGCAAAACTCACTAAGAAAAATGAAATTATTTTAATTCAGTTTAGTTAAGCGGCAATTGCTACATTACGCAAACCATAATGCTCTTTAGACACTGCTTTGTATAGCACTGGCCTGGGACTCTTCTGAATTTAATGATAATGTATTTTTATACCTTCAAGTGCTCAGTGTGTAGGGAGCAATAGCAACTACTGGTCCCAGGGGGGTTGGCCCAGCATCCCTAGCAGTTAAGTGCAATGCTTTCAGAAAGAACTTGGCATGAGGAACAGCCCCCAGCACCGGCCAGGAGGGACCGGATTTGTCCTGCAATATTCTCAATGCGGGAAGGTGCAGAGCCCTTTTGCCAGCTGTCGAGACCACTCACTTTTCCTGGAGGTGCTGTGGGTCCACCGCGCCGACACCGTGCCGGAGGAAGGGGCGTTCGGCAGGATGGATCAGCCCACGTGCAATTCTGCAAAGCCCCAACACGTGTTAACCATCTGGCGAGGCCACCGGCTCCCGAACGCAGCCCTGGGCTGCGGAGGAGCTCACACACACGATTAAATCCTGCTGCCTTCAGCACACACCTCCAGGCTTTGCTGCAAGGCCAGCACGGGTTGCCTAGACGTTAATGGGACGCCCAGGTGATGGCCGGGGGCCGAACGCAACCCCGAGCGCTACCAAACCCAACCTGGCGAGGCTACCGCGGCCGTCAATGAACGCAACCGCGGCCATCACTTGGTAAAATATATTTTTATTTGTTCATACAAATAGTATGAATTATCAGAATTTCATTTTCCTAGAAACATCTTTCTCCGTGTAAAATTAATTTGTGTTGTACATACCACAAAATACTTGATTTACATTTTTTTTTTCAGATTTTGGGGGAATTGTGGGGTTTTTTTGTTTTTTTTTTTTTTTGCTTTTAGGTTTTATTTTGTTTGGAGGGGTTGTTTTTTGTTTTTTACGAATTGGCTATTCTCTAGTACCATGTTACAGACTACACATCACTAATATCCATACTGCACTCCTGAATACAGGACTGAATGAAACTCAGCCATAAATTAACATTACAGTGTGAAAAAAGAAATTCTACTTACACCCCCAAGCTTAATTTCAAAAAAAAAGGTATATATATATATTTTTAAACGATGACAATAGCATTGATTCCAGTATTAGCAAGCCAGATGTACACCACAGGGTATTCACCTTTATTGTCATATCGGTTAGGTAAGGCCTTTCTACCAAATGAAGTCTAGTAGCCTAGTACAGGCTTCATTACAAAGGATATTGAGCCAGGGCTTAACAATTTGCTTAAGGTTAGAAGAGTTATTTTTCACTCTCAGCATTTCTACTCTCCAACAGAGATTGCTTCATGAGGGCACTTTGCAGCAAGGCTTGATTACACAAATCAAGCCCCCAGCCTGCTGCGCTTCGCGGAGCTGAGGAAGGCATCAGGATATTAAAAAGTTGCGTCCAAGAAAGGAAGAGGGAAAAGATATGGGACGCTAAATCTTCTGGCATTAAAAAATAGGCAGGCACGTGCACTCCGAAGGAAACCAAGTGGAAATGAAGCCACGGCAAAGCAATAAATCCCCGAGGCTCTCGCCACTCGGCCAGCGAAGCCGCTCTGGGGAAGCGGCGCGGTCGAGTTTGGGCGTTTGCCCCAGAGCGCACGGAGCCAAGCTCTGTTCCACCCATTGCACAAGCCACCTAGGAGGAAGACAGAGGATCTGAGACCCAAAAATCACTCTTTTCCACCAGGTTCTGGTTTCCCAAAGGAAGTGTTTTTCTCCTCGCCCCCAACCCATTCCCCTCGACCATTCAACGCTAGCAGGGTGCCTGTGGCAAAACGGACACACCTGTGTATTTCTTACCTCGTCCTGGCAGCGGGGAGCAGAGCAGGGGTCCCAGCTTAGGCAAAAACCAGAGACCCCAAACATGCATAGACCAAACACCCCTCAAGGTTTTCATCTGAACAGGGCAGCGCAGGGCTCCCATGTGCTGCCTACCAGCCTGTGCAGCCCTTTTGCTACACTTGCACTATTTTGTGTAGTCACTTTTGTGACCTCTGAAAGGGAGACTGCGTTGATCCGAAGCGGCACTTTTGTTGCTAGAAATGACTTGGGGCAGAACAGAGAGGATTTGCAGAACTTGCCTTTCCACTGCGGCAGGAGACGTTTGGAGGCAATCTCGCAGGGGGAATTTGCATCTTGCCCCCACCAGCTCTGCTACAGGCCTCAGTCCTGACACAATGCATCCTCCCTTTCCTTGGCTAAAATGGCTCCAAGGAGCCTTTTCATCATGAAATAGCCACAGCAGACAGCTGTGAGGGGCAGCCAAGAGCAAGGAGGCTGTTAAAGTAAATGAAACAGCTGGGAAACACCGACTACACCCTACCGCAGCTGGGCACGGCTCAGCAACGCGCTGTTCAAAGGCTTTTTCTGTGGGCTACTGCAGGGAGAGGTGCAGGGCACTAATTTATCCAGGCAACACATATAAAACTAGAGTATCAACACCTGTTGGTGCATTTGCTGTTTCAAGTTTTACTACATTGCACACCTTACGCAAGGGCTCAGATGGTAACATCATGAGATGTACTTAGCACGCTCCAGGCTGGTCCCAGCACACCACCTCAGGTGTCTTTGCACGCTGTAAGTTAGGTGTGTGCCTATAGCATGTTGCATTTAAATTCCGAGTTAGATTAAAGGTTTTAAAAGCCCACATTTATGCCATAGTTGCACAATGACAACACGGCCCTGCTTCTGTTAGAAACGCAAGGAGCAAATCATTTCTGATGTTACCTCACTCCACCTCCCGGGGGTGGCATTGCTGCAAGAAGTGCCTTCCTCAGGGTAGGAAAAGGGGTCAAAATCCCAACTGGGGCCTGAGACGTAGCAAGTGGAAATCTTAATCCAGTGTGTCCTGTTGTCCCAAAGCATCCGGCCCCACCTGAGGGATGGGTTTGTAGGTTACTGTACCATGGTCGGCCCGCTCCTGTCTGTGAAGGCTCAGGCTCCCGGGCTGCCCAGCTGCCCCCCCAGTGCTCTCGCGTGCTGCTCCTGAGCCCAAGCGTAATCTCCACTTCCCCCTGCTTTCCTACAGATCCATCTCTGTCGGAAAAGCGGCATCTCCTCCTGGCTCTGAGCAAACACTGCTCCAAGGAGAGACCACGGACAAAGTGTTACACCAAAACATGATCGAAGCCAAGTCCACTAACAGGGACAAGGCTGAGGTGCCCCACTCTCATTTCATTTGCTTCGGCTCCCGAGGTGCTGGAGGTGCGGCCGACTGCGTTGTGTCCCCTGCAATCCTGCACTGATGGGGACAGCCCCGAGCAGCCACCTTGGTTTTTGCAAACAGCTCCGTGGCTCTGGTGGTGTCTTTGGTGCATACAAGCAGGTTCCTCTCCCTGCATCGCCAGTTTAGCCTTTTCCCAGAGGGGCCCTGTGTGCGCGAGCACTCCTGGGGGTGATGTTTAAGAGTCATTCAGACCAGCACTGAAAATGCCACACATTATATATATATTCTTTTATATATATATATATATTTTTACATTTGTCCTTCAGTAAAGATTTAAAATGCATAGAGGGATAGCGGAAAAGAGCCTCCTTGGCAAAAGGCAAGAAGGAAACGTATACTGAGGAGACAGCTCTCCCCATGCAACAGTCTCTCAACCTCCCCGCTTCTTCTCCTTTAGAAAAAGAGCACGTTATCCGTACAGCAGAGGCTCGGGATATGGAAGCCAGCAGAAGACAGCTGAGGCAGTAGGAGCTGTATGGCTTGGGGGTCCCTACGCTTTATATCCACCAGTAAAACAAGCCGCTGTTCAGCAGAGGTATCCAGTCCGACGGAGACGCACAACCTCCCTCCCCACCCACCCCAGCTCCTCCATAGCCCACAACCCCTCCCGGGGCCGCAGGATCTGCCAGGAAAGCTGTGGGACGAGGGAGCACAATGGCCGAGCAGAGACTGGGACACCGTAATAGGGAAAGCAAGTGTTTATAAAGGCCAGATACCCGTAACAAAAATAAATTTGTGCTTTCCCTCCCGCCCCACCCCCACCTTTTTTTGTTTTTTAAATACAAATTTTTGTTTAGGAAAAAATGGAAGCACCATCTGTTACAAACCAAACCAAAAAGAGGAGAAAACAGGAAAAAAAAACAAGGAGAGACATATTAGAATTAAACACCGTGGAATGTTAAACAGGTTATGGGCTACCGTTCTAGCCAGTGCGGTTAGGCAGCTTAGTGAATTAATTGCTTAGGAATTAAAAATAAATTATTATAAAATAGATTTCTGTACATTTTACATACATATATATCTCTTTATATACGCAAACCGTGCCGGGCAAGTAATTACAGAGGACTTTCCCACGCCAGCCTCAGTCCCAGCCGAAGTCCTGCCCCGTCATCTGGTAGAACTTCATGTTGAAAGGCCGGTAGAAGTCCCGCAGTCTTTGCACCACCTCTTGGTCTATGTCAGGGTGGGTCCTGCCTTTCGTCTTCCCCAGGCAGTGGGGTTTGCTGCTGCCTTCCGCCTTCTTCAGGCACGGGAAGCCCTTGGTTTTGTTGAAGTAGAAGTGTTTGTCCGTGATGATCCTCTTGAGGCCCAGAAAGTCCTGGACCCTGCCCAGCTCCCCCGCGGGGTCGCTGATCAGCCTCTCCCCGCTGACAAAGAGGATCTGCCCGATGGGGAAGTACAGGAGCCAGTTCTCCAGGTGCTTGGCGTAGATGCCAATCTGGATAGCGCTCCATGAAGTGTCGATCAGGCCCGTAGTCCTGTTTTTGAAGGTCAGGCTCTCAAAGGTGGGGATATCGGGCTTCTTGGAGAGCGTCTGGGTGTAGTCCGATATGGCTCTGGTCACGGGGTCCCGCACGACCACGATGAGCTTTGTGCCCTTAGACATGGAGGAGATGCGGGCTGGAGCCTCCTTGGTGACAAAGTAGCTGGGGGTCTTCTCCATGGTGATCTGCCCCTCGAGGGTCCTGGGCATGAGGTCCCTGCCAGATAAAACACACACACACACACACACACAGAGGTTAGAAGGGCAGGGAACAGGGAAGGAAAAATGCATATATACATAAATACATGTACCCAGACAGAGATGCACAAGAATTTTCCTCCCTAAAATGCCTACACAGGTCATTTAGCCCATGCAGATAAATCCATTTTCCAATGATTTAAGGATTAGGGAGGATTATTATTAAAGGCCACTGCATTAGAAATCCAGCTCGGTAATCCCCCAGTTATCCACGAGTGGATTATCTGGGCTGTATGCTGCACTTGTAGCATGGCTAGCTGTACCACACCAGCCCTGTATGAATCAGGATGAGTCCAGAGCTGCATCTAATGCAAAGGCCGGCGTTCACGGAGCACATGCACATCTCAGCACGACCCAGCATCCAGCTAGGACAACCTATCTCCACGCAGAACGCAACATCAGCTTGAGAGCGGGGCTTACCTTTAAAAATACACCCTTGAAACCTAAATCCTTGAGCAATTCTACCCTGTTTCCCTGGCTCACAGGTGAAAACTAGAGTGATCGCAGAAATGATGGAATCGGTTTGAAGGAGGAAGAACAATCTTCTTTTTCCTAACATTCACTAAGCAGGCCTAAATATTTTAGACCATTTGCCAACTCTTTCTCTTTATGATCCAATGGGACTCGTTTGCTCTGGGCTGCGAGACAGTTAAAAAGAGACGAGAGGGGAGTCTGCCACAAAATTAAAGCTATAAAACTTGATTAAGTTTTCAAAACAGCACAGAGAAATGACCAACTAGTGTGTGATCTGCAAGCTTTAAACAGCATTTACCTCGGACGTATTATACTGCACACAGAGAAGCTATCATTCCCAGAGGCCATTCTCTTCCCTTACTGTCCTTATGCTTCTACGGCACTGCTCACAGTGGGCCCTTTGCAATCCCAAAAGCCACCAGTGAGTTGTATTAAATCCAATGGTTGCCCCAATGAAGAAGCCAAAGGGAAAAAAACTGACCCATCTGATCTGGGGCCAAATAATAGCAAAACCAGGAATGAATGGCCTGATTGAAACAAAAATCACAGTATGCCTATGCAATTTGGTCCATAGCTATTTATGTACCTGCTGTAATGGTACTTTACTCCATCGTCGCCTGGCATTCACCTTACTGCGGTGGGTTTACTGGCACCAACACCTCTACCCTCCGCACCACAGTGAGGCAAGCTCAGGCCCAGCCCAGAAACCTCTTCTGCGCCAGCCCACTGGGTCCCCACGGCAAATCTGTGGCAGAGCTGCCCATCGACGGGAATGCCCGACCGTGGGTGATGGGGCTATCAGCTTGTGGAAACCTCCACGAGGAGTAGCCTTCTGGCCACAGTTTCAAGGTCGGGCATGCTGACTTTCACGCATTACACACAATGCCAGATAAAACAGTCTACCGGACACGTGGGACAAGTGACCTTCTGGAAGTCAGAAGCCAGCTTGTGCCAAAAGAATAGTAACCAAAATAAAACTCTGATTAATCTTTTGCCTCTCTGGCTACCTCTGCAAACCCCTAATGGCGGCACAGAACAGAGCCAGTCAATAATGCTCAGAGAGTGACTCTTAAATCTAACGTGAGCTGATGCGGATTTCGACAGACTACTCATTAAGTGGTGTCTCTTTTTATGGCCACATTAAATCTGAGTTCTACATCCTGCGCTGGCCACCAACCTGTTTCCAGCTTGATTTAAGAGGCCAGTTTCGACCCATGAAGTCCTTAATGGCCTGGGACCTGCCTAGAGAGGAGACTGCTTTCCAAGATGTGCTCGGCATGGCAGTGCTGGCAGACGGTCATACTGAAGCCCTCTGTGGCAGGTATGGGGCCCCAGACCTTGAAACTGACTTCTCCTCCAGGGCTACCAAAGACAGTATTTATTAGTCGCCAGGGAATGATGCAAGACTTATTTTTTTCCTCCTTGCACAAGAGACATTGAGTAGGGCTGGGCCACTGAGCCGTGTGAAACACAGGAGGAAATTGCTGGGGTGGAGGTGCTGAGTCAGTCGATCTGGTTTGGGAAACAGTGGCTCTTAATAAACATTTCAACTAACATAGGTGAGTGCACCAGTCCACTCCGTAGAAGCAGAAAAAAACAAGGAACAACTCTTTGTCCCCCTCTTCAAATGAAGATCCACCAGCCTGACCTCAGTGCCCTCATGGTCCAGTTAGCATCTGAACCTATGCTCTTGACTTGTTGCTGAGTACATCCAACCCATCTCATTTCCAATATGAGCTGAGGGCACTCAGTCCTGTGCAGGTTTAGACCCTCAATCTGATATTTTTGCAGAGGACCCAAATGGGTCCTCTGTGCCACGCTTCCTCCACTGCACCATCCTTAGCATTTTACAGACAGGTTTCTGTAAATAGGAACTTCTCCCCTGATGAAGGCAAAACACACCAACACTGCTATCGCAGTCTGCCTTGGTCAGCAGAGACTAAAATGAGCAGGGATAGAAATGGGGTCTCCAACCCAAGAATGAGAACTCAGTCAATCAAAACTTGCCCTCCAGACCCTAGCTCCAACACTCTCCTTCCTTCATAGCACTCAGACAGATGCCAGGCACAGCCCAAGACTCAGACCCTCAAGACCCTCTCAGACTCTGCCTTGTTTAAAAAGTGGCTGCATAAAAGCCAGACAACAGCAAGTGGAGCCAAATATTGCAGTCCACAGATACGGCTTGAATCTCTGACAACATCACATCCAGGAAAGCAAGGTTTCATTGCACAGGTCTGTGCACAGCAAGGATCTTTCCCACAGTTTCCATAATCTCCCACGGAGGCTTCATCCGTCATGCTGGCAGCTGCAGACAACAGAGCCTCAGGGACAGGAGTGACTGTTAGTTTGCTGTTCTGAATTCACACAGGTGGAGTTGCCACCAAGAACAGTTTATTCCCATTCAACCCACAACTGGAAGAGGGCAAACTGACCCACATATAGCACTGCAACTCCAATGCAACACTCCAGATGGAAGTGTTGATGGAAGCAGGACCAGACATCTGGTCCTGAGGCTCCAAGACAGCACAGGCTGCACTAAACCACAGACACTGCAGAGCAGGGGAAAAAGGAGCCATAACGGCCAGAGCTGCCGTAGCCACAGTGTGCTGGCAGGAGGTAACCCCTTTGGGCAAACAGAGAGAGGTTCAGCAGAAACCCACATGGACCACAGCCCAGTGGCAGGTGGATGGAGCCACTAATGCTCTCCACAGTTCAGCACTGGGGCAGCTCGTGACAGTTATGGCATCCTTTATTTCCGTGGTGGCTTCACAGACACTTTGGAGACTGGGGCGGCTTCTGCCCTCTGTTTGGTGCAAGATAAGAACTGCAAAGGTGCATCCACCACTGTTGGCAGTATAGGAGTAGAAAGGGAGATCAGAAGGGGAACTAGCCTGTGGGGAACAGGGAATTCAGCTGAGCCTTCATATGAAAGCAGCCACACCAGTGAGGACAGGGGCTAGGTGGGGACACAACAGAGGGCTGCAGTGCATACTGAGGTGGAAAATAAAGATAGCATGAAAAAACTGGCAAGTGATCCATCGTTTTGTTATCCCTCTGCTCCTGGCAATCTGGAATTCAAAGACCTCTGGAGCCAGCAGTTGCATCCAAATCATCATATTTAATATTGACTATGAAGTGTTTAATCTCTCCAAGCCCATGAATACTGTTGGCCTTGAGAACATCCCACAGCAGAGTCCCAGCACTGAAGCGCTGCCCTTACCCATCCTTTGAACCCCTCTCCCGCTGTCCCTGCTCAGAGAAGGGTTAAGGCACCTGCTTTAGGAGCGTCAAAGAGGAAAAGCCAAGATGATGAACACCAGCGGACTCCGGCATCTGAGCTCGGTGGGCAAAGCTGATCATCCACTGAGCTCGGTGGGCAAAGCGCTGGTGGAGCTCAGCGCAGCTCTGCCGACCCCGGTGGAGCCGCGGCCTTACGTCGGCGGGGGACCTGCCCCTGAAAGTGCCCGGGGATGAGTCTCAGCAGGATGAGGGAGCTGCTGCGTGAGCACAGCTATGAATTTTCCCCAGGCGGCAAGCAGAGCCCCTAACTCTGAGCTATTAACATGTCAAGAGAGACAGAGGAAAAGCTTTTTCTTTAATGAATATTTCCTCAGTGAAGCCTGCATCCCTCGTAGGCGAAGTGATAGGCTTAGCCTAAAGATGGATTGGCCTACTTTACCTATTAACCACTTAGACTAATGTAATAAAGGCTCTCTTTATTCAAACAGCCCTAATCCCCAGCCCTGTGCTGGAATAAGGAGGGATGCTAAAACGAACCTCACCAGGCTGCTCTTCGGAGGGGCACCGGGAGGGGATTTTTTTTTTTTTTTTTTTAATCACAAACTTCTCTAATGCGAAAAACGGACCCGGCGCGAGATAAATTTACAAAGTCGGAATGACAGGTGGCCACACGGTAATCCAATCCTGCAGCCTAATGCCCTTTGTGGCAGCTTTTGTCTGCACAGAGGGACTCGCAGCTAATCTGCTGACACTTTGCAATAAAGAGTATGGAGCAGGGCTATTGCCGGGGCTGGGAGGTGGGGGACGTGGGGGGCTTTACCAACCGGTGAGCTGTTACTCATTTGTAACGAGTCGGCAGGTACGAGACCTGTACGACAGCCCGGCTAACTGGCCATGCAGCTGGAGCTTGGCAGGACCAGTGGGGAAACCCAGCTGGGAAGCCGGCGGGCAGACGGCTGAGGGCAAGGACGTGCATTCGCCCGCTCTGCGCCCATGCACGGACCCTGCCCCAGGGCGCATTGCCGGGCACCGACTGCCCACGTAGCCCAGTGACTCACATCCCATACCAGAGGCCAGATGGATCTCCCTGCCAAGAGGCCAACAGGGAAACACACCTGTAACCCCATGGCAACACCCCCTTTGCATTGAACACAGCAGTCGTGACCGTTTTATCTCCAGGGATGCCTGGGAAGAGCTTTCGTTCCCTCCACGCGCCCTCCCTTGCTTCCTGTAATTCATAAACACCAGTCACCCACCAGGCTAAATCCGACTGGGGATTTAAGGTGCCTAAAGCCTCTACTGTGCTGCTGACTCATCCCAGGGCGGCTGCAGACCCGGCTGCCCCCGGCCGTCTGCCCAGCCCCGAGGTTACCGTCAGGCTGTGAACCACGGCCGCGGGAAAGCCCAGGCGCCGGGCACTCCAGCGGCTCCTGCTCCCAGAGCCGTCACCTCCAGCGCAGGGACGGCCGGGGACTGGGATGGCTTGGGAGCTGGAGTCCAAGCACCAAGGCGGATGAGGAATTGTCCGTCCTGGGGAGGATTTCTTGCTGAATATATCCTTTGCCCTACCCTGAAAGGGACCAGGAGCAGAAGCCACCAAGCACCCAGGCAGTAACAGCCCTTCTGGAGATACCTGGGTGCTGTGTTAGGCGAGAAGCAGGGAGCTCAGCCCCAAATCTCTGCCACATCCAGTGCCAGAAACGTCCCCGGCACGGGAACTGCCCGCTTAACGCACCATGCGCGCAGGAGCGAGATCTTGAACTGATAGCTGCTGCCGAGGCAAAACGAGCCAGGAGGCAGAGAGAAGGGTGCAAAACCTCCCCGCGCCCCGGCGTGCTTAAGTCCCACGTCGCTACAGCACCGGTGAGCGCTGAAATCAGAGAGTCTCCCGTGCTGCGGCGACGGCAGGCTCCAGGCTCAATCCCCTCTGCATTGCGGCCGCTACCCAGCGGCTGGATTCGCCCTCCGGCCATCGCACATGAGCTGCCTCAGTTTCCTCTGCAAGGATGACAAAACTTTGCTCCTAGAGGGAGCAGGACGAGGTAGGGGTAGTAGCGTATGGGGTATTCTGCAAATAAGAGAAGTGTCATTACTGCTAGGATGAAACACCTCAGTGTCCATCAACCTCTTCACAGCCTACCGGGCCGGAGGCAAAGCTCGTCTCCGTCCCTAGGAGCAAGGAACACAGGAGAAAGGAGGAAAAAGCAAGTCAAACTATTTTGCATTTCAGCCACATTCACGCCAAGTTCAGGCCTGTGATCCAGAACCACTTGCTTTTCTGCACAGCAGTGCACATTCAGAGCATCCAACCAATTTCAGGCCATTTCTACCCAAATTCCTGACTGGTGTTTCAGGAAGACAAGAAGTGCTCTCTTTCCATAAAGATGATATTGGGAAACCTAGCAGTTTCTAGGGAAAGCGCTCCAAAATCCTAACAACAGGCAGCCTAACAAACCACATAGATTAGATCCAAAGCTGATGGAGACAAGGTGAACAGAAATGAAAAAAGCTAAATAAATAAATCTAGACCAAGTGAGCTAATTATAGTGATCTTGAAAAAGAGCTGGAGACACTGAGAAAAGGGTGCGTATAGGGGAGTGATATCTCCTTCACTGGCACCAAGCAGCTTTGCCTTCCACCTCATCCACCCCGCCAGGCCGATAACCACTTGCTTCCAGTCTCCGAGACAGCATGTTGCTGACAGCACACAGGAAAAATTTACAGCAGCTATCAAAGCAGCCAAGGGCCAGATTAAAAACATCGCCTTGCAGCCTTGCAGCAGGGCCTGATAGCAAGTGAGAGCTCCGAAAGGAATAACGTCTGGGAAGCAAAAACACAGTCCAAGACCACAGCTTTATACCACCTTTTGTCTTCAAAATACTGTATTAGAGCCCTGTTTGAAGCATCTTTTCTGCACGCAGGGTCCGCACTGGCTCCCCTCAAGAGCTCAGCATCAGCCACACAGCTCCTGCACCGGCTGCAAGCAGATGGTTCCCAGTGCAAGGCGCCTCCCGAATTCACACCCGCTTCCGCGGGAGCCAACAGCACTCAGCACCTTGCAGGATGCCAGCCTCCGTCGCCAGCTCAACACAGAGGCATCAGGCAGAAAACCCTGGAGTCAAACAGAAGCTGGGGTGCTCGATCTGCTCTAACCCCAGCCGGCCCTCCTTAACGCGGGGCTGGCCCGTTGCACCAGTCCCAACGTGCTCAACAACTGGAGAATGAGCCTATTCCCAGCTTTCCTGGGATGCAGGGGGTCTTAGAGAGGATTTTGAAGGGCTTCCGCCTCCATCTCCTTCCTGCGGGGTATTACCGTACCCAGACCACATTCACTGGAATTTACCACCAGCTTTCAACTGGCTTTATAGCGCTTAAATTATGCACTGCTATCTCCATTATCACTAGTGAGCAGAACTCCTTCATCTTTGTTACGAGAAGCCAAAAGCCAAAACAAGCTGGATTACTACAAAGGCCTTTAAAATCCAAGGCAAATTTTGCAAAAGACTTTAAAATCACCGAAAGGAGTCCCAGTCCCTCCCACCACCCACCTGCAGAAGGGGGTCTCTGTTAGAAATACCGCACATTTAGCCAGCCACTCAAAAGCTGGATGTTTTAATAGTGGCTCTTCCTTCCAGCTTGATAATAAAACGATCAAATCCCAGAAATACTATTTTAAAGAAAGACTCTGACAAGCCCAGGGAAAGAACGTTAAAGTAATAAAGCGTTTTAATTACATCCCGAAGTCTGCCATCAGCATCAAGGTCAACGGGCTTTGAAATTACCACTTGGCTCTGCTTCTGCTTTCTCATGGCAGCAGATCCGGGCGGGGGCAGGAGAAAGACGAAGGAGGAGGAAGAAACAGAGAGAGAGGAGGCAATACCACATTCCTGTTTTGAGATGGGAACACTCACAGGTTTATTATTCCACACCTCAGATTTTTCTTACCATGATCTCGCCTCGCTTGGGCTGCCCTCAACTCTTGACGTCGCACCAAGGACCTGTACGGTAGCACCACGGCCTCTGTTCGTTTTATTAGGCAACATGTGTGCCTTTGTCTCAAGTGGGAACCCGTTGTTTGGGCTGGCAAATTATACAACGATAAAACGGAACGGCTGTGAACCAGCCTCGGCCTTTTTGAAACGGGTGTAACTCTATCCAGCGCCGTCAAACACTTGCCATGACATTTACACAAAACAGATGATGGGAATTAATGAACTTCAGGGGTGAGGAAGGGGGAGATAGAAAGGAGGAGGGAAAAGGGGAAAAATAACTGGGCTTGCAAGCTACTTTCTTCTCACCTGCCTCTCTCCCTGCCCCCAGATCTCTGCCAGCTCCCCTTGACCTGTTGGGGAGTTTGGGGATTAGCGGGGGGATAGAGGAAGAGGAGGGTAATAGCGTGTGAAGGCTCCCCATCACAAAGCTGCTCCGGGGCTTTGATGCAGCTGGAGAGCCAGCACCCAAGCCTCCACGGGAAGCACTGCCCCACGCCGCGCCGGTACCCCACGGGAACGGGGCTCACCCCTCGGCCGGGGACGGGCAGCAGGGTCTGATCTAAATTCCTTTGAAGTGGATGAAAAAATCTCATCAAAGGCTGGGGAGTGAGGGGAGACATGGGGCCCTGGCAGATGGTCCTTTTGCCTCGCGCGGCCTCCCTGCTAAGACCCAATCCACGCACGCAAATCCAGCTCGCACCAAACCGCTCGGGCAAATCAATGCAGAACGGTGCCCTGGGTTGGGTACGACGCAACACTGTAGTCATTAGCTGTTTGGAAAGACTTTATCAACTCCCCAAAATTGCTGCATTCGGCAAGATCAGACCTAAACACTGCCCCAGCAAGCCAGCGTAGGAGGTCTGATCCTCCCCACTTTGCAGGCGAAGGGAATGGAGGCAGCTTGCCCAGGCGCAATAATGGAGCTGAGAAGACCCAGCCAGCATCTCAGGCTCATGTCCAGCCACCCAAGCACACCACCCGGGCTGTGCGTGGTCACAAGACTTGCAGCGTTAGTAGCTGTCTGAGCTCCTGACCTGGACCATGCCAGATGTGACCACAGGCTGCAGGACCTGGGCCATGCACAAACGAGGGCTGTTGCCTCCAAGGCGCCAACCTCTCCTTCGCCCAGCAAAACACTGCCCTGCGACTGGCCCAGTGGCACCACAGCTCCAAACTCCAGCACTCATGGGCTGAAAGCAGCCAAGCAAGAACCCCACTGTAGAGAGGTCCCAGCCCTTGCCATTGGAGCAATGAAGGAAGGCAGGGAGCAGGAGATTCATTTTCCCCCCAAAATGGAGCAGTCCTCATCGCACACTTCTCAAGTCATGCAGCTAGGTTGAAAGTCCTGCTCCCTGCCTTCCTTCATTGCTCCAATGACAAGGGTTGGGACTGCCCCCAGTAAGAGGCAAAAGGCAGGACTTCCAAGGAAACAGGTTGACCAAAGGCTGGTATCTAAGCAGGCCTCAGCTACGCATCCACCTCCTCCTTTCTGGGGGAGACAATCTGGCCAGAGCTTCCTGCCGTGAAGGGGACATCAGTGTTGGAGGGATGAGATGGGAGGGAAGGAGGTGGCAGTGGTAAAAATGGGCTTCCAAAAAACACAAAGAAACAGCAAAGAAGTGACACAGCTGGAAACGCTGCCTGTCTCCAAGGCTGGCAAGAGGCGAGAAGGCGAAAAGCTTATGGCCATTGAATGAGGTGCCACCAGCAGCTTTCTCCTGGCAGTTCGCTCCATCCTAGGAACGCAGATCAGTTTTATGTGTAGAACCAGTCTCCGCTGCAAAGGTTTCCTCCAGACACCCGCTCCTGCCCCCGCGTGCCGAGGCACCGAGCCACATTGCTTTGGGGCTGACCCAAATGCTAGCCAAAAAACACTTCCCTCCCAAATACCTCTCCCACCTCACGGCTTTAAGTGGCATAATTAGAAGTGCAGACTCGTAACCAAGATAATGACATGTTATCCCTCGTAGGGCTGCAGCCTAGTAAAACTAAGTGCCATATATGGTGCATTGTGTAACTACGGCCTATAGGGCAGGGAATAACTTATAGCAGCAGAAACACTTGAAACACTTGAAAGCAGAAACACAACTTCACAAAGTCTCCCTTGTGGCCGACGGGCAACACACGCAGCCGTTGCTCCTGAGACATGATAGCAGCAAAGTCACAAAGTTGTTCTTTGAGGTCTGGAAGCACCTGGATAGGGCAGTTCACCTTCTCACTGGAGATCTGGAAGCTTTTGTTGGGAATCTCCGGGAGGAAGGTCTGAAAGCAATGGGAACCAGCCTGAAAAGCTTGGGACAAACATACCCTACTTGCAGATGCTCCTAAGAACGCAACCCTTCCCTTCTGCCTGGTGGCCAGCTAACCAGCTAGTTCAAGTTTGACAAGAACAAGCTCTGGTGGCAGACAGTTCAGGGCTGTTTTGCAGACTTCTCCCAGCAGGAAATATATGTAACCTTAAAAAAATAAACAGGAAAAGCCTTTTGTTCGCTGGGGTCACCATTCACAACTGCCCTCTACATCAGGTCGTTCCACCAAGGCAGAGGCCAGAGCTGCTCCCAGGTCAGGCTGAGCCTTCCTCTAGCCCAGATCCATGTCTAATCTTGGCCATAACAGGACCAGGGCAGAGCAAGAACCAGGCAAGCAGTACTTCCCCTTCCCCCTCCACTCTCCCAGCCTTCAACTAAATTCAGCTCAGGAACTTCCCTGGGCCTGATGCAATTTGTCCATCTGGTAACCCTTAACAGACCTACCAACCCTTTGTCCAGGTTCCTCTTGAACCCACATAAACTTTCTGCATGCACACCCTGCCCTCATTCCTCTCCTTGTGTGTTGTGCACCACCTCCCAGCTCCATGCAACAGCCCCGTTCTTGCACCAAAAGACACCAGTCAGCCTGTCCCTGCCTACTGTCTGCAGCCCGGCTCACATTTTGCAGACTACTGCATCTGCCCCCAAGACTGCTCTTTGCTAGGCTGAGGACTCCTCACACAGAAGCTACTGCAGCCCTATGGAGCAAACCCAAAACGATGCCACTGTCATCAGGTGGCACTTGCGCACCAACCGAACACGTGCTGCAGAGATGTGGGGCTTTCCTCTGGCTCAAGAGGGGGAAATGCCCATTTATTTCCTCCCCTCTTCTCCCAACAACAGCCTGAGAAGTTAAAACTGCTCAGCAAGTGTTCCCTCCGCCTTCGCCGGAGCCAGGCGAGAGGTTCATCAACTCCGCCAGTTCATTATATAGGCACTCCTCTTTATGTAAACACCGAAGACTCTTTCTGTCCCCCGTCCTACTTAAAAGCGCTGAACTTCCACTAAATAATGATCTTCACTCGGGTGGAGGGAGGCGAGAAGGGGGGCAGCGCTTTACATATCAAAGGGCTGCTTTGGAGGGATTTACAATAATTTCAGATGAAGTGGTAAATATTCTATTCACTTCGGTTCGTCACCAGTAGTAATTATAATCCTATTAGCAAGGTCCCAACAAAGTGATTGCATTATCATCCAGTGAACATCTATGTGGATTTTTTTGGGGGGGTGTGGGGGCATGAGCAAGTAAAGAAGTAAAAGCGACAAAAGACGCACTGGCCAGCACCTCCCTTCCCCCAGAAGGATTTGGTCTCTATTGTCCTACTGCTTCAATAGTGCTTCGCTCTGAAAGTAGGAGCTTTTGAGGGCAGTAAGGGGGTGGGGCCGAAATGAGCATCTTATTCCTCGCGGTCGGGCCCCTGTTTCCTTTCATGCCCCGCGAGATCCCCCTCGCCGGGGACCCTTGCGGGCAACAAAGAGCGCGAGTTCCTCTTCCCGGCGGGCCCGAGGGGCGGCCAGCAGCGACACTTCGATTAAAAGCTAATTGCTGTTTCTGGATGAGTTCTTTAGAACATCATTCAGCCTTACCGGACTTCTATCGCCCACTGGTCAAGTCATGTGAGATTACTCTAATCTGTCTCCATTTCCTAAATAAATAAATAAATAAATAAAGACAGTTTTTGTTTAAAAGAGGAGTGGGGAGGGGGTAGGTCTGTGAAACTCCTGATTGGGGCGGGGGGGGGGGGGGGAACATGGGAAACAGCAGGAAACATGACTGAGCTAACTTGCAAACTAGGACCGAAGACTTTCTTCCAGCAGATCCCGGGCACAACTGTCTCAGCCGAGCTGTGTCTTACTCCTGCCTCATGTCACCCCTTACCACAGCCTGTTGAAGCGTTTAACAATTTATCCCTGCGCCCGTGCCCCAGTTGCACCAGTATAATCTCCTTCCCTCTCTTGCAGCACCTCAAGGACACCAAAATCAGCCCTCGCCACCTCCACCAAAAGGCTTTTCACCCCAGAGCACAGCTAGCTCAGCTCTGCTCAGTTCTATGGATAGAAGTCCGCAGGTGACACCGGACTTAGGAGTTACACCGGTGCAGGTCAGGGACAAGATCACTGTCATGGTGTCCAAGAGTTTATTGCAAAGCAGTAGGAACATTTTTCTCTGTAAATTAAATGGAAAACAGCCTGAAAATGGGAGGGGCGAGGGAATTTTAGGCATCTGCAGAGATTGAGAGCTCACAGCTCACTCAGAGGGAAAGATAAATTCTCAGGATTGCCTCTGCCTGGCTTCTGGCTCTTATAGTATCATAACCAGAAGGACCGGCCATTTCTCCTCCCTCACAGATTTATAGCCTTGAGTAAACGTTATGTTTCTAAGCTTCTGCTAAGCAAAGATTTGGCAGATCTACTTATGCATTCATAGAAGCAAGGAGCTCTGCTCTTGTAATCTAGTGCAAAGACAGCATCCCTTTGGCACCAGGGATGTTACTTCTTGAATGTAACATTACTTCTGTAGCACAGACTTATCCCCATCCAAAAAAGGCAGAGGAAGAGAGTTAAGGTCTTGAGTTACCAGCTAAACTGCAGTAACTGGAAAAAAGGCAAAAACCAAAGTGTGGCTATTGCAGGCTTTTGCTAGGTCAGCTTAAGCAAAGAAAACCCAGCTTGGAAGAGGTTTAAAAACAGATCAGCAAATCAGAGCTGGTGGGAAATCCAAATCCCAGCACTGGTACGTGAAGGCAGTGGAAGTGGCCACTGCAGAGGAGGACTAAGGGCCAGCACTGCTGTCACTTGGGTTCGGGCATCCCTAGACCCTCTGATCTCGGGGGGGTGGCTTCAGCTCTGGGCTATTTTACGTGGCAGCACCACGGGAGCACCCTAACTCAAAGAGGAAAGCCGTCGTCTCGGGCTGGCACCCTCACAGCACTCTGCGAAGGCAGCGATGTGCTGCCCGGGACCCCTTGCGCAGCAGTAAAGGACTTTATACTTCACTTGGGGTCCTCATAGCCCCATCGCAGTATGAGGCCATGCAGCAGAGGGCTGCATAAAGTCAGCCGTGTCCAAGCAGTACCGACACCTCGGAGGCGCAGGAGCAATACACACACTGCAGACTTCTCCCAGAGACTCTTCCCTCTTGCCCATTCCCTTCTCCCTCATGATGGACTGAACTGGACAAGGTTTGCACAAAGCTGAACCCCCCTCTTCCAAAAGACGCAGCCTTCTCATGTAATCACAGCTCCTCCATACTCTTCCTCAGAGCCTGCAGTGGAAGTAACAGCTGTCAGGAGATGGCCTGAGTTATCACAAAAGATCTCGGGTTATGAAGGATGCTGGTAGGAAGGGCTACGTCTCTTCACGGGACAACCTCTCACACACACCAGCAAGGAGCTCAGCAGAAGGCAGGGCTGCCGCCAAGGCGCAGCTTAATGCCAGGAGGGGAGCGTTGGGCAGCATCCTGCCACGGACTCTCGTGGCATTCATCCTTCAGCAGTGCACACACAAACCAAGCAGAGAGCAGAGCCCTTAGCCCCAAACTGCTGCCACATCCACTGACTTGCTCCCTTAATTTGGAGATGCTGGAAAGCCACCAGCACTGCCACTCATCTGTCTTTTGGAGATCTCTCCTCCTCATAGTCCTTAGGAAGGTATTGCCTTGCTGCAAAGGCATCAGTCTCCTAGAGGGTTTAGATGGTTAACTGTCCAGGAAGGACCCCACGGACATGGAGAATTGGGGTACGGGGGGAAGTTGTAGCAAGTGTTCGGGTGTGCAGACAGCAGCTCTGCGAGCATCATCACAGACTGGCTACAGCCTCCTGACTTCTAGCTGGTGGCCCTGAAGCACCAGGTACTTCAAGAAGCAGCACACAGCTTGAACATGTGAACCAAGTAACATGGCCACTAATCCAAGCCCCTTGCCTCTCCCATGAGAGCAAAGCTCGTGGAGCTCTGCCTGTTGCTCCCTGCAGAGCAGGACCCACCCCCTCCGCGGTCACATCATAGGGCTCTTCTGGAGGGACACTTCAGGGGGCTGGACCCTCCAGCTTACCCACCGCACACTGCACGGGGAGTCCCTGCTGCCTCCTGTCCGGAGAACCGAGCAGACCCAGCAAGTCTGGCATCTCACACCGCCCGCTAGGACATTAGGAGATACTTCTAATCCAGGAAACCTGTGGGAGTTAATCCCATCAGCCTCATCCCTAAAGTCCCTGCTGTTCAAGGCCTTTTACAGGACCCCTGGAGGGTCCCTGGAGATAGTTCAGCATTTTTATGGGGTATGCTGGTGGTCCAGTGCCCAGGGAGAAGACTGCATCTCATTTTGGACCCAACGGGCATGTCTTGTGCATCTGATGCAGAGCAGAGACATCACTTTACGCATCCACCAGCTGCCCATACGGTAACAAAGCACCAGAGCAGCATTTGTGTAGTCAATGCTGCCTTAGCCAGAAGTTTCCCAGAAAATGGGTTTGTTTCAAGTGAAGCAGCCCCTGCCTGGGTCCATTCCAGGGTGGCAGCCTGCAGGGATTACACAGATGTGGAGTTTTTACACCACACACTTGTAAGTCAGTGTTCCAGTTAAGTAGAGGTGCACCAGTGACTACTGCGTTGCCCCTCTCTAACCAGCAGCAGTGCCACCGAGGCACGCAAAGCGAGCTGCTCTCTCGCCCACCACGGCGGTACCTGCCACGTAAGAGCGGGGACACAGGGGACATGCTTGCACTGATGGGCCGGCTGACTCCGTCCGGGGGTTAATTCTCCCAGCAGGAGAGAGCAAGCTGCTCCCATGACGCCCTCAGCTTCACGGCACAGGGATGTGGCCAGCGCTTCTGCACACCTTCCCTCTCGCCTGGGACACCGGAGCAGCCACGACACTACATTTCACCTGCACTATTTTGCTAGAAGGGGAGGGGAAAAAAGAAAAAACATCCCACACACCAAAGAATCAACCCTTACCTAAAAGCTGCCCAAGTCAACAGCCGCCAAACAAAACAGAGCCAGCAAGATGCGGGCAGGACCCTGGTTCCTCTGTTGCCCCGTCCATAAATCACTGCCCCGCTGAGAGGTCTTTTGTGTTTTCCCCCGAGCACATAAATTAATGCTCTAATCGGTGTGCCTGTACGGACAGGTAACAAGTCACCCAGATAACGCGGCCTTTTGTTAGGCACCGGCACGAGCGGCCCAACGTTTGCACAGGGAGGGCCTTCCTCGCCACCTTGACACGCATTCCTCCTCGTCGGGCCCAACCTTCCCACCCTGGGGCTTTACGGCCGCGATTAGACAAGCGCTCCCCGATAAGCCCTGGGCAGAAAGGCACCCCACCTCGAGCGCTTCGGTTGGCGACCAGCCCCGGCATTTCAAGCATCAGAGGCTGCATTCAGCCGAGGCCAGGCCAGCCTTCACTCGGCCAGGCCTTCCTCCCTTCCCTGTCCTCTTCCTCTCACATTCCCAGTGAAAGCAATCCCCTCCTTTCCCCCACTGGAGGAGCAGATCCACTGCCAGGGAGGGGGTATTAAACCATCGCGCAAGGTTAGGAGCCCCGCAAGGGTCTGGTGCCAGGGCAGCCACCCGAGAGCCCTGCTCCTGCTCCTCTTCCTTACTGCAAGATAGTGAAGGAGGGAGGGGAACTCATCTCCTTCCTTGCTGGATACACCAGGGAGCGAGGTTTTCATCTGCAGAAAAACTCCTTTTTTTATGCCTCAGCACTTTCCCCCCGGCACAGAGAGCCCTGGGAGCACCTTCGACTCAGCTGCCGAGCGGGAGCTGCTCTGCCGACACAGGCAGAACCGGCTCAGCCTCTCCGCAGCAAGGCAGCTCCCGGCGGTGAGGCCAGGGCAGGCTTGAAACAAGGCTGAGACAGATACAGCTACAGATATTTGTAAGAGCTGGAGGTCTAATAACTGTTTTAAAAAGCCAACTATGATCTCCAGGAACCTATCATCTGCCCCTAAAGGGATATCACTGGCCAAAGGTAGGCAAGCACCCACCATCTCCTGAACAGCAGAGTCTGAACAGCGAAGTTCTCTGAATGACAGTTTGTTAAGTGGCTAGCTTCCCGTTTTCAGCATCACCCCCCAAAAGACTAACAACTTTTTTCTGTCCTTTTTGCTCAGAGCTATATATGCATGCATGTTCCTAGCACAGGCCTAAAGCTACCGGCAGGTGTCTGCCAAATCCCAACTGTACTGCTCCAACTGGCTCTTCAGCAGCATCCAAAGCAGACGTCTAACTTTTTCGCACCAGGCTTCCTCTAGTTTTAAAGATAACAAGATGCTCTCTCTAACTGACAGAGCACAATTTACTCGAGTGGTGGCCAGGACTTGCAGTGATGAACAAGCTGCCAGAAGAAGACCTGCTGTATGGGAAAGGACCGACCTGGTGAGAGCAACCTGCCCTTGCATGGCCCAGCTCTTGTGCTCTCCTGCTTCCTGCAGTATGGCAAGAATTAACATCAGTAAAGTGCTTTGAGAATCTTACATGAAAGACTCAGATCTGCCACGAAACCAAGAGCTTCTCCTCAATGCAGGACCCAGGCAGAGACTTTAGGGAGGGCTTGGCCCCCGTCACTTGCTAGCTGGCTTTTCATTACCCTGACCAGCCAACAGGGTGGTTCAAGAGTTTAAAATTGGTTCAGACTTTATTCCAGGCTGATCTGTCTAATTCATTTACCCAGGTCCCCTGTCTCCTTCCTAGCATAAGCAGATGTTCCTCACTAAAGAAGGCTGGAGCCTCCTCCGGGTGCAAGGAAGGGGCCGTGCCGAGCAGGACACAAACCTGCAGTAATCTGGAAACTGGCCTGGCCAGCATGTGCCACAAGAGGACGGACTATATTTACCACCCCCTGGAACAAAAGGTCTAGGAAATTAATACACCGTTGATCCTCTCAGTACTGATCCCTAAATGCATTTTAACACAAATGGGATTGCTGTCTCGACCCATTCATTAATGGATTTGCAATTTACAGTCATAAAGGAGTGGCCAGTGCATTGGAAATTGAGGGAGCTCCATTGTAAACAGATCAGGTTAATGAGTGAGAAAACATTTGCCCAGATTAGGATTTTTTTCCTCCAACAACTCCTATCAGACCAGTACAGCTCTCCTCAGTCTCTCCCCATCCTTCTCACCCCCCCATACCACATGTCAAAAATAGAAAATAAAATTAAGTTCCAGAAGAAAGGAATCGCGTACCAGAACTGCTGCCCATTGATGCAAGAAAGCTATGGGTTAACTCTGCTACTATATCCTGATGTTGATACCTGGCTCCACGAGGTAAGAATAGAGCAGGAGGAAAAAAAAACAGCCTTGGGAAGGAGTGAAATTCCCAGCAAGGGAGGGAGACAGGCACCAATTAGGGAAACATGAAGGAGCAGGTCTGTTTGCAGACTCCCCTTCTCCCCCAGTCATTACGTGGGATCATGACTTGGTCATAAACAGTCAACTAAATGCAGTCAAGAGCTCTTTAAAGAGCAGACTCAGCTAGTGAAGATGGGCTGCTGTAGGTACAACAGATGCAAAGCACTGCTTCTAATTAAAAAAGTATTCACGTAATTAGAGACTTTACATCGCCATACCGATGATTTGATCTAGCCCAGCACACTCGCTCAGGCTGTATTTAGGAGGGCTCTTCAGGCTCACCTTTCATTTCTGACTATGTGGGTCATCTTTCTTTTAACCTTGCCCACTTCTCCACCAGGATCCTGGTGGCTGGGACAAGCGGGTCCGTGGCCACGGTGACAATCAGAAAGAACCTTGTGGAGCTGAATCAAGCAGGCCAAACCCTGACAGGTGCCTTCAGCATCCGACCTGGTGCGAGGTTTCTGTCGGGAGCAGGCCCATCCCACTAGCCAGGTCCTGGCCATGCTGCGAAACAGGCGCACAAATCAACCCAGTCTCCCTTTGCCGAGAGCTGATATTCCTTCCAAAGCCTACTATGGGGAACAAATTATCCCGTCGTCCCTCAAGCTCCTCTACATAAAGAGCACAGTGGGCTGTGTGCTGAGGCCTTGGAGCACAACCCAAGTGAAATGACTTTTCCCTGAACACTGAGGAGCCTGAATGAGAGCTATTGTTATTCAGATGAAACCAAGTGTCAGATTAACAAATCAATGGGCATAAGAGATATAAAATGGGTTACCATTGAAGCCTTTCAAATACACAAACATATGGATGAACCAAATGTGAATTGTAATTGACTCACCCGCACCTTTGATCTCTACACCCTTGGGTTCCCAAAGAGACAGCGCGTCCCCCTCGGCCGTGCTGAACTGATTGGGGCCTCCATTGTGAGCCCTCACAAAGCCTATTCTCTCTGCTTCCATCTCCTGGATGTAGATATATCCTGGCACTCAGCAACTGAGACAAGCCAGCTCCGTCTTGGGGAGAGCGACGGTGCAGAAGAACTCGACTCGAGTGACCCCGCGCAACTTCCCACTCGGGAGCCCCACGATCCCAGGGCACTCTCCCCACCGGCCTGCGCCATCCTCAGCCTCTCCAGCGTGGCCTTCTGCACACGCACTCCCCTTGGAGAAGCACACTGAGGTGCAGTAAAGTCACTGGGTAGCAAGTCTGTGCAGCGAGAACGTGTGCTCCCCCACTGCTCCCTGGAGCCGGTGGTGGGGTTGGCTAGGTTTTCCAAGGGTTTCACAGTACATAACCAAGGATCAGACTTTTCCATAGTGTGTGCGGACACCGCAGGCACTTCAGTGCACCGCAAAGCCTAGACTGATACAGACGTGCTGGAAGTTGCTTTGCTCTTTCTTCCGCAGCAGCCTCAACATCTGACAGCTCATATCACCTCCACTTGCTCAGAAGAGACAGGTGATTCTTCTCCTGTGTTGTTACTGTAGGTACATTAGAGGTAACTTGAAGTTTAAACCAAACCTGAACCACAAATTCTTACTTTAGGGGTTTGCAAAGAGTGAGCTTTAGCCAGTTTTGGGTAGATCTGAGAGCGTTAAAATGAAGCATTGTTTTTGATACTGCACAAACCTGACAACTCTGCAAAGAGTCACATGGCAAGCATTTGTTTGGCTTTTTGTGCCTCACTACAAACTCAAAGCTTGCTGTAGATCTTCCAGGAAACCCAGCCCCATTCCTTCTTCTGGCCCCAAACACACAGATGGGTTTTGTGTTTTTTATCCCACACCAAAATTTTCCCACCACCTAGGTAGCAAACAAAAATTAAAAAGCTCAGTTCTTGCTATACTTGCTTTACAAACTCTTGTTATTGAAGGCGAATCCCTGGTAGCTATTCCCAGTATTAGGCACTGGATCCCAGGGGAAGCGATTCCCAGCCGGGAACTCTGCACGTGCCCCTTCCTCCACCGCGGCGGGAGGAAGATGGGGTCTGATGGGGGAGCCATGATAACCCTTCCTGGGACAGCCGAGCCATGATAACCCTTCCTGGGACGGCCGAGCCATGATAACCCTTCCTGGGACGGCCGAGCGTGCAACAACTGCAGCGCTGACCCGCAGGGGACCGGAGGAAGGAACGGAGCCCAGGGAGAGAGAGAAAACACACAGGCTCTTAATCTGCTTTAGAACCGCCTGAGCTTGCTGTTTATATATAGCTCAATTAATTATTACACTACATTTAGCAGTGTGACCTTGAAATAGTCTCTGGGGGGAGCCAATAGCCCCGGCACAGGACCGGCAGCCTGCCAAGGAGCCGGTGTGCGCGGCAGCACCGGGATGCCCCGTGGGCACCCACGGCCACCGAGCGCACGCGGGCGGCGGAGGAAGCACCACCACCCTGCAACCGCGGGGCTCGAGAGCCGCCAGCTCGCAGCAAAACCCAGCCCGAAATGCCAACCTGCTCTTCCACCTCGGCAAGCCCGATACCTCCTCCCGAGGCTTCGCCCGCTGCTCAACACCCCTATTAACTATTCCCTCGGCTTTTCGAAATGCTGCGCAGACAGAGCCCAACGCTCATTAGCTGCCAGACCAGCCATGGAGGGAAATTAAGGAAAAAAAGAGAAGCCACAAGCTTCGTGTGAAGCTGCAACGAGTTCACTGCAGAGCGCTGGGGCAGGTGGAAGGACACGGGCCTTGCTCATCGCCCCGGCCCCAGTCCTCAAAAAGGAGTCGGCGTGGGTCTGCTCGGCCGCGAGGCGGGCACGGCGGCGGGACGAGGCTGGGGCGCTGCCCGGCCGAAACGCGGGCGCTGACGCCCCAAACGCCTTCCCTCAGCCCCTCTGCCGTGCCGAGCCGCAGCCCCGCTGGCACAAAGCCACCGGGTGCCTTTGGTGGCCGCTGCCCATCCCCGCACACACGTCACCGCCGGCACGCAAACGCCGCTCACCTCCAAGGGTTGCACCCTTCCGTTTCACTCCAGGTCCGACACATCTTTAAAAGTAAATAAAAAAAATAAGCCAAAGGCATGCCAAAGCTGCAGGCCTTGCCAGTTTTTAAACAAATATTTAACAGCTAAATGAAGCAGCAAAGCGTTTTATTAATAAAACTCCGGGGTTTCGTCCTCCCCCTAGTGACCGGAAAATCGCTACACCAAGTCACCAACGTCTTTCCAGGCTCAGGCCACTAGCTGCAACCACACAGACCTTAGTGCAAGATTACAATAAACCCAAAAATATTAAAGCAATTTAATGTCAGCATAACGTCAGTCCTCTCGGTTCTTCTGCGTTCAATCGCTTTCACCAGCTCAGCAGTTTCCAAAAGACTTCCTAAGCCGTCACACACTGCACTTCTGCACTCTGTAGACTTTTATATTTTAAGACAAGTTTATAGTCAATACTTGAGACAGGCTGCTAGCTGCAAGCTAAGGGGTTTAACATAAAGCTGTTTTTCTAGCTGCTTTATCAAACTTCATCACCACGATGGGTTTTGCCAAGGAGGATGTGGACGCCTGTGGGGAAACGCTTCCCAAAGCCGGTCGCACAGATATGCGCAGAGGGCCTGATCCTGCGGCCCTCACTCAGGCCGGGCTTACGACCGCATTAAACAGAGCCAGAAATTCAGGCACAGATACGGTTACTGAAAAACAGCAGCTCACTGCCCAGGCCACCGGCGCGCTGTTGAAGACATGTCTCCTCGGTGGAGCCAGCTTCACGCATGAGAAGTGCATTTTGTGAGAGAATCGGTGTTTTCACTCCAGCTGTGCTTGGTCTCGCTGGTCGCAGGACCGCGGCTGCAGCAGTGCAGGATTCGCTCCCACATTCACGTTCAGCAAGGGATGTATAAAATATATACATCCAGCTATAATATTATGAGTGTGCATATAAAAAAAATACACACGCACAATCCTCGCTTGCTTCTGGCCTGACTGCTAAGCTGCCAGGAGTCACACCGGAGGGAACAGCCCGTGCCAACTCAAAGGAGAGGTTACAACTGATCATTTTTCTAATAAACTAGGCGCTCGGGTGGATTTTCAGAAGTGCGCTGCAGTACAAGCTGAGCAGAGCAGCCAGATGACAGCTCTGCTCTTACTGATTTTACCAGCGCAAGGCTTGCAAGAAGGCACCGGGCTGTCCTTAGCAGCGAGGACTGTTCCTCTGAGCAAGAGGTAGCAGCTCTGACCTCCTCTAAAGCTGCTGTACAAAGTTACATGCAGACCAAGGTTAGCACTGGATGGCTGCAAAATACAATCTGGGTCAGATCCTCAGCTGCCATAAAGCGATATAACTCCCTTGAAGCCGGCGCTAACTCACGCAGGCCCTCGGTAGAGATCTCTTCTCTGTCCCTGTTCTGCAGGGAGAGGAGAAAAAGTAGATTTTGAGCACCACTGAGGAGGTTCAAGCAGACGTAAAGGATTTAGCAGAACGACAGCGAGACATGACGTTGCTTTTCTTCAAAAAAAATTCTCCCCTCCTCTGCTACCACGTCACAGGGCACTGCCACGCTCGGGGATTTCAACAGAAGAAACAAAAAAATCCATGAATTTGCCATTTCCTTGAAATAAGTGTGAGGTCTTCTGCCTGTAGCACATCTAAATGTATTTTCCTCTTATATTCCTATCAGTATCATCAAGATCCTCAGCACCTAAGCCTGAGCCTCTCTGAGTGACTCCAGTGGGACTCCTCGGATAGCAGCACACGTGCTTGCAGGACCTGGAGGCCACATTTTGCAAGGCCATGGCTAACGAAGACAGCTCATTCCTCACCCCAAACATCCCGTTCCCCCCCCGCATGTGACGGTGCCACGTGCAGAATCAGCACCACCAAGTTCGTTTTCTTCTTCTGCCTTCAGAACTACTACCAAGAGCAAAACCACCACCGAGAGTGCCTGAAGCCCCACACGGCTTCAAAAGAGATGATCTGCTTCCCTTAACATCTATGAACAAACCAAGATTGACTGTGTATCACTAAATCTGAGCAGCCTCTGCAGTCCCCAAACATGCCCTTACAGCTCCAGGACAGCCCTCCGCAGAGGGCTCGCCCCGCTCATTACCCTGCTAACAACCTTCCTTGCCTCCACTTGCCCGGACCTCAGTTCACCACCTTTGAGATTCATCTCTAGGCATCTCACAGTGACCTCCAGACCAACTGGAGAGCAGGAGATGGCAGGGGACAGGACACCATTAATAGCATGATCATAGGAACTCCCTAATGGCGATGCTAGATCGCCGATAAATCACTGCCCCGAATTAACCTCATGTTCGTTTTGAGCCTGCTGATAATCAGTAGGTTTCATCATCAGATGCTTCACTAGGAAAGTCAAGAGGAGGTCCACTTACTCCACTGCCTTTTGGTTGTGATTGGTAAGGTCTGATGAGCTCAGCCACGTTAAAAAGCCCATGGTGTTTCGAGCAAGCTAATTAAGAAAAACACACCAGGAGCTGCTGCAAGACCTGAAATTGCAACGGCGCGGGCAAGTGCTGATACAGAGTCATTAGCAGCAAGTCAGGACCGAGCACGGCACTTAGTCATTCCCCCAGCGCACCGAGAGGCCTCTCCTGCCGTCACTCCTCACGCGCCACGTGGTGACAACGGGTAGCAGCCGATAGCCCCCCGACCCCCTAATTATACCACTGAAACACAGCGCCCGGCTATTTGTTGTGCTTTGAGCCCATATGTTAACTGTCCTGCACGGCCCCGGCCTATTAATTATCTCCTTAACCTACTGATCACCGGTATTCACACCACCGCGAGAGGTCAACGCGCGCCCCGAGAGATCCTTAGCCTCCTTGCTACGTGGGATGGATTAACAGCACCGAATTCGGGCTCGAGCAAGGTCTGACGGCAAAATGAATTCAGTAACAGGCCAGATCAGAGCCACGGCTCAGAAATACGTCGGTTTAGGTAGAACTTCAATAGCGACTGCAGCTGGGGCTCGCTGGATCCGCTCGAAAACCAAGCGTTTCCCGCGAGAGCCTCGAGGTATCCAGAGCACGGCGTGCTACGGAGCGCTGCCCTCGCCCACTTTCAAAGAAGAAGAAAAAAATAAGGGAAAAAAATCCCCAAACCCGGAGTCGAGCCCGCGGGTTTTTCTTCCCACCGGTTTCATGCCCAGCAGGAGCGGCGCGTTCCGCCGCGCAGCGTCGCGCTGATCCGACCAGCGAGGCAGAGCCGCCATCCAAACACGTCCCCCCCGGCGCACGGTCAACGGGGAGAGCTCAGCAGCTCGACAGGTGAGGCCGTGAAACCCGACCGCGGCAGACGGCGTCGCCCCCGCCCCCCGCGTCGTGCTGGGAAGGGCTCGTCACGTGCGCCGTATCGGGCAGCGCGCTGGAAACGGAGCGGCGCGCCGAAACCCCAGCAGCCCGCATAATCTTGGCCATCTGTTTGAACCACTCAACGCCCCTCCGATCGGAGGGCACGATCCCACGCCAACACAAGGGCCTCGCTGACGGAGCGCAGCCGCCCGACCCTCCTTTTTCGGGGGGCCGTTTTCTTCGGAGCTTTGCACGGCGACGCTGGCCGGACCCGCGGAGGGGGCACGGCCGGCCCCGCTCCCGCGGGCGCAAGCAAGCCCGTGTCCAAGGGGGACACCCAAAGTCCCCGCTTGCTCAAGGACAGCACCATGCAAGGTCGATAGTTGATTTTTTTTTTTTTTAAATCAAGCAAAAAAAAAAATGGCTATGGGAAAGCTGCCATCCTGGAGAACAGCCCCGTGCTTTGGGATATGCTCGTCCCAGTCAAACACAACCCCCGGGAATCTGCTGAAGGCAGCGGACCGCGCTCAGACACGGCCCTCTGCGCGCAAAGTCCACTTGGGAGAAGCAAGCCTGTTCCCAAGCCCCCCAGGCCAGCGAACCTCGCCGATCCCGAAGGAGATGACTCGCTCGGTTTTGCAAGCCCCCGGCTGTGGAGGGGCCGTAACCTGCCACCGAGCTGGGATTCGTAGAAAACGGCCGAGCGCGCGGGCCAAATCCTGTCCGGCGGGCGGTTTGCAGCTTGCTTTCTCAGCAGCAGCAGCTGAATCCTTCCCCTGCCGCCAGCCCAGGCGGCTGCGAGCGCCGCGCAGCACCGCTCACACCCCTGCGCGCTCCTTGGGGCAAAAAGGAGGTTCCCGGGGGAAAAGAAAAACAACAACAAAAAAAAACCAAACACAAAAACCTGAGGCAGCAGCCGAGGAAGTTTCTCCGGGTTCGGGAATTACCGTGAAGCAGCGCTTTGCACAGGAAGGTCCCGAGCCGCAGCGAGGGCAACGGCAGAGCCTAGGGAACGTAAATGTGAGCGGATTTATTGCACGCCGCCGGACTGCCGGGCCTGATCCTGCTGAGCCGGCCAGCCCACGGAGCCCAGCGAGGAGGAGGAAGGCGGGCGGCTTGGCACTAGCAGGAAAGATGAAGCCCCAGCTCTTTAGGCATCCCCCCCCCCAAAAAAAAAAAAAAGGAAAAGGGGAAAAAAGCTCTCCCCCCGGGTTTCTGCAGACCAAGGAGCCGGGGACTGCTCTGCTCGGGAGATCACGGCCGGTGTCTCCATGGCACGAGGTTTCCTAGCAGAGGGCTACAGCCTGGCAATGCAAATCAGGGATGTTCAGCGGGATGGGGAAGGCGCAGGCCGTGGCAGGAGGGCCTGGGCGCGACAGCCCACCGTGCTTGAAATGGGAAAAAAGAAAGAAAAAAGAAAAACAAAACCCTAACTGCAATTACTTCATCTTTTTTTTTTTCTTACCTCACATTCATTGCAAGACAAAAGGCTTCCAAGTCCCTAGTTTCATTTAAAAATGGGTCATTACTGCAAGAAATAAGAAACAATATCCAAAGCAACCATTTCTCCAGGCTCGCAAGAAGTCATTCCCCCCCCCCCAACCTATTTCATACCCAAAAAAATGAGTCGCTAATGGTCAGCGAGGACGGCTGTGGGTCTGCGCAGACAGAGGCACGCGCGGGCGCCCTGCTACGCTGCGATTCTGCCTGCCGCCCGCTGCAAGGAGGCAACTTATTTATTATCCAAAAATCCCACGTGCTACTTATAATTAGTTTGCAGTAGTGGCTGGATCTCATTTCTCGTCTGTCGTGGTGAATGTTTTCACTCGAAGCAGCTAACATGCTGTACTCATTACCGGGGAGGGGGAAAAAACCCCACAGCGTGCTCACTGGAGTTATTTCCATCAGATCTCTAACTGTCTCGCTATCAAAAATCCGTTTGATTTTTCCTCTTTTCCCACCGCTATTTAGGAAAAGGGGGTCAGCACCGCTTGATACTGCTTTGCTGGCCACGCAGAAGAAAAACACCTTTCATTTCACTCAAACTCTGCCACTGGGCAGAAAATGAAGCAAGAAGGGAAAAAAAAGTTCACACTCCCTCCTCCAAAAGTTTTTTTTTTTTTTAAATCATACGTGAAAACTTCAGACACAGATCAGCCATTATATAATTATGATTAATTACAAATACTTCAGAATAGATGCTTTCATCAAGCTAAATAAGCAAACTTCTGGTGCCATCTGCCTCTCAGGAACCTGCAGAAACATGACATTGGAGTATGGTGTTGCGTGGCAGGGACAACTTAAAAACCCAGCCAGACAAAACCTCTTTAACAGATACAGCCAGATTTGGTCCGAATGCAGCCGCAGAAAATACCCCTTAAATGCGGCAAGGGTCAAAACTCGCGTCGTCCCCTTTTAAAAGGCAGGCGACTGGATTTAAAGAGTAACGACTGGGCGCTGAGGGCACAAGTTAACGGCCCCGATTCCAAAGTTCAGCTGGTCAATTTGTGCAAAAGCGTCTGAAAAAACAAAGACAAGGACTGCCCAGCTAAATGCACCGCTACTGGCCTGGCAGATATTTTACAGCATTTTTAATCTGATTTTATTGGGCCATTAACAAGAAAATACAAACGCTTATCCTTATTGACATTAAGATAATAAATAAAAGCCTCATTGGGGCTTGTGGAAATAAGCACAGACCTGAGAAGTGCTGCGGAGCCAAGATTCATTGAAGTCAGTGGGAGTTTCGAGCCGTATAGTATCTGATTTCTAACACCGAAATTTATAGGAACAAACTCCTGCATCTAATTCAAACTCAAGTTAAAAATGCTGCAAAATTACCCAGTAACTTGGCTGCTGATTTCAGCAAGTACTTCCCCCCCTAATATATTCTGTATTTTTTATTCTTCCTCCCTCTTAACTCTCTCCCCCCCCCAAATCGATTCGGGTCCCAAGCCCACCCCGACCGTCAGGGCAACTTGTACCCCAGCGATTTCAAGACTTTTAGCATCACTTCAATCTGATGCTTGGGAGTTTCACCAGTGAAGATGAGTCATGTTTAAGTTAGAAAAAATCCACTTGCCTAGATACTCTTTAATATGTAACCCCGTGTAACAAGGATAGGGCCCGTGCTTCTTAAAATTAAGCAGTTCCTAAGGTGAAACTATTTAAGAACTTATGTGCAACTTGGGTGCCAGTTTCTCCAAATTTAAAAATAATATGTTTCCTTTAAATATTGACTTTTTTCCCACTGCGTCTGGGATAACAGATTAATGTAATCATAAGCATTATTCTCCCCTTCTCCCCTTCCACCCCTTACTTGTAAAAGATTAATCAACCATTTTATGGTCTAATTTAGGTACCTAATTAAAAACAGAGTTCAACACATACAACACCATTTTGCTAATAAATCTTGACAGCTCTTCTGCTTTGTAATATGCAAGTTCTCCTTTCCAAACGCTAGATTCCTATTTTTTAAAACAAACTGCATTTACCGAGATTTCGTCCCGGCTGCCCTGGGACGACACGCCGTACACCTCACCGAAATCCCACAACTGCCTAAAACGAAAGTGCTTTCAGAGAGATTTCCTTCTAGCCAGGGCTTATCCTGCCTTCACTTCACTAGCTGCGGAGGGATAGCAGCAGGAAAAAAAAGAAAAAAGCCATAAACTTAATAGCGCTTGGAGGGTGGGAGTTTCTCGGACTGCAAAGCCGCTAAAATGCAGAACTTCGCGGCTACCACCGCCAAGTCTCAACTTTTTAGACTCCGCTTACATTCCTGCAAACATGCAGCACAAAGACATATTAAAAAAGATGGGTGACGAAGGAACTCGAGCGACCCAAGCACGAGGAGAAACCCCAAATCGGTGTCTGCAGGGCAGAGCGAAGACCACCGCGCTTCTCCTCCCCACCGCGGTCCCCTCCAAAGCCGGCGCTCGCCAGCGAGGTCGCGCACGTCGGGCTGCTCCTCGCCGACTTCCCTGGCCCCTTGCAGGAGGGCAGCGCATAAGCTGGGGGGGGGGGGGGTTAAACTTCTGATCAGCTCTCCCCGTATTACCCATCAGCTCGGGCATTTCTCCCACCAACCTGAAAATCCCCCCCCCCCCCCCCCCCGAAAATAGCTGGATCGGTCGGAGAAAGCGCACGATCTCACCCCCAACGCTACGCGGAAAGTTACGCGTCTGAGCAACCAGCATCCGCAGGAGCGAGCGCAGCGCTGGGAGAGCCGGCAGGGACGCCCCACGCCGCTGCGAACCGCAGAAGCGACCGAGCTTTCCCTCTAAGGCAGACCTGCCGCAGGCCAGCCAGGGCTGCCCCCTCCCCAGTGCCGCTCCTGGACTGGGAGCGCTGGTCGGAAGCAAAAATGGGGCTTTGCTACGAGCGCTGTACTGTACGGAGCTGCTTCGGGATCCAAATGATATTTAAAGCACGCCAGCCATCCCATACCAGCACCCCGGGCCGTGAAAGTTAAGGGAAAATCTATGTTAAAAACCTACAAAAGCTCGGGGAGCGCAGCGAAATAAGAGTGTTCGGAAAATTAATATTTAACCGTCAATTTAAAGATTATATACAGTTTATCTAATATAAAGTCCACACACAGCTAGCTGCCGCTTACGCTAACGGGGACAGCGAATCCGCGCTTTGCGGTGGGGGTTTTACCCTATTTTATTTTATTTCGGTTCTTCTCTAGCAGGTCGCTTAGATCGCAGCCTCGGGCGCGCCGTCGCATCCCCCCCCCCTCCCCCCAGCGACCGCAGCACCCGACCCCGGGCCGGGGGGAGCCCGACGGCCCCGTCCCGCCGCCGGCTGCGGGGGCCCCGCGCCCCCTCCCCGGCAGCTCGGCTGCCCCGCCGGGGCGACGCCGTCGGGCGAGCGGCCGGCGGCGGGGCGCGGCGCGGGGGCGGGCAGCGGTACCTGTACCAGGCGAGGCCCCGCTCGTAGTTGCGGTCGAAGAAGTGGGGCTCGGCGCCCACGGCGCGCACGTCGGGGTGCACCCGCAGGAACTCCAGCAGCGCCCGCGTGCCCCCCTTCTTCACGCCGATGATGATGGCCTGCGGCAGCCGCTTGGTGCCCGAGCCGTTGAAGAAGCTGGAGATGGGGCCGGCGGCGTCGGGCGCCGCCCGCTGCTGCTCCACGCTGCTCTCCTCGGGCGGCTGCGGCGGGGCGCGCGGCGGCAGCGCGGGGGAGCCGCGGGGCGGCGCGGGGGAGCCGCGGGGCGCCAGGCCGGGCAGGGCGGCGCAGGAGCCGGCGCACGAGTAGAACATGTAGAGCCAGAGGAAGAGCATGATGAAGAGCAGCAGGAGCCTCCGCCTCAGCGGCAGCAGCGGCGGCGGCGGCGGCGGGAGCGCGCCGGGCACATCGAGGCAGCGGTTCAGGCGCTGCCCCATGTGCCCGCGGGCGCGCCGCGCTGCATGGCTGGAGCCGCCCGCCCGGCCCGGCACGGCACGGCGCGGGGACGCTGCATGGGGCGCCGGCGGCAGGCGGAGGGGGCCTCAGCGCGGCCCCATGGCGAGCGGCCGCGCGGCGCTCCCGGCACGCCCGCCCGCCCCCTCGGCGCCGCGGCCGCCGCCCGCCCCAGCGCCGCTCTCGCCGCCGCCGCCGCGGGCAGCGCAGGCAAAGGCAGGGGCGGGCAGCGGGGCCGGCGCGCGCCCCCCGCAGCCTATCGCGGCCGCGCGCCGCCGCATAATGAGCCCCACGCGCTGCCGGCGCCGCAGCCAACCAGCGGCGCGGCCGCGCCGGGGGGCGGGGAGCCGGCCGCGGCGGCGGCGCTCATTGGCCAGCGAGCCGGCGCGGCGCCCGCTCGCCCCGCCCCCTCCCCCCCCCCCCCCCCCCCCCCCCCGCGCGCACCTCGTCGGCCCCGTCGCAGCGGCTGCGGGGGCCGCGGGCGCCCGGCCCGCCACCGTCGGGGCCGCCGGCTGCCTCCCCCCGGCCCGGCCCGGCCCGGCCCGGCGCGGCCTTCCGGGCGGCGGCAGCGCCCCGGCGGCGGCGTTCCTGTCGCGCCTGTCGCGACTCCGCCGCTCCCTCCCCCGCCCGCGCCGCGCCGGAGCGCGTCCCCGCGGGCCGCTTCCAGCCCCGCGGCCGCGCCGCTCCCGGCGCCCCGGCGCAGCTCAGCCGGGCCGGCGCCGAGGGAGCCGTTTTGGGGCCAACGGCGGCCACCGCCTCCCGCGGCAGCAGCTCCCGCGCCGCGGCACGAAGCGGGGCCGCTGTGGGGGCAGGTTCCCCCCGCCGCCCCCTTCGCAGGAGCCGGGGCTGCCGCGGACCGTGGCCCCGTCGCGGGCGGCTCCGGCCGGGGCAGCCGCGTCGGGCCCCTCCCGGCGGCTCCGCGCCCGGGGCACGGTGGCGGCGGCGCCCGGCTCGGCTCAGCCCCCCAGCGCCGCCCGCCGTCGGAGCGGCCGTGCGGGCCCGGCGCGACGCCCAGGCGGCCGGGGGAAGCGAGGCGGCCCCGGGCCTCCCGGCTGTGCGCGGTGTCGGGCGCGGGGGGACCCTCCGGGCTGGGAACAGCGGCCACCCCGCGGCGCCGGAGCTCGGCAAGGGGACGACGCCGACGGGGCGTCCGGGGGGCTGCCGCGCCAGCTCGCCGCCCCGTCTGCTCTGCGGCCTGGGCTCCCCGCCGTCCCAGGGGCCCCCAGAGACCCGAGAGGGTCCCGACACGGGGTAAGCCGAAGCCGCAGAAAGAGTCCCTGCTGAACACATCAGAAATAAAACGTTACCACGTTTTTTTAACGTGGATCATAAATAGGTATTTCACATTATATTAAACCATACAAATTTTAACCGCTGCTGTTACAAGTCCCACAGGGGCAGGTATTTTTCAGCTGCATGTAGCAAGAAAGAGCACAACAACATCCATTTGCTGTAATAGCCGTGTGTTGGGCGATACAGCAAACACGGGCTATTGTTGCCGCTGAAAATATTCATAGATTCATAGACTTTAAGGCTGGGAGGGATCACTATGATAATCTAATCTGACCTTTTTATAACACTAAACTGTTGAAGTGCAATCACTTCTGCGTCAAGACCTTAACTTCTGTTGGATATACAACATCTGTTCTGTAAATATAGCTACAATCCTGATGTGTGAAGCCTTCCAGCTCTGTAAAACCCATCACATCCCTCACTGATGTATTTCAGTTACCCTAGCACCTTATTTCTAGCCAAATTCACGCTTTATTTCTAGCCAAATTCAGACAGTTTCAACTTTCAGGCGTTGAATCTTGTGAGGTTTTTTCCCCACATATTGGAGAGTCAGGTGCTATCCGGAACATCTTCCCTGAGCTACCACGCTTCCCCGCTTTTCTCAGCACTCTCCTCCAAAAAGTGCAGAGGAACTTCGGTAACGGCGGCTTGTCAGGCAGGATAAAGCACGAATTTTGAGATGAATAGAGACCGTCCCCACTTCTCTGTGCCACCCTTTCACCCTAGTGTGTAAAGAGTGCCCTCAACTTAGAGAGTATTCTGGAGGTCTCCAAACCAACTGCTTTCCGTCCCTGAAGGATGAGCCGGTGCTAGAGGCCTCATGCCAGTAGTGCTAAGGTCCAGACCCTGCAGCTCACTCTGCTGCCTCCAGCGAGGCTCTCTGACTTAGGTCCAAAAATGACTTTGAATGCTAAATCTGCTCTGCGTCTCGTCAGGCACGTGGTGCTTGGTCTGCTCTCCAGAGCCTCACTGGGATTTGTACATGACCCTCAGGGATTTGTATTTCCACCACGACCCTCAGTCCAAGAGCGGTGGCCTTCATCTCTTGCCGGCCTGCCTGCTCTGCCGTGCTGGGTGCGAGGAGCTGGAGCCTGAGCGAGGTCACGCTGGACGCTGTCCCTCGGACTGCCTCCTGCTCAGAGAGGTCCCCCCAGGAGGCAGGTGCCATGCCTCAGCGTTGTACCAAGGGCCATGCAAGATCCAGGGGTGAGGTCTCATCGCAGAGAGCAGGTGCCTGAGATACCAAGCATTAGGACAGCAGGGCAGTGAGCGGTGCTTAGCCCAGGTGCCCCAGGAGAGCCCGCCAAAATCAGAATCTGAACAGGAGCTGCTTGAAGGCAGTACTGAGGTCTGGGATGTGTCCTGGATCTCGCCCCTCTCTGGGCTCCTCCTGCTACTCAGGACTCAGGTCAGTATCAGAGCCTTCCTGTTCAGAAACAGATGAAAGGCTGTAGTTTAGTTTTTCTAGAAAGCTAGAGGAGAATCTGCCACTGGTAAGTCAGAACTCTAAGTCGGGCTCACTTCCCTCTTCTGCTTTGCACCTCTGTCCTTCTTCACAAGAGGAGGTGACCAGACCAACAGATTGCTGCCTCTTCCAGCACTGGGGTATTTAGAGCTCTCCCACTTCCAGGCCTTAATTTTAGACATAGCTTGAGCCCACGAGCCCATCTAGGGATGGGGAGAAGCACACCCTTTCTCCAGCTGGGCTTGAGGAGGAAGTCAGAAATTTTGTAGGCTCTTCTGTCCAGTTCTGTTTGCTACCCACTGATAATCCAGCATGGGCTAATATCACACCAAGTATGGACCCGTGTTCATGCAAAATCACTCAGTTTTGCAGATTCAGCTGTTATTTTCAGAGACTGCAGAATCATTGCAGATTATCCTACCTAGTGCACTTGTCGAAATAAGGTGCCTAAACTTTTGATTTCCTCATCAAACTCTGAAGCCCTTTGAGACGTTCTTGTGTCTCCATTTCCGTCTCATTGGCTGTATTTCAGAGATGGGTGATGTGATCTCTATAAATGATTTGGAAAGTGTTTTGGGATGAAAGGTGCTGTCTAGATGTGAGGCAGCAGTGCTAATGCTTTTCTCATTCCTAGGAGTCTTGGCCCCACCAGCAGATCTGTGCAAAGTGACAGTGGAACATTACCAAGGTACAATACATTATATTTAAACAGACTTAACTCAGTTGTAAATTCCGCCTAACTGGAGTTTCTCCCACAATGCTATTCTGGTTGTGCCTCAGAATTGGGGTGTCCAGCATCATCTGATGCTGGAGAACCACCAGAAAGGGAAATGTGAGTGGATTTCAGCTTACAGACCATGGCTGGGCTCCCAGGACATTGCTTATTATTAGAGACTCAGGCTAACATTTACTGATGGAGACTTCTCTCCACTAATCCGGGTGAGCGGCCCACAGCCCAGCCCCAGATGTAC
Organism: Dromaius novaehollandiae; assembly: GCF_036370855.1. Lineage (NCBI taxonomy): Eukaryota > Metazoa > Chordata > Aves > Casuariiformes > Dromaiidae > Dromaius > Dromaius novaehollandiae. The sequence goes on along the minus strand of NC_088115.1, from coordinate 3,867,372 downwards.
GTGGGGAGTACCCCCGGCTCCAGAGGCCTCTTGCTGAGGCATCCTGCACGTTGGCCATCCCCTGGGGCTTTCACTCAAGAATGTTAATCAGAGTCGGCTTTATCCCTAAACAAGATCTAATGACAAAATAGTAAGTTTAATTGCGAGACTAAAGACGAGGGTTCAGAGGTCTATTTGCTATACAGACACAAAAGAGAACCATAAGACAAGATAATGCAATTCTGGCTTATACCTGTCAATCCACATTTCCCTCGCTTCTTTTAGTGTCTCAGTTAGATTAGGACAATGGCAGCCCAACTTGCCCACCCTCCAGGCATGCCCGGGAGGGTTGCTACAGCCGCACAGCCCTTGTCCCCCACGACCGCTGCCTCTGCCAGCGTCCCTCCCCTGGAGACTGAAGGATGGAAAGAGAAGCAAGGACCTTGTTGTGCTCATGCCCGTCCTCATGCAAGCTAGGATTTCCAGCTCCCCATTCACCGCACCACTGTAGGACCTGTTGCCCGGACTGGGGGACGGGGCACTGGGACATGATGATGTTGGGAATATCTAGGTCATTTCCTCCTCCTCCTCCTTCCCCAAATATTTGGATGTACACACTCTTTCGACTTGCACTGGCTTTCTGGCAAGCCACACCTTTCCTAGCGCTGTACTTTAGAAAACGCCTGTCGTCATACCAACACCTTGTGAGAGCTGTCACAGTCCACATGCTGGCAGTAACACGCAGAGACCAAACACAGTACAACAGCCCTTGGAAGTAGGATTAGAGCATTTGACTGAGAAACAACTGGCATGAGGAGACTCTTCCTGTGACACTATGAGCTCCGGGAACCTCCTTTCGAGGACCAGCTCATGCTGGCATTCCCCAAGGGCCTGTGGGAACTGTGCACACTCCATGGAAGCGCCTTACCTTACGTTCATCACACAAACACGTAACCTAGCAGCTTCAACGCACGTGTGCAGCTTTTCTGCCATGTTGTTATTATTAGATGCAGAAAATATTGTACTAAATCAGCCTGATTTCTCTTCAGAGTACTGTTGCTTTAAAGGCAGAGCTAATGGGCCAGGGTTTGCTGGAACATCTATTTCCTTTTTAAAATGTTTGCAACCCAACTGCTGCAGAACAAAGAGCAAATCTTTTCCTGAGTGCCTTGATTTTCTTGGATGTCAGAGGAGATAGCATAATGCTGATGCCTTCATATATCAGCTTTACCTCAATTAATGAAAAGTGCTGTGTAAGAGCTAATTGTTCTGATCACACTGGGTGTTGTGTGATCATCTTGTAAAATAATCCCTACCACAAGGACTTTACAAGTGAAACAGAGCTGACATTCAGAAGAGGGGAAATAAGACCTAGGGAAGTGAATGACCTCTCCAAAGGTACCCCATAGAGTAACAGCAGAGCTACAATAGTGCTTGGGTCACCTAAAACCTTATCCATATCATACCTGGCACCCATCCTTCTTGGGACCAGGTATTTGCAACACAAATATTGGGATCGTGCAAGCAGATCTTATGTGCTTCAGCTATGGACTCGAATAGCAAAATATTTCAAAGCACTTCTCTGCTGTGGAATAAAAGAGATGGTGTTGTTAGGCTGTGTATATGGTATAAATGGTGACATAACCCAAGTAGTCGTGAAATCCAGTTACGGGCGAAATCACTTCCTAGTTTCCCTTTGCATGTTGGTAAAGATCTGCCAGTAGGCAGAGGCTGGTGCTCGTGAACAAAATTAAAGAGAAGACTTCTAGGGAATGCATGAATCACAGTTGTGGGTAGCAATGTTCAAGAGATGACACAGGCTGGCTCTCAATGCAGATTTACTCACCTCTTTACTTACTGTTTTGTACAATTGAGAACATAAAACCTGCTGCTCCCACGCACAGGTTGCTCCCTTGTACACTGTTACGCCTGCAAGGTCTGGGGAAAAGCCTTCAGAGAGAAGAATTCTGATTGTTCCTTATGTCAGCCAGTGCCAGCCAGGGTAACATCAACCAAATGTCACAGAAAGTTTGGTTTAAGCCCTTAATGTATGTCAGCTGGAGCTTGTAAAATTTGGATTGGCTTTTTAAGAAAAATAGCCCTGAGACAGGTTTTACTGTAATTGTATCTTCAGCAGTTGGACTCCTGTATTTTTTCTCAGGAATGACAAACTCGTAAGTTATCAGGAACAGCTTCCCAGCAAAGGTAGACCAAGATGAGGGCTGAGACAGCTCCGTCTGCACCATCCCCGGAGCGAGGTGAGGATGCACGAGAGGCAAGTTTTGACAGGCACTTTGGGAGCCAGTTGTGACTCTGATCCAGGCTGACCCAGCTGCCTCTCGCACCACTGAAAGCAGTCTGGCCCCATCCTCTTTACACCCTTTCTGCAGGTATTTATACACATTGATGAGATCCTCCTTCAGTCTTCTCCAGGATGAAGAGTCCCAGCCTGCTCAGCCTTTCCTCGTAGGAGAGATGCTCCAGGCCCTCGGTCATCTTAGTGGCCCTCCGCTGGACTTCCTCCAGCAGCTCCATGTCTCTCTTGTACTGGGGAGCCCAGACCTGGACACAGCACTCCAGATGCAGCCTCGCCACGGCTGAGTAGAGGGGGAGGATCACCCCCCTCGACCAGCTGGCAATGATCTTTCTGATGGAGCCCAGGATACCAAGCTGCACCTCTGCGTGCCGGGGCACCAGCCTTCCCCTCACTCACGGCCCCCTCGAGCACAGGGCTCCAGCAAGGCTTGCGCACTCGTTCGCTAGCTCTTGTAATTTGTTTAACGTGATACGTGCAGCAGTCACAGCAGGCATGTGTGTGCTGTCCCCCGCTAACACAAGCAATGGAGGATCAGGGACTAAATCGTGAAGAAATCGGTGTTGGCAAGAAATGGGCAAAAAGAGAAATGCAAGATCGGGTTTGCTCTGCGCTTTTGACGCAGCCTCTGTTTCTGAGCACTCGATTCACATTAGTAGCGTATAAACGTCTTGCTTGCTGATTCATCAATAAACTAATTGAGCTGCATCGGTAGGGTGGCTGGATCCCGTTTCTTGATTTATTATTCAGCCGGCACTGGGAAGGTGCAGCTCGTGACAAGGGGTCAGCGTGGTACTTAGCAGAGCACCGCTGCGAGGAGCCTGGAGGGTGGCCAGCTTTGCAAACGCACTTGTTAAAACAGGGAAGAAAGCAGAGAACCCAGCAAATGCTCGAGTCGAGATCATTAGAGGATGTCACCCAGCGAGGACAGAAGGGGTCAGGCCCATGAGCTCATCTCTCCGGCATCTGCGCCGGATGCCTCTGAGGGCGTGCGAGCGGCGGCTGCACTGATGTGCTTTCCAGCACCTTCTCCAAGGCTTACACAACATCGCATCTCCCAGTGCTGATCCTATCCTGTTAGCCTAATGCTGAGTTTCACCTTGTTGCTTTACGGGGTGCCTTCCCCAATAAGAAAATCTTCACGTGCTTTGGGGCAAAAGTTGTTTTCTGGCCACTGAATAGCCCAATTCTGAAATGCAAAGTGTTTTTTTTTTCCCCTGAAATATGAAGATTTTTATGTCTGTGACAGGGCATGCATTTCTTCAGGATCTGCAGAGGCAACTGGTCTTGCTCGTGGAGCTAAATAGGTGCAGGAAACTGAAATCAAGCCAGGGTGCCCTTGATCCCCACCCAGAAAGGATGCCATTTCGTTGAGATGATCTGAAGAGCCTTGCTGTCCAGTTTAGAGAAGAGTCATTTACCTTTTAATGACATTAATCAGGTGCATATTCACAGAAAAATAAGACATTTTGGACTGTTTAACCCTGGAGTACCATGGCGTGTGGTGACCTGCCTGGAGACATGATCAGCCAACACCATCTCCTTTCTTTTTTCTACATATAACAAACATATGTATCTCTCCATGTTGTTTTTTTTGTCCTCACTGGTCTTTTAAAGTTTTCTGAGAGGTACCTCAGCCATGGGTCTGTCTGCCCTTGCAGGGTCCCAGGGAAGAGAGATCCTGCAGATTTTCGTTCCACTTCTCCAACCCCTAGGAGCCCACGGTTTTGTCCCCTCTTGTCCTCTCTGCCACGTGTCCCCTTTGCAGTGTCGTCGGCGGGCTGGTGGACCGGAGCTGTTTTGGAGCAGAGGGGAGCTGAGGATGGAAGCTGTACAAACCGTGTCTGTCCGCAGCCTCCTCTCCTTCCGTACCAAGGCAACTCCAACGTCACACACATCTGCTGGGCTCCCGTCAGCCTCACGACGGTGAGGCTAGGGAGAAAGGGCCCGGATCATTTGGGATTTTGTTTTGATAAACACACGCTTTTGGATTAACCCAGGGAGGCCCCGCTTGCACCGAGCGTCCCGTGGGTCAGGACTGCTGCCGCAGAAGCCGGCAAACATCCCAGCTGCGAACGGCCAGACCGCCGCAGGGCCGGGCCACCCTGCAGGCGGGAGGCAGCGGGGTGGCCACAGCCAGCGTCCCTGGGACTCGCAGCGGGGCAGCCGCCGGCGAGGGGAGCGTCCCCGGGCTTCGAGCGATCCCCCCGCCTCTGCACTCCCTGCGAAGCACGTCCCAGTGCCACGTACTACACCCGAGCTCTCAGACATCCTTCATACCCCCACCAGGGCTCAGGGGCGCTCCAGGGACACCATCGCGTCTCCCGGCATTTCCACGGCTGAGGCCCGCAGCGCTCTTGCCGGGGCAGCGGGCAGCACCGCTGTACATATGTAAAAGGAGATCTTGTTTCTCTCAACCTGAAACCATTTCCTCTCCCCCGCTGCCCTCCCTCCTCCTGCCCCCCTAATTTGTCCCTGGGGTTTTAATATCTATTTCTCCAAGTGCCACGGGCCAAATTTACTGCTAGCATAACTCCACCGACTTCAATGGAGAAGAGCGTTTAGGGTGCTCCAAGGAGGCATAAGTAGGAGTGATGTGATGGAATTGAGTAAAGGAAAATATAGGCTGACTGTCAAGAAGAGTTTCCTACCAGTGAAATCTATAGACTGTGGAAGTTTCCCATGGGAACAAGCAGAAACCAAGTTGCTGAAGTCATTTTAAAACAGCACAAGAGAATAGGAAATCAACCCAGTGACTAGCCAAAAGGAAAGGGGAGATGACATAATGCTACTTCTCCTTCTCTAGTTTCTGCGGCTTGCCTCGCTTTGTCCATGGAAGCATTTTCAGGCAACTGGATTTCTCCTTGTTCTCTGAGCAATGCGATGGTCCTTGTTTCTTCTGGACACGTTTCAATTCCTCCGCCAAATTCTGCCCTGGATTATAGGCAGATACCCACTGCAACCCCTGTTTGTCCTGTTGTTCACGAACCTTTTCTGGGGTCTTTTCAAGCTGCTTTCCTGACTTGCTAGAGTCTTCGGCTCCACTCCTGTGTTTATGTAGGTGTACAAAATTAGTCAGCCTAATTTGGGAATGATGACAGGGCTCATTCAGGCAGACCCAGAGGAGTGCCAAGCTACAGGAGCTGTAAGAAAGACACACGTTTGTAACTTACTGGCAAGGGGAAGGGAGAGCAAGGATGGAAATCTTCCTATCTTTGAGGATCCTGCAGGCAGATTCCTGGTAGATCATCTGCTGGAAACTCATAAAGGTAATTAGCACATTAGGAAAAACTACTTTCCCTGGTGACTTTTGGTTCGGATAGCTACTGCCTGCCTATACGGTGCTCGGTACAGGAACACGTGTCTGCACACGCAGCAGACATGCCCAGTTAAAAGCCGGTGCTTTTGCAATCTCTCACACATGGGACTTTCTAATGTAGTTATTAATGACTTAACATTTTCTCATCGTCTCAACATTAGCAACTTAAAGCTTTACTGCTAGCAACCTCCTACCTCGCACAGTTCCCAGATAATTACAGATTAGAACCGGCTAATTTTTATTTTTGTAAAGCTGTCAGAGATCTATGTTTGTTATTATTGTCTCCTAGGTTGCCAGTTGCATAAATACATATGAAACCCCCTCTTTGATCTCTAAGTATAATGACACAGATTTATCAAATGTTTGCCTTTTTCTGTCTCTTTGAAAAGGCTGATTTATGGCGTGCAGTCCCTACCTCCCTTCCTCTCTTGAAATATGAAGTGTTTGTGAGCAGCCAAGGTAATATTTAATATCCTGCCACGAATCCTTTGCACTTCCTAACAAATGAACTACAACCTACCCAAATGGTTCACATCTGTTTAGCTTCTTCTCCTTTTTAACTAAACAAATTAGCATCAGAATACCTGGGAGACACACAAAGTCCCTTTCTAGATGACAGAACACAGACAATTATTAGCAAGGGGAGGAACTGTACTGAAAGGCTCCGGCATGGATCGAGCAGATGTTTTCACATCTCCTGGAGTGGCCATGAATGACCCGCGCCACGGTGGACATGCTGCCGCCGCCTTTTGAAGCGGGCGAGGAGTCCATTCAGAGTTGCTTTCTGAATGAAATTAAAGGCAGTGGCCTCCTCTGCTTAAATGTTTCATTTAAGCCGCTTCCAGCAAAGAAAGTTTTGTATTTTTTTTTCCCATAAATGGCTAAAATAAAGAGCAGCCCCCCCCGGACATTGCTCCCCAGCCACACACTGATTTAATGTGATTGCTTCCAACCAAGTCCCCCCAGTTACCTCTTGGTGGAAACAAAGGAACCAGCAAGGACTTCCAGCTTTGCATTAGCTGTGTAAAACACTCCGTGCGAGCTGCATCAGGGCTGCTCGGGCAGCGGGATGGCGTGTCGCAGGCTCACGCTCTGTGGTCCCACGTGGTCCCCCCCGTCCCCCGGCACCCGCAGGCTCCCGCTTGTCCCCGAGGCGAGCAGGCACCACCGTGCACCGACCTGGCTCCAGCCTCCTCCACTGCTTCAGTGTCCCACCCTGGGGAAGGGTTTGGAGATAGTCTTGGTACCCTGTTTGGGAGGAGAGCATTCTCCATGATTCAAGCAAAGAACAGGCAATTCTGGGTTTAACTTCTGCTTTTGCAGAAATTCTTACCCCAATCGCATCAGCCACCTAGCCTCACTGCCATTTCCCCCTGTGAAGTTGGGTGGAACAGGTATTTGTTTTTAAGGTAGAACAGGTATTCGTGGTTTTTTCAGGAGAACTCCAAGGTGCAAATGAACATCTGCAAAGTATGTGAAATCTTTGATTAATACAGATTTCTGCAGTCTGTACACGGGCAATCACGAATTTGCATCCCTCCAACGACGCTGGGCCTTTCAAGCACCTCTATTCCTATTGGAATTTCAATCACCTTTTAATCAGGCATTTACCATCAGCTTTTTGGGTGGAGACAGGATGGGATGCAATAGGATGAACTCTGCTGAGTGCTCATTTAATTGGATTCATTGCTGAAGAACGGAGCCAAATGAAACACGCTTTTTATTAAGGCTAACACTTAGCTTTTGTCGTAAATGTTTTGAAAAAGACAACATTTTAAAACCTCGCTGAGATACTGCTATAAATATATCATCCAAATTGCAAGTGATTAAAACCAACAACAGCTACTACTAAAATGTGGCTTTGAAGCATCAGACCGCATGGGACGCAGCAGGGAAAATCATTATGAACAGACCAGCGGGATGCAATTATAAATAAAACCAGATCTGTAAAGGCTATGAAAGCAGCAATAATCAGTCCAGTCTGCAGTTTAATAAGGGCTAAAGATGTTCACTGAAGGTACTGTTTGTTACCAGAGACAGGGACACTTTTCGATTAAGGCGTGCAGCTTCAGGGTAAGTCAACAGAGGGAGTTCACTTCCATCGGTGGCCAAGCGAGACACAGCCTGCGGATCCCAGCGAGACTCCCGAATCGCCGTCCGTCCGTCTGTCCGCAGGGAAGACCATGTCTCTTTGGCGCAGGGCACTGCTATAGGGGCAGAGCCAAACAAGGCTGCGCTCTGGCCAGGCTTTCACAGCCTTTGCTTCTGAGGGCCTGAGCACTTAATTCACACAATTACGCTTTTTCTAGCATGGTGACCCCTCGGCTTAGCCACAGACAGCTCATGAATGAACACGGAGCTGTGCTGAGCACCCAAAAATGCAGTGGAGGCTGTTCCTGAGCAGCAGATGCAAGACGCGGTGCAAACACCAGTGCAGGTCCTCCACAGCTTCGGTGGACCAGATCTACCAGGCAGCAGAGCAGCAGCACTGCAAAGGGATCCCTTCCCAGCCTGAGCCCTGGCCCTGGTCCGTGGGAGCCAGGAGCACTCAGTTTGCCATTTATTGGCAAACTAAGGCACAGTATTTTTCATTCCTGAGCAGCAGGGGGTCAGCTGCAGCGCTGCAATGGCTGGCCAGCCCTGGGGGGCATCAGGCCCATGGGGCTCTTCGGGAGGTGGGGATGGACCTGCACGCCATGTGGTGCTGTGAGTGATGAGCTTGGAGGAGAACGGCCCTGAGAATCACTTCCTGCAAACATTTCCTCTTCTCTCTTCCCACTATTCATTTTTAAAGAAGAGATGGTTAATCAGACTTCTTCATGATGTACTGCCAACTCCTGATGTCCCTTCTTGTTTCAGATGAAGGACAAGGGCACCTAAAAAGCAGACGGTTGCCCTAAGTAGCAGGCCAGAAGCTTCAAACAAGGGTGAAGAGATCTAAATGTTATTTCTTTCTCTGCCACAGACTGGCTATGTGGCCCTGGGCACCTCACTTCACCTCAGCATGTCTTGGTTTTCCCTGTGTGTTGGTTAGGAGCAATTCAGCACAGGGATTGCCACTGGACAGGGCGTCTATCACAGAGCCTTCTCGCTCTGCTGAGGCCTTCAGGCAGCTCTGCACTGTGAGTATCAGCACAAACCTCCGAGTTAAGCTGATAAACTTGGTCTGTTCCTTTCCCCACTTTGGACGCAGTCCAGCAGCTCCCCTGGAAGTGAGGCAGAAATGCCTTAATCACCTCGTTTGCATCTCTGTTTCAAGTTTAATTTGATACAGTGCCTTCTCCCCAGCCAAAAAACCCCTAGCATCTCCCAGCCTTTGTTAGCGGCACAAACCTCGATCTTTCTGATCCCTCGGAAAACAACAGGAGAGCCCCCATGCCAGACGCTTCTTTGGGAGCGAGCTTTGATTGCTGTGTGTCAGTCTTCATCTTGACAGTTAATTCCCATTCAGCAGAACAGGATGATCCTTGGCAGAGACTCTTCTGCCCAGCTCACCGTCCTTTTCAGCAGCACGGTCTGGTGGACTCTCCACCCTTTCTGACCCAGAGGGGATCGTGCACTCCACTTTCATTTCTTTCTCCTGCCTTTTTTTTGGAGGAGGCAAATGCAAAGCTCAGTAGGGTCCCCCTTACAGATATTTCAGGTAGTTTGGGAGAAAGACCTTCTGTTTTCAATCCCTCAATATTTTGCAGGGCAATTCCCCTAAGTGTGTGTTTGTTTCTGCTAAAGGAAAAGACTGTGCAGCTGCAGCTGCAGTTTACACTGGTGCAAGCAATGGATTTTGTAGCACGTTCCACAAAAAAACATATAGCAAAGGAAGGCTATAGTTAGAATATAAGGTGTTAAAAAAGTGAGTGGAGGCCAGAATGGATCTTGCCGTGTGTCCTGGATAGCATCACAAGCAAAGGCCAGCAAAACTGGGGAGAAAGACCTTAACTGCCAAACTGCTCTGGTCTCTGGGGTTGTGCACAGCTCTGAGACACATAAAAACATCCTTTCTGGTATCACGCTCCGCCCCAAAGAGCAGGAATGAAACAGGGCTCCTAGAAAGAGAAATGGTAATACAGGTATATCTTTAGGACAACTTTTCCAACTTTAGTGGAAGACCTAGGCATCTTCCGCAGCTATTTTTAGTTCTCGTGCTTCCCTAAACCACAAGGACCATGGCAGGAGCTCCCCCACCAGCTCCCCAGTAAAGCTCCATACCTACCATGCTCAGAGCAGATACTCTCTTCGGAGATGTTAGCAGCAACACTCAAATGAGCATTTGCAAACAATAATCTTTCAGAGACTCAGAACTTGGCGAAACATGCCGTATCTTCACAGAATGATTAAATGCACCAGCCTGAACCCATGACAGCCTTTTGCCAGATCTTCAGTTCTTGTTCCAAAGCCTGGAGGTGGCAGGACTGGTTAAGAGCGGTAGGAAAAACATTGTGGGAAAACAGCTCATTTTGCCAACCTTGTTTTGTGAAACAGTTGAACTGCCTTTTGAAACACTGGAAACTCAACTCCAGCCTGAGGCACTGACCAGGCTGGAAAATCTTCAGTGCAAACAGTTAAAGTCTGGAAACAGAAAACTAGAGGTGACGGAAAGTGCATAAAGGCACAGCTGAGGAGAGGTGCTCCTGCCAGCTCTATTAAATACATGTATTTCTGATGGCAAACTAAATGGCCTTGGGACACTCTACATGTGCTACATTTGAAAGGCCTCCATTTCTTTGGGTGAGGGACAATTCTACTGCTCTGGGCCTGACAATAGCCTTTCACAAGCACGGGGATCCTTGCAACACGGCAACTCAGACAAACCCAAGTTCCACCAGAGCACAATAACCGTCTTACTTTCAAGAACGCTTCCAACACTAGTTGGCAGAACAGAAGGGTTTGGAAGACAGCGCCAAAGCTCCTTAAGCTTTGTGTCAAACTCCTGAAGCCTGTAATACTTGTTATCTCAGAGAGGACTAAAAATTCAGTGGGAACCACCGAGCAAGTCACAGTCTGACAGACTTCCACAGAGAAGGGCGCTCACTAACAAAAATTTTGACCTCAGCAGTCAATTGCCATCTTTGACTCCAAATCAACAACATGCAGTTTGGGAGATGATGGAGATTGGAACCAGATTTTAATTTGTGTCCGGCTAAACAGCTTGTCCTAGCAGGCCTCAGTGCTGTCCATGCACCCAGCAAGGGACCATTCCTGCCCTGCAGAAGTGACATTCTAAATAGACAATGACTGGGAGAAGAAACAGCAGCACCAAGAGGCACCACTGACCCAAGGCCTCGCAGGCAGCACGGGTGGCAGGAGCTACACCCAGCGACTCCTCATCGGGGCCAACTCTTAGCACAGTTAAGAAATCCCACGAGTAGAAATGCCATCAGGGACTGCCTGCAATAGAGCTTCTAGTATTACCACCACCAGCAGAGCCGCTCAGTAGGAAAACAATGATGACATTTCTTTGTTTTAAAAGCAGGCTGTTCTATATTTCCAAGAAGGGGTCAATATCTGATCATCTCTGGAGAACAACCTGGATAACATGCTTTCTATCTGTAATGACACTGATTTCTAATAGTATCACTCTGTTTCCCCTCCTAGTCTCATGGGATCATAAGAACTGAAAAGACATGTGTATTTTGTGTAAGCCTTGAAATGCTGTGGCCTGGCTGAGTGAGAAACGCTGCTGGAGCCGGGAGAGTGTGAATGTGTTACTCTGCTGGGGCAGATTATATCGGAGATTGATACAGGAAGCAAGAAAAAAACGTGGGGAAAAGCAGAAGGGAAAGAGCTGTGTGCACAAGGATTGGATTTCCTCATTCATGCGGGAACAAAGCGCAGACCCCCACCAACTGTGTGGCTTTCTGGGATGTCCGTCACGCTGAGGTACTGCAAGCGGCTATATGGAATCGTACAACACTACTCGCTAATGCAGGAGCTCAGAGCAATTTAAAATAACGTAGCTAAGCTTCCCAAATTGCCCTGCAAGGCAAGTGTTGTACCGAGATTAAGCGATTTGTTAAAGGTCAGAGCAAACAACAGAACCAGGGGTAGAATCCAAGTCCCAGCTTGCAGTAACGCTGCTCTCACCATTAGCTGATGCTCTCTTTAAAAGGCCGTGAAGAATAAAGGTTACAGGACTGGCAAAAACACAGTATTCCCTCTGATAGTGAATAGTGCAGTTGAAGTACAGAAAGTTTGATGTTTTTGCATCAGTGCTTTGATATCACTGTATCGGAGCAGCAGGGAAAGGTCACAAGCTCAGGGCCTCACAGGGCTCGAGCTACAGAGTTGTTTACAGGTCCAACGAGACAAAACATCATCATCCTTATTTTACAGAGAGATCGTATTTCTTATTCGGAGATGTGGAAAGAATTAAGATCTCCTGAGCCTTACGGCTACTGTTTTATCCACAAAACCACACTTCTCCAGTCATACACAGGGTTTAAAGTCCGTATGGGCTAAAACTAGTTTCATCCTCTTGAGTCACCAGCCCAGATTCCTCTGGGAGCTTCCGTACATGCTTCTGGTGGCGCAAAGTTGCCCACTGAAGGATGTGCTTGGTAAAGCGCTGTAATAGCAACATGAGACCATCTCAGGAACGGGCAGACCCAGGAGCTTGAGGGAAATGGCACACTGCTGCCTTTTCTTTACTACCACATAAATAGCAGGTATGCTCCACGTGGGCCAATTCATGGGGAACACACCCACTAACCAGGATGCTGAGATGACAATCATCTTATATTCAAGTCCTATGAATGGGACAAGAAAAAAAACACTGCAGTTCTACGTAGGAACCGTCCTTTCAGATTTAAGGAGCCAGGTGAAGTGACCTGATGCTTGCAAGACAAAGGACTGAAATGCAGGAAGCCTCTTCCAGAGGCAGAGCCTCTTCTGCCTTACAGAATTTGGCCATTAACATGAACAGTGCTGCAGTGGGAATGGCCTGCATCAATCCTACATGTAGGGTAACAGGGATCAGATAGGCCCTTGAATGAAGGCAGACAGTTTAGTACTTTTTCATTTCCATAGTGGCACCAAAAATACTGATATGGGCATCTTACAGTACCTACTGTATCTACCTACATGTAACCAAAAGTAAAATTTGGCAGTGTTTTTATTTAAAAAGTACATACAACAGCAACAATTTCCAAGACGGTTAAATTATAATAGATCACTTTATCCATACCTGATATATGGCCATTTTGGGGCACAGCAGAGAACACCTTCTAGATAGATGGAAAAAGCTTTTTTTTTTTTTTTAACAAAAGTATTTCTTATCTTTAAATTCCAGATCCATTCCTTCTACAAACATGCTCACTCTGCAGGCCAAACAGACTGGGTGGGGAGACAGTGATGCAATTCCACGACCGGCATTTTGCAGACACTCAGTGATGATTATAAAGCTCATGTCTGGCCTTAAAATCTGTGAATATCACACATTTTGGCCCAGGAAATGAAGATGGCTGCCCTTCAAAACTGTGAACCACAGGCACATCCTTGGGACCTTTAGTTGAACTGTGTTTGCCAGGACGGCGCCCCGCACTTGCAGGCCATCCTGACGCCTGGTTCTCTAAGGACTTTGGAGAAAACCACAAACCTGCTCCTTCAGCACCACTTTCTGCCTTCTGCCCGCGTGAGCCAAACCTACGGTTTCTGCGAGCCGTCCGCTCTTTACAGGTTCCTCTCTCAGCTAAAGGCTCACTAAATTCCTTTGCTTTGCGCAAACTCTTTCCACTCACTAGCAACTTATCTTCAGCGTGCTTTTTGCACAATAAACAAGTACTTTGCAAGCTGTCCTTGCCCTTGCAGGGATCAAGAAGAACATTGTTGCTGCTTGAAACACCACAAAGCTACCATCAAATACCTTTACAATTATCTGAATTGTTTAAAACAAACAGCTCTTGAGCAATCATCTCTTTTTTTGTACAACACGCACTTTATTGCAGAAAAGCCTGAATGCATTTTCAAAACAAATTAAGGAGTTGCACAGTTGTATGGTTTCCAGACATTTCTATGAAGTGTTCCCCACAGTAACTTGAGCACAACGGAGCCTGTCAGATAAACAGTACCAGGGAACTCAATACTGTCATCTGCAATCACTTGAGAGAGTCAGGAAATCTTGCAACTGGTTATTTAAGAGCCATGTAAAACAGGTGGCTCTGTTCCTACGAAGCACCTCAGCCAACAGAGCAGAGGTTAACGGTGTCACCCCTGATTTACACCAGTGTAACCGAGACCAGAAGTCAGGCTTGGATCATGAAAGCACCCAGTGAAGATTTTACGTCAGCATGATAAGCACATGGTGGCAGATTTGTGAAGTTTCTTGAAGGGCTTTATTTGGGATCAGATTAGAGAAACTGTCTCCCATTTCAGGTATTACTACCAGCAGACGTCTTTGGATGTGATGCACAACGGTGCTGCCCAGGCCCCTTCCACATGGGAAAGAAATCTTGGCGTGAAAATGCGTCAAGTCATAACAGGCATTAACTACCACAACTATAACATAACCCTTGTCTACAGTAGATGCTGTTGTGTTTGGAAGTATCCCAGCTGGTCACAGTCAAACCCACCCCACGTATGTTCAGGGCTAGCCACGACCCCACAGCAGCATCATTAATATATCAGACTGTGGCTAGAAATGTATTACACTGTATCAGTTAACCAAGGCGATGCATTTTCCTAAGAGGACCATCCCCAACAACTTTTTTGAAAGACCCTGGCTGCATCAGCAATTTGAACATTATAATATTAGATAAAAACATCCCCCAAACCATCCTGTTTTTTAAATGTGTTTCCTTACTGATAACATACCCCAAACAAGGCCTCCGAACCACGGTGGTGTGATATTAATTATAGTTCAAATTCTTGATGCAAGCCCAGAGCCCATCCGGTATAGGAACTGACTCCTCAGTAGATGGGCATTTAGAGTGAACAGGCTGGCACAGGACACATTAGCACACAAAAGCCTTAAAACTACTGGACTTTTCAAAGCTTCACTAGAATAAACAGTAATGCAGATTTTCACCAGCTGAAGATCTGGCACACAGGGTTCAAACTCTAACAACGTAAGAACAGAAATTCACCGTGATGGATATACAGCGAAATGCTAAGAAGGTTTTCCAAAGTACGTGCTATGGAGTATCTTTTTATCTGCAGGCTGTTTAAATGCTGATGTGTAGTGTGCTGTAAGACAGTTTTCCTTATTTCTTTAGCATTGTGAAGGCTATAGGAAACCGAAATGCTACTGAAGTGAATGGGAACCTTGGGAAACATAACCAACTGACAGCCTCAGAAACTGAAGGCCTCTGTGTAACAACAGAGCAGGGACGGCATGGACTGAGACAACACAAGCTCACCCATCCCACCATGGGCCTCAAAGCTTAATTAGGAAAGGATGCTCATTTGTGGGGGGTGATAAACCATTCATTTGTCGCTTCCTGACTTCTTTGCCAAGGCTGCCAACGATGGCATTTGGTAAGTGTGCGTATGTGATTTGCTAACCGAAATCCTATCCACAAGACGTGAGATTGAGACCCACAAAGACTTTGGAAGGCCATCAGAAAGTGATGTGCTTCTGACAGAGGCTAGAATTTAATCTTTGATGAGTGAAAGGGGCCTGTGGCCCATGAATACTTTAAGCTCTCACGTCCCTTCCCTTTAAAAAGAACACAGAAAATTATCACATGAAGTGGTCACTAGGCACAAACGATTCCTCAAACAGATCACCACAGGCTTCCCCCTCCCGTAACTACTGAAATACACTACCTGATGTGTCATGTTGACGACAAGTAACTGACATTTAAGGCAATCTAATTTCTACAGCCCTGCCATGACTTCCACTGAGATTGCCTTTCTCTTCCTTCTCCAGGAAAGGTTTCTTGCACGTGAACATGACAAGCAGCAGCAACGGCAAATGCCACAGACTGCAGAAGAAAAGCTTCCTAGAACTGCTGCGGTCTGCATCCCTGTAGAACCGAAAGCCGAGGTAGGAGATGTACAGGTTAATAGGGAGTGAAATGATCGGGAAAGTCCACGTGGTCATGTCGAGCACAGGAGCCACTGTTGAGAGTCCAATTAAGGCCAAGCAGTGCCGCAGAGCCACTCGCCTGCACAGCCCTGGATGGGTCACGGACATCATGCAGTATCCTCCTCGGGAGTAATCTTCCCGCAGCCCCCAGCTCAGGGCGTTGAAATGAGGGAACTGCCAGGAATAGAGGATCCCTCCTAACAGTACTGCACCTGCAGTGGAAGAGAGAGAAGGAAACATGCGTTAGGGCGCCCAGCTGGGCCACGGCGAGGGAACGCTTCAGCAGATGTGGGCTTCACCTGCGAAAGCAGAGCTAAGAACCTGTGCAGGAGTTAAGGGATGCTCTGTCTTTAACTCACATAGGGTTATGCATGGTTCATCTTCTGTTTTTTGGAGAACTTGTTTAATTTCAAAAGCATTTCATTATGCTACTTCTCCCTAATGTATGACTGAGCCATTGCTAATGATCTCCGCACTAATTCAGGCTCTACCTGAGAGAAGATCAATAGAATTAAAGTAGAAATTGGGCAAGACACCGTTTTCCCAGGAGTTTCTAGAATCCACTCTCAGGTGCCCAAGTTGATGCATCCTGAGAAGGAAAAAGTCAATGGACAGAGTGGTGTGTCACATATATGTTAATAACCAGAACTATGGGGTCCTGCTCAATGAAATACAAGCAGAGAAGGAGGATAAGCTGGCATTCTCCAGAGTACTGGGAAAATAACGGTACCCCGATAGTCTGGAGCATGGCTAACATTAGTATTTGTTCATTGTGTGAAGACAGGAAAGTCCTCACAGCACTGGAGGTCTTCGATCACGGACCTCGAGGAGGCAGCAGAACCGGCAGAAGTGGCTAATGAGGTGACAGAAGATAGAGAACTCATTTCGTCAAAGCAATTCCAGCCACTTCGAAATAATTTGATCAAATAACTCCATTCACACCGATGAGCTAATTTTAAATTTAAAAAGGAGCTATCAATGTACCACATTTTTCACAATTTTGCAGCTATCCTCAGGACGAGGTACAAGGTTCATCGAGGCAGAGTGAGGTTATGTTGATTTCAGCGAGCTTCAGGAAGGCCCTCAGACTAAACTGTGTTCACTAATTTTGTCTGAAGACACAAAAATCCCCCAAGGCTGTTCCACATTATGAGCATTCCTGGATTTTCCTTTTGTTTCTCTAGTTCCCAAACACTCCACTCCAGCCTTAACACTTTCTTTCCATCTTCCTGCCTCCATGAGCTCATTCTTTCTGGAAACTGCTTCTCACTTCGGAGCTGAGAATCTATCATTTTCTTAATCATCTAATAGAAACAAAAACGGTAATGTGTGTCTCCACACGGGTTACGTCCTTCAGCTCTTCCTGAGACTCTCACTTCTTGCCTGGTGACTGCTAGGACTGCAACAGCAGTAAAAACTAAGTCACTCTCTCCTTTGAACTTCTTTGTGGTTCACATCTTCTCCATCTGTTTTGGCTGTATGTTCCCTGGGGCTGGGCATGTCTCGTTCTTGTCTTAAACAGCACAGCATGCAATGTTGTGGCGACGCAACTAATAACAATTTATGTTTGCAAAAGACCTTCTTTGCCCTCCCTTATCAACCAGTGAAGGAACGGCCCATCCGACTTGAATAAAAATGCAGTTTCCAGTTGCCTGTAAGATACATTAGCAGCATAAAACCCTGTCTCGTCATTTTTTAAAATGGGTAACAAATATTTCCATTAGGTGAGTACATGCCTCTGGAAGTTGATTACACTAAACACAGAGATAAAGAGACACTTATGTAGAGGGGATGCAGCTTTCAGAACAACGTTGCCTGCTACAGAATTATGGGTGATTTTCGTATGGCCTAAGATATTTGCAAATCCTGCGGTCTGAACCATCTTAAAGTCTGACCTTCAGGGGATGGATGCTTAGCGCCTGCTCTATAAATCCGAAGCTTTTAAGATGGTTCAAAATGGAGCATCCCAAAATCACCATTCGTTTCACAAAATCAAGGCCAGGGCCAAAAAAAGTAAATTTGACCCTAACAAAACAGGACTTGATCTAACTCCGCTGAAATCCCGGGGAAAGAACTAAGATAACAGTTTATCAAGGATCAGCACCCTCTCCACCAGGACAAACGACGGGGAAAATGCTCTTGTGTCCTTTAGCGCTTCCCTATTCGATAAACCTACGATAGGAATATTTTTCAGGTTTCACATCTGATGCCCGTTATAGACATTACCTTTTCCTAACTCGAGGAAAGGCAAGCTGCATTTCTCCATCAGAAGGGGAAACGTGAGCGGCGGGAGCCAGGGCCAGCACGCACGGGCGCAGTCTGCGCCTGCTTCCCACGGCTACGCGCCAGCCGCGGGCTACGTCCCTGCGTGCTCCATCCGTAACGCGGGCTCCGCTTGCTTAGTTGTTCAAACACCGTGCGCGGCCAAGCTCGAAACACACCCTAAACCTCAAACTCAGAAAACCCTTTAACAGTTGTCTAACTATAACACCATGAAAAAAAAAGTCATCTGGTGAAACTTTTAAACACAAACAGACCAGCTAAACTACTCGAGGCTGGCTTCCCATCTACACGGCTCTGGTTTTCACATGCCAGCCTTTGCGATTTAATTACTTTGATTACATTGCAACCATTGAGATAATTGATATTTTACCGAGAAGCCAAACATTCTCCAGTAAACCAATTTAATAGACCATTATGAGGACTGTAACTGACCCAATCCTGTTTCCCGTGTGCCCGGGACATCCTGTAATTTCCTTTGCACCAGCCGAGATTGCCCGGTTGCCGTAGATTTTTAAGTGTTGCGTAAGACTGATGGCTTGCAAAGCACGGCACGTGCTACAGTACGATTCAGTATCAAAAGACCCCAAACTAGGACTCCTGTCCTGCTCCTATGAAGCCCAGAGCAGACGTCGAGATACTCAGTAATTACTTGATGAATGTTAACTATGTCATGATCAGGTCAGCAGTATTTTTAAGCCACGTTATAGAGAGACCAACTCCGGAGAATTACGTGGTTCAAAATACTGCAGAGCCTACTCCGTTTCTCCTGTGTGCTTCCCAACAGTTTGGGAACTAAGCTTAAGCAACACAAATCTCCTTTTTCTCTGCAAGGTTCCTAATTAAGACCAAAGCAGGTAATCCACCACCGTCCCACGTGCAGCCGGCACATCCTCCGACCCAGTTCTCCATTATTCTTTCACCTTTGTGGGCAAAACAGGTATAAAATGTTTTTGTATTGAGTTCCTGTTGTTTAATCTTCACTCTGTACCGGCTTAAATCATCTCGAAAGTTACAAAATAGCAGAGAACCTATAGCTTCTACAAAGTTAAAGGTAAATGATAGATTTTACTGTTCATCATGAATTTTAAGGTTAAGCTACTATTATTTTTCTTAGATTCTTTTAAAAATATTTAAATAGTAATAATATATCTTTTGTCATAAGCCAGAACAAGCTGAGATTTTTTTATTATTATTTTAATAACTTGGATGAAGCCAAAATGTCAACTGGAGATGAAAAAGGCAGAAAATCTTGATTATTTCTTTCTTCAAATAGATTTTTATCTAGTAAAATACTCAAGTCCTACAAATTTCACGTTTCCTAAAACAAGCGAGACACTAAATTCCACGGTCATCCAGAAACTGCTTAGCAAGACATTTTAAGCTTCAACAAAATCAGTTAAGACTTGGCAAAAATTGTGAGAGGAGACTTCCAAAAGCCACTAGTGTTGCTGGGCTTGCAACCTGAAAGAGCTGACAGGCAGGCCATGCAGTCTCTCCTAACTTTGGTTAAAAATTCACGGTTTATTCCTTTTAAAGCCATTCATGAGTCAGAGGACCATCTCTCGATGGCAAAACGGTTCACCATAAAAAAGAACAGTCCAGATACATTGGGGTAAGGTGCCCTCAAAGTGTCCTGGCAACGTGCTTTGATAACCTCATCTGCCAGTTGGCCCAAATCTCAGGCTAGGGAGCAACACCGGTGTCTGCGCCCGTTCAGTCCTTGGCCTCTCCACCAACAAAAACATCTAAGAGCAGGGTACAGGAAGACGGTGTTCATGACGTGAACGCTGGCCACTGACCAACGCCCCAAGAGCACAGCGGTCAGATGGCCACCGCTTCTTGTCCTCCCTGTCCCGCGAGACGGCTCTGCGACCCAGAGCTGAAAAGCCCCATTCCCTGTTGTGAGCTCCCTGAACGACCCCGTCCGGTATCGGATGCACAGGCCATGCAAGAAACGGTGGGAACACTCAGCCATTAAGCTAACCATCCAACAGAAATCCTGCCTGGGGCATCATGCTGAACAAACTGTTTCGTTCACATGAAACAATCTGAGGACGGCAATCCCATTTTATCACCCGCTGCGAAGAAACGCTGGGATCCCGCTCAACTGTCCCCTGCTGAGGATGACGCTGTGCTAAGCAGCCATGCGAAATACGCCTCTTGCACGCTGGCAACGCCTTTCCCCACCAGAGCACTGCATATTTTGCACAGCTGGCGCAGAGAGCCCATCGACATCCAGAGGAAAATTTCTGAAGGTAAGTTGTGCCCGGGGCGCCAAATGACTCGAAGGAGCTGAGGTACAGGCTGGAGAACAGCGCGGTCAGTGCGACTGCGCAGCTCCTGGACCAGCTCGAGGCCCATCAACCTGCGCGGGCAGACGAATTTGGGCCTGTCTGCACAAATCCGGGCAAACGCGTCCAAGGTTATCTGCAGAGGCTCTGATGTATCGACATCGCGTTCCTGTAAACACGCCAAGGAATCGAAGAGCATGTTCTCTCCCCCGTCCTTCTGATTGCTCTTTGGACTATGCACAGTGCCTTCGGTTTACGCAGCGATATGCAAGGCTTTGGTGACACTTGCAAGCTCTAGTTAGGGCAAACACCTCTTTATTTAATCAATATAAAAAAAAAGGGGGGGGGGGAGAAGCTGATCTGTAGCATTACACTGAGGACAGACTCGCTCCTTCTGTCTTTTCTTCAGTCCCGCATCTGTCTGACTGGGAAGTGGCCAACCAAGCATTAAAATAAACACAGAATGGTTAAAATATCAGCTCCAAAACAGATGTTGAAATCTTATTGCATTTCCCAAAGCTGGTGTTTACTGCCTTGGCAACCTAAGAATGCTGTTTTGCTTAAAGCACAATTTTAGTAATTCTTCTGCCTTGAATAATGTGAAGGAATTTTAAAATTATTTCCAGACCTTGGCCTTATTAGAGGAAAGCACCGGCCTGTTGTCTCTAGGAAACGGGTTCGAGCTTGGCTCCCGCCAGGCGCGGAGGGCTCGGTAGCCGGAGCTCAGCCTTTCAACGGAGCGCAGCCAGGAAACAACCACACACCGTTTTACTCGACAGCGCACAACTGGCTCTTCTCAGTTAAAAGACGTCGAACAAATTACTCCTCTTTAATCCAGACAAGGTAGATTAGAGTGCAGCGACTTGAATTAGTCCAGCTGGAGCCACCTGCTCGGGAGTGACCGTGTCTCAAGGCTTGGCATTTTTCCCCCTTTTCTCCAGGAAATCAAACGTAGCCGAGGCAAAACATTCTTCACTGTGGCCCTGAGTGATTTTTGCAGGATGTCGCACTGGCATCTCCATTTGTGCTTGCTCGCCAGCTTAACACAGCAGCTTGCTTGGGCGATTTCTCACTGTGCAGCAATTCTGGGTGCAAAGGAAGATTTTTAAGTCTATACTAGTATCTCCTTAGTGCCTGTTGTAGATTCAGTGCTGGACACCCAAAGGTTTCTTTTGGAGAGCCATGTCCAAAACAGAGTTGTTCTGACCTGAAATACAAATATTGCTTTACTTGACTGGCGATAGCGTTTTCTTTTCGTGAAGGGAGAGTTGGAACAGGCCATAATTAATATCTTTCCTTCACCTAGTTTCAGTGATGGAAAATAACTATTAGTGTCAATCGATTGGCCTCGGATTACATGTGTTGGTGATACCGCCCAGATGAAAACCTCTCCCGAGGAAAAACCTCCTGCCTTACTATTTAATTTTCACAGTTGTCTTTGGGAGTCGAAAAGGGATCAGCTCTCCAAAATTTACATCTTAATCTGTGATTAGGGAGCGTTCTCAAATATCAAGGCGTTGGGGGAATTTGCTACCCACAAGCCTTAACGAAACCGGGAGAATTCCACCGTATTTCCCTACTGCCGCCATCTCCCACGCTGGCAGCAGAGCAGGACAACTGGCCCCTTCTGCTCCCGCGAGGAGACAAAAGAATACGCTGCCGATTGGGCCGGACGACACGGGAGCGCCTAAGTAGCCTTGAGAGGAAGACGATGGAGAAAAAAGTGTCATTTCTACAGCTTTACACAAGGTCCCTCCAGTGCAAACAATAGGGCTGGCTGTCAACGTAGGCACACGCAGCTCGGCACTCCGGTGATAATTGCGTGCCTTCAAGGTTAGGTGGTTATGTAAACGAAGGGCAAGGAGGAAAACACTGGAAAAAAAATGAAGAGCTTCATGGTCACAGGTTTCAATAGCTGCTTCTTTTGAGGGAGGGCACAAAAGGCTCGTGGAGGAGTGGGAGGCGCAGGGCTGCCATAGACTCCAGCCCTGGAGGAGATGAAGGCAAGGGGAGGGCAGATGCGCGCGTGGACGGACGAAAGCAGGCGCCCCGGGGCCCACCACTGCTAGGAAATCCAGCTTTCTCGCCGTGGAGAGATGTTCTTCGACGCTGCCTTGAAAAGGGGGAAGCCAAACTTCCTTGGGTGCACTCACCACGGCGAGGAAAACATCTGCCTGTGCCTATAGATATGCACGTGCATATACGCTTTTTATATGACCCGCAACAGGTTGTTACTGCTGGAAGCCCTGCACCTTTCAGTACAAATCCAAGCGTGGCTTTTTCTTGCTGTGCAAAACCCGATCAGGGAGGAAAAGTCAAGTGAAGGCACAAGACGGTGCAGCTTGCTCCTACCCACGTCAGGGAGAGAGGAGGAAAAAGCTGCTCCCTGCGCCTGCTTGGCCACTTCTTTGAGAAATGGCCATGGCTGGAGGAAAAAAAATGCCCTGCATAATTCACTTGAGCTAACCCCAGTACCATACGCCATAAAAACCATGAGCCTGTTGGGTAAGGTGAAATTCCCAGACCGTTCATACGTGCAAATGTGTTTTAGGAAGCGTTTGCCAAGGTTCGTCAAAGCACCAGACTCAGCCGGGGACTGCGAAGCTGCCCTGCGGTGCGCCGGCTCCTAGCTAACAGCACGCGTCCAGCCTCCCTTCGGGGCACCCAGCTCGGCCAAGGTTCGGTGCCGGCTCCCGCCAGGTGCGTGACCCGACCAGGGCACCAGGGCCGTGGTGCAACCCCGTCCCATCTCCTCCCGCCTGCTCCAAGCAGCCGTGGGCGGCATGGAGAACTGCCGCAGAGGTGATTTCACCGGGAATTCATCTTTCCGCTGAAATTGGTGCCCCAGCGGTGCAACCACCATGTCTTTTGTCTCCTGCGAAGGTGGAAAGAAAAACAAACAAAAAAAAGTCCTAATAACTTTTGTCCTAAATTTACAACAGCTGCTTAGTCCCTCTGCCTCCGTTTTTAGTTTTTACCCAAGCTCACTTTGTGTGCAATTAAGCTGTTGCTTTGCTCTCCCTCCTCCTGGCAGACAAGTGCTGCATCAAGGAGGGTCTAAGAGACTCCAGCAACTGCCAGGTTGGGCCACGGACCCCCCCTTCTCCTCTCTTTTTTTTTTTTGGTTACTAAAACCATCCATCTGCCAAATGTCACTAGCTGATAAGAACTGCCCATTTCTAAATCCCCGTTTGTAAATAGCTGTTGGCTGCCGTAATGAATGTCTGCCGTACAACACAATTTGAATTACAAAGCGAAGGCAATTTAAAAATCAGCCTCGCCGTGATTACAATGGGTACGCAGCCCATAAATTCCGTAGCCCCAGGAATTATTTAAATTTCTGAAAATGAAGGAAAATCAGTCCAAGATGTCTTTCAGGAAAGCGAGACCAGAAGTGGAGCATCTGAGATAAACTAAACAGTCTCTTGAGATAAACACGCTTTGGTGCAGTAAGACCCATGGCTCCGGGCCACCGTGGGGCTCTAACGTCTGCTCTACCGGCAAGGCTGTTATCTGCTCCGCCACTGCCACCTACTCGGAATAAATCCCCTTAACTGATAGGCACATTATGTTGAGGACCCCTGCTTGTCGCTTCCATCTAACTGGGTGGTTCATAGGAGCGCTACGGCACTGCGTCGTCCCGCTCCGGACACCGGCATGGCGTGCCAGCCGGGATCAGGCCTTCGGTGCACGAGCAGGCGAAGGTCGAGGGAAGAAGCGCAGAGCGCACACGTTGCGATACGGGTGACGGCACTCGGAAGCGTTCACTGCAGGTTCAGGCTGCTTCGCTAACTAGAAATAACGAGTTAAAACAGACATTTCCGAGAAGCAAGCAGCAGCGTTAGGCTAAAGAGAAAGGCCAGCAGCACTAGTGTAAGTGAAAACCTGGGTACGGATGTGCTCTTGCACGCCAAAATAAATAGCTCAGTTGCTTCCTAAAGATGTATGCGCTATGGGATATGCATGGGCTCCGCAGGACTGTGTCACGGACAGGAGGACTGTTGAACGTGGCTCCTGCGCAGAAGGAAAATATCATAGGAAAATGGGCACTCGGTTGAGCTTTTCCTCTTTCTCCTCTGTCTTTAAACTAACTTAGGGGCTTTGAGCAATTTTCATTAGTTTCATGCTAGCCCTTCTTTCATAAAATCAGAAGGAACGGTGTGAGGGCATCTAGCTTTACGAGAAAAACAAATATCTTTGGAAATAAAGAGTACTACAAAGGAGCAACGAAACCGCCTTTGAAGGAAGCAAACGTGTTGCTGCGAATCACAGCCTGGCAGTTAAGCCCTGCATAAATAGCCCAGATAGGTGGTAGTGATATCCACGTGATAAATTACATTTATCACGCACCTTTGACCATCTCACCTGCACGTGGCTCCCCCAGCGAGGAAATGTTAACATTCCAAATCTTTCATCGCTTTCAAACAGCTGCCATTAAAAAAAAACACAAAAAACCCCCCGAACCCACAACAAAGAGTTCCACGTCTTCCCAGAGATAACGTTATCTTTCTCTTTTGAAATGTGATGTTTTCCCTACGTTACATTGGCACAAAATCCAGGGTTGGTGGTAGGATGTTCAATCAGGCTTAAGAGCATATAAATAAAGAGCTATCGGGGCCAGAAATAGAAGCAACCATCACTGGGAACCACTGTAAAATCTGCAAAAGATGTATAATATAATAAACATAGGCAAGTATTAGCATCACTAGAAACAGAAGAGTCACAGGTTTTTATCTGGAATATTTGTATCTCATGCTAGAAGCTGTCAAGATATTAACCCCTGAAATAAAAAAGTTATAAATAAAACAAACAAAAACAAGGCTGCTCAGATCTAAGACGCTTTGCTATTATCTCCAGAGCAGAAAGCTAGGAATCAGCTTCAATTTATTCTGACTGCAGAAATGGCTATCCTAGAGTATACGTTACATATATAACACTTGGTTATCCCCTCTGATGGTAATTAAAGGTCTGCACTTAAAGATTATTTTCCCTAACACCAGCAACATGTACAACAATGTGACTGCTGTAAGATTACAAGGAGACAAAGTCCACAATAAAAAATCCTGAATGCAAACCCCACCAGTTGAGCTGTGAGAACCTTCTTTGAGAACCTAACGAACCTAATGAGAGCATTAGTTTCCTGACTACCTTCCTTCACACTCCTCTTTGCTACCGGGTGGAATAATCAGTCTTTTTTTAAATGAGGTGCAAATGTAGTTTCACACCTCTACCTAAAAACAAGGTTAAGTCTCCAAGCTAATTACACATTATTAATGAGCTCAGCAACTGCAGGCAGGCAGGTAAGAGAAGGGGCGCAGGTCTACGCTGTTGTGCGCGTCCGCATGCACACTCATATTCAGAAAGGGTCTCATTCTGCAAGGTGCTGAACCCTTTTTCTTCATGGTAGCAGAAAGCTTAACACTGAAAATCTTAGGTGACCATGCGGTTGTTTTCTTCTATTTGTCTCTCTGTTTTAAAGTGTTTTTTTTTAATACTACAATGCACTGAAATCCTAGGTTCAGGTCACCATTTTCAAGACTCTCCCCTAGTGTGCTTCAGTATAAAGACTAACATCACCTCAGTAACCTTTCTTTCACTACTAAATAAGCTGCCTGGCTTCATTGACACAGATCGGGAGATGACTGCAGAAAGCTTTAGCTATCCAGAACAGACAACACAACATCAGGTTAAGCACCAGCACAGACAACACAACATCAGGTTAAGCACCAGCACAGATCATTGTGTTATGGGTGAATCTACTGTCTTCCACTACCTGCACCATTGCCCGGGATTATCCCCTCGACAGCAGAGCTGGCAGAAAGGAACATGTGCAAACTAGGCTGCAAATTATACAGGAACAGCTTACTGCTTTACTTTACTGCTGGGGTTTACTGCAGTAGTTTAGGTGCCATTTCATAAGCAGGGGAGAAACCATGGAAAGTTGAACCGTGGCAGCTACTACATCAATTCTTTTTGGTGAATCGGAGCTCTGCGCTCCAGCTCTTCCAGGCTGGACTTTGCATTGAAGCAAGGTAGAGCAAGGGCACGTGAGAGTCATCTTTCTGCATCGACTGGGCAATAAGATGCTGAAGCCAATACCGAAATTCCTAAACACCGTAAGATGCAGGGTCTAAGCAGCCAGAGTGATATAGCTCTTACAAATATCCATTTATTTTGTGCTTTTAATTCATTCTCTTTAGAATCAGGGAGCTTCCAACGAGCTCTGATGCACACTCCTTAACATGAGACTCTATACATATACATACACACCATATATGTCTAAATATAAAAAAAAAACTTCCAAAGACATAAATAAACACAGGCTGTAAAGCAGTAATGCACACAATTAAAAAGAAAACCCCCTCCATCCTGGCTCTGGATTAGATCTGTATCAGAACATTTGTACACAGCCAATTCAGCCTGACTTTTATAGGAGGTGTGTAGCATAAATGAAGAATGGTGTGCTACGGATTTTGCACAGATTCTGATAACTTCTGTCTAAAAGGCTTGTTGTTGGAAGCACTATTCAAGTCTTAAATATGCCATGCTGTGGGATGAGTGTGTGCTAAAAAAAAATTCTTAACAGACCTGTTAACTGAACTTCATGAGTTTCCCTGGAATATAACTCCGCACAGTTACTTTGATTCTTAAGTTTCTAGCTGGCAGGAAAAACAAGCTCTAATTGTGTCAGCGTTTAGCTGTTGAAGAGATCAGAGTTTTATGAGGGATGTAAAAACAGTTCACAGTTACTAAAATAGAAATCTTCATCTGCTTTTCAAGGAGAGGGGGAAAGGAGCATTTATAGCTTAGAGTTTAAAAGTGTGCAATTAAGAAATACACCAATAAATTCATCCTAGGATATTTCCTGGCATGTGGAAAGACAGCGGTAAACACATCTGGGCATTTTCCTGCTGAAAGCTCCCGACTCAAAGTCAGATCCCAATATGTTTTTAATCCTCAGATTGCTTACCATTTTCTTCCACGTGAACCCCACTTGCTAACATAGCGTTTTGCTTTTAGACTTTTTTTAAGATGACCTGAACACATATTCAGTAGGACCATATTCTTTTATCAGCTGACGTATTTGTCTCTAAAATGCCCCCAAAGGCAGAACGATACAGTCGTGCTTGCTTCTTCAGTCCTCTGGCACAGGGCTGTAACAGTGAGTTTGGCGCTGCAAACAGTGGAATACATTGGTTTCTGAAGCAATACTGGATCATAAAGAGTTAGGCTTAAGAGAAAACAGTAGTTACTGCCTTTCAAGAAGGTGTTTTCAGACACCCAAAGGCAATGCAGACAAGCGCTCTCCCCCAAGACGAAACCCCTGGATTTTCACTTACCAGCATCGAGACTCCCCGTAGCCGCGGTCCACCCCATGACGGGGGGGATGGCGCCGACGACGGCTCCCACCCACGTGTTGGCGATGCTCATCCGCTTCATCGGCGTGTAGCAGCATGTGTACAGGAAAATGTTGAAGGCGCCCAGGGCCCCGGTGAGCGGGTTGACTCCCAACACCAGCAGGGCGATGCCCGGGACTCCGCAGGCGGCTGCGAAGCACACGGCGAGCAGGGGGCTGCGGAAAGAGCCGGGGACACAGGCGGTAGAGCGCTGCCGTAGCCCCTCTCCTTGCTCGTCCTCCCGCAAGCAAAGATTGTTGGGTTTTTTTTTAAACCAAAAAGTCCTCCTCCAGCCCAGATGTTCATATCTGACCCCCATCCTCATGCAAAACTTTTTTTAAAAAACGAAAGGCAATCTTGTCACAGGTTTGAAACAAGTGATTCTTATTCTCGCCATCGCTATGTTAACCAAATTAATTTAAACTCTTCGGGTAACTAAGCTTTACTGAGAGTTGGTGTTTCCAGCAGACTATTTTCTTTTACTTTGATTTTAATCTCAGTGAATCCTGAACACTGGAAAAAGCGCTCCGGGTTTAGCACAACTGAGAACGGTTGTAGCTTGCCAGATTTTTAACTGATTGCAATTTTCCAATGAATCCTTTGACTGAAATACAGCAGGATTAGACACAAAATTACGAAGCACTTAAGAGGAGAAGTGTGCATTCAATCATTTTGAAATTACCTCAACAGGAATATTTTTTTTTGAATTTACTGAGAAATGGCTGGATTTTTATACGCTCCCATTTACCTTGAGCACGGCACTAAGCAGGGGTGGCACACCAAAGCAATTCTGGTGACAAAACCAAAACTAAAACTTATTACCTTCTGAGCATAATTGCAATAAGCTGAAGATATTTTAGGTTTGGCTGCAAGCAGCAAACAATAAGGATGCAAATGATTTCTGCTGATTTCCACTGCACACGAGCTAAGCTTGGGAAAGGCTGGGAGTTCCTGCTAAACTCTCTACAAGAAAGCAGCTGAGGCTGATTTGTACATTTTTGCTAATAAGCTGTACAATAAACATCTAAATACGATAAACAAAGATTTTTTTGTTTCGTTTGCAAAACCAGACTTCGCAGTCACAACCGTGATGCAACTCCGAGGCACGTTTATTTGTGCTCCCTTGCATCCCGTAAGCATGTTTGCTGCTGGCGGAGGTATCTTTACACGAGCTTATTCAAGAGCAATTGGTACAACTCAAAAAGAGTGTTAAATGCGACTGAGAGAAATACCATGGCGTGGGAGACCTGTGGAGGGGGAGGAAAATGCCATTAACTGAATTGCTTTTAATAACCCCTACAGCTAAATACACACTTTTAGTCATCCACACAGGAGTGTAAAATTCATGTGCTTGCAACCAATTTCTCTGCATGAACCTCAACTTTACACATCTTGTCTCATTTAAAACTATGCAGCCTTTGTATTCTATGATCATGGCCAAATCTTTAACCCTAAAGTACCTGTTGCCAGCATGGCTCCGACCCTCTTAAGGAAAAGTCCCACCAACTGGTGGGGATGGATTTTAGAGCAGCTTTATCAGTAAAGAATTCTGGTGCTCAAGGTTTGATTTTTACAACCTTTGTCAGACCTAGACTGGGTGCAATTCCTAAATAATCCGAAGAGCTAAACTGAGCAAATCACACACTAAAGATCTATCTTCAATTTAAATTGGATTGACTGTGTCAACAAATCATTTTATCCCGCTTTTCAAATCCGTGAAAGGATTTTCAGTGACCGAGCATGCACGGAGCATATTTATGCTTTGCTTCGGCGTTAACAGTGAGCAGCCTCGGCGTTACTAATATATTACAAAAAAAGCCGGGGTACCGTGTTGCCACCCATCGACAATGAGATGTATAAAACCGGAGACTGCTCTCCTGAGCCACACAGGGAAAGGAAGCATACGGCACCATGTCCTTCGGTTTTACAGTTCGCTCTGCTCTTTTATAGCAGCGCAGCAAAACACAATCTGTACAGCAAACTGTCTCGACACTGACTTCAAAGGCCGTACTTTCAAGACGTTGCCCCTCCACAGTGAAAGCCTGCCTGGGTTTGGTTAAACAAGTCCAACTTGATTGATTCCTGAATAAAATAGAGTCACGGGGTGTAAACCCCAGATTTACACACTGCACACTCTCTCAAGGAGGCAAAAGATCAGTGTGACCCTACGGGACTGTGCTACCCACATTTGCGCCTGTGAGGCTCAGGGACATAAATGAGGACACAGTTTGACCTCACGCAACAAGCACTTTTCTCATTAATCAAGACTGAAGACTCTTCTACATCTCTCCCCTTCAATGCTATATGCCATGAGCTGGTCAGGGAAGAAGCAGCCACCAGCTTTTCCTTCTTCCCCATGCAGACAGGGAATGGAGAAGGCTGTGAGTACGAAGCTCCCAAATGCTAAATTGAGCCTTACATCTCTCCTACGTTCCTCACCTGTGGCAGCAATAGCCCAAACAGTGTGCCACCAACAGTGTGACACCGTGGGATCCCACTGGTGGATCTGAAAAACATCTTTAAATAACACGTCCTTATCAAAAGTGAAGGGTGAAGTTATGTGACTGAGACCTTCAAAGATGTATCCTGCTCCTGGTGGGTGAAAGCACATTTTTCTCTCCCAGTTTCTTCGTTTTTGCCTTTCTCAGAGGGAAGTTGCTGAAGAGGGTTTGATTATTGGCTGTAACAGTCCTAACAACGTCAGAGGACGGCATCAAATCATTCAGGATGGCTGTTCTTCAAAAGCAGTTGAACCATATTACTTTTATACATCTAGAAAGTATTGCATTTTCTACTTCTCTCCAATTAACTAGCATTCCTTATAAATCAAGAAAACATAAAATTCTCCTAGAATAGTAATTGTCTGACTTGTAAGTGCCTACACCAGAAACTCCAGCTGAGATCAGAAACTCAAACTGTGATCTAATGGTTCAGATTTGTTATTTCTACCCCATAAAACACTCCACAGATACAAAGACCCTGCAATACAAAACTGGGACCTTGCTTTCTTGGTGATCCATGAGGAGAATTCTACTCACTCTCACATTCATATGACATCTTTACAAGGTCTAATAGAAGCATAAGCAACTCTCCACTGGGAAAGAGAGAATATTTGAGGATAAAGGAGAGAGATTTCAATCACTGGTGCAGTTTTTTCTGCTTCTTAAAATCCTAAGAGTCACTGAAGATAAGACTAACCTTGAGCTTAAATCACCGCAGTTTAAGAGGTATTCTGATTTCTACTAGTTTATGGTCTGCTAGGGACCATTATGTGAAGGTTTGCTAAGACTCACCACATCTCCATCCTTACATCTGTCCAAACTCATGCACGCTGTGTGAGGTTCACTGATTTAATGCATGCCGCTTTGCCGCAGTGCCTTTATCTCACATAGGCAGCACAGGAAATCCAGGATCTTCATGCAGGATCAGGAGAAAAGCTGTGATGCTGCATTGAAGCAGGATTTGCCCCATTACCATGTCATCCCAGTACCCCCTACAGCATCATGCCATGATGCAGTTCAAAGGGCATCAGGGGACCAGGAGCATCGGATAACCCAATGCTTGGTAATTCACAAGTGGTGGTCAAAAATGTCTGTGGGGTCTCTGCTGATCTCCTTCATCCTTAGACCATCCCATACAATAAGGGCTGGCTGATGACAGGAACTGGTACATAAGCCTTGGTTCGTTTGGGTGTTCACTTATGCTAAGGGAACTGCTCCCATGGGAAAAGGCAATCTTCCATTGGAAAATTGGCCAAGGAGCCAGCTCAGAAAGCAAACATACTGAGTAAGAAACTGGGTTTTATGATGGATTCTTGGGAGGAGTTGGTTGCAGTTATTTGGCTGATTAAAATCAGACTCTGGAAAAAAATACCACAAGTGCCAAATGAGTTCTCTACAAATTTCAGCTCGAAAATACACAGTATGTCATCACACAGTACACTTCCTAAAGGAAAACCAAAACAGGGTAGTTCTGCCTCACGCCCCTTCTCTCCTTTATTGAGAATGTATATGCCGACGTATGCCTAGTGATATCCCTAAAGGACACTCAAATTCGACTAAAAGCTTATGAGAGAACTTTAGCTCAAGCAGAGCAAAAAAACCCAACCCTTTCCCGATCCAAAGAAAATTTGTTGACATTTTTCTCCCATAGAGTTCACCCAAGATGGACTCTTCCCGGTCCCACTCCACCAAAAGCATCCAAGAAGAGGAGGACGAGGAATAGAGGCCAATGTTTCTACTCGGTCAACTCAAAGCTGACACAGAGGGTTTCCAGATGCTGTTAATCAGGCTGGGGAGAATTGCTCAAGGATAGCCCAGTGCTGGTGGGGCGAGAACAGGGCATGAGCAGGAGGAATCCTACACAAGTGAGATTCAGGTTGCTGGCACAACTGCTGACATTCACACGGACCCTCACCCATCGTATCACCGATGGTGGCTTTGGACAATGCAGCAGTCTATTTTAATTCATGAGCAATAGCGTACATCTTTGAATCTAGATGCAACCCCTACAGATGGGTTGGTTATACGTATATAATGATCTTGCACACATGTGCATGAAGGATATTTATTTAATAGGCTCTGGAGTCATGGGTAATAGTACTCATTGACTCACAGCACTACTTGGAAAAACTGAGGGAGGGAAAACAAATTAAACCATTTGCCCATCTATAAAATTAATGTACTATCTTACCTATCTCACAGCAGCATTAGGAAGCCTGATATCTTTAAAGATCAATAGTCTCACCAATATACATGCTCTCCTACACTATGTTTGGCAAAACATTTTGTGAAGATGGCTGCTGAAGTACAGTTAGCCTTACAGCACAAAAAACAGCATTGAAAAAGGGGGCGAGGAAAGAAGAGTTGAAAGAAAATTGTGTTCCGAAAAAATAATCAAGAAACTAGATCAAAACCCATCAATATTTAGAAATATGGAAAACTCCACTATCAGCCTCTAATGCTTCGACCTAACTACATTGACACTTATACACAAATGCAGACACAAAGCCTACATGAATTGTGAATAGGTGCATTCATGCAATCAGCAGTTGTAGGCAATTCATGTTCAGATGTTATGTAAATATATAAGAAATATAATTTGTGACCTTGTCTTAATGGGAAATTGGGCACGCCAAACATATTTACATAAAAGCGTAAGCTTGAATGTAAGTGTCCATTTAAGACTGTCTGCATATTTTTCAGGTGAAACATAAGTGCTTTATATTTAAAAATTAGATTCAAAGCCTGCTACAAAAGGTAATAAAACAAATTCTCCCTTCTCCCTGTCTGCCAGAAACCTTTTATAGAAACATCACCCACTTCTAAAAGGCAAACTAAAAGAAAAAAAGCCCTTATGTTTTGCTGAGACCATACACAGACTACCTTAATGGATCTAAACATTAAAAATCGTGGTTGGTATTAGACCTTATCGACAACTGCCCTTGGAGTCACCAGGCCAGGGCTCCACTCTGCCAAACCGCGGAGGATGATCTAAACTAGGCAGGACAGGGCCAGAGATGGAAAAAGCACGGAGGGCAGATGCTGCATGCACGGTCAGACGGCAGCGCAGCGGTGGGGAACGGCACCTCCATCCACCACGTGGCACCGCACGGAGACACTTAGGTCCCATCTGCTCCGGCAGGACTCAACATGATGCTTTCAGTCATGCCCTAGAAGAAATGGTCTTTAAACTTTTGGGGGCTTGGGAAGAAAGAAAAAATATCCAATAGCTTGGCTCCCTGACTTACTTTAACCATGTTTTTGTGTTTTACACAAAAAAAAAACCCCACAAAATGGGGGAAAAGGGAGGTGAGAAGACATATTAAGAGTCATTTCCACCTCCAGAAGAAGTCAAGATACCCATCCTCCCTTTCCTTCACATGGGATTGCAACGATGGCAAATACTGTGCACAGACTATATCCTTTAATGAAACTGCAATGCTACTTACATCTTTTGCGAGACAAAAATAGCTTTTGGTTCTATCAGACGAGTTTTCTGTCAAGATTCAGGTTCATCAACGCCACCACACATCTTTCCCTCAGATCTATCATTTGTTTGCTGCTGCTGCCCGCAGAAACAGTGCTAAATTACCATTGACGTCCTAATGCTCTATGGGGCCACGTAAAGGATGCTGAGACAAAAAACGAGAGACTGATGGCTCAGATTAATCTCAACACTGTTACTCTGGACAAGAATTTCATCTGCATCTACTGTAAAAACAATTTGTTGCAATATAAGGAGGAACAGTCTAAAACAGTCTCAAAAGCTAACTGAAAACGGTGGAAGCTCCAAAGAAGTTATTTGGCAGAAAAAGAATATAGGTGTGATTCTCATCTCTGCAAGTTTGTTTTACCATTGCTGTCTGAGATACAAGTCCAGTGCATGAATACTGTCCCAAAAATATAATTAAAATCAGATTTCAGGAGTAAGCATCACAAGCTACTTATTATTTCTGGAATCTGTAGGTACTAAAAATGCCCCCAGACTAGTCACTGGTACAAGGCTGACAGAGGAAGCACTCTCCCTCCAACTTTTTCCAGGTCAACAATAAGTTATTAAGGTTTCTGAAGCCATTTACAAACTCAGACAAAAGCATCAGTCTGACATTTTTACATTTTTCCAACAACAATGAGGGGCTACAGGAACGGATGCACAAATTGCTTCCTTTCAAGTTTTTATGGGCACGAAAGCCCAAATTAATTTCCAAAGCGCAGAATGCCCATAAAAATCTGCAGGACAAAAAAACCTAATGCAGCTCAGAAAATCCTCATTCTCTGCAGCTGCTGATTCACCCCAGTTTTGCTCATCTCCTGGCATCGTTTTAATTCCTGCAGCCAGGCAACACAAAGTTGCCACCAACCAGCCCCAGGGTGGGAGCTGAGCCTGTGGTCATCATGACTACCAGGATCCTGCGCGATGACTTGGTCACCTCCCTCAGCTGGAGGAGCATCACCAAGGGATTTCTTTTTTTCACTTTAAGATCAGCACCCAAGAACTGCTGAACCCTCCCTGGCAGTTTTTGGAGATCAACCAAGAAAATTAAGGCCAGTAACCCCAGAGGTCACCGCGGACAGTCCCAACCCATGAGCACTGGTGATGCAAGAGAAACAAGATGCTGAGGGTGTTAACGCATTGCAGTAACCCATGACTGTGCAGAAGCCTTCCTGCTCCTCTCATTTAGGCAATGGGGAGGAAAGTCCATCTCCCTCACACACACCTCTGGATTGCGTTTGCGTAATTTCTAGCTCGGCTTCCCCTGATGGAGAGATGTCTGGAATCAGCAGCGGAGTTGTCTTCTGGCACTAGTGCCATAAAGTCAGCTGACTGCAAAAAAAATGAGCCGCATGGCTGTAAAAGGCACATTTTGCCACAAATAGCAACAGCAGCTTCCCTGAAAGTATTTTTGATAGAAGGCTAAAAAAAATCCCATTCTCATAACTTCCAAATTCAAAATAAGGAGAAAAGCTTTCAAAACCAATCAGCAGTCACGGCAGACAACTAAATTATGGCAATCTACCAGCAGTGAAATTAAATTTTAACTTTCTAAACAAATCCATTCAGGCTGCATATTTATATCTTTAGTAATAAAAACCATATTCATGACCACTGTCAACTGTAGAAGTTATACAGTAAAAACAACAACGGTCATGGAGACTGAAACTGGAACAACGTTGTCTGGACCAGTAGCTCCATCACTGACGATTCTTCTAAAATGATTCTCGCTTTTTGCAGAAGACATCAGATTAAACTCTAGAAATGTCTTACAATGTGACGGTGGATGGTACCAGATAGGAAAAACATCCAGGTTCAGATCTGAGATTTTAAATCCGCGTGCCTACATGATGACACATTATGACGCCTAGTTAGCACAGTTTTCTGACAGCGCATCTTTTTTTTATGAAGGCCTTAAAGCATGGCTGGAAAAACATTTTTCTCTTCAACTACAACTTTCAATTACAGATTTGATTAGTCTCCAAGGAGAGGAAATTCTTTCCAATTAAAAGGAAAAATAGCTGTAGCGCTGGCAGAATGGATTTATTGCTAGAAGACTTTTTTCTATCGCATAGATCTTGCTCAGTATCAGTCACAAGCTCCACAAAACACGAGCGATTCGCACTCTCACTTTTCCGGCCATCTCCCACAGTTACTTTGTGACTGAAGGTTATGAAAGGCCCAAGAACCTGCTGACAGAGGCTTAATCTTGCAAAGTACCAGAATATCATTAAACTGAATGGCATCTATCAATGAGCTAAAACGGTACTATTTTAAGAAAAAAAAAAGTAAAAAAAGATCTGACTAAATATGCATTTATGCTCTCTCAGTCATGCAAGAAAGTGCATGACTCGTGATGAGGGCTGAAGGATGGCTTATTTTAAAACTAAAATGTAAAACTAAATTACACTTTTAATTGGCAATTCAGTTCTTCCCCATCAACTGGAAGCAGCAGAATACGTGCTTGTCTATCATTTACCACTGAGGACTGATGAGAAGCTCTCTATGAATACAAACAAATAGGGAGCTTTGTGAAGTCATTTTTTCTTTTTTAATGAATTATTTAACTTTGTCTTTACAGATAAAAAAACAGTTTAATCATTCTGTCTTTATTTCAACCTCTGCCCTATGGCTACAAGCCTGAGTTGTCAGATCTTTGTCTGGTGTCTCATCCCCCAAGGTGCACCGCGGTGGGAGACCAGGCTCTACCTGCACTACAAGAATTGGGATTTTATATCAGATTCCCTTTACCTGGGTATAACACTACCGCAATTCTTAACGCAGCCAGAAGCCACTTGTGTAGATTCTGCCTTGTAACTGGGGTTTTGTAATTTAGTTTTTGGTAATAACTACGACAGAAATGTTCAGCATCTCTGCTCGGACAGCACTCTTCCCCAAATGTTAAAAAAAACCCTCATGGGAAAGCTCTAAAAACCATTTGTAATATAAAATCTGAACTGAGGAGGAACTATCTGCAAAAAAAAGGTATGAAACTTGTACTGTGCTCCTAAACAGCCTCAAGAGCGGGGTTAATGGGTAGCATTTAAGCACACTTAAATAAGGGGTTTAGACTGCCATTATAGTATTGTGTCTCCTGATAAAGGGTTTACAGCCCTGAATGTCTCAAATAAACCTCTTTAAAATGCAAAGCTCTTTGAAATGAATTGCCCCTTTTTCAGTCACTAATACCTTTCTTCTGTCTGAAGAGTAAACCCAGGCCCACGGGCACCAAAGTGGAAGTGGTTTTGAATGACATCTGGACCATCAACAGGGAAGTGAGGCAGGATTCAGTAAAGAGTGACTTCGATACACGGCAAGGTAGGTAATAAAGTTCTGCGAGGGATAAACCTTTATACCTGGCTGGAAAATGTCACGGGGTTGCTTTCTTGCTTTTTGGCACTTGGTTTGGCATTTGCAAACCGAGCTCTGGCTTTGCTATCTACCATCCTGGTTCAAAAGCGTACTTACTGTCAATAAATACGGACCGGGATAAAATATCCCGTCTCTGTGTCAATTCATTGCTCTCCCAAGGAAGAAATAACCCATGGTTATTAGCCCAAACCTTCACGTCATGGCTGTATATAGCTATGATTGAAAGTGTAATTGGCACTGCATTTTAACCAGATTGGAGGCAATTAGTTTCCCAAGCTCCTAAAGAATCCGAGCTGCAGATGTTCGGTCTCCCTCGCCAGAGCAAGGGACGTTAAAACCATCATAAACAAACAAGCTTAGTTTAAAAGAATCACTTCATCTTGAAAGGGACACATCTCTTTTTATGCCTGCATACATCAAAATTGACTCAACCGATTTTGCTGAAAGTTCCCGCAAAGATGCTACACTCACACTAACACAAGGCAAGATGGATTTGAACCCAACAAAGGATAGAAAAACTGGAGTTCGAGGGTAAAAGCACCTCCAGCACGGAGCTGTCTCCTAACCCTATTCTGCGCTCATTTTTACCGGTGTGACTCCGTGTAAATGGTGTGAGGATCTGGTCTTTCATAGTGCACAGGTTTGAGAGCTTGGGACCAGAGCAACCACATGTTTGGGATGATGTAGCTTAGAGAAACCCCACCGAGACCTGCAGTTACTAACAGCGCACTCGGTCACGAAGAAGGAAAAAAATATTACGCTGCCCTTTGGTATCAAGCAGAAACTCCAATTGGGCCTCGTCACTCCACTCGGAGGAAGGAATTAAAAATGAAAAGGACCTATGCTTTTAAAATGTTTATGTTCTTATTACATTTGTTATATACAGCAGAATGCTAATCCTAACAACTCCGAGCAACCCTGCAGAGAGTCAGCGCTCTCCTTGTTATATGTCTTTGTTAGGTAGGAGTGATACGGGGAATAATAATATTCACAGCTTCCCTGCAGTCATGAAAATGTAAATATTTTCTTAAAGTGCTTACAAGACAAACCTACAGTAAATTTGAAAAACGGCCCCCATAATATTTAAACTAAATCCTCCTCTTTAACCTAACAAACGTAACCTTACAACATGGCAGTTAAGTGATCCATTCATTTTATTTTAAAAACGCAAATTCTCTATTCATTTAAGAAGCAGCGACCAGCTGACAAACAGAATGGGTAATACGTTCTCTCTAGAAATGTTTTTCTGTGATTTAGGACGATTATAGAATAGGATCTAATGTGTGTTTCTGCTCAACCTTCAGCCAACGTTTAGAAAGCTGCGGAAAAAGAAGTCTTAGGCTAACTCTCCGTCTCATTAAGATGGAGAAAACTGAAGTTTTAGAGTACGTATCAACCTTTTCTCAAAGAAAAGATCATCCAGTTGTTCTAGATTGTGAACGACAGGCTCCCAAACTCTAAATACTTTCCTGGAAGCAATGAAAATGAGGGAAATAAGTCGTTCGCTACATCCCGAGAGAGAGAGAGCAGGACAAGAAGCAACCGTGTGCAGCAGAAGGAAAACCCAGGCTCTAGACATTACTCAGTGGAAGAGCAATCGAGCAGATAAGCCTGTCGAATTGCAGTTTAAGAAAACAGTTCCTGCCTACCTGCAGTTCCCTCTGCAGCCCTGTAAGCCTGCATTTGATCCTCGCGGATCATTTTAAGACTCTGCAGGATGCTCTTAAGTAGCTGCTATCTTTCACCTGAGAGGTGATTCTTCCAGGGGAAAAAAAGTCCTGTGCAAACATAAAAGTTACCCTAAGAGAGAGCTGCCCACAACACTGCTGCTGTAGATCACCCCAGGCAGGCTGTTTTATATATAGCAATGAAACAGAGAGTGAATGGTCAGCAAAAAAACAAAAAAAAAGCAAAAAACCCCCATGATTAAACTGGATAGACACCATCACGTGTGTCACTGTTGAGCTGACCAACAAAACTGCTCTCAGTTACGTTCAAACAC
Organism: Dromaius novaehollandiae; assembly: GCF_036370855.1. Taxonomy (NCBI): domain Eukaryota; kingdom Metazoa; phylum Chordata; class Aves; order Casuariiformes; family Dromaiidae; genus Dromaius; species Dromaius novaehollandiae. Next base: position 3,828,400 of record NC_088115.1, on the reverse strand, counting down.
GATAACGTTTAAATATAAACTAGTTTTAAGGTACTTGAAAACTCTAATAGGAGCGAAATGAAAAGTCCTCAGCAGAGGGTGGGAGATGTGGAGGACTAGGCACAGGACATACTCCTAAACTGAACCTAGGGCTCACCATCTTTCTACAGGCTTTGGTCTAGCTACTTTGGGTCCAAAAGTATCCTTTAAAAACAGCCTGGAATATTTGGGAATGCGGAGATTCCCTTTTTATCCTCTGACATTGAGAGCAGAAAACAAGGAATCTGTTATTCCAAAAAAGGCAAGGAAAGCCAACCTCAGCAGAGAGTCCCACGGAAACGAAACCTCCACAGCCTGGCAGCAACTGCCGAAATGAAGAACTTTTTCTAAGGCGGTACTCCATTTAGGAAAAAAAAAAAAAAAAAAAGAAACTATGTTTAGCTGTCTAAGCTATCCTTTCTTCACTGATACATGGCTTTAGTTGTGATTTTTCCCATTTTCAGCTTACTCCTAAATTCACCTATGACTGATGGTACTGGGCATGCAAACACCGACAGTGGCAGCACGAACTACCTGGTGGTCCATCAGAAGACGACATCGATATCTCACTTTTGAGGGACTGAAACCAGGACTGACATGAGTAACTTGCCAGGAACCCAGGAAAAAAGTGCAAAACACTCTCCAGGAACGGTGGGGACATTTGGCACAAGCTACTGCCAAAGGACTACGGCGGTGTGACTCCATCCCAGGGCTGTACAGGAGATGTAGCGAACCCTCAGAGGCGCCGTTCCTCCTGGCTGGCAGGTTTGAACTTAGGGCTCCTCTTCCGTACTGCAAAATTGAACACACAATGCTTTGGGGAAGCCAAACTAAAATGAAATCTCGCCTCTGAAAGACGACTGGATCTACACTAGAGACAGCTCAAAAATATTTTTTGAACAACAAGTGCTGCCGTATACCAAGGTGCTGCACCAAGACAAAGCTTCCATTTTCCCCCACAACAGAAGAGGATAAGAATGGCTGTATTTCGGGGCTTCTATATTATTGAGGTTTTTCATCTAATATGGTTACACCTGGAGCTATATTTTACAAAGGTCCAGAGGAAAAAGTTAAAAAAAAAAAAAAAGTAACCCTCACACATACAAAGTGCATGAATATATGGTATTACTGTTACACAAGGGCAGCAGCGTGTCACGGTGGCTCACGCTCCTTTACCGCATGATTTATAATATAATATTCCATGCGATTCCACATCCTTTAAAAGAAATTTTAAATAAAATGTGTCAAAGGGGTTCTCCGCATCTCTTAGCCTCAGGAATGCAGCTTTCCTCGTCACAAAGACTGAGCAGCAAGAGCCTGAGCTCGCCAAGCTAATTAAAATGCAAAAAAACCTCTTTTATAGCTGGCTCGCCAAGCTGATAACCTAGAAGTTATAAGTTGCATAAGGGCACGATAAACTCTGTCTGTTATAGAAAGCAATGCACTTCTAACAGGACTGACTGTAGACAGAAATCAAGGTAGAGCAGCTCATAAGCAGAGGCAGCTCTGCGATGGACTCGTGGAGCAGCGACAGCTCCCGGGACGCAGGGCACACGCTGCGGGATGCCGCTGCCGCGGCTAAAGCAGATGAGGTTCAACGCTAACACAGGGAGCAAAGCGCGGGGATTTGGACTGCACTAAGGCAGAATTTACAAACAAGAACCTGAAATGTTTGACTGAGGTGGAGAGAAGAGGTACAAGGAAAGCCCCGCGCATAAATCAGGGGCAGGATCCTGGGCTCTGAACTTCATTTTAACGCTGCTGTGCAGCATCGCGGAGGGGAAGCTCACTTTTGCAACCACCTTTGGAGAAAACCACTCATCCCAAATCAGTTAAAAAAAATCATTAAAAGTGATGTCCAAAAGGTCCGTTCGTATCGGACACAAAACCCGAAGGATTAGTACACAATAGTTTGGCTCCCGCGTGCCATCCGGGCTCTCCCCCCGGCGAGGAGCTGACACGAGCGGATAAGACATCTCCATTAGGAGCCCGTATCGCTGCTCGGCAGCGCTGCTCGCGAGCAGATGGAGCGGCGATTTACCAAACGCACCGTGACTCCTGGTTTATACATGAGCATCTGGGATGCTCCCCGACACGACGTGGCGCACAATGCGCTCCGACCCCGCCGCGGGCCCCCCCGGCGATTAATGGCTCTGATACATAATTTGGCGGTAAAAGCCCCTCGGCTGCCCTGAGAAGCAGCAAGGCGCGAGGGGTCAAGCGTTTCCACGGGATTTCTGTTTAGCGAACGGCGCGCCGGCCGCGGAGGAATGTCTCTATCGAGCTGCTGCCGAACGGCTTTGAGGCAGGAGGAGCCGGCGGACGGAGCCGGCGAGCTGAAGAGCGAGCGACTTCGTGGTCTTGGCCGAACGAATCTGAACGCAGCGTTATGAGTCCGTAAAGCAACCCCTTTCACCGCCTTAAGAAACAAAATATATATGTAGTTAGAGCTATATAACTTCCCGCTAATACATGTTTTGATCTGAGGGCAATGTGCGGTATCACCATTTTTCTGGGAATCCTACAAAAGGACTCTAATACCTTGGGCCCATTTAATCAACATCTTATGCAGACAGTGAATAGATAATTGAAATATAAGTACCGTCATCCATATCCCCTTTGGGAAAGTGACACAGTAAGCATTATATCATTCCATTAGCCCGCCCTTTGATGTGGGTTTTATTCTCATTAAACTGTGTTTTAGCCTCAAGGTTTCTCCCCCCACCTCTCTGTGACGTGGCCATGCCAGAAAAAGAAAAAAGAAAAAAAACAAAAACAAAAAACCCTGCTGTTCAAACCGCCAAGGACTACATTTTTACAAGTAATTGTACAAGTCAAAAATAAAAAGCTGCCTTTTTAATTTCTTGTATACCAAATACAGGCAGTTACAGCTTCTGGAAAACATGGGAGGAAAAAAGGAAGCCCGAAGGGTGTGTGGGGGGAACGACAAAATGCATTTTCTTGTTTTCAAATAATAAAGGTTGCATGCAAGCAAGATAAAAGTTGCTTGAAAAGGCTGCTGCGGTGGTGTCTGCTTTGAATTGGGCCCTGTTTAAACAAGAGGAAAGCCTCCCACTGCAAAAAGAAACATTTTTATCATGCACAAGATCTCAGGGCAGTCCCTTTAAAATGAGGTATTTTCTAAACAAAATATTGGAATGTTTCCCTGCAGGGAACGAGCATCTGATCTCTTAAAAATGATTATTTGGGAAGAACCGTAGATTTATGGAGTTTCTGTTGTATTTGCTTTAACCTAAATACAATGAAACCTATCTGAAATGACCACCCAAGGGACCAGACCAGCCAGCTAAGCAGAGGCTGATCTTTAAACGGGAACCAAAGTTGTACCGAAGCCCTTGGGGAGATTTTAAACGTCTGGCTTAAAACACCGGGTTGGCTAAATGCTGAGTGCAAGTTCCAGCAGAAGCTCAGGACATGGATTTCCTCACTTACATCAGGGTAACTCCGCCGACTTCTGTAGACACATTCCTGATTTACTTTAGTGCTAGCCAGCAAAGAATTAAGCTAATTACGCCGAGTTATCAACAGCGATTACAGGAGAAGATTTTTTTCTCATGCACTCACACTTTTCCAGTGAGGACTAGTTTTGCTACGCTTGCGGTAGCTGCAGGGTAGTACCGGCAGCCGCGTCTGGAGAGCTCAGATAAATACGGAAAGCCCGGCACGTTGCAGTTTTCTATGCCTTTATGAATCTCCAAGTTATATATTTGCAATTGCTCATAAATATAAGCCAATCAGTGAGACAGATTACTAGCTCAGAAGCTCTTTTTGGTTTGATTCTTCGAGAGTTTGGCTTACAGTTTAACCTGACCAAAGTCAACCCTTCACTCATACGTGCCTACAAGTAGGAAAAGCATCACACGATTTTCATTAATCACAATAACAACTTAGAGTGGCCATCGAAACTGGGAAGTTCGTACTTGAAGCACAGAAACACAGGCTTTGCTAAGTGCGGAGATTAATAGGATTCCAGGGAAAAGATTTTCCAAACAACTTTAAGATTTCTTTCTCTGGAAACCTCCAAGGCATCAGCAGTGTTGTGACTTCTCCTTCCAAGTTAAGTTACCACTTAAACTTCTTAAATGCACACGGAAAAGCAAGCTTGAGAGCGCAAATATCCTGCATAATGAGAATGCAGTTATATTCCATAGCACGTTTTGCACATACTGGAGGTTTTTAAGGCCAGACTGGATAAAGCCCTGATGATCTCACAGCTGCCCCTGCTTTGAGCAGGAGGTTGCACTAGGGATCTCCTGAGGTCGCTTCCAACCCCAACTATCTTCTGACACCACACGTGCAATGCTTCCCGACCCTGTGTGCGGACCTGGGGCTAAACCTGTGGCAAACCGAGGGCGAGTGTGCCCAAAGCCACTGGCAGTAAGACCTGAGGCAGACACTAGTGGCAAGTCACAAAATCCTGTGGGACCACAACTGGAAGGTGTCTGCACAGTCGCCAACGAGTCAGTTATTTAGAAAACGCTGTTTGATGACCGAGATGGAAACCACCCTCATCTTTTTTTTTTTCTGATGAAAAGTTATTCCCGTACAACTATTGAGTTTTTATGAGTGCTTAACATAGCAAATCCAGCAGCACTGCGAGTTCATAAAAACAGCCGCTTTTTAACAAGAGTGTATGCAGTTCTGTGTAGAAGGGCGGTCAAAACTGTCGCTTTCAACAACATAATGGATCAGGACACTTGTCATCCAACAGGCTAAACTAACTCAGCTGCTGCTGCTAATACTCAAGATTTATTAAAATTAATCTCCAGGAAAATTAAATCCATTACTTTAGAAAGCAAGGGATAAATCATACACAACAGGAAACTAGGAAAGGCTGCTGCCATTTCGGTCGACTCAAATGTTGCGCGAGGGCATCCAAATTTTGCTCGTCAATGACAAAACCCAATTCATGGCAGGCAAACCAGCATCCGCTGCTGCTAAAATGCAAAACGCAAACGAGTCGAACACTGCGACCAAAGCATGAAAAGCATTTTAAGTTGTTTGTATTTCCAAACAAGACTTGAGGGGTCAGGGGAGGGGGGAGGACGTGGGGGCAGGCGGCGATGATGGATGGTGTTTAGTGGCATGCTGCGTTTGGTTCCCCTCTTGTTATTTTTGCAACAGGATGTCTCTGATTACTCTCTGAATAGAGAATAAGGACGGTTACGTCTCATTGCTCAAAGGGAAATATTTTTTCCCCGAGCTCTACAAATTAAATAGGACATTGTAAAGCAAGCAGTCAATGAGCTATCAGGTGCTATTTGTCACAGGTCTAGCGACAGTGTCAGAGCACGGCTGGCAGTAGGTTTGGGGCTAGCGAAAAAGGGGCGTGTACTCTTTTCCTACATACAGTAGCTCTGCAGAGTCCTTCTGTGTCATTGCATGTATGGTTTGTCTGGTGTCAGGGCCGGACCAAAGGATTTTACGCAGGGGCATACTGAGCCTGCAGACAGCTATTTCAGACAAGAAAATTGATCCGATATGGAGAGGACTCCAAAAAGGAAGGAAGATGATTGTTTTTCCAAATCCCATCCTTCTAGAGATCTTTGCAGAACTGGCTCGTGAGCCGTACGGCGCTATCTGGGGTACCGGCCAGGCTAAAGTCGCCTAATTTCAACACGTCAAGCGTGACGGGTAAAATAGCAATAATCTCTACTGTCGATCAAGCCTCGGATACCAAGACCACCTGCACGCTTTGCAGCGCAAGCCCTGGCTGGCAGCGTTTCCCTCTCTCAGATATTGAGTTCCTCTCTGAAGCCAAAGGAAATGGCCAAGTTCTCAGAAATCTGTCAGAAAGGCCCAGTTTTGGGAATGTTGGAACCACATGAACAACGCATAGGTAAAATGAACACAGAAGCGCTGCCAACATGGGTTTTGTCTCGTTTCCTCCAAGCAAAGGCTTCAGACAAAGGATGGGGAGAAACGTTAAAACCAAGGCCAGTTAAAACAGACCGCTTCTCTTCAGCCGAACTTGGCGCTGAAACTCCGAGCAGAGGCCTCAGGTTGAAACATGTGGGAACGATTTCACGACTACAGCGTGACGGTTCCTAATGAGGCAATTCCGTGCCTGAGACTACCCAAAACGAAGGCGCAGGCTCACGCAGGCACTGACCGGCTCCGCACCACCACGGCTCCTCACTGAGGGGTAGCACGTTGACTCTAGCCCAAGTTCGAAGCATCAAAAAACTGTCTTGAATATGCAACAACCTCTGAAAAAGTCGCTGGTTGCAGGGCAGTTGCTCGGCAGGCAGAAGGTCACAAGAAAGCCACCATCTTATCTGGCAGCCACCACCAAAAATCTTTCCAAGGAGGTGCAGGGAGCCAAGATTACGGCGTTTCACGCTGCAAAGGGAATCTGAAGCTCCGAACTGAATCCTACAAAACCTGGTATGACCCTGCCTCCTACACTGTGACACCCCTATACTTCCTGTAATGAAAGACTTATGCCAAAAAAAAAAAAAAAGAGGAGGAGAAAGGAAAAATAAAGGAAATAACATGTTTATGAAAAATGGAAATGAAGGTGGATCTTAAATGATGCCTGTTTCGTACCCCATACTACAGGTGTTACAATGCACAGAATTAAAAAAGCATCAGAAATTTCATTATATGAAGCTGCTAGAGAAGAGAAAATTTAAAACCTCAAATGTCAAACAAATTTTGGGTAAGAACTCTGTACGTACCCAAAGTTTTCTGGATGCTTTCCCTGAGCTAAGACACCAGCCTCTGACATATCATTTATCCTTCTCTGACTAGTCCATTTTTGACTAGTTTCCAGCATACCCACTTAAGGGTTTTATTTCATCAGCAAGGAACAAAAGGGTTCAAAAAACACCGGGGAACATGCAGCAAAATATAACAAGGTTAGATCACTTGCACTGGATCATTCTCCTCTGGCACACCGCAGAAGAAATAACCCCAGCCAAGATCTGCGTGTTCAAAAGCCTACGGGGAATTAGGCCAGCATTATTCAAGGTAAGTGACACTTTAAAGAACTCTAAATTAGCTGTTGACAGTCAGGTAGATAGATTGATGAGCGATTACCCGAGGTTCCCCAAATTACCATTTCGCGGTGAAAGCAAATATGAAAGGGGGAAGAAAAAGCAAGAAAATACGTTAAATATGGTTTTGCCAATCTGCGGTGCGTTCAGATGACAGAGAAGTTCATTTCAGGATGCTGGAAACTTATTAAAAAGATTGCTCTCTCTAAATCAAAAGTTGTCAAAAAGTTTCCGAGCTATATTTCGACTCTAGAAACAGCGCAAGCAATGCTACCAGACAATAATAATAATAATAAAAAGCATCTTCCCCCAATACCTTTCTTCCTAAAAAGCTGGAACGGAGGAAACCAGGGTTCCTTCTTCCAGTGCTAAAGGACCAAATGGGAGAGCAGAAGTGCAGCTGCCCTGAACTGCACAATTAAGAGAGACTCACTGGATGCCCAACAGATGTCCGCACTACAGTGGTTCCCTAAAATATGTTTTTAAGTAAAATTAACCGAACTCAGGAATCTGTAATTAGCACCATCTCAGAGAACAAATCGGAACAAGTTTATTGAAGCGCTCTATTTACAATGAGACCGAATTTACCCCCGGGGTTCGCTTTACTATTTTGTCTCAATTTTCTTGTAATTTCATCCATCACATTTTTTTCCAGTCCTCCAAAGGTGATGGATAAAACACAGAAATAAATAGGACCAACTGTTCACAGAAGCCTAAGGGAAAACATAATTTTGTTATTAATAATCCTTGGCACAAATCATGGAAATGCAATACTAAAATTGTTTGTTGAATCATTTATGAATTGGGCCTTCAGTTTTAGTTTGCAAATAAGTTCTAGTTTTTGTTGATGTTCTTTTTCATTTTGTTTTCTTAGCTGGAAACAAGCCTTTGAGAAACTGAACCTATACATAATCCAGAAATCAGAGTGACTGTTTTTTTTTTTTTTTTTTTTTTTTAATAAGAGAAACCTTATGTTAATCCTGGGCGGTCTCTTGGATTTACATATGGGATGATGAGAAGCTAAATGATGATAAATTTTAAAATTATGTTCTTAAGATGCCACTGTTTTCAGTTTTTATTCCAGCTTTAGAATAAACATGTAGAAAAGGCAAAGACAACACGGTGCCTTACAAAACAGCCAAAAGAGAAGAATCATTTTCTGTTTAGGTGATTTTTAACAGCACCTCTGTTTTATAAAACTGTAAAGGAAATGAGTTCCAACTACTTTTCTCAGGATATTAAAATGAATACATGCGATCCAATAGATAAATGAGACTAGTGAAAAGATTTACTATATGATCTTGAATTCATTCTAAGATGTGAAATGTTGAAGCTTTACTGTTACAAACTAATGCAGAAGTTGGGTGGAATATAACCTCCCTGCGCGCACCGTGCAGAAATGCATGGCACGGGTAGTGCTTTTGCTCTCCCAAAGAATTCAGTATTTTAGAGCACAACTGATAACGCAAACTTCTCACACAATGGTCATAAACATCAAGTAATATCACAGAGATGCATTTCTTTCAGAGCCTTTTTTCCTACAAATTGCTCTTTTGCCTCATCTGAAGAAGAAAGAGAGAGAGAGGGAAGCCTGGAGACCCGTAAGAGGAGCATTAAGACCCATTTCTCATTAGCTGGAGCAGGTGTGCAGAGCCTTACCTGATCTGTCCTCGCACCAGTGGTCTGTTTTTCGTCCTGTTCATATTGGAGTCAAAGGGAACCTCGAAGAACTGCAAGAAAAGAAAAGGAAGAATCAAAATGAAAGGTGGAAACGATGCCACGCGTGCCAGGTACTGTCTGCATCTGCAGGCGCTTTTCTTCTCTATTTCTGAAGGCTCAGAAACACCACTAACATGGCAAATTCCTTTTATTGAGCTTTGAGAGTCTCCGTTAATACTTTTGGCATCCCCTTAGAAAGGAAATCACCTGGAGCACCAAAATAGTTTGTCTGAGTCCCCCAAAGTTAGGCAAGTGAAGTAGCGCTTGATTCCACATTCTGCTCTTGACATGTTTGACACAGCTTTTATACATATGCGATTACGTGTATGTATGTACATATATACGTACATAGAGCTCTGCCCCCAGTTTTATATTAATACAAACAGAACTCACGAATGTTGTGCTTCTGGTATCCAAAAGACGAATGCTATAAATTTTTTCAAGATCATCTAACTTCTGAGAGCCCATAACCCACCCCAAAATCAATCAACTCTTGTAAAATGCTACTGAAACCGCTCTGAGCATCTAGCTCTAACAGCAGGCAATGAACACACCATATGGTGTTATTTAATGTCACAACCCAATTTGACTTTAAACACCGCCTATGGGAAAATTTAGGCAGCACTATCATCATGCTATGCATTCCTTTAGGCTTTTGAATTATCTTCTTTTTTTGAAGAACGTTCCTGGAAAAGCTGAATGCAGTTTTCCATACAGAAAACAGTAAAACCATTTAGCTTTACATATGCAAAATAATAATAAAAATAATAAAAAGCATCTAGAAAGAGCATTATGTATTTACAGAAAGAATGTTTCCTATCGAAGCTATGTCTGAGGTTTTGGGGTAGGATCCGAATTATAGTGAATATGTAGGAAAATTAGCATAACAAATCATAATTCCAAACAATCAAACTGATAATATCTTGAGTATTGTTGAAATGCAGATAGATTTGTAAGGTGGCTATATGATAAAACCTGTATGATTTCAGCAAGCTAATGTATCCTTTTACACGATGGAAGACAAATTTAACAAACATCCTGATTTAGACAGTGCCACATTACTGGCCTTGCTACCTCATGGGGCTGCCATGCCCATTGCAAAGTGAAAAGAATTGCTGAAATCCATGCAAAAGCCAAATATCCACAGATTTTGTTTTTAATTTATGCATTGCAAAATTCCAAGCATTTCATACATTTATCTTTTCAGCCGCACAAAAATTATTGCCATGAATAAATAACGGAACCGCAGTAAATCTAAACGCAAGCATTTCTGTACAAGCAGCACCAGAGGAATAAAACTTGGTTGAGTTCAGAGCTACACAAACGCTACTGGGCTGCACAACCTTCCCAAAGAGCCAACAGCCACAATGATGCAAGTCAGATCAAGCAAAGAGGAGGAGGGGAAAAGATGAACTGCTTGAAGAAAGACTTGGGGAAAGGATCCAAAAAGTTCTTTGAGGAGACGAGCAGAGACAGACGTTTCCAAACACAGAACATAGAGCTGAAAAGTCAGAGAATAGGGACATCAGGAGCAGAAGCAGTATATGATAAACCAGAAAAGATTGTTGGGACAAATTAGCCTTCACCTGTATAACTTTTTTGGGTGTAGAGAGAGATGTAAAGCATCCCATTAATGCATCCAAGGGGCGGCTGGAGGCCACCTAAATACACCTGAGCTAATTCAAAACCATCCTAACGTTTACAGCTTCTCTTTAACAACTTTAACCACAGTGTAGATATCCCTCTTGTCCCCTTCTCCCCCAAGCCAGAACTCAGCCACAGCTCCTCCACATCTACCACCAACTAACATCCCACTCCAACACCCACCGCCTCCTGCGTCACCTGGCCGTAGCCCTAGCTCCTACATCCCGAGACACAAGCGGGGACAGGCTGGCTTCCTGCAGCAGATGCCATGAGCAGAAGAGGGTGAACGACCTGGAGACGATGCTCTGCAAGGCAGAAGACTAATGTTAACAAGCTGATGAGCTTTAACTACCCAGTTGACTGACAGTAACGCCTATACAAAGGTTTCTGCCTTGCACATCTAGGGAAGGAAGGTTTTTACAGGCATAGGGAGATCACAGAAACCACCTCTGCTATCTCTCACTTGGAAGTAATTAGCGTAAAACAATTTGGGAACCTCTGCTGTTGCTCCGAAGTACTGCAGGCACAGCAGGGATGAGCCACCCACGATCATCCTGCCTGACACAGCCCACAGCATCCGCCATTCGTGGTGACGTTTTCAACCACACTAGCTACCTTTAGTTACTAGCTCCTGATGGTTTTATCCATTCCCAAGAATGTGTTTGCAAGAAAATCCTGCATGTTTAAGAGCAGGAATGCATGCATGTGCATGCGCTCGAGCACGCACGCTAAATTTTCTCTGTTTAAGCAAAACTTGCTAACGATATGCTCCAAAGGCAACAAATTTGGCAGCAGGAATCACCTTCATGTCTTGCCACGCTTGAGAAACTGTCCAAATCTGGTAAAGGAATAAGACTTAGGCAGGTGGCAGGGAAAAGAGTGGACAAGATGCAAGGGGCAGTGGTGCTGGAGGGGCGAAGCTGCAACGAGTCGAGTGTCGCTCCCCGCCGAAGCCAGGACCCCCAGAGCTGCGCTCCTTCGCCGCCGGCCAGCACTTGCCAAACCCCCGGGAAAGGGGATGGCTCGTCCCCCTCCGGTGGCTGGCCAACACGAATCAGCAGGCAACGCCTGGCTCTCCTTTCCCGCAGCTGAACGTCGGAGTCCCGAGTTTGTCTACGACACCTCTGCAAACTAGCAGGGCCCGGCACGCAGGGGTTTCCGTGCTGTGCCCGGTTGCTTTACAGGCTGCAAAGTTAAATGCTCAAAAGTTAAGAAACGCAGACGCGTGGGAATTCAAATCATCACTGCAGTTGCTCATTACCGGTTCATGTACAATTTGCTACGATTTCTTGCCTCCGTCTGGGCTCAGGACTGGACTGGGGGCTACGCAGTGGTTAGATGTCTTCTTCTTGGTAAACCTGCTGCAAGAAGCTGCAGGAATTTCGTACCTATGTCCAGCTCCTGCCCACTTGGAAAGCCGGCACTCGAGCGTCGGGCGTTTTGCAAAGAGCCTCCATAGGACATCTCGGCGAGTGCCTACGCTCGGAGAAGAGCGTGGGCTCCGTTTGGGCCGGACGCCCGTGATCGCTTATGACAGCTCAGCGTTTTGCTAATGGTTTGTTTCACTGTTACATTTCAGAGACAATTATGTTAAACGAAGAAAAAATTTCATGTGACATCAGAGTGGTAGAGCGAGCCGAGGGAAAATTCTACAGAGCTGGTCTTTTTCTTCTGAAAATGTTTTGGCTACGTTCTTCTTCTTTTTTCTTTTAAAGACCCAATTTTGCCTTTATTTATGTTTGTAAAAATCTCACTGATGTGAGCTTGCTTCCAGTGGATACAATCAAAATAGTGCATAGGTTTTAAATTCTCTGCATCTCAAATATAAAATGACTGAAGTGCAGTTGGACACAGCACTTTTGAAAGAATTGACACTTATGCAATTGAATTATTGGTATAATCTGGCAATGCTATAATCGTTGTATGAAATATTTGCATATATTTACTATACCGTTGTTAATCCTGGAATATAATGTGTATTTTGAACAGGAAACTTTGCCGCCAAGTTAGGCAGCCAAACAATGTCAGCCTCTGTGTTATACGGATGGGGTTGCTAACAAAATTAAGATTACTGTATGACTGAAATCTGAACTTCTTTGCCTTTTTTTAAACCCAAACAACAATCTGAATAATCTATTACTGTCAACTGTATGCAACCAAATTACATATCTGATTGAACTACAGTTAAGAAAAACCCTTTTATTCGCAATGCCCCGGATTCTTTCACTGAGCTAGTCGCAATTACATGTCAGCAAGATGCCATTTATCAAACTTTTCACATTTTGTTCCCAGATGTTCAGCAAAATTCCCTCTCCACTTGAAATTATTTTCCCCTGATATTCTAGAAAGAAAAAGAAAAAAATGTGCATCTCAAATATCATTCCGTAGGAACGAAAGAGTGAACTCAAACACACTATCTCGTGCCAGGCCAGCACAGTACTGCCTGTTTTAGCAAACAGTAAATTCAGTAAGATGAATCCTGGATAAATAAATATTTTAGCAGCTCTCAAGAGGCTTTTTCCTCAGGAAGTCTGAAGGCATCGGTTCAGCTGGACGAGGCAGAATATTATCTTCCCTAGGCATTTGGGAAGCTAGCCATCAAAAAGACAGACAGAGGATTAAATCTACAGCATCTCAAAGCCCTGAGCGTCAAAACTGGGCTTTCACAAGCCCCTAACCTGAAGTGTAATCGCTATGAATTGACATTTAAAACACGACGTCAGGGAAAAAAATAAATCAGGTCAGCTAGTACTTTGTGGTTTATGCCTCTGGCAGCCTGATCAGACTCTTTGCATAGCTCTCATCTAGTTAACATACAGTAATTACACCCTAAACATCTAACCATTCTTAGATTAACTGTCCCATTACTGCTTACAGTTACTCACAATCACGTCCTTCCCCTCTTTTTTTCAGAGCTGCACCTATAAAATTGAGTATACTCTGTAGTATGTGTTCTTGTCCGAGAGGGTACGGATGTAGGACGGCTTAGAGGAACAGAGCTTAGGCAATGTATTCCTGTATAAAATAACCACGGAAACAACATAAGGCTTTTGGAACTAAACTGCTGACAGGTTTGCCCATCAACTGTTTTGTCATGCCAATTTTGGGGAGAAAAGGGGAGACAGAGAACGGAAGAAGTGATGCATCCCTCAAAAAAAACCACTGTGTGCAGCAAACACAGAAGGCGTTTACACGGGAAATTCAGGGACTCGCATTTACCCTCTACCGGCAGCACGGGACGCCCTCTCATTCTGGCTGTATCGTCACGGAGGACTTGCTGTTAAATTTTCAAATGAAGTGGCCTATTTGCAGGCAATGAGGCCAGCATGAGTGGATGGAAAACCTTGAACACGGGCCGCGTTTGCCTTCGGTCATCGTTTCTGCGGGAGCGATTTTAACTCCAAAATTGCAACAGTGCAATACCTTTACTCCTGCTAACGCAGAAACACAAACAGAGCACGTGCGGAGGAACAACATGTCACACAGTTTATCGGAGAGATCACCCGCACTTACGCTAGTAAACTTTCCTCATATCCCGCTTTGGATGTAGAAGGTAACAAACACCAGCCTGGACCCCGTCCAGGGCCAGCTCTAATCTGCAACACATGGTGGAAACAGCAGCAGGCTGAAATAGGCAACTGGTTTTCCACGTATTGACATAACATTTTACTCTAATGCTAAACACATATTTACATCAGAACTGATAATCCCATCAGTCTAAAGGCAGAACATAACCCCTGCTATTAAAAGACAATTTAATTCGGGGCGACTTGGAGATCTTCTCATTGCAAAAACAACTCCCGTGGGCGAGCAGAGCTCAGAGCACTCGTCAGCAGTGGCCTCCCTGGAGGAGGTATCGCCATGGCCAACAACCCAAGCTGCTATTTAAGGCACAAAAAGTTCAGCCTGATCCTCGGGAGTCAAAATTACATGCTCCCGTGTTGCAACCCAGATCTGCAGGGTTTACAGCCTGCAAACTGGTTACAGCTAAATTGCAATTAAAAAGGAGCAGATCAAGTCTCCGTGCAAGCAGGTGGGCTTAGAGTCATCCCACTCAACTCTAGAGACTTAGCTACGGCGCCGAAGCGAGGCCTGGTTTTGCCCTTGGCTCCCTGTATATTTAACACTGAGAAATAACATCTGAACAGCCCTGAAGCGTTGAAGCGAGCAGAACTGTCCTCTGGATGCACTTCTTTCTCTCCAAAGCCTCAGGGCCCTGCATCAAACTCAGAAGCTGGAGACAAGAGCCAGGTGAGAGCCAAGCTACAGGGCTGGGTACCAGTGGCAGCCAAAGCCTCTCCTCAGCTAAAATCTCTCACTACAGACCCAAGCAAACATTTTTAACACAACATAAATCACTACCTGTATAACGACTCCCAACCTCAGTGTTTCACCGAATGTCAGAAGCTATGGGTGAAACTGGGACACACCGGGCAAGTCTTGCATACGCTTGCTCTTCTTGAATTAGCTGCTTTTGGGGCTTGGTCATTTCCCCTGTGCCATAGGAAGCTCTGATGCTGTTTGGTTTTGCTGGTGTTGGCCAAGAGCAAACAGCTAACCAGAAATTTTATCGAAACACCCTGGCCCAAGTGGAGACTGCAGCGGCAGGTTGGTAGAGCAGAGTTTGGATATGTGGCCAATGACCTGCACCCTCCATCCGGAAAACCGTTCCTGGCAGCTGGCCTACAGGGCCTCTCAGCCGATCAAACTTGAGTACTAGCCCTTTCACAAAGTTTCTCGATTTTCTCATGTATTCAAAGCAAATTTGCTGTAGCGAAAACTGGAAACACATCAGGCTACAAAGATACCCGTTCCTTCCTTGGCGAGCTGTCTTCCCCTCCCTATGATCTACTTATTTCTACTCTTCGTGTTTTAATGATTTATCTTATATTGTGATAAAGTAGTATGTAATCACATAAAAGGAAAACAAAAAAAGCATATAATTTATGGTAAATAAGATCAAAGTCAAGATTATTATTACAGTTTTTCTTCTGGTTTCCTTTCAATCACTTTTACATGAAAACAACAAAGAAAAATTAGAGTACATCACAAAGGTCTTTTTATTCAATTGTACACATGTGATTAAAAAAAAAAAGCGAAGGGAAGGATTTTCAAAAGCACTCACGGACTGATCCAACACTGTTCTCACCAAAGTCAATGGCAGTTTGACTTCAATGAGAGCACGGACAGACCAATACTGAGTGATTCTGAAAATCCCACCCTAATTGTACAAACAAGGGAAGGCTTTAGAGATTGCTGGCTTGGAGATTGTATATTTGAGAATCATAAAGGGCACACAGCACCTGTTTGTCTTCAAGATATGAAAATAAAGCAAGGCAAATACTTTAAGGATTAGAAATGGCTTTTTTCTTTTTCTTTTTT
Organism: Dromaius novaehollandiae; assembly: GCF_036370855.1. NCBI lineage: Eukaryota > Metazoa > Chordata > Aves > Casuariiformes > Dromaiidae > Dromaius > Dromaius novaehollandiae. Next base: position 3,812,618 of record NC_088115.1, on the reverse strand, counting down.
AAAGGCAGTCTCTGAAAACCCTCTGGCTCTGCAGTTCTCAGGCTAGCTATAGATCTGCTTTAATATTTTCCATTTCAAAGAAGACTCCAATTAAAAAAATGAGATTGATGCAAGCCTGAACAATGTTACTTACTGATAGAGAAGGGTAGCTAAATCCAAAACTGTCACGTCCCAGAAAACTGGTGAAAGACCTCGTAGGTAAAGCAGCTGCTGTGAGTTGGGTTTTTTGTTTTTTTTTTTGTTTAAAAGCTCTCACTAAAACCACATTCTTCATATTAGCCAGTGTTTGGAATCGCATTGCTGTGTGTGCAGTGAAGAGGGGAGGAGGTTATTACTTAGAAAAGGTTGAGATCTGTCACTTCAGAAAGATATCTGCAGGTTTGAGAATGCAAAAATTCAGTCTTCAATTAACCCTTTACCTGCCCCGTAAGATTAATGATGTGCAGCGCAGGCTCAGCTTTTACACGTCCAAGAGAGGACGTTTTGCTTTTCCCCTGACTGCTTATAACCATAGGACTTTCTAAGGATTCTCAGCAACATCTGCTGCCCCAAAATCTAAGACATTTTTTTACGTTTTTCATTGAGCTTCAATACGAAGTACGCCTAACCCAGGAACAGCCCCAGGACCCCACGGCACGCCAGGGTCTTGGTTCACTCTCCACCTGGATTGCTCGTTACACAGCGACTGCACCAGCCACGCAGCTCTGAAACAAAACAAAACCCCAAACACGTCCCAACTACTTCCAAAGGTCAATACAAAGTACTCAGGTAGCCTGACCCAAAACACATCTGCTGGACAGACCACCAAAACAAGTACAGGCATTAAACTCTTGCAGCCTGATGCATCACCGCTTTGGCCAAACCATATCCTTTGGTGACAGCAGAAGTGCCAGCACACAGAGTTGGAGAAGTGCATGAGTATGTCAACACTTAGGACTGTCAAAGTGACACACCACCACCACAACGTCCTCATTACCACCACTCCATCTCTGGGGCCTGCCGCGACGGTGATGGATAGATGCTGACGCAAGAGCGATGGACGTGTCCTGAAAGCCAAAGCCGGTAACTCCTGAAGACAGGACACTGAGGCGCCCAGGGAAAAATAACAAGGGTGTGTGTCTGTCCACGTTGCAATAAGCAGGGCATTAATGAAGCAGGAAAAGATAATTAAGGACTACATTTGGTCTTTAGCTGTATGGATAACTTTGGAAGAAATAATGAGGCGTTTGCATGGAACTATGTACCTCAACGTGCAAAATTTTTCTCACTTCCCTCTGAGAACGAATGCTGCCAGCACAAAGCTCCCAGAAACGAAGCCGCTTTCATCTTGCTGCTCTCAAAGCAGGAGACATCTGGGATGTGAAATGGGGGAAACCACATGAAGCTCCTGCTTTGGTTAGCAGGAGACAGGCTCCATGGAGCCAGGGAAACACTGGGGAGCCCGGCTCTTCCCACATGGTGTTAAGAAGATGTCATAACAAAAGTAACAGCTGAAAACTAGACCCTCGTTTTTTAAACTGTTCAATCTTGAAAATGGCTGGCACCACGAGCCACCTAAGCAGCATATTTCTCTGGCTTCAGAGAGGTCAGCCACAGCTCCCGGTGAAATGCAAATCCAGCGGGGCAGAGAGACTCTTACCTGATGTGAACCACCTCGGAGAAATCACAGGAACTTTCCTGGGAAGAAATTCCATTGTCTGGCCAGCAGCCAAAGACTTCTCATAATATTAAATATTTACCACTAAGCCCCTTATGTTCAGTATACAGCTAACGTGTCCACAAGCAAACGTTCCACGCTTCAAGTCATCCTCCAGTGCCCACTTTAAGGAGGGACACGTTACTGTGGCTTGACCATCCACACACTGGGGCTACCTGAACAACAGGGAGCAGCTTCCAACATTGCAGGACCCGTCGCACCAAACGGCTTGCCAGCCTCTTGCTTTGGACGTGGACTTTGTTATCTTTGCGCTCTTCCTCTTCATCTTGAGATGCCAACTGCTGCAAGGCATTTCATAGGTGGGAGCGCCCGGATCAGGTAAACACCTCCTCCCCTTCCCTTGTGTGCTGACGCAAGTAACCGCAGCCACAGAAAGACCTGATCTGGCCAAAAAATAATCTTTTGTATTTTCTCCTGGATCTTTTCTGCCCGGATCATTAACTGTTTCACTGGATCAGCTCATCCTGCACATGAGAACAGGAGAGGGAATGGCTGGAGCCGTCATTCAGCTCCCTCCACGTAAGGGACAACGTAGCTGAGCTGGTGCCCCAGGTACCCCCGGCCGGTGGGGACTGAAGCAGCAGCAACGCAACAGCGTGTCTCTCAGTTTGGGCTTAAACTGCCCTCGCCATGCAGACTCATGCAAAGAAGGTACAAAAGCATCATTCGTCTCTATAGATTGTGTTTCCCTGGAATAACAAGGGAAATCTTAGCTTATACACACACAATTCAAACTTCCAACATTTGGACTTGGATCACCCCAAAATCAGTTGCCTACCCATGCAGGATTTTAACAGGTTTTTAATGACGTCGGATGCAGAGGTACATACTTTCCACTACTCAAACTATTTTATTCCAATATATTTTAGGAAAAACTATTAGAGTTGAAAAGAAAATAACACCACCTTTATGACTACCAAAATACACTCTGAATCACTTTGCAAAGCCATTTTCTCAAAGAGATTGCTTTGCATTAAATCATATTTGTCAGCAGGCCAGCATGCCATAAATGCAATGTATAATTTAGAAAACAAACAAAACTTCAAATAACAGTCTCTTTGCTGAAGACAGGAATTGCACAAGGTCACTATCTGGTTTAAGTTACTATATGTCCTAAAATACATGAGGCCAGGTCCTCCGGACACCGTGCAGCTGCTTTGAGCAGCACTGCAGATAAAATCCGATACTGAAGATGGCTTAGACAAATTCCTGCGGTGGAATAAAGCTGTTACTCGGGAACTCTTGGGGAAGGATTTCTGCTGCTGAACACAAGTGCTTGAGCTCAGGAGGAGATCTAAAGCCCACCGGGAGACACGGGTCTCCACATGGCAGTTCAGAGCAGGAGGAGGCAGGAGCTTATCGAATGCCTGACCGAGATTCAAGGCCCTTATTTCTACCGACCACAGGGGGATCCTGAGCTCCTAGCCTTAGCTAGGGTGGTGTAAAAGGGGTAGGTAACTAGGCGGCCCCCTGTAACATCACTCTCAGTCCCCTCAGCACTGGTTTTCCCCTTACAAGACACAGTGGCACCTACACAGAGCAGCTCTCCTCCTTTCAGCTGCAGAAAGGTTACCTACTTGCCTACACGTTATCTACTTACCCAAAACACCTTTTAATTTGGGGAATATAAAATGAATCTGTTTTGCTGAAGTTCCTAAAACCTGTGAAAAAATAATTTGCTGTAGTCCTGCCGTATTTGGCAAAAGAAAAATCTTCAGTCCTTTTTAGCCCACATCCCTCAAGTTCACAAACAGTAAAAAAAAAAATTAGGTATCCAATCTGGGAATGCTGTAATACAACCAATAAAAAGCCTAAGTGTAGACAAGGGTGTAAAACAGTTACACGCGTGCCTCAGACAAAGAGCATGGTAACATTACCCAACTATCCTAGGATGGGTATACCAGACTTACCTAACCTCCTAATATTAATAAAATCGTTCTACAAGATCTACTCCTTTAAAACATTTGAGAGTGGATTATCATTAAGAGTTTCGAGTCACGTTTTTACATATGGCACATTGAGGGAATCTACTGAATCTATAGCAGATGGTTTACAAGTTTCCCCTTTACAATAAAAATTTAAACAACTTTTTCCTATTGTTCAGATGTCTGGAAAAAAGAGCAAGAAATACCTGCAGGGGGTTCGTGATTCCAACTAAACTGCAGCAAGACAACATTCTCCTGGTGCTTCACTCCACCATGCAATGCTCAGTGCCAAGAACAGCCTGATTTCTTGTATTCTGAAAAGCTTTAAATGTTGACAGATGATATCAAAGGCACCTTGATGAGTGCAATATTGTAGCTTCATTTTGTGCCACTGCTTTTACTTTTCAAAATAGCTTGGCAATAAAGCAAATCAAGCCAAGTAACTATCCAACTATCCTCTTTCCTATCTGTAGAGAACTTAACAGAAAGCTATCAGTTTTGTAACAATACTTTTTTTTTCTTACTAATTTCACAGACCACAAGGGAAAGCTGCCTCTCTGCTGTGGAATTTAATAAAATGGTTACAAAACCCCCCAAAAGTCTACAGCTAAAGATATAAGACACAGCTCTATGAACAGTGGGTTTCAACTGAAGGTCCGCAGTCTGCATGGAAGTGGTTTGTGAAAGGCGATCAAGAAACACAAGTTACATATGCCATGGTCCAGGCTACATAGGCGACACTGAAATGCCTTCCCTCCTCCTTTGGAAAGCTATCACAGCTCTGCTAATTCGAAGACATAGAAAAGCAGCTCACAGAACTATATAAGGTTTCTATTCGAGTCTAAATATTTCATCCAAACTAGTTTTTTTCTGGGCTCTCTCTTCCCAGAGTCACTTTTTTAAGCAGAGTATGTAGACTTGCCAAATACAGTAACAAGGCACAGGCAAAAGACATCCCAGATATATTTAATCAATTAGCAACAACTTTGCAGACAAAGTCTAGCAGCCTTGTACTTCTTCTCTTTTTTGAAATATAATGCACAAACTGGGACCATTAAATGAGGTTCATCATCATTACGCTCCTCTTAGTCAAAGGCTGGATGATGATCCTACATATTCAGAAGTCAAGCTATAAGGACGTCTCAATCCAGTAAAGAGGTCTCACCTTTTTCCACCCCTTCATTAAGACTGAAAGCGAAGCACCGGCCTCACAAAGCCTCGTTAGAAAGCACAAACACCCCAAACCTGTTGTAGGGGCATCACATCATCCATCTTTCTAAAGCTGTCAAGAAATGTTTGTCATTCCAATACTGCTCACGTCTCCGAAACGCTAAGATAACACACCCATCAATCTCAGCTGGAGTTAAAAGAGGAGTTGAAAAATAAATAGTTCTGAGTCGTGTTGCTAAGAGAGATTCCACACGCTATTAATTTTAGCTTGGAAACCAATTAAGACACCAAATCAGCGTTACCTCCCCCCGCTTTTAAGGTATAATGATCTCCGCTTGTGTAAATGTATTTATTTTACAACAGTGATTCCTTTGAAACGCTTCAGAAGTTTAAACAACGGTAGTTTTGGTCCTGGCTTTTAGGAATAGGAATTTTTTTGCCAAAAAGAGACCATGAACAAGATAACATAATCCTTTTTATTTTAGTAGGTCATTCTTAAAAAAAAGAATAAAGAGGACAATAATAAGGAAAAAAAACCAGTGTAAGCACCAATATGAAGAATAAACTAGTACTTTTCAACAAAATCTATTAGCACGGAACAACTTGCCTTCAAAAAGTTAACCTAAATGGAACAAAACTAAGTCAGACAACTTCTATTTCCAGATTAAACTGTCCTGCATGGATTTGCTGATATTTCCAATTTTGCACTGCTGGGCCTGGAGCAGCACATGAGCACCAGACTGCAAACGGGGCTGGGACGCTCTTCTCCCCTTCCATCCAGCCAGCTCTGCCTCCTGCTCGTGAAGGCCACCACCAGCAGCACGTCCGTACGGCACCACCAAGAAACCCCTCTGCAGCTGCCATCCACCCTTAATCGTCATATGGGAACGGGCAAAACTCTACAACGCATCTATAAAAAGGACCTTTTTTTTAAAAAAAAAAAAAAAAAAAAAAAAAGAGAGAGAACTTGCTGCCCACTCAGAATGCCGCAAGGCTTCAGCCCGAATCCTGCGGTTCACGCAATGGATATTATCTCAAAATAGAAATGAACTTGCAAGATCTTTTTAATATTGACATGGAAATGTTGCTTTTGTCGGCTTTGTCTGCCAGGTGCCTCAAATGTCACATGTGTTTGCTAAGTGCTAGTCCAATATGAAGTTTCCTGAGCATCTAGGTTTAAAAAAAAAAAAAGGGAGGGAAAAAGAAAAAAAAAACCCTGCACCTCAATGGCCTAATTTCCCCTAGTGATATCTGAGTCTCTTGGGGAGACTATTTCAAACGCTTTGCTGTCTGTGCGGGCACAGGGATCTGGCAGCCTTGACTTAAACGTGTGCAAGATACTAGTTAATCAATGCCCAAGAAATGATAGAGGTCTCAGCAAAGCTGCACCGCTGGGACTAGCTTTTTATTCCACCACAGTGAGGAAAAAAATAATCATGTGGATTCAACAGAAGAGTTGACCGAGGATCTTTATACAAGGGGATCAAGCCAGACGCTGCTTCACAGAAATTTCTGCCACTGTTTTCATTTTCCATGAAACTAAAACCAGAAACGTTACAAGTCTTTTTGTGATAACAGAACTGCACTGCGGTATCTAATCCTGGATCAAAAGTTGAACGTCTTTGCCCAGGGAAGTAGGAATGCGTGGGCAAGAAGAAGAAAGATCAGCAGTCCAGCACCAAGGTCCTGCTGGTTAGGACAGCTCTTCGTTGCCGGCAAGTATGAGTTAAAGCCAAGAAGTTAATTTGCTTCTCTCAAAGCCCAGGTTAGAATATGATTTTACCCCCTCGCTCCATCTTACCTAGGAACAGACATTAAATAAATAAATAAATAAAAAGCCTTGAAAGGACCTGATGTTCATTCAAAGGCTGCTCCTGCGGAAACTGCAAGCTCTGGTGGACGTAGGAGCCTTCACTGCTGCATCCAGAGGGAGCAGACGGGGCATCTGTGCAAAGTGCAGAAGGCATCTGGCAATACAGCTGTAATTACAGCAAACTATCCGAGGTACTGATAAAGAGTGTATTTGCTCATAGGATTTGTAGTTCCTTCAGAAAATCAGTGATTTTGGCAAAAGCGCTTCCTCTTTCATTACGAACAGTCCACACGAGAACTTTGTACTGATGCTGCAAAACATCGCAGCTTCAGGTGACGTTACTGTACCCGCAAAACACAGAACCGACCAAGCCTCACCTCAGCTTCAAAGGATTCAGACTTGTTAAATGAGTATTGCGGCTTACTGGGTGTGAAGGTACGCCTGTGCAAGGGAACCCTTCATTAAATTCACACCTTCTGTTTATCCACAAACTAAATCCATCAGCTGAAGGGCATTAAACCTTCCTGCGGGCAGACCCTCAGCTACAGGAGCTGCCAAGAACGCAAGATCAAACAGCAACTAAAACAGACACTGTAACACTTCTATCACAAAAGAAATCTCTTGAAACGTCCACTTTGGGACCAAATTTCAAACTCTTCTCTTCAGAGAGGAAGGAATGTGTGTATGTATTTGAGAAACACTAACTTCTCAGTTCCAAAAATGAGCTTGCAACAAAAAGTTCTTATTCCAAAACAAAAGAACCGGTACAAGACATTCCTGAGGAACAGCAATTCTGCTTTAAAATTCACATCCTACTAAAACACAAATGAATTTCCCTAGGTAGCCAAGTGCTTAAATATATACCTCTATTTAATTATACTTCAGTTCCTGTGTAGGCAAGACCCAAGATGCACTTGCATGATAATCATTAAATATGAAGTGGTGAAATGAATTGCAGTATTTAGCAATACTTCTTATGAAGCAAGATTTACAGAGGAAACACTACATAAAACTGAAAAAGCACATGGTTACCAGGTCTGCACATTGTTCTGAATAAAAATGGATGGATAGGAAAATAGCCATTAAAAATTATGAATAGACGGGCATAGGCACCTCACCAAAACCTCCTACAGAAGCTAAACACTCAGCCCACCTGCTTAATGCATGCAATAGGAGTACTAAAATTAGAATGAAGTCTAATTACAAGTCATTTAAACACTGAACACATCATGAAAATTAGTTGCCGAGTTGTGCTATTCAGTAAATGCAATTTTCTGGTTAGCTCTGCAGTTTAGCACTTGTTCAAACTAAGTAACAGGGTGGAAAGTTCAGGTAGAACTCACAGTTTCCTTATTTAAAAACAGAAGAAAGCCACAATTTTGCAAAGCAATCATCTGTTCACAGCTGCAGAAATGACAAGAGCAAAATACTCTGTTCCCAGCAAGGAAAAAAAAAAAAAGAAGAAAAAGAACAGAACAACTGCAATCGGGAAAAAACAATCTTTGAATGTAAGTGCCTAGTTTCCAGCAAAATGCAGTGAGGCACCAAACTCCTTTATGCACCTTGGCTATTCCTATCTAAACATACACTCACACCGTATTTGCTATACTAAAACACAAAACAGGTTTGGAGGATTGCTCGTATGGCTTATAAGCACTTCATTTACACACACGCACATGCATTTACTATATAAATATTTATAGTTTGGCAGTTCATTCTCCAAATCTGCACGGGTTTTCTCTGCTGGGCTCAGCCAGCGATATTTCCTCTAACTTTCCGCGTTTCCAGATGCTTTGCTCGCACGGCGTGATGGAGAACAGTTGTGCCTATTAGCAGACAAGCTGCTGACAACTAAGTCGAGCTTCTAAAAGCTGGCAGAGAGATCATCTGGCACCAGGACCTGATAAATTAAAAGAGAAGAGGCACGGTGGCCTACCGACACAGAAAAGACAGGAGAAAATCTAGTCAAGCCCTGAGTCTTCCCTTTGGGTGTTTCTCATCTCAGTTCAGAGCACGCTGATCCAATCAAGGGAAAAAAAATGGACTTACTCAACCATTCTGCAGACTGGCACCGGTCATTTTTAATGCAGATGGATGCCTTGGAGAAAGGAAAGACAACGTTGCTATAACTCTTAAATGATACAGCTATAGTCTCTTAAAGTAATCAACTACAGCTACAGTTCCAAAAGGGTTGTTTTCCCCATTTAATTGCTTAAAATAAGATAAAGACAGCTAAAAATAAATCTGTTATTTTATTTTGCTATATTCTCCTGCCTCCCGCCCCCCCCCCCCCCCAATCATCTTCAGTTTTACAGAAAATATTATTTTGGGGGATGGAAAAGGAGAAAATGCATCTGGCAGCGTTGGGGAGGTCTACAGCAAGCATTCGCGCCTTCTCCGAAGCCCTCCAAACATTGAACATTGGTATTCCCCTTCCCCTAAACACTGGTACAAAAGGGCATCAGCAGAAGGGGTCAAAACAAATATTAAACCAGCCAGGTTAGGAACCTATCTCCATACTCCAAGGGCTCAGTTTTCCAGCTCTTTTCTTGTTGGAGGTCCCGTGAGGAGCACATCGGCCACCACGTACAATAAGCGCATCCCGAGGCGGATGGACAGCAATACCCCAGCGCTACCGGCTTGACTTCACAGCCAGACAAAAGGAAAAAATAGGCTTCCTTTCAAGGCAAAGAACTAAAATATTCATCAAAAATATACATCCTCATTTACATCCCTACACTCCTCCTTGGACATCCAGTTTTGGCCGCTGTCGGGAGACAGGATTTCTTTGTCTCGACCCAGAATGACTTTGCTAACGCACCTCGCGGGGAGGAGGGAATTACCCCTCCCTCTCCTTGCTGCCACCCTCCCACCCAGCCCTTCACTAAAGAAGGTACTAAGAGAAACCAGGGGACAGCTTACAAACTACGTGTTACGCATGGATTGCAATGCAAGTTTGCACCAAAAATCAGTACCTAGATAGGCCTGGGGAAGGAGACCCTCAGCAAATCAGTGTTTACCTCCAGTCTTTGAACTGTTGCACAACAAATAGCAATGAAGATTATTTCAATTTAACACTAAAGAGGAGGAAAGCACAGAGGAGACGTCTTTTTTCCTTCTGAAACATTTTTATGTAGGAGTTTCTCCCTTCAGAGAAGCTTTCAGTCCGGAGCTCTTCGACCCTCGCGCCCAAGCCAGCCGAGCAGCAAGCAGCCCCGACGTCTGGACCGAGTGAAAAGATCAGCAGCTCTGCTGCCGTGCTGACCACGCTCGATGCCTACTGTATTTGTCCAGCAGATGCTTTCATAATTCAAGTAACGGGAGGCGCTTCAACGTCTACATCCCCCTCCTGCCTATGAAAACAATAAAAAGGTTTTGCATCAAGAGAGGTAAAGAATTAAAAACCATCTTGGGGCTGCAATACTGACCCGTCAAACGGCAACGAGAAATTGAGCTTTTCGCGACAAGAGCATCTCTCGGGAACGCCTCGGCAGCACCAAACATCGGCGAAGCAGAAGACCAGTCGCATTATACTTATAACTAATACAAAGTGGAATGAGTAATAAAATCAACAAAAAACGCAACTTTCACTGAGTAGCGATCACAGACTAATAGGCTTCAATTGCAATTTAAAATTAGGTGGAGCGATCAATCGCGGGCTCTAAGTAGTGACCACTTGGCCTGCTAAGAGAAGCAGCGGGGCTACCTTCAAAAAAGGCTTTCTACCCTGACATTTGCCAGAGTCTGAGGTTGCTAGAATTTAGCAATTGCGTTCGTTTGGGGGAAAAAAAAATACATATATATAGTGCATATGCTGTAACGGGAGCCTCAGCCCAACAAGAAAGGGCCCCAAGGGCAGATACTCCAATCACTGAGATTTTTATAAAGTTAGACTCACCGCGACAGGTCCGTCAGCTCTGCGGAGCAAAGCAAGGTTTTAGACAGTAGGAAAAGCTCTGTTTCTATGCACTGCAAACAGATCATGTTTTAAATTCAGACAGGGCTGTTTGCAATGCACATTTTTTTTCTTTTTTATTAGAGAAGTAAACAGTCAAAGGAATAAACAGCCTATCAAACACCACTCATATTTTCTCAGCTGTTTCATCAAAAATACAGGAACGCAGGCCAGGCTTTGGTGGGGATTTTTCGTTTTTTGTAAACCTTGGACAAGCCGCGTAGCCGCGTGGGTGCACAGAGCCGGCTGTGCCGCACGAAAGGCGGCACCGCTTCCCACATCGCTCAAAGTTTTACGCCGGTCCGAAACCTCCACCTGATTTCCAGCTTAACTTTACGCCTAGCTAGTTTATACCCATCTGCTCCTCTGCGAACGTTTGTTCTTCGGTTTTATACAGGTCCTTCTCCTCGCCGCTGCATGCCCCTTTGGTGCATTTACAGAGCAATCGCATCCACGTCGGCTTTTGCTCTGCCAGGCTGGGCAAGCCAAGCTCTTTCAGACACCCCTGCATCCCTCCGACATCCTAGCGAGGCCCTTTCGGCACCTCTTCATGCCTGAATTAATTTTTCGTGCATACAAGAGACCACAGTTGCACACGGTTTTGCGGCCAAGGACCTGCTAATGGCATTGGTAGCCCCTTATTTCGGTGGCGATGCCTCGCTGGAGAGCACCAGCGTTGCACTTGCCTTTCTCATGGATGGAAAAATTTTGTGCCTCCCAGACTGGAAAATAACATTAAACAGTCTAATTTGCCACTGCTATTACTGGTTTTCCATCATTTAGAAAGACACCTATATAAACGCTCGTCTGTATGTGCAGGATGCAGTTGCATTAGTAAATAAAAAGACGGCTGCTAACAGCCTACTCAATCAGGGCAAAAATCTAAAATTCCCCCAAATTTCCAAAAATTTGCAGTTTTTCATTTCCTTTTCTGAGGGTTATCACAAATGTTCACTACTGAGCGAGCTTGGTGGAGATTGCAGTGAGTGCACAATTCACTGCAAATGAGCAGAAAAGCTGGATTCAGGGAGAAATAAATCCACAGGGCAACTTGCAGGGCATGCTGGAAAAGGGGCATAGGAAGGCAGCGCTGGGGAGAGCGCGGGTCGGAATTACTCTGTCCTCAGAGCACGCCACTCACGATAAAAACGACGTTGTGAACAGGAGATGTATTTTTTTCTGCAAAAATTGAAATGAATTCCAATGAATCCACCAAATCCAGCTGCTGACACTTTAAATAACAATAAAATAGTGTTAAATGCACAAATCACACTAAACAGAATCACTTCTGATTTCAGAAACTTCTATGTGCTGACAATTTTTTTTTCTCCATTTCAAAACTATTTAAAAAAGCCGTCGGGTGGCAATAGCCAGCAAGGCAGCGTGGTGCCATCCAAGTTTTTGTGCCCCAAGACGAGCCCCGCGTCAGGGAAACCCGTCCTGCTCACAGCGAAGCCTAGAGCCAGGGAGAAGGAGCTCCCGATGGCACCTTCAATGCACGACGTGCTAAAACAACTTTTATCTTATTATCAAAGCAAAAATACAGCCCGTGTGATACTCATGTACCATTAAACTGCTTCCAGTGCAAGAGCAGATCCAGTCGGACGTGCTGGAGGAGCTGCCGAGTTAATCTAGGTGAGACTAGGAAAAGCCTCAGCAGCTCTCCACCGGCAGAAGACACCAGGTATTGCTTTTATTTTTATTTTCAGCCCGACCCCATCACGTGCGAGGGCAACCATGCCTTTTCGGGGGCAAAGCAAAGCTTTCAGGACGTTACTCCGAGCCTGAGAAGACGGTTAAGGAGAAACTGCAACATGGAAAGTTGGACTGCAGCTACGGAAAGGGCTGATTCTGGTCCTTCCGCCTGTGGCTATCACAAAATTTCTCTTTTACGATCACCCCGTCCCAATGCCCCAGCATACACCTCTGTGAAAGTCCCTTTTTGTTATAAATTGTGCTTTGCATGGGCAAAGAGCTCTGCCTTGAGACGCATTTCCTCGCAATATTTGCTAAAAAAGCGGTGCAGCTGCCGGCTGCTGCTCTTCGCGGCTCTTCCCTCCCCGCGGGCCTGCGAGCAGAGCAGCCGCGCTCCTCCGCAGCTATTCCCTGAACCATCGGACCAAAGAAAAGCTCCGCAAGAAAAACAAAACCCACAGGTTTTCTGTCGTGGAAATACCTCCGGCGAAGTCCACGGACCTACCGCCCAGCCCAAGCAAAGCAACCAAGAGCTTCGCCAGCCTATTTATGGTTAAGGGTCACAAATCAATGATGCTGGATAAGATAGTTCAGGGGTTTGCGCATCAGCTCCAAAATAGCCAGCCTCGCTGGGAACGGAGCGGCTGAATACCAGCAGGGTCAGCTTAAGCCTTTCATCCCACGGAGGTAGATGAGTTGAGCTCCTGGAGGTTTTCCTGCCTGCGGATCTTCGGGGCAACTATTTAAAAACCTCAGTCTGCCGGGGGAATATTAAAGGATCACACAACAATTTCCCCCAAATACCTGCTCTGTTGCGCGATGTATAACCCTGCGTCCCCCGGGCCTGCAACAGCAGTGTTCGCACACGAGGCCATACACGAACGTACAACTACTTGCACATAATTAACTCAGTCTACCTAAATACGTACCTATGCTTCTTTACCGGTAAAATGCACAAATATTCATGTTTTGGATAATACAGATTTTGCTTGCAAAATGCAGTGGGCAACTTCTCCTGCCTATTCTTTACCTTAACTGAAAATCAAATGTTTCTTCTGAACTGGGGCTTCCTGTCTGATATGCAACTGTTACATTAGCTGCTATGCAGAATTTCATTCTTTTTTCCTCAAGGCATATAAAGAAAAGAAAAAAAAAAAAGAGAAAAAAGCAACCGTGAAAAGTTCCACGGTGAATATCACCAACGCTTTACGGAAATTATTTTTATCCCTCATTTTGTAGAAGATCATCTACGAGGTTATTATTACTAACAGCAATTAGCATCACACAGCACTTGGCGTTTTCCAGAGCCAGGCACAAGCCTCAGCCAAGCGTTCGCCAACGGAAAGGCAGGTGTTATCCCATCGCGTGGGCACAAATCGCAGAACCGGAGCAGTTGGTGCCTGTAGAAGCGAATCGGGAAGCTTACGCAAGCCTCAGCACGCAGGCAGCGCGTGGGGATACTTTCAGGAGACCGCTAATTACTCTGAGACTTTCAGACTAATTCAAAAGTACAGGAGATCCCTATTCTGGGCTCTTTTACAGGTAGATTTTACTACGAAGCAAGACAAGCTTAAAAAAACACTCCGGAGAAAACCCTAATAAAGAAAATCGCGTGAAGAAGAAAAAATCACTTGTAAAACCGTCATTATGAAGAATTACTTTTGCACTGCAGGCTGAGACCTCAGCTGATGTAAATCTATCCTAATGCCATTTAATTGAGTTATATAGATGCAAACCGCAAAAGAATCCGCTCCCAAGCCTACCAGGAAAACGATCTCTGCTCCAATTCTTTGCAAGTGTTGGTGCCTATAAATACATAATAAACATGCAAGTACGAGCCACACACGTGGGGATAAAGGCATTTCAGCCTTTCGGATAAAGAAGCGTTATGTATTCTTAAAAAAGTTCAAAATTTTTTATGCAATGCTAAGAGCAAAGGATGCATCTTTGCATTACACGCTGGAGCCTCCAGCTGCAAAGCCCTGGCGCTCCCGTGGCTCCGGGGCGAAGCTCTGGCCTCCCGGGCTCCCTAGCTCAATACTGCGAGCTGGAAACCCAACAACTGAGGAATAATAAGGGGGGGGGGGGGGGGGGGGGGAAGCGCGTACCGAAAGGATTTCTCAGCAAAAGAATGATATACTAGACAAAAATGAAAGGATATACCATATGTCGAGTCATAAAATCGGCAAACCTAGCAAGGTTCAAATATTTCTATTACCCACATCTGGGCAAAACGGCGGGGAGGAGGGGGAAAAAAAAATCATTAAGCAATCTGAGACCGCCCAAACAAAGAAACTGTAAAATTCTCAACTGCAAAGCAAGGGAAACGCGCTTAATCCCGCGGGAGCTGAAGTCTGTACTTCGGGCGGGTCGCGGCAGCCCTCGGAGGACACAATGCGGCCCCGTGCGCCTGCGGCAGCGGGACGGGCGCCCGCAGCACCCCGGCACCCATCGGCTCCGCCACCGCCGCCTCGGGCCGCGCAGGAGGACGACGGCTGCCTGCCAGCGCCGAAACCCCCGCGACGGCCGAGGGCGGCTGTTGAAAACGGAGGTTTCCATCTGCAAAGCATGGGGAGGTAGCCTGGACTTCTGCGCTTTGCAAAGGAAGATGTGGAAATGCAGAAAGAAGCAACACGTAGCAACAATCCTTCCCTTAGGAAGGACCATCATCATCATCACCATCTATTTTATTGGTCTTGCGGCCATAATCCCTTGTACGACGTTAATGCAAATCGCATTTCATCTTTTTCGGTGGTTTTGAGGTAACAAAACTTCACACCGGGGTTCACTCGAAACCTCAGGAATTTAGTAAGGGGCTAGAAACTTTCCCGGTTTCGCAGCGGATTGGAAAGGCAACAGGAAAAACTCAGCTTCCCAAGGCGGGTGAAGCTTACACACTATTGTATGATGAAGATAGTAAATGCAACAGGCTCAAGCCTCAGCACGATTATAAAAGGTCCAGGTTGTACGCTTGCTGGTTTGGACAAGGGTGCAGAAACTGCGAATAATTGATTTTCTTCAGTTTCCGTTAAGTGTGGAAAAGCAGGATTTTTCTAGCCAAATTAAGACCTAAAATGTAATTAAATCCATAAAAGCTCCAAGGAGCCTGAGCCTGTAGCACATACTAACACTTAACAAATTTACAAATGGTGAAAAAAAAATTCACAGGAAAAAAAACACATTAAATTCCATAAACTGGGGCAAGACAGGAAACAAATTCTTTAGTAAGTTACGCTTTTTAGGTCATCCAGCCACCAAAACCAGTAACTAGGAAGGCAGTTTTTCAAGTCTGTATCGGTGTAAGCCGTGTCGATCAGAAAGGCTGCAGGACTGAGGTTTTGCCTGGATCAACACCGTGAAGTGGAAGGAAGGAGAGTTGCTGGAAAGCAATGGAAAGAATGGACAAGATTTTTAGGATGTTTATAGAATAAAAATACACAAGGAATTTATGCTTGACTGCTCACAGGTTTGAAAACTAACTAAAAAGAACAGGAAAATAGCATCAGACAACAGACACGAGATTCTGGAGTGTAATAATAATGTTATTTTTATGATGCAAAAGGACAAATCTGAATGAATTTACACTTTACCTTTTTGTGAAATCTCATTCCTTTGCAAAAACATATGTAATATCGTGTTGGTTTTTTTAATTAAAGAAAAATATCCCACATTCTGAAATGCAATTCTAAAACAGTCATGCATGCACTCAAGTGATCTCAGTTTCAAGGATCCTGTATTTTTGTACTCAAACATTTAAATTACATTTAAAGATATTTTAAGGACAGCCTCATCAATTCCAAGGTTTCTTTTGCACTTTTTTTTTTTTTCCTAAAATGCTTCATCTAAGATGTTCAAGACTGCACAATTTTATCGATCTCATGAGGTTTTTCAAGAGACGACACTTCTTCCCAGAGGTAATCTCAAAATTGAACATCAAGGTTTATATTACTTTGCTTCATATTTTTCCCATTTTCCATTTCTCTCTTTCTCATTTTGAAAGACTTTATAAAATACAAAGAGAGTATGATCTTAAGCAACATGAATTTTCAGAGGATTGTGAAAATATTTGCTGATTGCATCCAGAAGCTAACCAATGCATGGCATTCCACTGCTGTAAATACTTCTGTATACTTTCTGCGGATAATATGCTAGAGGCAAATTTTACATCAGCAAAATCACCATTATTTGGTTCAAATGCGGAAGATTATCTTAATGCAAAGTTCTGCACGTACATCATTAAAGACAATAATAAAACACAACTGTTAGTGTGCTCTTCAGATTCCCATTTCTCAATTGCAGCAAAAAAATCCTTGTGAGTTTGCAATACCACAGGAGAAATTCCTTATAAATGAGATTTCTTTAGCAAATTTTTTTTTTTAATTCCGATAAGTTTTTTAAGGATCCTGCAGGCAGCTTTCTCCTATGTGCTATTTGCAAAAGAGCAAGATTTTAGGATAAAGGAGGAGAACGATCTTTAAATCAAATCCCCCCCCCCAAGCAGTCCCCAAAACGAGATGCATGTGAGAGTGGAAAGGGAAGCCGGTCAGTCGAGAAACCGCAGTCGCAGAGTGCGTTGCGAGAGCCTCCGCGAACAAGCAAACGGTTATCTGATGGCTCCAGGAAAAGGAAAGCGGAGGAGGAGGAAATAACGCTGGTTGCCCTGCAAGTACCTTCAGCCATCGGAGCAGGAGCGACTGGGAAAGGAAATATTGCAGCACCGCAGGCCCCACCAGGATTATAAATCTTTCAGCCCTTGGGAGCAGGTTTAAAAATAAAACAAGAAAAGAAAAAAAAGCATTTCCATCATTAAATAATAAAGAACAGTGCTGAAATCTCACGGCAACAGTGTGTGCAATCAGGTGGTAGCCAGACACCGTACGGACGCTGATTTACAGCGACGGTTTTAGGGGGCAAAGAGATTTCTCTCTGCAAACACAGAAAGATGGATTTAATTTTGTAGCCTTAAAAAAAAAAAAAAAAAAAATCAACATGTAGATTTGGGTATATTTGCTAATCTTGCAATGAATTTTATCATTTGGGAGTTCTTGGCCAGAGCTTTGCGGTTTCTTAAATAATCCTAAGAGCCGAGGGAAAAGGATGAATGAAGTTTTTCAGTTACAGGACGTGGATTAATTTTAAAGCGCAGTTTCAAACTAAAAAGCAATTATTTTATCACAAAGCAAAACCCGATACCCACAAAAACACATCTGCAAACAGCAGTAACTTCAGCTTTAAGAAACTTTCTCATAGTAAAGCAGGCAACAGCTACAGACTGCCAATGATCAACACAAAAATAATAATATTAGCTCTTCTATAAAAGAAATCAAAGCTAATAGGAGTCAATTAAAAGATCACTGCAGACTCCCTTTGGGTTTGCATTTATGCACTACAACACTACTAAAAAATGAAAGGAAAAGCCACACAACTCTTTTCCATGTAGTGCCTGCCCAGTGTAATCCCCTCCATATAATTGCCAGAGTGAAATGAAAATATACAGATATAATAAATAATTTATAACAACACAGAACATACGAAACGTTAAGTGGCAGATGTTAACAGGAACAGTAGATTTTTTTCCATGTATTTTGTGAAAAATGTTGCAAGCCGCTGACAGAGAAGATGCAGAACAAATTTATCCTCTTCACTAATTGAATTCCCAGAGCTCTTTCTAAACAGAACGAGTTTGGTTTAGTTAAAAAGAAATCTCCAGCATTTTACACGTAGCTTAAAAAAAAATAAAAATAAAAAAGAGAGAAAGAAATTGTTCATACATGCATATACTTTAATGAACTGAAAATAAGTTGTAATTTAGAGTGAACTATTTACAATTCTAATTAAATCGCACTGCAACACAGGATTTCAAGATATTGATTTAACTCATCTAAAGCTACATGATGGACGATGCAGCTGCAGCAAACACAAACTCTAACCTCAAGCTCCAGAGGCTTCACACGCTGCAAGGACCCAAGTCTTACAACTAAATTTTGCTCCCAGTTTTTTTTTTAATCACTGTTTAAAAGACATAGCTGACATAATTTTTCCCCAACAGAATAATTTTGCATAGTTTTTGTATAGTTTGATACTTTTTCTTGGGGCAACTGCATTGGTTGTTTTAAGATAGGCACTAGCCACAAATTTCCAAAATGCATCTAAGTTTTCTTCCTCAAATTTCTCGAGTCCTGCTTTGGTTGAAAAGGGGGAATGAGAAACACGGAGGAAGGGAATAGCATTACTGAAGCAACCTCCCAGGTTGTTTTGCTCCGAGATAGGTAAATCAGCATTTTAAGAAGCTTTTCCATCAGAAATAACTAACTGAAATCACTTAGCACTAGGCAGCCTCGGAAGTTAGGCGAAACCTTTTATTTTCTAGCTTCTTATACAAGTTTTGCATCTCAAACTTGGCAAAATGAACTGTTTCCAGGTGTGCACAAAATGTCGAAGTAAATGGATGTTAGCAAAACCTCACGTGGAAAAACTGGTCCCCACGTTGTCAGAACCCACCAAGCCGCCCAAGCCACGCATCGGAGCCACCACCGTGTTTGCAGCCTCGCCTTGCCGACACCAACGTGTTTAGCGCTCCACTAATTTGCAGCCCTTAATAAAGGCAAACTTTGGCAAACGAGAGATTCCCAGCACGATTTTAACACGCGCCGACTTTTGCACACCGCATCCAGCGGGACTCCGAGCAGCGGGAGTTGCTCTTCCCAACAGGCGTTCGCGCCGGGAAACCTCGCGTGGTATACCTGTATCTTCTGGATGAAACCACCCGAAAATGGTCGGCATCCTATAGGAGCTTAAAGAAATGAGTTACCGGGAGGCTCGATCCTGCCAGCGACCATGCACGGAAATGTTGCTTTCTTTAGGCCACAGCACTGCCCGCAGCGGTCTGCGGGCTGACAGCTACTAAGCATTTAAAGCGCGGTCTTAAAACACGATGCATCACACCAAAAAAAGAAAAAAAGGATTTTTCCGTCTACCAGATCACTGAGTTTCCATAAAATCTCCCGCTGCATTGCCTTCGCTTTGCACAAGGCTGGCTTGCAAAACGCTAACACGGCCTTTCCGGGGATCAATTAGCGCTGTTGCAGAGGGGCCGACCTCTCCCCTCAGCAGGCAACGCTTAAGGCCAGAAATTATATTGATTTTTTTTTTTCTTTCCCCTGAGCTCGACTGCCTTCAGCCACACCGCTTGTCTAGAAAACGCTTTTTGCAGCTTGCCTGCTTCACTTAACCTTTGCTGGGCACACGGGCAAAGCCGTGCCAGGATCGGCTACCTGCAGAAATTCAAAAATTAACTTATTCTGGGAAAGGAGTAAAACCACACGCGGTGCAGCGGGCACGGTGAATCCCTCCACGGAGGGCTGGACTTTCGCTGCCCTCCCCAAAGCAACTTCAGCCACGTTTTGCAATGGGTTTGGAAGCTAAGCAGAAAGCACAAAAGCTTATTATCCCAACCGACATAAAAAGCAGGCTTAAGTCACGCTAATACAGGGCTGAAAACCCTGTTGGCAGTTAGCAAACAAGAGCTTATACCCCATGCCCACCACTTTAGAGCCCAAACAACGCTGTAACATCATTAAGGGTGATTTTTTTTTCCTATTATCTCCCATCCTAACCGAGAACAATTTTTCCAAGAGTCTCGTGCTGGAGATAATTCAAAATATCATTTCACCTCTCCATAACCAGGCACAGCTATGGCCAAAAGAGAGGAGCACCTTGCTTTCCCCTCCAAAAAAATGAAGTCAAATCAGCCAAGACGGACTGAAGAACCTAAAAAGTCACTACTATATTTTGCCAAACCAGGTCAGCTTTCATCAAAAGCACAGTGGCATCAGCACACAAAGTTATTTCAATAACTAGATCAAGCTCAACATTTGTGGTCACAGTTACTATTCTTTAAACCAACCCTTTTACATGCTTTCCCGGTCCAAGAAAGCAGGGAGATGCAAAAAATATTAAAAGTCATTTGGAAGAGATTAATAAAAGTTAAAGGAAACTGGAGAAAAGTGAGAACAGAGGGAAAGCTTTCCCTCCTACTAATTCACATGTATTTTAATATAAAGACATCATACATCGCAAGATGCATTTATAGAGCACCCGCTGAGAAGGGCGTATTTCTCCTCTTCTTCCAAGCTTCATTTTTCCTACTGAATCTAGACCCTGACTAAGCCAAACATTTTTTTTTTTTTTAAGTTATCTGAAAGGACCCCTAATGTTCTTAGGAGGACAAAGATGCTGAATAAACACCAGCTTGGTTTTTATTTACATTAATGTTTTAAATAGCTTTTAAGACATTGTAGGGACGGCAATTTTTATTTATAGCCGAGATTTTTGTGTGGCACGTTTTTAAACAAAGGCGAGAGAGGGGAGAAGCTCCGCGCGCCGCGCTCCATGGCAGGCAGACTTTGGAAAAGCGTATAATTTCAGAAGCAGAGCAACCAAATTATTAAACCAGCGTCGTATTCGCTCGCGCTATTTAATTCTCCTCTCCCTATTGTTAATGCTGAAATTCGGCTCGGCACGGCAGGCTTTGCTGGAGCAACACGCAACCCTGCTGCGAAATCTCCCGAAAGCATTTGCAGCAGCGCTACAATCCCAAGAATAAGGAATTAGAAAAACTGAGGTTTGACAGGCAGCGGATAACAAGGTGCAAACCCGGCAAAGTTCATGTAGGTAGAGCGAAAGCAAAGCAGCGCAGTGGAAGAAAAAACTCCTGACAGCTCTGACACATGGGACCTATTTTTCTCCTCGACGCACATGTAGTTCTCCTGCTCGTATAATGAGAGTTGCGCGCGTATCTTGGGGAGGAAAGATTACTCTGTACAGCAAAGCGTGCGGCCCGGCCCTTTGCAAATTTTACATCAAAGAAAGTCTAAAGATGTTTTGGTAACTTTTGAGGTGACTAACCTGTTTGCAAAGGTGTTAGGTCACTTTAAAGCAGAAAAAGGCAAATGTTTGTTAAGTCTCACAGCATGTCTAATGCCTCAAATCCATCACTTGTCCACCCCAAAGATAACTGCGCAGACGCCGGCACCCAAAGCAACGGCTACATCAATCCGGCACGACGCCGGGACAAAAGGATGGATTGCAAAAAGTGAGATTGCAGTGATTAAAAAGCATTGTGGAATGGCCAAATCACTCAAATGCCTCCATTTTATGTCATCGATGTATTACTTTGGGAATGGAAACAATAAAAAACTTGTCAGTCCAGGCCAACAACACTAGCTTCAAAGGAGAGTAATTGAAACTCAACAGCAGATTAGCTGCGATTAAAATATGTATGTAAAACTGCACGGAGGTTCAAGCATTAAAACAATTTCTGATATTAAGAACATGTGCTTAATAATTCTGCAATTTGACTTTTTCTCTTTTATCCAGACAGCAGTTATAATGTTCAAATTTCAAAATATCTGGGGAACATGCTCTTCTGGATTTTAGGCACTGCTTTTCTTCTCTAACGAGAGAGAAAGCCCCTCGTCTGGCTTGCAGACGAGAGCAGGAGGCCGTGCCGAACACGGGCCACCTTGCCCGCGGGGCATGCAGAAGCCTCCGTCCAGCCCCAAGATCGCCACTGCGAACATACTTTCCACTGCTTAAGTTGCAGGCTATTATTTTCCGTGCTGCTTTTCGGAGCATGAGGTTTGTCGGGTTCTTAAAACCCACCCTTACGGGCTGCCCTGACACATGTTGCACAAAAACGGGCCCTAATCTCCTTTCACATGCAACGGCGTCGCTTTTGGGGAGGTGAAGACATCTGTGGCACATACAGAACACAATCGGGATTCCTGCAGGGCCCCGCCGTGCTCTGAAACCGTATCCGAAAGGGGAATTGGCTTTTCATGTCTGTTGCTCGATAGCCGTGAAACCCTTCTGAGACACCACCCGCTCCTCGGAAAACTTCAGCTGGTGCTTTCCCAAACGCGCGCTCCTCGTGCACAAGATGCCTCTCGGACGAAGCGGGGCGAAGGCGATGGCTTTGCAAGCTTCCCAAAGCCCATCGGGGTTTTCATCCACGGCTTCCAAGGGGAACATGCGCCCAGAGTTAAAGAGACTCGGGGCTGGCAGAGGTGTCAAAGATGGACATCCAGCTTCGAGCCAGCCAGCTAAAACCCCAAACCAGAAGCCGCTCTTTTTGAACCAGTTTCTACAAACCTGAATCAGGAGGAAAAACGCAATCTGCAGCTTTTTACCACAGGAAGGCTGTTGGGACGCTTGATGTTAAAATCTTAATTCTCAATAAACTTTGAACGTGAGGCTGGAGAGAAGGCTCCATCTTCTAGCCAACAGCTACAAAGCCTGCTCCCAGAATATGTGCTTATATGGAACATAGCTGGCCTTGATTAAATGTGATTGCTGTTTATTTTAGAGATGTCAAAACCAGAAGTTTTAATACCGCTTTGTAAGTTATAAGATGCATCTTTTACTTGAACTGAAAATGGAATAATGCCATACTCTTTAAAGAACGTCTGTTTAGGCTTTTTTTAAAGTTAATCCTTAGGAACATTTATCAGCTCAAATGTAATTTTGTCATCCTTAATAAATAATGCTTCCCAGGGGAGGAAAAAAAAATCAGCAAGGGAAAAATAAACCCCCTGCGATGAGCAACACGCGGTAGATAATTGCCAGCTTGCCAAGAGCGTATGAGCTGCGTTTTTAAAAGTCTATTAAAATTTGAAGCAAATTCATTCACGAAGTAATTAGTAACAAGAAAATTAAATAAACACATTCACTTTACCATTCCCTATACTCACCCCCTGCAAAGTTTTCTGGGAAAACGGTTTGATTTTCTCATTGGAAATTACAGCAAAGCAAGCAAAGAGGCACCAAAGAACCAGTTTCCCTATCAAAACCCCTCATACACGTGTGTGTGCGTGCACATCCATCACGGCATCCAGGTAATTCCTTTCCGGACTCACTCCTTCGCTTTGTGCTTTTAAATTCCAAGAATTATTTTAAGAATCCTCCTCCTGCCAAACCACTTTTAATGCCAGTCACATGTTAATAAACCTAAGGGCTTCAGCCCACAGCCATCAAGCCAAGGCGTGAACAAGCACAGGTAAAGAAAGAAAATAAATAATTAAAAGTGGTAATAGCTTCTTAAAACTGCAAGGTGTTCAGAAGGATTTGTTTCAAAAGCATCCTCAGCCATTTTGGATTTCAGTGGCGAACCATGCTCACAAAATTACTTTACAGTCCTGAAAAATTTGAAATAAAAAGAAAATTCTATAATATCTCCAGTTTGTAGAAGAGATGGGAGGAGTTCATTTTGCCACAAAATATGAAAAGTCAGGACCGGGTCCAAAACTACCCCCCAAGAGCCAAGCGCCAGGCCAGAGGGATCAGGTTGGATGCTGGCGGTGACTCCAACGGCCCCCCAAAATCCCTGCTTTGCAAAAGTGCCCAGAGCCGTGTTTCCAAGCACATCAGCTGTGATATCTTCAGATGTGATTTATCCTCCCAGCCCAGACAGCTCCTCTATCATTCAGGGCACCAGATCCGGAGGAAAGCGATGGGCTGCACTCAGCATCCTGGTCCTGGGGTGGGGAAGTGAAATCTGCTCCCGCATCCCCCCGTTCGCCCCCCGTCCCTGGAAACTCGGGCTCACGTAGCACGAGCACGGGCTCCTAACAGCACACACACAAACCTAAGGCCCCACTTAAATCCTGTTTCAGGATGGCGCCGCTCCTCATTAAATGACGAAATTCCTAAATATTTGTAAAGCAAAATTCCTAAGGATTTAACAAAATAGGCCAATACAAGCAAAGAGCTTAAAACAGATATACACAAGGGGGTCTTTCTTCCATCCACCCTACACCCCTGCTGTTGTGAAGAAGCAGGAATGGGTAACCTGGTCCTCATCTAAAATCAGGCGCTTCCCCAGCGAGCATCCACCCGAAGCAGGACAGCAGCTGCCTATGCAATTCGTCTTTAGGTGCATCTTTTATGCGCAAAATTTTTCCAACTCTCTCCTAAGAAAATGAACTTTGTAGACGTGTCGGAGGACAGATGAAGGATCGGCCTCTTCTAAAGCTAATCATGGTTACGCACTTTGTTCTGCATGCACCTACCCATTGGCAAAGATTTTGCCGCTATCGTTTCTCCCAGGAGCCTTGAAAGCACATACCGCGATTGCACGAAGCTGGCCACCCAAAAAACGAGAGTTTAATAAAACAATAGTATGAATAGTTGGCTCTTAGGAAAGCAACAGACGGCTTTGTATAAGATAACAGCCAAAGCTTAGGAAACTGAGAAAATGTTAGCATATGTGAGAATGGGCAATTCCAAACACCAAAAAAAAAAAAAAAAAAAAAAGAAAGAAAAAAACCCAAACCAAAAAAACAACAAAGAAGGAAACATGCCACAAAGGAATATTTGCCAGTAAGGTCTAAATATAACTTTGAGAGTGCCACGTAGTAACACTGTTAACTTGAATTAGCAGTTGATGCCAACAAGCAGTAAAGATAATTGTGCACAAATGTGCACACGGACACACACACACGGACACCGGCAGCAAGGTGTAGGAAGACACCAAGGTTAGCAATAACAGCCAGAGAAAGACAGAAAAGCCCATCCGTTAAGAAGTGCAAGTCTGGAATAACCTTCACAATGTTGAAAATAAAGTCACCTTACCAAGTCACTGTCTACATTAAAAAAAGACTTTTACAATTATCTTCCTAATAACACCTAATTTAATACCGCTCACTTTTCTGAATAGGTATTACGTCCTACGTTCTAAGTACTTCTGCTCAGGTATCGACTTTAATGCCTCCTAGCTGGAGCAATGAAGTTATGGCCCTTCTTCTGGCATTCAGAGGGTTTCCAGCAGCACGGGACAAAGCTTAAGCAATAGAAGTAGATTTGCACCAAAACAGCAATTGCCAATTTTGAAAAGCAATGTCAAAATACCTTTATTTTACGAAATATATTGGAAAAAATAAAAAAAGAAAGGACATTAGAGCAATTCTTGAAATGCTCAGCAGACCTCCAGAGGTGCCCATGTCCACTGTGTGGACAACCCACCCCCAGGGCACGAGCAGCCCCGCTCCGGGAAGCCCCCCTGAACGCCGCGGGTACCTCACGCAGGGCAACGTTTGCCAGATCTATATTGCAGGGAACACAAGAAAACCAGCATCTTCTAACATTTCATTCAGCCAAGATTTCCCAACTATCGCAATCATTTCTCAGCCTACCACCTTCTACAACCGAGATTTTGATCCTAAGTCGTTTTGACGGAGCCCTTTTAAAGCTAGCCATGGCAGAAAAAACGGGGAAGCCAGTCCGACTTACACTCAGGCACTGCAAAATCTGGGCTATAGGCTTTTTTGTCTTTGCGGTTTACTGCTATAATTCAAAAACCACACACAGCGCCGAAGACTTAGCTCGCTATTAGAAACGCAACTTTGGAAGAAATTAAACACACTCATGGGAAGGCGAGGCGACCTTTCATGTGGCTTTCCGCAGACTGCTTCGGCGCTGCCGAAAAATAAGAGGCTACACAGTAGTGGGTTGCTATTAAAGCAACCTCGAGCGGGACTTGGGTCGACTGTCTGACATCCAGTGACGTGGACAGAAAACACATGTAGCATGAAATCATGTCCCGATTTCCTGCCGGAATGCAGCGTGACTTCTCCGGCCGAGGCGCAGACGCACCCACCATCGTACGGATGCAGACGTCCCCGTTCCCGGCAGCCAAGGATGTGAGAGCTTTCCCAGCAAGCCTTTCAGTTCCATCTTTCTTACTATTCCAGTTATTTATTACATTACAGAAAAACCCATTTATTTTACAGGACCCTGTGTTCTCTACAGTGAACGTAGCATTACTTGGATAATAAATACTACATGCATTAAGAGACCATAAGTTTGTGACATAAAGCGGAACCGTTCGGATTTTCATAGCAAGAGAGAACTGGGTGTTTCCTGGGCATAAAAATACACACGCCACAAAAATACTGTTTTGCAATTAAACAAAATCGTGCTCAGCTATTTCTGGCAATTACCACACAGCGCCCTCAAGTTTTCTATCTTCGTGGACAGACAATGATTTAATTCACGTTTTAATTATGCTACAGAGAGATTATTATTCTATAAGAGATAAACAGCATTGAGCCAGTTAAAAGTTATTGCACGGTGTTATAAAGTTACCGAGACACCCTGCTAATACAGTCCCTTTCTTTTCCAACATCTCTCTCTCCTCTACTAATGCAAGAAAGACCTACACAGGCAAATGGAAAATGCAGCGACATGCTTCTCGAGTGGAAACCAAAATTGGCTACGCACCAAGCACATCCCTATTCAGAGATGTTAAAAAAAAAAAAAAATCAAATTAAGCTGACTGTCTCCTAGCACTTTTGATTACTCCAGTTATAAAATGAAAGACATTCCCGTGTTAGCAGCAATGCCAATGGGTGGTGGATTAAATACGCTTTCACTATAAGATGTCTTCTTTCGAGGTTCATTGCCTGCCTATTTTCCAGTAGTACATAGCAATATTCATAGTTTCAGCTCCCTAGGATAAATCCTACCCCTGTTAAAGACGGTAGAAAAACTACCATTGATTTCTGTCCAAATAGGTTTGGTAAAGAAAATGCAACAACAAGGAATTAATATGCTACAAGGGAGTATAGTACTGTACGAAGCATAATTAATCCTTAAACATCCAGAAATTAATCATTTTCTAAGTACTCAGTCACATGATACAATCAAATATATCAGTGAATATTTTTTATTTAAATCTTATTTTGCTAATCAAAGTCATTGCTGTGGTTTTCTTCGCAACACGCCTAACAGCTTCGGAAAGCTCAGCAGAAACACCGCTGTTCAAACCATGCAGCACAGCCAGCATCAGAATTTACCTTTTCAGGTAAATTAACGCTGTTTCTAAAATACTGCGATATTTGCTGGCGGAAAGCTGTAGGAGAATTAGGACAGGCCTGTAAAGGCACGGAGGCAATTAGTTCAGACAGCATGCTCCTAAAATTATGAAGAAGCCCCCCAAATTATTAGCAAAACCCGTGCGTGCGGAGGGCATGCGAGACCCGCTCCCCCCCAGACAGCCCAGCACAGCTGTACGAGCAAAAGGCCAATTAGAGGAACATTAACCTCTAACCAAAAATATAACAGTAGTTTAAATTAGTCAAGAGAGGCAGCACAGAATGTTATTCCAAACTCCTTTTCCTACGCAGGCTTCCTTAAAGCATTATCCGTTCATTTTTGTTTTACGAGGGCAACGCTACCCATAAAACTAGCGGTTTGGAGGTTAGCACATGGCTGACTTGGAGAAACAATGTTTTCACAGGAATGTAAAAAAGGAAAAAAAAAAAAAAAAAAAGAAAGAAAGAAAAAAAGCACCAA
The DNA here is from genome assembly GCF_036370855.1 of Dromaius novaehollandiae. Taxonomy (NCBI): domain Eukaryota; kingdom Metazoa; phylum Chordata; class Aves; order Casuariiformes; family Dromaiidae; genus Dromaius; species Dromaius novaehollandiae. Next base: position 3,784,992 of record NC_088115.1, on the reverse strand, counting down.
AAGCCAGACTATACGATCTCCGAGATACATTTCATACACTGTAAAAGCTATGGTGACAATGCAGACTTAAGACAGGAATCACTTTCGATTGCATCCGATCTGTCCATACGGATATGCATATATTTATTTATCATAGCTTGTTGCACATTCCTAACCCTCGGTCCTACAATATTGAAATCCAGAGGGGAAAATTTCCAAGGCCACATTCAAAGGACAGCCAGCACTCCCATAAACGCTCAAACACAGGGTTTACCCTCAAGCTTCCCTGCGAACAGGCAACGCTTTACTGCGACACAGCACTGAAAGGAGCACTGGCACGGAAGGAAACTTTGGAATAAGCTTGAAAGGGAGATGAAATAGCAAAACGCACCCAAGTTAAGTTGCTTAAAATAATAAGCAAACCGGTAAGGGATGCACAAAGTATTGAGAGCAGGGGAAGGAAAAAAATAACAGCAATGAATCAACCAAAGTGCCTCCTATTAACAGCAGCACCCCGTTGTAGGCGTTTTTATAATTGATGCTGAATTAGCGTTTACTATCCCAGCGAGGCTCCTACGCGGCAGACGCTGTAACGGGGGCGGCTCGATGGTTTCGCCTCGTCTCGGAGGTGTAACAAATCCGATTTAGCAAGCGGCAGGGCCGCGGGCTGCCCGGGCGAGCGGGGCACCCAGCCCTTGCCCTCCGCTGGCATGGCAGCCCCCAAACCCGCGCTCATTCGGTATTCGCCGGGAGTCCGGCGACGGCGCTTAACGCGATTAGCGCTGCTGTCTGCCCGACTTCGGTGCTGGCGTGTGTTAGCGGCTGAAAGCGGAGGGGACGTCTGCCGCTACCCAGAACATTCGATCTGAAGGCTGCTCCCAGGGCAGAGGATAAAGACGAAGCCTTTTCACAAGCGGCATAAAGGAAATGCCAGCACTCTTGCACAAGCTCCTACCAGTACAGCTCCGAGCTGTTTTCTGTGTTTTAGGGGATTTGGGGGTTTTTTTGTCTTTTTTTTGCTTTGCTCTCCATTACCAGCAGCAACAAAAACTACCTTCCTGCAACGCGACTTGTATGAAAAGTATTTCCCAGCTATGGGAACGTTAGACTACCTAAGCCCGAGCTAGCGTCCTTCTCTAACTCCCGATTTAGTCCTCTCAAAATATTTTGATAATAGCTGTCAACATTTGGGTTCTGCAATGTAGTAACTGGGGGAAAAAAAAATTATTCAGTGAACGGCTTGAAAATATTTACTTTGAGCAACAGATTAAAAATATATAGAAAATACAAAAATTATTCTGACAGTGTTTGGGGGATTTATTGGTATATTTGCCAACAGGATCATTTTAAATGTCTGTCAAAGGCACTTTTTATTCACATGCATTTGCTTGCAATGAATTGATCTGAAGATGAAGCTACATGTTAAGCCGCACTTGTGAGAAACAAAATCCTACCCACGTCCCACAAACAGCTCATCCTCCGAGTTTTGAAGCTGCGACCTGCAGAAAGGTGGGCCAAAGCCGCAGCCAGTGATCTCAAAATCAAACGTCAAAGGGAAAACTTGGGATTTCGGAATTGTTTTAAAACAGTGGAAGAAAACGCTTCAAAAAAAAGCTAGTTTTATTAATTGCAGCCAGGATCCTTACAAAATGCCTAGCCAGCTTGGGCCAGCACTATCTCACGAGCTATCTGCAGCGCTGAGCCCCGCGTTGACGAGCTCCGCTGCGTGGAGGTTCATTGCAGCTTCCCAAGGACCACCCAGGAGGACAACCCGATGCAGTAACTCTCCTCCAGCAGCATCAGCTATGAGGGGATACGTAAACTGAACACAATGACTGAGTATCGAACCACTTGCCAATAATTCAATGTAGAAAGCCATGCACTACAAGGTGACACACAAAAAATACTCACTGCTCAGCAGAACATCGTAGCGATGTTGTTAGTCCACAACGTCTCTGCTACGCTGCTCCATCCAGCAAATCTTTTTTTTGTCCCAGCTCAAATGTTCTTTGATAAAATTATTATTCCAGAACAAGAAAGAAACTTGTAAGTTATAGGAATAAAACCATTTCCATGCCTTTGGATAGCAGTAAAGTTACTTTCTAGCTGCTATAAATTTCCAAACATTTTTGCATCAGCACACACAGGAAAACAACGCACAGTAAGCACTTCCAGCTCTACATGGTATTTTTTCTCTGTTTTCACTGCATCTGTTTTAAAAAAATCACAGAAGCCTTACTGTCGAAAGCTATCACCCAGGCGAGCACCCTGCTCTCTTTGGTTACTTTTCTAACACCCGCTCATGTGGAAGCACCTTTAACGGCTCTTCAGTCCGATAAACGGGCTATTCCCTCTCTGTGCTCTACGGCACTCGGAGGCGAACGCGCAATTCTCCAATCTGGCCCGTTTATGCCAGCAGAAATGCAGGATTGGGCCATCATGCATCCACACTACCTGCAGCTGTTACTTCGGAGCGGAAAGATTAAGATTTCAGCAAGCGGGTACGTCCCACGTCCCGCTGCCGGGCGCTGCAGGAGAGCGAGCCGCAGAAGCGCGGCAAGCGCCCGATCGGGTAGCGCGAGGAAAGGAGTCACGGACCCATATGGTTTGACTTAACATGAACAGATTAAAGGTATTTTGACTTGTTCAACAGTGAAATTGCGTGCACCTGTTAGACACGTATTAGTAGCACCTACAGCTTACGGCAGGCCCAAGGACGCTGGCCGGGGGACGTAAAACTCGAGCAGATTACGTTTCAAACTCTTAGCACTGGAACAGAGTCCATTTATTCATCAATTTCACAGTTTCCTCAAAATAAACCATTTACATTAAAATAATTCCACCTAATATGCCATAAAAATAACATTTAAATACTCAAATTTATACCTTTTTTATATATATAAATTGCACAATTAATTTTATGATCTGTGTAAAAATAACTTATCGGCCTCCAGGTTGTATCATGTATTTTCTACTTTTTTTTTTCAGGGCCAGACTGTCCGAGCCATGAGAGAAAAAGCTGCTGCCCCGTTAATAGCTGTAATTTCAGTAATTAGCCATAACAACCATAGCCGGTATATCTAGCGTGTCTAAACTTTTTGATGCATTAATTATTTTTGCTTTGACAGACTTCAGCTGCTCTCCACCATATATGCTTTTTCTCCCGAGAAAAAGGCTGCTCCTTTGCTTCAGAGACTCGCCTGAAACCGGAGAGATTCAGCTTCAGTTTTGGTCCCTAGCATTTAATCTCGGTCCGTGTCAGTTCTCCCTCTGTAAAACGAAGAAATAAAGGAGCATTGTGAACATATACGTGTTTAAAGACGTATCAGGGACACCTACGTACAGAAGACAGGTAGTTACATCACGTCCCTAAAGTTTTCTTTGCCCTTAGGTCGCTGCAGAATAGCAGATGAGAGTTGTTGGGAAACAGAACACGTTTTATTGGAGCAAATGATATAGTTTGGGGGTAGGAAAAAAAAAACACAAAAAGACAAGCTTTTGCACACACCAGTGATCCTCTAGATCGGAAACAGATGCAACCGTTAAGCTGCGTTGGGGTAGGGGAGGAGCCACTTTCTCTTTTGAGCCTAATGAGAAAAGTAAGGGATGACAAAACGACTACAGCACGGCTCCCGAGCCCAGCTAAAGCGTATATGCATTTTTTCCACCAAATAATAAACATCCCTGAACAGGCACCAACAACAGAGGGACGCAGGACAAAGCCTGATTTCAGAAGCGTAAGCCCTCTTTCTACGCAGAAACATGGAGCGAATTTTTGAGGGGATTTAAAGGAGTTGAGCATCTAAGCGTCGCTCAGCTTAGTGTCTCAGGAATCCCAAGCCTCCTCCTGCCTCCCGCTCAGCTCCGCTTCTGCTGGCCTCGTGACCACGGTTTAAGAACGATATTCTCACTCGTGTGCACAGGAACTTGAATGATTCGAGCCACAAAAGCATGGAGCGGCTCTCCTTGGGGTCTGGCTGCACAAAGTTACCTGCATCTCCTGCGGCAGACCCCGGCTCATGCCCATCAGCTCAAACCGCACGTGCTTTATCTCTGTAAATCAGAGCTCTTGCCAATGTTTCTAAATAAAGAACGCAGGGCATGCAAGTGCGAGACTCCTAGTAAAGCTGTTTCTACCTTGAAAATACCTGGTTTCTAATGCAAAAACACACAAACTTGCACAACCTTCCTAAATTCCTTTGCAATAGATAAGAAAGGTAGGGACCTCCAAACGGGATTCCCAGCCTGTTGAGCTGGGACCCACGTAAGCGAGCTAGTATGAAAGGCTAAAGCAGGGGTCTTTCTGCAGTCATTTTCCTCTCAGGCTCTGAAGGGTCTCCGTGGATTATAAAGTAGTACCTGCACCAGCCTGACAGGCACTGCCAGGAATCCTATCCTAGGTGACATGCTCATGACATCCCTTTCCAAAGATGCCACTTTTTTCTTTTTTTCCGCATGACAAAAAGGCTGTGGTGGTTGCAGTGACCTCCCCCTCCTTTGTAACAGCAGCTCCACACTTCGTAGCAGGGAGACTCAAGCTCTAATTCCACCTTTAAAAGACGGTTGATGTGCTTCACAACAAATAAGATCTCCTCTCTCAGGTGAGGCCCCTAACCTCTGGACAGCAGGACTATGCATCCTCCTCCTACCTTCCTGGCCTCATGAACCCTTCCTCTGTCAACGTGTCTCAGTTTCCACAGGAGGAATGAGTGTTTTCACCCAAGAGGAGGACGTGGTCAGATGGAGAGGTCCCCTGCCTTTCACCTCAAGCTGTTCAGAGTATTAAGGGTGGAGGCTGACTGTGAAGAATTGCAGAAGTACCTTAAAATACCACGTGACTAGATATCAAATGGTAGATGAAAGTCAATATGTATGGGTAAATGTAAACATTATGCGTTACCCTTGGAAAAGAAACCAATGCGCTGACTGTTTTCCCTCAGGAATGCTATCACGGGGTAGTAATAGATAGGTCTACGAAAGACTCAGCGTGCATTCAGAAATTATTTAGAAAAAAAGAAAACCAAAAGCTAGAGGCACTGTACCAGAGACAGCGATTGCTGTGATTGATTACTGTCCCCAGAGCTCTTGTCTAATTTTAATTACATTAAGGACTTGATTAATCAAATTCGCTGTTCTCAGTCCTACTCACTCACTAACCGTGTACGTACACATGCGTGTTGAGGGAGGGACCGTGACCTACACATACAGTGCCACTGTATAAATAAATCCCTGGTGTGTCTATACTCGCAACACAGAATGCAGTTTGGGTCCCTTTTTCTCAAAGGGGGGACAGCAAAGCTTGCAAAGAAACAGGAATTGCAAGTTCTGTCCTGTTGGACAAATTCACGGAGGAAATACTTGATAAATATAAAGATATCATCTCTGCCTCAAGAAGTCCCTGAAATAAAACTTGCTGGAGGCTGGAAGAGTATTCTGGAGTCTTATCCCTTCATGCCTGTGCTGGTCTTCACCCAAGTTATCTTTTGCTATTGATTTTCACCTACCAAAGCAAAACACCTTTTTCCTGCTGCATACCAGAAAGTTGTGGTGAGGAGAGACAGGCCCAGGGAATGCTCAAGGGGACAAGGAAATGGAGAAGGCAAAATTCAAAAATGCAAAGAAATGGGGAAAAATCGAGGGGGGCACTGACCATGGCTTTCACCACGAGCACCCACCAGCTGCTGAAGGCATCCACGGAGCTCCTAGGTCCTGCCCAGGAGTGCTCTGCCTGGAGATGGGACAAGGTGGGGGAAGAGAAATAGGTCTCAGTTACCAGGACCTCCCATGTCAGACATCCCCTTCCCAGCCCTGTGGATAAGCCAACTGGGTCCGGGCCAGGAGAAGATTAATGAGGAGGCCCTGTGACCTGGTGGGGCCTCAGACAGGCCAGGCACCGATGAATCCTGCTGCAGAGGAACCCTGTTAGAAAGCCCTTTGGCTTGACCCAGGATGACCATTATTATGTCAGGAGCCTAAGAAAATAAAGCTTGTCGTGATTTTAAGTAAATGGAAAAGGATGTTTTCAGTTTCTTGTAAAAATGCCGCTTGCATACAATTTTGAACAAGAACTCAAAAGTTGCACTTGAGTTGGGCTTTCTCACATTTTTCTTCGGGAACTTTTAGCAAGTCAGTCTCGCCGCGTCCCATTTCCCACCTGGGCAGATGATACATCGTCAGCTTCAGGGATGTTCTGTGGGCGCTTGAATTAATGCTAGTGACATCTCAAGCCATAAAAATAGACTTATGGACATATATCTGAGCTCTCTGCACCCTGCTATCACAACCCATTTTGAACAATTCAGCAGTCTGGAATCCATATATGCTGCATGAGATTGAATGCCCTCCAATATAAAAGTGTATTCATAAATAAGTCAGAACCCATCACAATTAAGCTACTTTCAGTATTCAAGATCATAATCAAAATCAAACAGATGATTTACTCTGAGGATTTCAAATGACATCTGCTGAAATAAAAGTATAGTTTAGAAAAAGACTGTAAAAAGATGACTACGTTATTATCAATAACTTTTACATCTGTCATTAATTTTCACTTGGTTTTATCTGCTCTCCTAGTCTGCATCCAATTTCACATTGACTTGTGTTTTATTACAATCCCAATGCGGATCCCATCAACTGAAAAGACTAATAATTGCCTATGAAATGCCTAGGAAATGCAGTAAATAGTAAGGACATTGTTTTCCTTTAATTAGCAAAAACTTAAGAGTGTCCAAGTGACTCGCAAAAAGCAACATAAATGCTCTTTAAACTTTGTCTTTCCAGAATGTAAAAGAGGTTGCAAATGCATACGTATTAACCAGAATTTTTCTCTAAACCCTGGAAAGGGTTAATTAAATTACACTTCTTGAACTGGTTAGTGAATGACATTGAAATGGCACAGAAACATTTTCTGACATAGCGTACCCTAGACAAACTTCCCCCAGTGACCATAATTTAAGGCTACTTTTTAAAGAGCCTTTTAAAGCTCGCTGTTACAGAGAATTGCTGAGGCTGTAACAGTATCTCTCTTGCCTTCCTCCCCTGAAAATATACCAAACTCAAAGTATACATTTAACACCCAAGGGTCCTACTTGTCTTTAAGGAATTTTTATAAAGTAGATGGTTACCTCAGGCTATTTAAGTACTTTGTAGTAAGACATCAATGACATGTATAGAGATATTCCTTTGATCATTACACCGTCGGAGAAAAAGGGAAAAAAAACCCCAAACCCTAAATCTTCACCATATAAATTTACACTTGGAACTCAACTACGTAAGAATCATCATTCTACAAAACCACAATAGCATCCAATTTATGCCCTGTGTTCTTGCTAATATGATATCCTTTGATACGCTGGAGGATGAAAAATGAATACATTTTACTACAAAGATGAGTGGTGAACAAAGCCCTTTTTAATTTTGGTTTTCCATTGAAGAACAAAAAAAAATGAAACATTAAAGGGAGAAAGCAATAGTTAGGCCAATTATTAAACAAAACCAATGATAAATGAATGGAACTGAGATTCTCTTTGGTAATTTCTAGCAACATAAACAAATTTCTAGCAACAAATATTTCAAAACATTTTTCTCTGTTTTGTTTCAATTCAATTCAAATTACGATATAATGTGAGGGAGATTTTAAACCGGTTTCATGCACACTTCCTGTACAGTAGATACGGTACTGTCTTCCTTCAGCTGTGTAATAAAGTCTCAAAAAAACAAGTTACAGAAGTTTTAAGGACTGCTCTTGAAGAGCAAGAGGATGTGAACATCTGTGAAAAACAAGTGCAGAAAGACGACAGAGATATGCAGATAAATCATTAGTTATATTAAGATACGAAACAGGCACCCAAAGAATGGCATAAAATGTAAATGAACTTTGGGATCTGGTCTCTTAATTTGACAGCTGTTTGACAACTGCAAAATGGAAAACTGACCTCAGACAACTGTGTATAAATGAGACTATTAAGCAGAAGAATTTCACATGGAATGATACAATATACACTGCAGTAACTCCTCGCATGGGAATAGATGAATGCGGGCTGGAATTTTTATTGTCTTTGAAGGTGGTGATGTTAAAAAGACTTGAATTTCACAAAGAAGAGCTCTATGCTACATTATCACAATTAATGGCACTTTCTGAAATACGACGACTGTCGCGTACAGAAGGGCACTTGCACAAAACTAGGAGACATTAAAAAAAAGGCACCAGATAGAGCATCTCTAGAGACACAGATGAGAACAAAACGTCTTCTGCTTCAGGACTGCCAATTTGAAGCCAGAAAAGGTCTGCAGTGACTAAGTCCTGGGGTGGCTTATTTGAGGTTTGCTTTGAGAGTTACAGGTTGCCACAATTACACATGGAAATGTCCATCACCAAAGAAGCACTGCAGCAAACACGGACATTGATCCTTGGTGAAAGCAGCTAAAGGAAATATTCTGTGATTTTCACCCCTATGGAGGAACCTTCTCAGCAGCACGGTGGCGAGGCAACAAGATGGAAACGTCTACTGTGACTGACTGAAGCACAGTTTAAAGCTCATACTCTCACCCCTAATAGAAAATTAAGTAGAAAACAGGGAGAATGCCTACTTCTAGATGTAACCAGCCATTTATTCTCATAGTTCTGCTCCAGATCCCACTGAAACAGCAGCAGATCTTCCAAGAGCATCCCCAAGCACTACTTCTGCACATTGTCTAGCAGCGCAAAGAGCTATTTGTGATAAATTTGTTTCATTCCAAAACAGTTAAATACTCTGCTGTTTCTTTTATTTCTCTCTTAGGGACAAATACTTAAAATCAGCCTTGCCTATCTTTGTTTGGTTAACCACAAAAAAACAGAGGTCATGCAACCTGCAACAGAAGAAGCAAAAAAAGTCCCTTGCCTTGCAAAACAAGGGCCCTTAACCTGCAGTGAAATCCGGGCTTAAAAGCAAAGATCACATCTCACCAGGCACCAAAAAAAACAGCAATAGCAGCAGTAGAAGCAAATGCAGCTTTTGGGGGTCAAGTGAAATCTAAGGGTGGATTTTTGGATAAGAAAGCAATTTGTTGTGGAGCTCCTTTAATTTTCAGTAGCTTTGCTGCTTAAAATCTCATCTTCAGCTCTATGTCTCAGTGCTGTTCAAGTTGTTAGCAACAGAAACAAAACTGAAAAACAAACATGAGCACCATCGCCAAAGCTTTTATCAACCAAACCTCCGGTAGCAAGGAAGCCCATAGTTTAATTACACATTGTGTGAAGAACACACTCCTTTTGCTGGTTTTTAAACTTGCCTTTTGCTGGGACCCCTCATGCTTGTACTGAGACAGACAGAAAACAATCATTTCCGAGCCCTCTTCTCACTGCCGGTCGTGCTTTACTTTCTTCACACTCTGCTTCATTGCCACCTACCTACTGCTATTCAGAAACCAATTCTGGCCTTGTATCAATACCTCCAATATATCCCTATACAATCCTGGCATAAAACCAGCTCTTGAAGGCAAAGGTGACTAGTCTGTAGATATCATCAGAGCTGAGGTACCACATCTGCATGACAACCTGCAGAAAGTTTGTATTTGAGAGGTTATCCATGCTCTCCAACTGTAGCGGTACTTCTAATAAAATATTTTAGCTCTCCCTACAGAATCTGCCCCTCTCATAAGTATCTGCGTCACCTCTTGGCCCCACTTCAGAAGAAACTTTAGGAACATCCAAATCAGGAGGGAGTTAAAGTCACTCATCATCTTAGAAAGGAGGCCCGGATGATTTCCACCAGGAACGGTCCTCACTCTGAAGACTTTAATTGAGGATGAAGAATGTGAATCCGACACACAGATCACAGCTTAAAACTTTCCTACTACAGCTGAAATTCTGCCAGAGGATATTCTGCATTTGTCCCTTCCAGACACTGCTCTGCTACTTATCCACAAACTAACATGTACATTCCTCGGAGTGAGAAAAACTGAACTGTCACCAAGTGGAGACAGCCAGGATTAACCAGGCTGTCCACCACCCCACACGCTTCCGCTGTCAGGAAGCTGCTGAAAACTACGATAGAAACACATAAAGAAAAGAGCTGTAACCATCACAAGCAGTAAGTTAAACATGGCAGAGTCCTTAATTTCATCGCGACTTTGTTTTCTACTACCAGTTCAGTTGCCTTGCTGTCTAAGACCATTTCCCATAAACATTTTTACAAAGGATGCTCTTCAAAGACAGTATCTTGGTTTTATTGCCTTTTAATAAACATGAGCCTTATTCTAAGGCTTAATGCATCTTGTAAAAGATTATTATTTTAAAAAGCATCTAATTCCAGAACATAAAAATCAGTCTAAAGCAGAATCTTTCAGCTTACTTTCAAATGCCATCACCTTTATGATACTCTCTGAAGTTAAAACAGATTGTCATGTCTCTGTTAGTAGCATCAACATAAATCTCAACTGTAATAAGAAACAAGTCTTAAAAAGAGGATTACAGAAACAGATTTTCATCTGCTAGAGGTCTGTTTTACTTCAAAAAATTTACATAATTTGTATACAGAAAGAGTTAGCCTTTAGAGTGACCTGAGAATACCAAACCTCAAAGATTTGCAAATGTTTGGTTTAAAGTCAAAGCTTTTATTATTAGGTTGGTACAACCTTTATATTTCCAGACACATGTCCTATTTTATTTCTTGTCCTAGTTTAATGGTACTTTCAACATGTATTGTGCTTTTTAATCTGAGTGATGCACCTAATGATTTTGGTATTGAAAACTAACCTCTTACTTCAGTTTCCATACAGATGTCATAAAAAAGCAGAAGAAATGGATTACTGCCCAGACCTGTGGTTTACACATTCGTTAAACAGCTTATGCTTAGAATCCTCTTAAAAAGTCACTTAGTGGTACATGGATATTCGATACTACAAATAAAAATTTTTTTTTATAAGACTTTACTACAACTGTCAATTCATACCAGCATCATAATCCTACCAGGCATACTGCTCACTTTTTGGTGCAACATGGATGGCCATTTCCCAACAGAATACAAGGCACCATGGAGCAATATATATTCTACACCTTCACAAAGAGTGTGTCTGAAGCCTGTCTACTTGAAGCATGAGAAATCTTAAAAGAAAGAAATCCAACCTTCAGCAACTGTGGGTAGAAAAGATCTTTTAGGAAAACTGGCAAACATCACAAGAATAGGCAACACTGATAGCGTACATTCCATATTTCCTCATCCCACCAAAAATTAGGCAGATCACCTACTGGAAACCTCTTGAATAGAGTAGGCATGCTTCCAAGACTCAAGCAACATATCTCGCTAGCGCCTAAAATCATCTCCAATCAAATCTGTTAGTAGAAATACAGGGAAAAATTAAAAAGCATTTTTTAAGAAAGAATTTTGATCAGCAGGAATCAACTCTCAAAGACTTGCTTGTTTCTTATAGGATGTGCTGTGTCCAGTTTTCTAGTAAATTCAAGGTTTACCCTTGTAAGTAGCCTAATCACCAAACGTAAGCTTTGACAAATCCTCAAACTTCCTGCAGCACTTTCAAGGTTCTGTTAAGTCACATATAGAGAGAAGACGGATGATCCTTGAGTTTTTACGTGCTTAATTCAGCCTGTTTCCATTCAAGATTACAACTCATATGACGATAACCACCACCTTTGATTCCTGAAGACTAATTTACTTGCTTTGCAAGCTTCCCTCTATGCTCCTCTGAAAGACTAAAGTACATGAGAAGTGTTTTTTTTTTTAAAAAAAGGCAAATATGCATACTCTCATACCCCATAGCTTCCCAGACTGCAAACTCTGCAGGATACACATTAATGTCTTCATAATCTAGAACATCACTGGACTTTCAAGACACTACCTGCAATACAGATTTAAAATAATAAAGTTCTGTGCTACTACCAAGAAGTCTGCAAATAGACACAAAGGGGAGGAAAAGCAGAATGAACACAGGGATCCTCCACAAGCCACATCTTCCCTGATCTACAGACTCCTTCCAAGAACTGTTACGGCGCCTTCAACAATGTAATGTTAAAATACTATAGCATTGACCCAGCATCAGATGATTGCTATTGCATACGACGGAGAGTTTTCAAAAGTGGAACCAAATCCACCTATTGGTGCATCACTTGTGTCAGAGAGAGCTTTATCACACTCTCGGTGACCTACTATCCTGACAATCCCAGAAATGCTCTTCCAACAAACTAGTTATGGAGTTTGAAGGAAAAATCAAAAGAATTATGTCACTGTGATGTCTGAACCAAACCACCAGGACAGCTAAGTTTTCTATAAATATAAGGAGAAAGGATTAATGTGACCAAGGAAAGAAGAGGAGAAATAACTGAGCCCTTTGTACTATACTGTCATCAGACTTTCTAATACTAGTTACTGCACTGGTTACATACAGAGACATTGACCTAAACATGCATTACTTATGTCTGTGTTTACACAAGACCCTAATAAACTGAAATACAGTTAAACTGAGATTCCCCACACCTCCATCAAAAGTCTCCAGAAAATGGAGTTTCACTGCTAACAAAATGGCATTTCTTCAACCTTGCAGTTGCAGCAGTCATTGGAGCTGTGCAAGGATGGCCCTTCCCACTTTCAGTGGGGAACATCCACAGCAATTGCTTCTTTGCTCTTTGCCGTGAAAACATATGGCAAGATCCTCCTCATCCCTTTCCCCATGATCTAGAGGTATCTCTTCCTCTTTCTCTCTACTCAACTACAACAGAGAAAGCCGGTTCCCTTGGAGCACCTGCCCACCAGCCACAACTCATGACTGGCTTCTGGCAGAGCAGGTCAGCAGAATCACTTTGGGTTAGGGTCTACTGCACAATCTTGCAGCTTTAGAAAATGAGTCAAGAGCCACATAAGGTAAATCAATGCCGGCAGTGTCCTTGCAGTCCACGCAAACAACGTTACAAGTGCTTATTGCAGCCCTACCTGCCTTTGTCAATGCTCATCACAAAGCACGATCAACGTTCTGCTAGCTAGCTTGACGCTTCACTGTCATGTTCTTAAATAATTAAACCAGGTAACAAAGTAGAATAAAGCTTCATATTAATAGCAATGACAGTGAAGCAAAATTGAGAGACGGGACTCTTACTCCATTTTACTGCACATAATTATATTCAAGATTATGCAAACACTGTGAATTCAGATTCCAGTTTGTATTCATAATATTTTATGAGAACAGTAAGTTAGAGAGAAAACTCTAAAATAATTTAAAAGGAAAGGGACTGTTATAATGCTTTGGGTTTGTGTTTCAGTGAAATATTCCCCAAAGAGACGGTGCCGGTAGGCCGTTTCAGGGATCCAGGAAACGATTTTCCTTAACCCTTGTGAGTCATCCTTCACTGCATATTCATGATTTTTCATACAACCCAGTATACACGGTACCGCATTGCCATTTTTGAAACTGTCAGAATCTGACTAAAGGCAATAAATAGGATAAATATAACACCATTTAAATTACAAAAAGAAGATGACATTTCACTAATTACCTAATAAGGCGAGAATTCAATACTTGCATTACCGAAGAAATTCATACCAATTTGGAAAATGTCAAAACATATTTAAATACAGACAAAAAAATATATTAACTACTTATTTTCACTTTTCCTTTTCTAAGCTTAGAAAGGTAATACCCCTACAGATCAAAAGGCCAGATAAATCTTATTAAGCACCACGTTTTCCCCTTTGTCTAGTGCTCTCTCCACATTCCATCATTCCAGGCCTTTGAAATTCCTTTGTTCCGCCTGTGATCAGAGTTTCCAGGGGAAATCTGGCATTGGATCTAAAGGGAACTCCACACCACTGAAGTCCTCCTGACAATTAATCATTTGCTAAACTGTTTCTTTCCCCCTACCTCGCTCGCCCCCAGTACTGTCAGTGAACCTTTTAGTAAGATGCTAATGAGACAAAGCTTCCTGTAGTATCAGAATGCACGTTGTCTTGAGGATTCGTTTATGCACAGCACCAGCTTTCGAAGGTGTGCTCAGGACACAATCTGCCCACCCGTAAACGCGAGCAGAGAGAAAGGGCGCATCCAACGCTTCTACTAATAGCGCTTTTAACCAGGTAGGAAGTAAAGGGATGCACTTACTTTATGCATCTACAGAAAATTGTTCTTTATCAAATGAAGAGGCACGACCATCTGGAAAAAACGGATGCAGCATTAAAAATAACTTTGAACGCAGTCTTTGGGGAGTTTTTGATATATGAAATATATGATAAGTTGATATATGATATACATGAAATCTAACACCAGAAGAAAAAGAATCGGAACATTTTCATTTAAACGTCTCTAAAACCTGAAGTTTTATGCTAATCCATGAATGTCACAAAGAGAAGCAAAGTAGGAAAAAAGTGAAGCTGTTCTATTTATTCCCTATTTATTTTCACTGTCTTTGCTGAACATCATGTTTTGCTGACTGGGGTCTCAGTGTCTCCTCTATCTAGGACCGTGGGAAGCCGTCCAACTCCTTTGGAAGGCTCTTCCTGTACGATATCCAGACAATATGCATATCAGAAGAGATAATTTCTTCCAACAATGGTATGCATTAATTTATAACATTTTTCCAAGCTCCTTTATCAAGTTTCAGTTGTAGGTCAAATAATTTATGCTTCCAAAAGATAATCTCTGCATTTAAAATTTATCGTTCCTTCAGAGGTTGGTTCTCATTAGTGCTCATCATTTTCACTGCTCGTGAAATACGTCTCCGCAAGCCGAGCCATCCCTACTCGACAGCAAGCGTTTCTCCGTGCTAACTGGATCTAACTGTTGCAATTATGAATCATCCATTGGAGCTGTAAGTTCTGCTCCTCAACGACCACTAATGACGGTTGCCTCGCAGTTAAAATATCAAAGCGGCATATATCAGATCGCTTTAGAGCACAAGATAGACTTCCAGAGTTGCACTTCTCTTATATTTATTACGTACTGTAAATTACATCACGGGCTGCCTCCAACGCTGACAAGTCCCGTACTCCAGAGTGAAACACCGGGTTTTAATAACCCTCCTGACAATCTTTTGATCGTTGGGGGGGGCAGATGAAAGGCCCGGCCGCTGCTGCGGGCAATCTGCTCAGTCAAAACAACGGAAACTTCAGAGCGAGACGGAGATGCATCAGGTGCTAATCTCGAGCGCACAAGGAGGAGTGTGGGCTGATGGACTTGCTCCCCATCGCAAGGGGAAAAAAAATGTGAGCACTTACAGGCATTTGCCCTTCGAAATGCACGCAGGAAAAGAAAGGTGCTATTAACCAGACACAAAATATTTTCATTCGGAAACTCAAAACCTGCGAAAGTCATTTTAGGGGCTTTTGAAATTGCTTTAAACTAGTCACGCTGCTATCTGCTTTTTCCAGTACGTGGCACGGAACAAATCTGTTCTGGCATTTAAAACAAGCTCTCTCATTGAAATACTGCGGCGTAATAATCTGCTAAGGGAAGCAGCAAAAAGTGCGATTTCAGAGCTTGCGAAAAGTGGGCAAGACAGAACTTTGAAAAAATTACAAGGGAAAAAAAGTGCTACGCTGCATGGAGGTGGGCTGCATGATCTACTGGAGGTCATCTCCTCCTCCTTGTGCCTGAATTAGAGCGTATTTTTAATATTAGAGTCGTAATAAATCAGAGCTCACTAGATGCCTTCAGACATTTAATAAAGCAGGTATTTGGTACAAAAAGTTTAGGCATGATGAGACAACACCAAAAAAGCCCTGGTTTTAGGGATATAAAAAGGCCTACTGCTGTCTTCCCTTTCACGTTGCATTTCTTCATGGGGAAATGAAGGGGAAGGGGTCTGAGGGACTGTCAGACTTCTGCTATTTTCCTTCTCAATTTTCTTTGATAATCCAAGCACCTATCATGAACCACCATTTTCTGTACATTACTTTAACCCTTGTTTTATTTTCTTTTTCCTACTGCTTCAATTCTTGTAACAGATTTCTTTGTAGATTTGTTCAGAAATCACATCAACCCTGAAAGGGCTACAACAACTAATGTCACATTACTTCAATTTACTTTTCATAGCCAGACTCTCATGGAAAGCAAATAGTTAATTCGCTAACAGTCCAACATAAAACATTTTGTCTCCTACCGACAAAACCCATATAATAAACATCTCAGAAGCTCCAAGACAAACTTTCAGTGAATTAAGTGTTTGCAGGGCCTCTAACTCAGCTAAAACTAGAACAATTATAAAACATTCACAAGCAAAAGAAGATACAAGTAAAAAAGCCCTGATGCTCATGGGGTCAGCGAAAACCAACCATATACAAACCTCTTCTCAGGTTCCTTCATGCTCATAAAAGCCACTTGATGGGGTGGAGAAAGATGGATTTAGTTAATACTTAAAAACTTTTCCAGACACTGTGTTGATAATGTTGAAACAAAACACGGAGTTGATGAGCAGAAGGCTCCACTCCGCCATGGAAGCCACTTGCACATCTCCCAAATGCCTTCCTCCTCCAGAGGACTGCAGGTGTCCAGTATAACCAATTCCTCATGCTTTTTCTTCCTCCTTTAAAAATTAATTACGTTTTTAATGGGCCAATCAAGCTAAAACAGCTTGAACCACTATTTCCTGAGACATGAACAAAGTGTTGGACCTCTGACAATCGGTGACGTACAATCCTTCGTAACATTTACTTCTGCATTTAAAAAACACTTCCAAACTTACAGTTGCTCCTTACTCTTTCATCCAGTTACCTCACCTTAAACATCAGATGGTCCTGAAAACCACAAATACTCAAACTTAATTTGCTATGGTTGAATACAGAAATACAAGTGCATCGATATGAAGACTCCAACTGATTAGGTTGGGTTTTGGTCATTCTGATACCACTGTTCATCTGATTTGCATCAATTTGCACGTTTTCCCACCTGGGCTCCAAGTACCGCTCATAAACCCACACCTTCCTTGCAAGCACAACTGTAAAAATGCCCATTTCAGAACATCACTGCAATGAGCCACAGTATCTCCTGCAGGCAATGCAGGCACAATGAAGATTTGAAAACGCTGCTGCATTTGTAACCTCCAGCTTACCTTCCTCTGGAAGACGGGGTAATATTTGCTTATCTAACTAGGCTTATTAAATTTTTTAGCAGCTGTTAAGCTGCTTTGAGAGTAACGGTCAATCGAGTCATCACAGAACAGCAAACTATCATAAAAGGTGAAGACTACAAGCATCTTTCTGACAGTGTTGATATAGTAAGTGGATTAAAAAAGGGAGGAGAGGCTGTTCTCCTTCAATTTTTGCCTGGTGCCCATCGCTGTAGGATCTGAATGACTCCCTCCGTCTGTCCTAACCAGATAAAGATCATACGTAGAGTCGGAACAATACACTGGCAACTGAACTCAGATCCTAAATTTCACTCCATTATTTTAACACCAAACCCATCCTTGCTGCCCATTAAAACTATACTTTCAAGTGATCATTGCTGTCAAGAGATGTTGATGTTCAGGGCAAAACTTTGCGAGTCTTTTACATGTGCCAACCCGTCGAGAAGTATCGAGAAGTACAGATATTCCTGCTCCGAGACAGCAGTACCCATAAGATCAAACCCTAAAGGCACAGAGATATGCAGAGATATGTTCTCTCACTCTGGTTATCATACTTACTGTATTTCTTAATTTAGGCTAACTTCAGTTGAGATATTCAGTCCTGCCTGCTTCCTTTTCAAGGTACTATCAGTCGAATCCAACCACATCACTTTATCTTTCAGTTACTAAATTCAAACCATTTTAAACATCCTGCTTTCATCTTTATAGCCCTCTCCCACTTATTAACCGTGCTACAGTTACAAAAGAATGTACTTGACATATAAAACGTGCATGTGATTCTTTTAACGTTTTAATGTTGTGTACTGTGGTGTAAACATTTCTTCATGTTTTATCTCCTTCCCCATAAATCAGAGGCCAGTATCTTAGAAGTCTCAAAAATGACATGTTTTCTCCGTAATATAAATGTAAGACTCTACTACTAGAAACTTGAGTCATCTTTCAAAAATCATCAAAAACCAGACTTACAAAATAGCAGAAGATTATCAACTATCTTTTCCTCCCACTCCGTTTGCATGAGAGCACATGTATAGTACAGGAACAAATAAATTAGGAAACTGGTCTTCACGAGGCTATTAGAAAACCAGTATTTTGATTATTCTTTTTTGTCATTTCTACGGCACAACGAGGAGGTAAAATACCTTATCTTGTATCCATACTGACATACAACACTGAAAGAGTCCGGTAAGTGGACATTGTAAAAAAGTGGTCCGCTAGGAATAATTCTTGTTTTATCCATCATTAATATGCAGTGTTTACAAGATTAAATTCCAAAGCCTACTTGCCTTTTCTTACCATAACTGCAATTAATAAGAGTGATCTTACACTGAGATTTTCCAGTGTGTTTGGCTGCCTTAATTGCGTTACAGTGAAAACAAAATAACTCAGTCTTTTCCTTGGTAAACGCGTTAAATGATTTTTTTTAATTAAACACTGTAAAACACGGATCATTTTGAAAAAGAAAGGACAGCCAGGGAGAACACCTGTCTAAAATAATTGTAAGTTATTTCAATGCTGGAAAAACGAAAGAGCTCTTTGAAAAAAAAAAAAAAAAAAAAAAAAGAGGAAAGCAGTTTTAGCAGGTGGGACTGAAAAGTGGTGACATGTTGTAGTACAATAGTGAAGGGCTGAAGGATATAACGCAGTGTTGCGTGATGGGGAAGAGAATGAGAGACCGCTGGATTAGCATGCCACTAAAATGTTGGATTAGGTGAGAAGTACAACTCTGAAGTATTGTGATATGAAGGAGTGACACGGAGGCAGAACTGCTGGTAGAGGACAAGAGAAATAAAACACTATCTTTTCTTTGGCACCTTCCAGCAGAGATCTGCCTAGTCTACAGCACGACACTCAACTCTCAAGACACAACACATGTGCTACAGAAAAACCCAAGGATCCTCCGATATCGGCCCAGATCAGCAGAACTCCCAACATTTTCCACAAGTCCATGTGACTCCGTTTCTACCAAACTACTGTCTAACATACGTTATTCCAAAATACTTCTCTTGACATTCTCCACACAAACATTTCTTGAATGACTTCATTGCAGAACATGCACTACATTTTCCCCTAAAGCAATCCCTAGCTTAAGTAGCTCTTGTCTATATTTTTCAGCATATTTTCAAACACAACTTTTTTGATGTCACTTCTCCAAAAAAAAAAAAAAAAAAAAAATTACCAGCTTCTTAAAAATCATTATCCAATTCCACCGAATTGTCATAAAAATATATTATTTCTTCTTGCATCAGAAAGTACAGCTAGAATTTATGGGTTGTGAAAGGAACTTGTTTGTAAATACATGCCTTTGGTCGATTAATATCCAAATTGCACTTCTATAAACAATGGAAAAATACAGTGTTGCCAAGTCCCATCATTTTTTACTATTGCTTTTTTCTTAAGGACAGCGAAAGTGGGGTGAGAATCTCCACTAGGGTAAATTTTGTAACATTTCTAGCTCTTACAGTTAAGAAAAAAAAAAGTTTAAAGTATGACATACGTCAATCTAAAATCAAGAGGGCAAGTGATAATTGAAAGATTATTTTAGACCATTTTCCTATAGAAACAAAACAGATGACTTCTTGGTCTGTGTGGGTTACTTAGTACACTCCTGGCTCCCTCCCCAAGTTTTGAATGAGCTAGATGTTTTCAACTCAGTTTGACAGGGCCAAGCTGGCCTGCATTCCAACCAGATTGTTAATATGAGGTGCCTGGGAGAAGAAAAAAACCTCAAAACACAGAATCTGAATAGTTAAAAGCTGATATTAATAGTTTCAGGAACATCATGGAATCTCTATTAAATTTTCACAGAATAAAGTTCTTCATATCCTGTTCTAAATCATGGGGAAGAATCTTACACGATCAACACTTTGCCTTCCCACGACATAGTTGAGGACTGTAAGTTGTGGACACAGATTTATCAGGGAAACAAGGGGTGGGAAAGACATGCTGCCCTTAAAGATGCATAGATTTATAGTAATATAGGAAGCGGAAAGATGGTTATCACATAGAAAGGTCCTTAAGGGACAGCAAGGAGCAACAAGGGAAACATGAGTCATGAGCTGCCAGAGAAGAGGATGTGTGTTGGGGAGCAAGGCACAGAGCAAAGTAGCAATAAAAGGAAGTTCCAAGTCAAGCGTGCTACTTCCCAAAGGTTGAGCAGGGTACCCAAGCTTACAGTATTTATTGAAACTCAAATTCCCATCTTGAAACTCAACTGAAGCTCAAATTCCCATCTCTGATGCAAACAGCACCAACAGCAACATCGGTAAAGGAGTACTCATCGACTAAAACAATCTACTGAAAAACAAGGTGCTAAACTACAGCTGTTTTCCTTTGCTTTGACACCAACTCTACTTCTTTATTTTCTTTAATAAGAGTAGTTGCCTTGAAGGTCTGTCTACATAGGTGAGTGAGCAGGCTCACAATGAGCCAGAGTTAAAGCACTCAGCCAAGGTCATGCAAGAGTTTTACACTCTGTGAGGCTGGACTAAGCTTCCTATTCAAGGGCATATCAATGTTGTCCCTGTGGTGAGACAATAGTGAGTAAAAAGTGAATTATGAACCCAAACAAAAACTTACTGCACCCCTAACTTCCCCATCCCAGTAAACCTCAGTAGTGTCAAACCCTAAATTATGCGACAGGATTCCTGGTACTTCTAAGTATCACAAGAGTTTTAAAAATGTTTGTAAAGTGGCCACTTTGCAGGAAAAAAAATACAGCAATGAGGAACACATACAAGTGGAAAACAAAGAAAAGCAACTACTCGTGCATTAACATCATTTCTAGAAAGCTATATCAGAAGCTCGAGAAAGAAGAGTTACACAAGAGTCTCTAAACGAGAAATAATTAATTCTCTTCTTAGTCCAGGAGTATCCAGTTCAAAAGGCAATCCAAATACGACAGTAAATTATTTCAAAGGATTGTTAGGTCCCAAAATTATTCTTTTTTAGTATTAAAAAAAACAAAAACAACAAAAAAACTATAGTATGGGGAAAAAAGGGGGGGAAAAGAGCATATCAAAACCAAGGAAGTTTCACCTTAGTTATGGCAGCTTTTCTGCCCAGACATTCTTATTTTGTGAAAAATATGTACATGATAACCAAAGGTATACTTCACAAGTAAGATTATTTTTAAAGGCTAAGTGTTTTCATCTAAAGATTTCCAAGTAACTAACAAAATCACACTGCATCCTTCCCATTATACAGAGAAAACAGACACATTTAGCTGCTGACTCTAATTTTTAGGTCAATGGGAACAAACAGTAAAGCTTGTACCTCCCTTCAGTCTGAGCAAGACGTGTGCTTATGGGTGAAATCTAGAAAAGCACATCAGATACGTACAGTTGAGGTGTTATGAAGCTAAACATCAAAGGGCTTGAATCAATCAAGACGATCCCAGGACAGGTGATCTACTGGAAACCTTGGTGTCTTCTGCCATCAGAGGGAACCTAGAACCCAGGTCTCCCATCTCCCAGGCGACTGCTGAACTCACAAAGAGGTACCAAAGGTGGCACGGCTACTGCCACTGCTTTCTCAGGCCATGTTTACAATTGGAAGTGACTGTGGCTACTGTGCTTGTAGCTCCGTCCAACACCACAAGCGTGTGTTACTCATTTCCTGGTTTGGTTTGGTTCTCCTTTGGGGCTTAGGAAGAGCCTAACGGCAGCTTGGCTTCACAGCTGGACTGCGAGGAAGCCGAGCATTTGGCCTCAAGCTCAGCAGGCACTTTCACACCTGCGAGGAAGCTCAAGTTTAGGCACCTAGAACCTCTGCAACAGCAAACGACCGCTAGCAAACAATGGAGATTTTCCGTGTGTTTTAGAGATGTTGTGCGTGAGGTTTCCAGATTCAAATTTGAACACAAGCACACAAACCTCACCCAAATCCCAGGACAGACCTTTGGAGGCATTCCTTAGATTCCTTTGACACAGTCATACAGTAAGGCAACTGCAGAACCGTGCCCATTAGGCTAGAGCCCTACTAGCTATTCCTAAAACATAATTACACAGTTTTGCATGTGTCATTTCCAGTGACCCATACTTGGTATTTTCAAGATAAACATTATTATTGGGAGGCTTAAAACTTCATCAACTCAACTCTGAATAAACACACTGTGCCTAGCAACTATACTTTAATTCACAGTCATGTATTCCTTCCACGGAGTCAGCTTTAACGGGTCAGAGCTCACACTCCAGCTGAAGGCACAGCACTCCCAACCATTCCCTTACACTCCCCTGGCAGCATTTCGGCCACGAAGACGGTACCAGCTTGCAGTACAACCGAGCAGACGCCGTACTGACCTGATTGATGGAGTTGGCAGCACAGGAAGCCAGTCCGGTTCCAAGAGAGGCGAGGAGGAAACAAGTCAAGTCGAAAGGGACTGGAGCCATGGCAAACCCGGCGGAGGCAGTACTCACAACCAGAGCTGCAACATAAGCACAGAGCACAGGTCACCGCCACGGCAGCAACAACCATTTCCTTTACACATACCACTAGCGATAAGGTTTTCAAACCCTCTAAAAAACACAGTGCAGATTAACTTTTTACTTCTTTGGATCAAAGTAGCTCCTCAAGAACAGAGTACAATTAATGTTAATACTCTATAAAAGAAGACAAATACGGGAAGGTGAACTGTCAGAGATGAAATGAGAAATCCGGAAGCATCGGTGGATGTTTTCCACATTAGTGGAAAAGATAAGAATAAAACTTATGTTTCTGTATTCCCTATTTTATGAATTTGCTACAGGATCAACATATCCTGCAGCCTCCCACAACATATGCACAAAGTATGCTTGCTCCAGTAACTCACATGCCATTGAGTAAAGTCTATAGCATGGAAGAAAAGCAACATTAATAAAAATCCTGAATCGAGAGTTATTCATTATATCAAATTATAAAGGAAACTTAAAAGAAGCAGTCAAGAAAATCAAAAAGAGAACAAAGACAGGCAATCTGCACTAGGTAGAGCCAGTAACTTCACTGTAAAAGTATTTGTTCACACTCTTTCCTTTAGAGATACCCGTTTCAGGCACAAGAAGGTACACAAAATTTAAAGGCTTCAAAATTTGAGTGGGTTAACAAAAATCCATTTCAGTTCTGCCATACAAAATCATAACTTTATTCCAGTGTGGCAAATCCCATCCTTAAAATGAAAGCTATCTGAGTCTCAATCCAAATATTGTAACTACCCAAATAATAGCTCTTACGAACCTAGCTTTAGGCAAAAAACAGTATGAAACGAAACATTTTTTATAATATAAAAGTCAACCCCCTTATTCAATATCTTGGTCATGGTCTAAAAATTGTCATCTAAAATTAATACATTTATTAAACAGAAAAAAAATTAAACAATACTTTCCATGTATAATTTTACACTCCAGACCTCATCCAGCTCAAATTAAAAACATGCATCAAAGCTAGAAGATCTTTTTCTAAGAATCAAGATATTCTTATCTTCCTGATTCCTCCAAAGGCTCTTATTTGTCTGAAGTGAAATGACAAATAAATAACCTTTGCTGACTGAAGATATCTGGATTACCTACTAAGCAGTGTTACTGAAGATGAAGAATTACAATGTCAAGGCAGAGACCTGTCAGCAAGGATGTACATGCAAAGGACTAATTTCAAGAGCTGTGCCTGCATAAGAACCTTAGGATTTAATCCTAAAAAGGCAGCGATCAAAACTTCCTGCCCATCAAAACTTTCCTCTAAGTATTAAAAACCCATCGACAGCAGAATATTTTAATAAACATTAATTATTTAGCCTCCTTCAGCTAATTCTAACATAAGATGAATCTATGCTGGAGCCTTAATCCTCCATGAAACAACCACCGGTTCTGTAAAGACTCTGGACAGACTAACGGGGATGCAAGCACACAGCATTTTTTGGACGACATTTATTTAGGAGTCAAAGATACAGCATCTGGGTTTGAAAACTCTTTGGCCCTTCTTAGTAAGGAGCACGAGAAAATACAAGGTTTGGGGAAATTCACTGGTTTACAGTTGACGGAGTTAAAAAAATGTATGTATACACTCAAAAGATGATAGTGAAACAGTGGCGTTTACATTTCTGAGAGTGATTACATTCATTTTTTGGCATCATAAATCACACTTTCACTTCTAGACAAGAATTTAATTAAAACTTATCTCAGAGAGCACTTTACACTAATTTATTATGGGAAAACACCAACTCATTTACTAAAGGAGAAAGGTGGAGCAGACTGGCAAACAGGCAGCCTAACATTACCACTACACTGACCTCAAAAGAAATTCTAATACAGTATAGCGAAAGCACTAATTAAAGTTCCCATTGATTTCTCCAGATTAATCTCAGTCAGTCATTTCTGTGTGACTTATTAGGATCTCATTAAAAAAGGTTGTAGTACCTCCTCTCATTTATGCTACTGAAACGGGTGTTTTTAGTGCAGTGTCCTGAGCACAAGGTAGCCCCTGCGTGTCTCATCTGCACGCGATTCAAGTGCAACATGTAAGAGTCAATAAGCGAATTTTCCCGTTGGACGGGGAAGTTTATTTTCTTTCACCGTGGAAGCAATTATTTACTCTTCCATTTTCCTCCTGGAGGAAAAGTATATTTAATGGAGATGACATCAAGGGAATGAGGTCATTGACTCTGTTTGTTTTTTAATCCCTGTTAGTTTAGTGCTTTAGGGACAAAATTAACTTCACCGTATTGCATAGTGGATGGAATTGATCCTCTCAACATTTGTTAAAGAGAGTTGACATTATATATGCTCTTCAAAAAGCAGTCAGGATTTAAACTTATGATCCCAATCCAGACCTAATTTTATGTCTTTTAAACATATTTACCTTTAACAGAAATTAAAAAAGGACATTTGTCTACAATTTCAGTATAAAGGAAAAAGAAAATGCTAAGGGATTGGGGGGGGGGGGGGTTGAATTACAGTGCTTCCAGCATAAGAACACACACAAAAATTCTACAGTCTGTATCATTCTTTATATTCCTTTTCAGCTTCACGGTAATTATAAATCTTCATATATATTTATAGCATGCAAATCGCTATGCCATGTGTTTACCTCCCATTAAAAAGTAGCCAAGCCAAAATAAAAGGGTAGAAACCCAAAGCAAACCAACCGAACTTTAGATTTCCTTTCTTCTTCTGTACTGACAATCATATATATATACACACACATACACACACAAATATATACATATATATATATATAAACACACACACACTTGAAATCAAATAATCTGCAGCTTTATCACCAAGCTCATTAAAATAAGGAGGAAGAAGAAAAGCAGAGGCATTCTACTTTAATGCAGGACCCAACTTCGTAGTTCTACTACAGAGCTTTACGCACTCCTTAAAGGAAAGCAGCCTTCCGAAAGCCGACGCATTAGAAGGATTTTCCTTCCTGAGTTTTCACACTTTGTTTTCTGGAAAGCTAAATGCAATGATCAGCAACAGCGTTACAGGTCTGACCACCGCTTTCTTTGTAACCTTAGGTTTGTTTGGGGTAGGCATAGCCAGGGCTTGCTGTGGATTACAGCCTGCACGCTAAAGGTGGCCAGACTCCTCCGAGTAAAACTGGAGTCTGGAACAGTAATAAAAAAAAAATTAATTTAAAAATTTATTTTTAAAATTAAAATGAAATATTATAAAGTGAGCAGATCGTGACCATCTATTAATCTATTACATTTTTTAAATACTTTGTGAAAAATAAACTAATAGCTTATTTTGTTAGTTTTCTCGGTAGCATGAAAAATAAATTGCAAAAAAGCTACCATTATTAAGCTTTGTATCTTTGATAGGATCACAGTTACTATTTTAATAATCTCAAATTAAGAACTATTTTCTGACAGGCGTATAAAATATACTTATAAAAGAGAATACATGTAGCCCAGTAATAACCTAAACTATGAACACGGATTAATCTTTGTCAAAGTTTCTGGCTATATTAAAACTACCATTTAAATTTTACTGTCAGTTGAAGTAGTGAAAAAATACTAGAACTCCACTAAAGCAGATGGAATGTTTTACTAGACCGGTTGTTATCTGAATTTTAGCCTACGCACACACCTGTACCTTATTTATTCATCGTTGCTATATTACTTAGCAGTTGTATAACCCTCAGGACCATCACACAAAACTGGATCACCGTTACCATCTTCACTTTACAAATAGATTCTGTGTCCAAATAACGAGCGCAGAGACGAAGCAGGATGCTCGCGATCATGTGGTGAGTCAGCTGCAAATGTCTCAAGTTTCCGATTGCCAGTTTAATAATTCTGTGCTAGAAGATCACTCGCGCACAGACACAACCTCTTATGCTACACCTGATAAACTCTGGTTGCAAATGCTTTCTCGTAAACAAGACAGGATCGTTTCCCTAGAAGTGGGCCAAAAAAAATGTACTAATTTTAGACTCCAAACCTGGAAATATTCATAATTTACCATGTTTGTCCACTTCTGCAATTTTAAATGCAGCTTAATAAGTGCATGATGCAGAAACCATGGACAGTTTTGTAGCTGGCAGTCTTCACTCATAGGGTTTTATATAGTGCTGTCTAGCTACCTCAGATTGGACGGACACTCCAGCAGTCATCTAAGCCAACCTCCAGCTCAAAGTGAGGTCAACACTGAATTCAGGCCAAGTTCCTCAAGGTTTTGTCATCTCCAAGGATGAAAATTTCACAGCCTCTCTGGGCAACGTGGTTCCAAAGAGCCTGACTGTCCTCATGGTGAAACCTTTTCCCTTACATCAAGCCAGAACCTCCCATTTCGATTTATGAAACATGTTTCTCTGTGCTGGGGTTTACAGACATATTTAAAAAAGAATTGAAAATTACAGTGTAGATGCTTCCTAACCTCTTTTTAAGGAAAATCTTGGCAACTGATTGGAAAACGTCCAAATTTTCCTTCCTGTGGAGAAGCTACTATTGATCAGACTGCATCAAAATGACTCCGCTCAGTTGGACATGTGACTCTTTTCCTTAAAAAAAACCCATCAAACTAATTCATAGGCCTCCGCAGAGTACCGATTACACCAGTCTTGCGATTTACTCCATAACATGCACATTACTTTTGGATGAGAGAAAGCATGGTAGGTTTGATTCTGATCTGACCACAGAAAACTGGGATGACTTTAATAAAGATGCTGAATTACTCCAGATTTACAGAGGTCTAAACAGTATCTCAGGCTTGCCTATTTTAGCTCTCTCCTAAGATACAGACCATGGCAAAACCAGCGATAATTTACTCTCAGCTATTACTACATAAAGTTAACAGGATACTAGGTTGAACTCTAAGAACTAGATATAACCAACCAACCAACATCTCAGATCCTGAATGAGGGAAACACAGCAAAACATAGGCCTCCTTTGAGAAAGTTGTCAGATACCTTAACGGACAGGAAAAATAGCAACATATTTAAATTACAGCAAAGGAGGGTTTTTGTCAGGCACAAAGAGAAGTCCTTCAGCAGGAAGGTCAGCGACGCACTGCAGCAGACTGCCTGGGGAAGCTGGAGATTCTCCGCTCTTGGATCATTTTAAGCACAGACAGGACAACATCAGTCAGGCATGACAAACCTAAACTTGGTCTTGCCGTGGGCAAAAGGAAAGGACTAGATGTCCACCTGAAGCATCACTTGCAGGTCCCTGTCGTTCTATGGATATCACGTACACCAAACCAAAGCAAGTCACTCAGGATGGAAGCTGTTCTGTTCAGATCTGAAACAGGTCTCCAGTAATAAAAGCAGGGCTAATCGTGTCTGATTAGATCCATTATTAAAATGTGCTTCGAAAAGAATGCTACCAAAACTCTAAAACGGCTTTGGAGAGTAGGAAAATAAAAGTGCTTTGCAATGACATGCCATAAAAAGAGCATAAAACCTTTGGGATGGAGACTGATTTTGCATATGGACTCTGTGTAAACAGCAATCGGTTAATGAATAATTGCATTTAAAAAAGTATCTTTACAGACACAAATTAATATGTTTGTGAAGACAAATGAAAATGTTAGCTGCAGTATATTAAAATGCAAGATAAGGGAAAAATAGATAAATGTTTGAAACATATGGGCATTAGCATGCCTTTCATCAAGCAACTGATGGAGATTTGTATTACAGTAGCCACGACGGGAGCTGTGAGCCAGGACTCCATTCTTCCAGGCACGGTAGAGATACGCTAAAGAGACAGCCTCCTCCTCATTGAGCTTGCAATTTAGATTAAAAACACCGCGGCTGTTTAGAAATTAGTAATTAAATTTACATCTGACTGATATTTATATTCCCACTTCTCAGATATTTGCTACATAACGTGATATACATTTGGCTGGTCTTCCCCACCAAAAGACCAATGTGCAAGACATCCTTTGCTACGGGAGCAAGAGCGAGAACACGTTCATACCATAGTGAAATGTCTAATGAGAATATTCAACATTTGGCGTATTGCACCATCACTGCACTTCCCCCAAATTAAATGGGGATTGAAAACTGAAGTTTAGTTTTCCTGTGTTTATGTGCACATAGCTCATCTTAGTTTTTATCTGTGATCACTGGGGAAACATTACTTAAATGTAAACTTTAAGTTAAATTTAAGAAGATGAGACAACCTGAAAGTCTTAATGATGTGTTTGCATTGTAAATTATTAGATTTACTCCTATTACCGTATCATCCCATCTTTTTCCTGTTCTCAGCTACGCATGAACTTTAGAATAAAGTTGAAAACAATGACATTTATAATTCTGAAAACTTATCAGGCAGATGCATTAGCTTTCCAAGTGCCAGGATGGTAAGATGCAGCTGTTCAGAGAGCAGCCAAGAGAGACCGACACAGAGAAAAGATGGAAATCGAAACCAAAAAGGTAGATTACGCAGCAAGGAATTAAAAGTTCCCTAATCGTTTTTTACGGCAAAAGAATATAAACAAAAATCTTTTCCTGTTGTGAAGCAGTTTCTAATGGCAGTGGCATAAGAGCTGCAGTTTACATGAAGCAGGAGGGTATGGTAATGGCTAAACTCATTTCCGTTCAAAGGTGAATTACAGTTCAGAATACAAACAAACATTCACTTTACTTCAGCAGCAGGAAAAGAACAGGGCACAAGGACACCCCATTTTAGCATAATGCACAGTTTGTTTTTTTGTTATTTTATACTCTAAAAAGTATAAATAAAGCGCCAGCCAAAAAACCCACACAGGATATGAGATCTATCAGAGCTTCATGGGTGAAATGAATTGAGCTTGCGTGTCATTTATAAAAACTGACTTGAGAGAATTTACTTTAAAAAAAAAAACAAAAAAAAAACAAAGAACCACACTACCATATTCCTTACAGAATATAATTTTTCCATGCGGTTACACAACTTGCAAAAAAGCTAATTCCATTTCCTTGCTCTGCACACTGTGCCCAGTATTTTTGCTGCTGCTGTCTCCTGAACCATCGTACGAGCAAAAAAGACCAGTATCAGACCTCCCCTCCTGCAAATCTCTCTTCAAGCAAAACTCAACTTATTCTTTCTTTCTAATTCCAATAAAATCTCCCCACCTTAGGACATCCTCCCCTCCACATACCTAAAGATCACAGCGAGAAGAGAGGTTTTCTGGGTTTGGGGAGGGGGGGGGTGGTTTGGTTGGTTTTGTTTATTCACCTCTACACCTTCTCAACAAAGTTTACTACTACACTTCGCTTTGGATCAAGAACAGCACATCTGAAAACAGACTTAGACAAAAGAACAGGCGATCTTGAAGCAAACAAAATTCTGTAACCATTGCCTTCCACAGCTTTCAAGTACCACCAGATTTTAGAACTGAAGTGGTGCTCTGCACGAGTCAATATTGATACGCCAGATTTAAACGAGAGCCTGCTAGAAGCTGTTGACATCTGTGGCACACTGCCAGGCAGCAGTGAGGCCACACACACACACAAAAAAAAGCATCACTTGGTTTTTTTCCCCTCCAGAAAAAAAGTATTCTTCACTCTCAGCCCAGTTCTTGAAACTCCCTTTCTGAGGGACACCAATAATGCTCAGATGTGATACATACTAACACTGAGCTTACCCATAAGTAATATCAGAAAATTTAAGAACGTATGTTTTAAGCGCTTACAACAACAGTTCATTCACTTTTTTTTTTTTTTTTTAAGTGGCCATTTAATCATGGCATTTTAACTTTTTTATATCTGAATCTATTGAGGTTTTTTAAATTTAATTCCACTTCAATAACTATCACAGGCTTCAAGTTCACGTGAAAGAGCCACTTAAATAAAATCACCTCATTGAAAAGATGCCAGATATGAACAATCCAGCAGAACTGTTCACATAGTGCTAAATTTATCCATGATGGGCACTACAGAAACAAAATATTACTAAAACTGAACAGCTGGGGGGGGGGGAGCAAGACCTATAACAAGCAGAAAAAACAAAAGACTATAGTTCAGGTTGCATGTGTCACAAAGCTGTTGCCATTTTGCAGTTTGCGTTCAAAAACCGTGATAGCTGCTGAAAATGCCAGTGACATTTTTATACTCTTAAATCTGAGATTATGAATGATAATAAGCAAAAGGGACGTGCCAAAGTCTTAAAAGACATGTTTTCCCTTCCTCAAGTCTTCTAACACAGCTCTTTACCAGCATAAGATAAACATGCAGAGTCTGAGTTTCTTTAAAGTGGTTGGAGGAACATTTGGACATATAGACAAGATCAGCTTCGCTGAATCTGAAACATGAGATTTCTCATCCACACTGAAAGCTATAAGGCTTTATTAGAGAGAATAAAGCAAACCATCGCACGCTGCATGTGTTCAAAACGATTTTTGCATGACAACATAAATACTGCAAGAAAAGAAGTTTCAAAAAGTAAACAGACTTCAGGATTTTTATTTGATGAAATAGAACAAATTGTTATGGCAAAGAACAGTGTTATTATCAAGAACCTCTCTGGCCCACTGAAGAGAGCACCAGAGTAACGGACTTTGGAAATTATTTTTCTAGTCCTTGCCCTGATACAGAGAAGATGCAAGGGCTTGGTCATATCATTACAAATGTCATAACATTCCACCTTCCAGAGGCATAAAGTATATATAGCACTATCTAATGGCAAAGGAGTAACATATACACATGTTATATATTACTGTTGGAATAAAGTAAAATTTATTTAGGCTAGAAGACAACAATTTAACAGACAACTGGTTTGAAGGTACAACTCTGTTATTGACTAGGGAAGTACCTTATTTTAGAAAACTGAAATGGTCACACTCAAACTTTTTTTCTCTGTAAATCACAAAATTATTCACATCATTTTCCACTACTGTATTTTCTATTTTAATATGAATTTCAGGAGAAGCACCACCAAAGTAAAAGGTAAGGATATACGACAGAAGACTGGTAAGCTTAAGCACAGAGATTTTAAATACTTAATGCAACATTTTTAAAATCACTTCCTAATCCAGTCTTCCCTCAATGCATTTTTAATTAATAATGGGAAATTATTCTACTGATAAGCAGAAACAATAAGAAGAATACTACTGATAACTACCAGTGGCACCATCAAGTTTTGCCTTCTTTGGAGCACAGATTTGTACAAACACTTGCTTATGATCCCCAAAAGCTACTTGGTTATATGATGTAAGCTCTCCTCATTGTATTTAAACAAATTTAATGGCCAAACTATTATATACTTTCACAAAACTATTTTTCCTTGCACACATTTGATGGAAATTACCGAGATACTTTGGGTCACTAAGGTGGAAATTACTATATAAAAACATACACAATACTATTAACATGTTAAGGAACCCTGAAATCAGATAGGATGCCCAGAAATGAAAAAAATACCAGTAGTACCTGTAAGCTTAATTTTGGACAAACGTGCCAAAATTCCCGGCAATTCATCCAGCTGTAGCTTCATTTCTTTCCATTGTCTTTCTTCTTTGGATCCTGCTTTTACTGACGATACTGAGCCTTCTATTTCTGCAGCTGACGTCATTTCTCGCAGCTCATTTCTGGTTGACGTCTCAGACAAAGTTTGATGAACAGGTGAAATTGGTCTAATCTTGTGTATAACCGTTTTTTCCTGACCTAATTGTTGACTCTCATGAAAAGGAGGTGCAACTGAATCTGACTTAGGTTTTGCTCGTTGGCTGAGGTCTTTGTTGTGTTGTGTTACATGCTAAATAGAATGATAAATATTAAGATGAATAGGTTAGAAGCTGTTTCTGCCCATTTCTGGTTATTATTAACACTATTATTATTGCTCTATTACTCTTAAGAGGAAAACTTTCTATGATGATATGATGTTGAGTTAGTCTGAATTTCAAACACTTTTTTCATTTGCAAAAAGGTTTCTGAAATTGAACAAGATACAGCAAAGGCAGCTTTCCGTTTCACAACTACTGCAAAAACTGAAGAATTGCTTCAAGACAAATTATTGCTTCCCTTGTAGTTTCAACTGCAAACTTTCTTTTATCCATATTCAGAACTATCAGGTAACACCATTTAGTTTACAACCCATTACTTCACCTTTAAACAAAGAAGTGCACACATGCTCAAAAAAAATCCAGTCTCTAAAGCTCTGTATTTTTTGCATACTTGTAACATATGAAAGAAAAAAAAAAAATCAGAAAATGCTAGAAAATACAATCCACCTCCTATGATGTAAAAACATCTCTCACATCAGTCACTACCTATCCCAAACTTCATATCAGTTTACTAGACTTGACAATTTTTTTGCAATGGTTACAAGGAATAAAATATTGCATGGAAAGTTAGAAGGCAGTTGTTTCTGCTCTTTTACATCCCTTATAAGATAAAGTAAGGAAGAAGAAAAAGGGCACGTAGCTTCTCCTATCTTTCAATCTTCGTTCCTAAAATTTTCCTGTATACATCAAGCACAAAATGTAAAAAGATATCACTTTTAGCTAATTATGTCTTAAAGTTTGTACAAATTAATTATTACAGTGACGAAGAAGGATTTGAAGCTTTTCAACTCTAAATGACTAATCTGAATACAGCTCAAATCAACAATAAAAAAAAAATTTGAGATGTGGTGACCCACATGCGGAAGGGCCCACCACCTCCTGGTTCAAACATAACTGATGCTCCAAAAATAACACCAAAATTACCTGCTTCTTGCAATCAAAGCAATCATGAGATGTGAGACTTAATCTCATCCATATTCCATGGATGGATTCCATCCATCCACTCCAAAATATGAGGACCAGAACACACTCAGGAGAGAGCGAAATACATCTTCACTACCATTATCTTATCTGTGATACAACTGTTCAACAAAGAAGGTACTATTTGGGGGTACAAATGACAATTACAGTTCTTTTTACACCAAAAACTAATGCCAAACTATAGAAGATAATCTGCTAAGCTAAATAGCTCAGGACTTTTGATTCAAATTAACTGTTTTAACTTTTAAATAGGAATGCACTAGCTAAGCGAGCGAGTTCATCTGCCACTCATACATCTGCTAGCCAAGATTTGTTTTTTGTAGCAGTGGTTTAAAAAACAACCTTAAAAATAGTTTAAGAAGGGGTTCTCTATGTGAGATGAGCACTCCACTCCAAAGGCACAGAAAATCCCCTGCCAGGTCGGGGACACGCTGCGGCACAAGGCACTGCCCTGGCGTGCTTCCAAGGCGCCTCTCCTCCACCCTCAGATGTTTTAGCTCCCAAGCACGAAACTCTGAGACAATGCAGAAAAGGGGATGCTTGGGCTTGCTTGAGCTGGGCAGATAGGAAAAGTGTTATTTTTACCAGCTAACCTCCAGTCTGACTCATCGCATAGCACAAATTTGAGAACGGACAACGGCGGACGAACGCAGTCCTTGACTCACCATTCGCCTGAGGAAGCTGAAGCACTGAAACGTGGTCAGCCTGCCGTTGGCGGCTCGGCACAGATGCACGAACTTGCAGGGTATCTGCCGAAACGCCCTTTTCCGGAGGTGCCACACGAATAAGCCTGTCGGAAGGCAAGGGAGAGCGTGAGGCGGCGGCCGGCCGCGCGCAGGCCCAGGCGGGCGCTTCGGGGCGCTCCGCGGTTTGGGGGTCCTCCCCAATCCCCCGGCCCTTCACAGAGCTGCGCTTTAGGCGTCTCCCTCTCCGGCTCCGCGCGTTAGGAGCAGCTTTATCTCGGCAACGACCCGCCGGTAAGGCTTAACGGGGGCGCCCCAGCGAGCAGCGGCGGTGCCCGCCCGGGCCGGCGCAGCCCCGGCGACCGACGACGCCCCGCAGCCCCACGGTGGCGGGCCGGGCCCGGCCCAGCGCTACCCCCGCCTCCGGTACCTGCCAGCGCCCGCGGGCCGCCGCACGGGCGAGCGGCGCTCATGGCCGCAGCGGCCTCTCCCGCGGCGCCCTCGCCCCTCACCGCCTGGGCGCCGCCATCTTGCCCGGCATGACCTCCAAGCGCCTTCCGGGTCAGCGCTTCCGGGGCGGTGACCGGGGGCGCGGGGCTGGGCTCCTCGCGGCGGCCGGGGCGGCTGCTTGTCCGGGAGGCGCCCCCAGCCCCCCCGGGACAGCGGGGCCGGCGGAGGGGCCGCGCGGTGCCCGTTTGCCGCCGGCCCCCCCCCCCCCCTCCCGCGGGAGCTCTCAGACTCGCTCTCCGCGGAGAGGCGGCCCAAATCGCTGCCCGCCGGGGCGCGGGGAGCCGCTCGTCTCCTGCCGAGCGCTGGTTACGGTTTCCCCGGCTGCTCCGGGGTCCGGTTTCCGTGCCGGGCCCGCGCCGCGCCCGCCGTAGCCTAAGGGGCGCCGGGGAAGGGGCGGGGGGATCACAGGCTGCTCGCACAGCAGCTGGGTGACGAGTAAGGGTGGCTTTTTAAGCCGGGACATGAAGTCTCATTCCCAGGACAGCCTGAGTGTTCAAAAGCACAGGGCTTGGTAGAAATCATCTGTATTTAGCTGCTGAAAGTCGTTTCTGAAAATTGAGGGTTAAACCACTTGGGTTGAGTTACCTGAGGCTGCCCAACGCCGGTCCCAGCTGCACAGTCTCCTTTCCACATCAGAGTCCTGGTGCTTGCTGGATCCGTCCCTGAGCTGATCCGACTTGCTAACCTGAAGGGGAAAATGCCTTTTGCTGGGATGACTGAACTCACCCTGCACGGGGTCCGATAAGATGAAAGCTGGTGTAAGGCCTGGGAGAAGGGGCCTGTGATGTAGTTTGAATAAAAAGGGAGGGGAATGGTTAGGTCTGCTCGAGCTGTAAAGTGAAACTGCACCCTGAGGCACCTTTAAAGTGTTTTCTCTTAAGAGTTTAAATTGAGGAGATGTAGGCTATAAGTCACTTGAATGCTTTTGAAAATCCTGCTTAATATTTTAACATAGAGATCTTCTTCGGAACTATTTTCCTTCCAGGCTTTCATATCTTTATAGTGCTTAAATTCATGCAAAAGTCATCTTAAATCATTATTAGGAAGATAAAATGAAAACACTCACCCTAATTCACCAAGAATATCCTACTTTGAAGCATTTATTTCCACTCTCTCTCTATTTGAGGAGCTGGGAAGAAATTAGGACTTCACATTTCTTACAATTAATATCCTGTTTTACTCTGAGTTCTCATCACTCAGCATATATCAATTTGCAGTTCCTGTTTGCATCTCTGGTTTTTATAACTTCCACAGATTTGTTCTCAAGTTAAATTTACACCTACAAAAATAAAATAAACATCACATAGCAAATACATAATGGTTACATAGAGGGATGGGATGGTTGGTTGGTTTTAGGGCAGTTGGGGTCACCGAGGAAAAGGCTGAGGTAGACAAGTGTTGCTATGACAGGGCTGAGATTTAAGGCCTGATTTTCATTGCCGTTCGCTTGTGCAATAAATTGCACCCCTGTAGAGAGGAAGGTAAAACACTACTTTTCTAATTAAGGAGCATGTTATCCACAGGCCTCAAGACAGAGAAATACCTCCTTAGGAAAAAATAATGGTGATTTAAGGAATGCAGAATGACACATACCAGTCTGGGTTTAACCACTAAAGCTGCTCCTGGAGAAGAAAAACATCTTAGAATTTTTAGTGGACACAAACATCCAAATATCAGAGTAATTCAGCTTAAAATGGCTGTACAGGCTTTTGGTCTTGTTACCTAAGGTTTGGGTTTGCAAAGTGCTGATTCTGCAGAATCCAGCTCCGTACTGTGTTGAACACTCCAGAAAGCAACTGAGTGCTGTAGCGGATCATTAAAAGGGACATACGGCGCTTCCAGGAAGCCTTCAGCACCTTGCTCACTCAGAACCGGCAATCTAGTTTGTAAAAACCCAGATACAAATGTCACCGGACTACCTGAAGGGCTGCAGGGGAGCAATCCTGTCTTGCCACAGGAGTTCAAGGTCGATCATCATTTGGGGGCAGAGTGATTTCTGAGGAGTCTGTAACTTTTTTGGTAATTGCTACGATGGGCAATTGCTTTGCATGTATTGCTGCTTCTCCGCGGTTATAAAATAAACACCGCACCTAGAGATACATTTTCAGGGTGATGCAAGGGGCATTTAACCACGCGACTCCCATTAATGTTAATTATAGAGCACATATTAACAGCATTATACGATCCTTTTTCCTATTAGCACTATCATAAATCTGATTGGTGGGGCTTAATTAGATCTCAGCAGCAGAATGCTATAGTTTGATACACGAAAGGGCAAATTCATGGAGACAGCATACTATTATTATACTTTAATCTCAAAATCTCTCCTTCTCTTACTCACAACACCAACAAGACTTCTTGTAAGATTGATTTGTTGTCAGAAAATGATTTAAAGACCTACTG
This sequence comes from Dromaius novaehollandiae, assembly GCF_036370855.1. NCBI lineage: Eukaryota > Metazoa > Chordata > Aves > Casuariiformes > Dromaiidae > Dromaius > Dromaius novaehollandiae. The sequence continues at coordinate 3,748,210 of NC_088115.1, read as the reverse complement.
TAAAAATATTATATTTTCCTTGCTTCATAGAATGTGGCACTGATGTTAGAGCTCCGCAGAGACTTGATGTACTTTCAGATAGGGAACTTTAAAAGCCATGTGCAAAATAAATAAGATGGCATCCTGCTGTTATTGTGGTAACCTTTACAGATCATTTCAGAACTGCAACTGGTGTGCAGTTTAGTAACATACCACGTGGGAAGCTGTAGCTTAGTGCAATTCCAATGCAATTTTACCCTGGTTTACTTAAGCGCAAGTATAGCTGCTTATTTGGGACCCAAATACAGCATGTAAAGGAAGAAATCATATCCAAAGTGAATGGCACTAGAACATACCAGAAACAGAGAAATAAAGGATGAGGAGAATTAAGACAACATTAAAGCCCAAACCAAACTGCAATGATAGAAAGCTGATTGACTACTTAAGGCATCTCAGCTGAACAGAAGGTCTCTCCTCAACACTACGGTTACACCCCTACTAAGAAAGTTCTCCTTGAGTTAGGGCCTAACCCAACATCAGTGGTTGAGGAACTCACAGTGAACCTGATGGCCATTTAAGTCATTCCTTGAGTCACTCCTAAGGGTATGGATTTGGGGGATTATGTCGTTTTCTACAAATCAGGATTTGTAATGCAAAAGTTTTACATCAAGGCAAGTTTGAAGCATAGAGGAAGGAGGAAAGCATAGAGAGCATGAGGAAAACCCACAGCCATTAGCAAAATCTACTGATACTTGTTGAGAGTCTGAGACATGCCGATTCCATGCTGTTAAAGACTTGCCTTCAGGAAATAATTAGAAGTGGAGTGTAGCAGGTTAAAAAAAAAGAAAAAAGAAAAAATACCCCCCCCCCAAGCTAGTGTTTTGCAGTAAATGAAGTTTCCAAGAAAAAATGAAAGAATAATCCTAGTGGATTAGGGCTCAGTAGCCTTTTCAAAGTGCTATGCCAGACTGATTTTCTTTCCCAAAGTAGAATTCAAATATACCATGGGGAATTAGCAGGAGCTAGAAACTGCTGTCTCTTCCCAGCTGTCAAAGCTGGCCTTGTGATCACCCTGTCGTATGCCATTTTTAGCAAGCCCCGTGGAGCTTGCTGAGCACCTGCAATGGACTGCAAGCTGTAATTGCTTACTTTGAGTGAAAAACCTTCAGCCTTTCCTCAGACAGAGTTTTGCTGAGTGTTTGGTGTAAATTCAGCTGCAATCAGATTTGAAGATGATGTCAAAAGTGGTGGAAGCATGTAATGGGAGGTAAACAGCAAAATGACTAGGGATGAGCGGTACTGAATGCAGTGTGAGGGGAATCACTCATAATAAATGAAGTGGCCTTTAGGCAGCATGAACAAGCCCCACAGCTTCACAGAGAGCTCACATAACCCAGTACAATCCCCCATCACATCAGCCAGCCCTTTTTAACTCACCCTAACACTGCTCTTTCTGCAAAGCCGTGATACCTCTTATCCCGTAAAGTTCTCAGCCAGAGTCACTAATAGGTATTTCCAGCAGCCATTTGCCTGGCAAAGGGCACTCTGAAAGAAAGGACTTGTCCTCTGTGCTCTTTCAGCTGAGAATCACTGAATGTTTCTAGACCCTGTTTCTTTTTTTTTTCATAGCTCATTTTAGAGGTCTGTCTTTTCCTGGAAAATCTATGTGAAATTCCCAAGCTGCCTAGGACTCAAAAGATCTAATAAAAATAAGATTTATTAAGAGCAGAGGGAGGAAATCAGATTAAAACTGAAGAAACAGCTTGCATAACAGATATCTTATGCTTAGCAAATGCGCAGAAGTGCTCAGTACCCATTTTAACTGTTTTGTGGACTTTCTTCTCAGCCTGATACCTGGAAATAGCAGCGAACACTCTGAAGTGTCTCCTTTACAGACATGGCCATTAGTTGTACTTACCTCACCGGTGCACACTCACAGCTTCACTGCACCAGACACAAAGCTGTGTTTTGCTGACCTCAGATTAATTTATTTTGCCTGCAGGCTAGGAGGGCCCCCAGGCACTCTCTACCCAGCAGAGCCAAAGGCCCCAGGACTCCCTCAGCTCCATAGCCCAATGTCCTTCACCACAGCTGAAACGTCTCTCTGCCTCTGCCCACTCTGGGCAGGAGCGATATGGTGCTGCTGCTCACTGGGGTATGCTGAGACCCAGCTGTAGCTGTGACACCTGTAGGGTGGGTCTTCCCTCCCTTCACCCCATCACTCTTTTGTTCTTACCCTAAGGCCATGATCTGCTATCCTTACCAACCCATTACCCTACCCAGCTCCCTACTTTGGCTAGGTTTAAACCCCACTCTGCAGCACCCACGCTGGCAAGACTCCTTTTCTGACTCATTTTTCTCCCTTGGCAGTATTTTTCCCCAGGTAGGCAGTGCTCCTCCCCAGCAGCACCTGCAGTCCTGCGATGTGACAGGCAAGGCAGCACACATCTGCTCAGTGCTGGTCTCCCATCTCTCAGCGGGGGCTCACTTAGTGTGATGAAGCCCCATGTGTCAAGCTCCAGCCATCTGAGCTTCAGCTTCATCCTCATTTCAAACTCATACAGGCCTAATTCAATCCCTGTGGGCTCCAGCTTCTGGAAGCAAATCTCTCCTCACACTGTACTGTCCTCATTTGGGTGCCTTTGCCTTTCTTTCTTGAGCGGAGAAAACCTTTGCCAGGCATCTCCTGGCTCGCCCATCCCTGAGCCCACACGTGGCACTTCTCTTTCACTTCTGCTTCCATCAATGTAGCTCTTCCACTTCGCTAAGTTTCTTATGCTTCTTAGGAGACCTCACACTTTGCTTAGCTTGATGGGCTGCTACTTTAAAATCTGCAGAGCTTTTTCTGGATACTTTTCCTACTTTTATTCCAAAATAAAATGAAGAGGGAGCGCAAATGGATTTGGTCTTCTGTACCTTAGTGGAGACCCTGTCCCCTTGTGCTTCTAAGATGCAGTGTTTGTTGTCACCCAACTGCCCAAACAGGGATGTCATGGGCTTGGAGAGTTGGGAAGGAAGATGGCCTCAAGATGAGCTCAGTCTTGAGAAATAGTCTGCAGCGTGGCGGTAACTGTGAACCCTGTACGTACACCCACAGTAGCCTGCATGGTCTGCTGCTCCTCTTACCCAGCAGGGAGAAGGCATGAGTTACCGTCCAACCCAGCATGTGAGAAAGCAGCACAACCGTGCCAGGTTATTTACAAAAGTTACATGTCATTTGCAGATTCCGGACTTTCAGATGATTCGACTGAACTTCAGAGAACCAGTTGTATTTCTGCATGTCTGTACGCTTCATCTTGCAACTTCAGCCCTGAACCAGCTCTTATTGAAATCAATCAATAAATGCTCTCATTGACTGAAACGGAAGTTGAATCACATCCACTGCTAACACTCACACATCCCTAATTAACTGTCCACTGCATTATTGAGGTGAGAAGACATCACTCCTCAACCATTTTAGTGAAAACGGTGATTGAAGAATTATTCCATAAAAAACCCCACTGGCAATCTTGTGCTAGCTAGCACTCTGGTTTCGGTATGCACATAACACATGTACTCTCCTGTGGTATCCATAGCTCAAGTGACTGTAACATCAGCACAGCTTGCTCAGCGCCTCGCATTATTTGTCTCACAGACTTAACAGCTTTCCAGCAAATTTCCCATTCTGTGTTCCTGTTACTTCCTCCTGCCCTGTACTCTTTCAAGCCTTTATATAAGAAGCATCACAAGCCACCTGATACCAGTTTGTTTGGACAGTTGTTCTGCAGCAGAATTTGTTGGATTCAGCAAAAATGCCTTCTGCTGTCATAGCAGCACCAAACGCGTAACTGCAAATGACTGACTTGCAAGGGTAACAACACTCCTGAGCCTAGTAATTATGCACGGTGATGCTATTATATAATTGATCTAGGGATTTCATAAATTATTCTTTTTATAGTTCTGAGCAGTTCTGAGAACACCCAAAGTCAGATTAGGGAGAGCTTTAGTGCTTACTCCCCTTGCCGAAAGGACATTGTTTCATCCCGTGACCCGGCGGGTTTGGGAGGCAGCCTTGCGCTTACAGAAACCCCAGCTGCCCAATAGCCATGGTGTCTGAGTGGCACTATTTCCATCTACTTATCCCATTACCTCATCCTCACCTCAAACAAGTATGAGTACAGTGATAACAGATTCTGGTATAAATAATGTAGTCCTTGGCAATATATGTTGTTTATTTTTAAATCAGTGTGAGACTAAACTGCTCACGAAAGGAGGGGACGGCGGTGCTAGTGAGACAGGGCATACTGCAGGCAAGGGTTGTCCAAGCTTTATCGCCACCACTTTGCCAATGCACTTAGTGCCTCGACCTGCAGTGCGTGGCATGCAGCCAAGCTAGTCATACTGCTTGGGGTGGTGATCTTCTTGTATCGCGTAAGTTGAGTGAGATTTGATCTCGTTACTACTCAGATTGATCCCTAAGGAAAACCCATAGTGCTGCAAGAAGTGGTCCTGGTGACTCAGAAGCTGGCACTTTTCCTTCTGAGTCAGTGCTGAACCAGTCCCTGAGCATGGTGTTAGGGGCACAGTGTGGCAGGAGGCCTTACGTTTCAGATGTGAAGCATAATTGAGGTTGTAACCACTCATCATCCTTTTTCCCTTTCACCTTCTCATTCTCGCTTGTCAGCTGCTGCTCAGTTGAGCTCCGGCCCCTCAGGGAAGTTGCATTTCCTCCCACTAATTTCCCTACACCTACATCACCGGTGAACACGGCCCCTTCTAGCCGACAGATGGGAGGGCTGTTTGGTTTACCTCCTTCTCCTGGCTGCTAAGCTAGACACGTCCCTCTTAGCAGACGAGCAAGAAACTCCAGTATTCTCTGTCACTGTAGGGGGAGGAATATTTTATATTTTCCTAATTTGTGCATGGATCAATTCAGCTGCTGGGGGAAATGAAGTCACATAAGAGAAACACACTAGAGGCTCCAATAAGAAGTGGCGACAGGAGGTGCAGGAGAGACCTTCAACCCTGCTGCTTTTAGCAATAATCCACTTCCACTCCAGGCAACTGTCTGTTGCTTTCCCCAGAATTTTGCAGCCTGAGATGCTAGATGGACAAAAGAAATTATTACCTTGCGTGTGTTTTCAGTTGATCTGTATCTCACAAATTACATCCAAATTACAGCAAATCTCTTTTTTGAGAAATATCATATATGCCCGGTGACTGCATGGGGCTCATCTGTGGCCTGCAGGCTGCGGGTCCAAGATCCTTAGAAAGCTGATGGCCAGGAGAAAGCTGTCAGGGTCAGGATAATTCATCTGCCTGCAGACTGTTCCTACAAGGTCCTCAGGGAGAGAAGAGCATGTGGTCCAAATGACACATGAGGGAAAGCTACAGGGGTGCAGGTTGAGCAGCCCTGCTCTGGAGAGCAGAGCAATGCTGGACACCTTCACCATCTGCTCTGAGCCTCCTTGGAAGGCTGTTTCATGGACATGTTGGCAGGCCCCTAAACAGGAGGTTTCTGTGCCAGAAAGCTAAGATATCTTATGCTGGTTATTTTTTTTCTTTTTTGAAGAAAAGTCTTCTCAGATTATAAAGTCATAGAAAAGGCACCTTGCAGGGAAACAATAGAGGAAGGCCTTCAAGGGCTGCCTGGCTGCTGGTTTCCTGGCTGCTGCAGGAACAGGCAGTTCTCTCTGGCCAGGCCCTTGTCCCACCAAAATCAGTGGTTATTGTGCTATTGATTTCAAATGGACCAATATTTAGTTTATAGCAAACCACTCTGATAGACAAACCAGGCCCAGAATAAACCTCTTTAACTTAAATGAAACAAGAGTGAATAAGTGAGTTGGGGCAGAGCAAGTGGATGTCTTGATTACAGAAAAGCAAAATACACATTCTGCTTTGTTACAGACAAGACGTTTAGGGCAGTAAGAGTTTCTGCAAATCATGCAGCCAAGCAATCATTTTTTGAAGCTCTTGCATCCCAGCCCAACTGCCCATGTTCATAGGAGCCTCAGCAGTTGACAACCATAGCAAAGAACTTGCCGAAAGGATAACATTTATGAACATATCAAAATGATTCATAATGGGCTATTAAAAGTAGCAAGAGATGAAAGAGGCAGCCTACGGATAAGCCATTTTGAGATTCTCAGTAATTCAGAAGACTTTTTAAAAGTCAAGTTTTAGCTATCACAGATCTGTCCCTGCTGCTCTGTAGATAACGAGGTAGGATTTTCTAATCAGGGTGATATTTCTCTTTTACCTTCTCTTTACTTCACTCTGGAAGCTATCACATAGAGAGTGAAAAAAGTTGTATGTAACTCACACCCACCTTCCATCTCCTGTACACTGCCAAAGCGGCAAGCCTGAGTACGCGTCAAAATCAGCTTCATTTTCAGTAGGCTGGTTCCACTCAGCGCTACCATATTCTAAGGGTTAATTTTGGCAAACAAGGGTAGCTGGTAGAGTAAAGTGTGTGCACCCCTGGGCTGTTTTCATAGTCTGTCAGGCACTTGTTAACACACTAACCCATTCATTTTTTGATGAATTTGTGGCATGCAGGACACGAGCCAGAGGCTGAGCTGGGAACAATATTTATTTATATCTACACACGATAATTCATGTCTGCCCAAATCACGGACTTTCCCTAATCCGCAGTATTTCAAAACATTTGCAGTTCTCTCAGCCGATTAGCGTTGGCTTTGCTTGGCCCGATCTAGTGGAAAGAAACGTAAGACACTGAATGTAGCTGAATGCTTTGATTCACTGATAGAGGCTGACATTTCTTCGCTGGCTGTTCTATCAGTCCATAATTTTAAGATTCTTCTGAGGTGTAAAGAGCTGCATTTTGTGCCTTGACAAGTAATACTGGACATCTAGTACTTGTTCTAGAAAAGGAGTCTTGCCAAAATCAGTCTGCACAAGGGGACGATAGCTCAGTGTGCCACTGAAACAAAGTAAGAGCCTGCAAGTGTTACTTCTTGAGAGCTATTTTCTCAAAATGAATTGCTATCCACAATCTGGAAAGAGGGACCTGATGCATCATTGGCTTGATGGATCACAAAGGTTTCATAGCACTGGTTTCCAGCCACTGTCCTATGCTAAAGGAAACATAAAACACAGTGTCTGGGTTGAGAACAACTGCACAGCAGTGTATGAAGCTACTGAAGATAGCTTGAAAATGTACTCCATACCTCTAAGTGTAAAAGGAGAAAGAAGAAGAGACAGGAAACAGAAAAGGTTGAAAGGTTCATTAGGTAGGTAGGCAATACACAGGCTGTTTGGGGATGAAAGCAGCTTGACCACAGACAGGTTCAGCATCCATTAAAGCTAGTATGAGACAAACCAGCTAAAAGCAAAACTGAATTCGGTTATGACAGCAATACGGCATTGTACCTGGATGGTGTAGCGAGACTGGTGATTATGTGTAGTAAGAAAAACAGCTTCTGAAGCAGCACGTGCCTTTCTGAGCTCTCCAAAGATCAGTATCATCAACCCTCTTATCTAGAGATGGGAAACAAGCACAGAGAAGATGGGACTGGCTCAGTTTCACCCAAAATACCCCCCAAAACCCTGAGTGCTCTATCCACTAGACGATTTACTCATATTTATAACTGCCCTGCTTTAAGGACTAGTAATCACAGGGTTGCCCTATCTGGATCTCAGGTGACAGGGAGTGGATGGCCACACTTTGAAGAGCACCATCCTCCAGGGAAGACCTGGGGCAACAAAAAAGAAGGTTTTTATAAAGGCAAAATTTTACTTTTTAGTTGCCCATAGCAAATTTGGAGACTGAGTAAAACCAGCCTTGCCTGTATCACTTACTAACCAGTCTTATGTTCATTTATCAAAATACTGTTTATTTTCAAAACAGGCCAGTATGACGTATTTATACGCGGTGGTAGCCTGGGTCTTTTTGGTCCCATATTCACTTCAGGAGATCTTTGTAATTTTCCATGCAGTCCAGACAGTTCATTTTTTGGTATTTTCAAACTAATTCTGTCTGAGTTCTGCAAAAATAAGTAAAGTTTAAGCCAGATTATTTTACACAGGGAAACTTGAATGAGTTGCATCATTAACAGCAACTTTATCTGACCTGAATTTGGCTACTGCATAGTTTAAATCCCTTAGGGGACCTTCATTTCTACAGCATTAAGGAGGGTTTCTGAGTTTTTAAAATCCTCGTAAATGTTCTTTTCTGAACTGCACTATAAATTCAGCTTTTTATCATAAACTTTTTGCCTTCCTAAATAAAAAAAGACCCTCAACTTATTTCACTCTATTTCATGACAGTGTTTTAAAAATAGAATTTAATACTCACAGAATGCACTGAAAATCAAAGTTTCGTGTATATGGGATGTATCTGGGAGGGAATTTTCCAATTTTGGCCAGGGCTTTTTTTGTTCTCACTACATATTATTTGAATTAAGTGCACTACATATGCCAGCCAAGATCAAGATCACATGGCACTAGGTGCTATATAAATACAGCATAAGACACAGCCCAGGCCTTAGATAACTTAAATCAAGCAGATAAACCCAAGGGGGAGAGGGGAAGCGCTGTTATCACCACTTTACAGCTGGGAAGCAAGGACACAAAGAAAGGAGTATTCACACTAATTAACTTCAGGCACCAAACGGAGCCTGAGCTCGGGATATGGACTTCCTCCATCGTCAGTGAGCAGAGGGCTGTCTCCAGCGGGCCGTCCACACCGGTCAGGCGGGAACGCGTGTCGCAGAGGTAGCAACGGGCAGTCTGCAGGAGGTGACGTGAGGGATGGGTGTCTGGTGAGGGTCTGAGTGCTTGGCACTTGGCCAGCCAGGCTGCCCGTGGCAGCGAGGGGAGGAGAACGCAGATCTTCCCAACTGCAATGCTGTGGCTGTGCATCCCACAGAAAGGTTGGTTATCTACCACCCCAGGCCTGCTCTAACCTCAAAATGGTTCATCACCATCATGTTGAGCTCCATCAAGAGTCGGTAATGAGCCAGTCATAAACAGTAATTTATCTCATTAACATACCTATGTCAAGTGCGTTGTTAGTGTAGAGTACAAGGTCCAGTGTAAGACATGTCTATGCACAAACATGCCAATGAGCCCCAGAGAGGAGAGATTTGTTGAGACAAGGAGTTGTTAATTAGCCAGGCCAGCTCAGGAGATGACATCTAGTCTAACAAAGAGACACCTGGATCTCCAAGAAAGTGAAACGATGCTTATTCCAGCTAAATGCAAGCCAGTCTATCTCCTGGTAATGAGGGAACAGAAGCAATTGCAGGTGGAAAGAGGAGATCCATATGAGCTTTCCAAAAGACTTCAAGGCAAAACTAAGTGTAAGAGCAAACGTAGCCCACCATGAAGGAGGGTCTTAGAGGGAAACCCTCTGTAGGGGTGCATCTCTGTTGAAGAGCGCTAATACAGCTCCACTATCCTGCACAAGCTTCGTGGAAGGTGTGCACAAAAAAGGCACCCTGCAAGTCCTCTTGTCAGGAAAGGACAACAAATCAGCTGGGTAAAGAGGAGGCACCTTTCTGATTCCTATTATATGGAGTTTAAACATAGCTTTCTTTTCATTTCTTCACCTCTGTCCTTTACACATATTTGTAATTGTTTGTCTATTCTGGATATTATGAATAAAAGCTAGTCAGTCAAGCATACAGAGTTTTGGTACTTTTATTAAATACGGTGTAATAGTAACTGGTTATTTGCCTATGCAATAGCCTCAAAGGACACCTCTATTTATATTTTTCTACTCTGCAAAGTCCATGGGTGTACGTTTGCACAGTTACAACCTTTGTGGCATATTGTGCCGCCGATCTGCGCTCCTGGCCCCCGCCGACACTGAGCTCCACGGCCAGGGTTATAGACTCCCGTCTTATCCTCGACAGTGACCGAGTGTTGTGGGCGCTGCGATGGATGGTATGTGACATGCACAATCTTCCTACAGTGCAGGTGTCAGCTGGCATCTCGGGGAGGGCACAGAGTGAATAAAACTTCTTGACCTGACCATCTGGGTCTCTGGTTCGTAGACTTTCACCCCAGCTGCCACGCTGCTCTCCACGGTAATGTGCAATAGCCTTGAGTTTCCTTCGCCGTTAAAGAGAGATTATCCAAACCATCTGCCAAGAGTGGAGACGGGGATGTGGCATTCCCAGTTGGAGCGCCCGCTCTCTGAGCCGTACCTGAGCACGTAAGGGATGATAGCAAGGTGGCACAACTCATAGGGCTCCAGCAAAGGGGAACTCCTAATTAATTGTCCGTAGAGTACCTCTTTCCCTTATTTTTCTTGTTAACGACTGATTTTTAAAAAGGGAGTTCAGCAGCTCAGCCATTTTACAGTCACCATTAATTTAATCTTCCTCCTTATTTATTGATGGAGCTACTTTCTCTCTTGCCTTTTGTGTCCCCATGATATATTTCTAAAAGCCTTCTCAATGCCTCCGGGAGCATTCAGTCATTCTGCTGCCCTTGCCTTCTCCCTGAAAGCCTCCCCTCCTCGGGAACACGTGCGCTTGGTTCTGTATCCGCTTCTCCTTCCTGGCGTAAAACTTTTTTATTGTTTCTGACTTTCCCAGCACCTCCTTCTACCGCCTTGTTTGTTGTTGCTTAGTCATTGCATTTTCCTGTTTTCACGTGAAAGCACCTTTACGGGTGGGAGAGAACGGCAGCTGGCACGAAGCGGTGCAGCCCTTGGCCTCCCATGGATTTTGGCTGGCTGCAGCCTCTGAGGATCCATCCTGCTCTCTCCTGAAACATCACTCATTCTCTCATCAGAATGGATCGTCCTTCCTACCACCCTGTGTTCACCGAACTCCCCAAACCCCCCTTGTTTGAACTCTAATACCTTCTTGTACTCCTGTATTACAGTATTGTAACAGCCACGTTCATTTAGTATTAATTAGCATTACTGTAATTTAGTTCAGTCCTTATGGGCCTACTCATGGCGCAGTTCTGATAGTGATGGTGCATACACACAGCAGGAGCCAGTCTCCGTCCCAAAGCATTTACGCTCTCTCCAGATGAATCGGAAGGGAAATATCTTTTTCCCATTATACCGCGGCAAGTAAAGCAAGACGAGATTTGCGGGGGAGCTCAAAATCACCTCTAATGGCTAAGCTCCCACGCACAGCCTAATTCGTGGCATTGCTTTTATTAATCCTCCTTAAGTGAGTTGTCCTGGGTCACAGAGGGAGACTGACAGAGCCCTACTGCCTACACACGGGTACGGCGCTGCAAAAGCTGCCCTCGCATCCACCTCCACATCGCACACCTCTACCAACTCCTGCTGCACATTTCTTAGCTCGAGCTGCAGATCCAGCCCTTCATTTCTGCTTGATGTTGAAGCCTGAACACATGAACACATGCTGGTTAGTCTCCAGCAAGCAACACAGGGGGCAGAGGCCCCACAGGTTGGTGCAGTTCAGCTCCCCAGTAATGCACAAAGTGAGAGGTGCTTTATTTTCAAGTTAGCCAAGAATTTTGGAAATACAAGAAAGGTTTCCATTTACTTAAGTTTTAGATTTCTATTTTGGATGCACCTTCCACCCTGCTGAACTATTTTGTCCCTTCCTAATCAAATTGCCTTTCAGCGCAACGACCTTCAATTAGGCCAAGGTGTCCTGTGGCTTGCTCAGAAATCCCAGTAGCAAACTGATAGTCGCTCAGTTCCTCTTTGCTGTGAGAAGATAAGCTGTGGGCCAGAGCTTAAGAATATTAATACCTGCTCCAGAAGGAACAGAAGGTTGTTTCTTAGATGAGTAAGAACGGGTTCAAACATGTGGGTGTGTGACCAGATGGACTGGGTGTGTTAGGAGCACACACTTGCTATAGAAACTTAAATATTTTCTTTAGGGAGCAACAACTACTCATTTAAAAAATAATGCCACCAGGTTTTTGAATATAAACAGGAACAGCGAATGATAAATACTGGTTCAGTTCCTCCCAGCTGTAGGAGAAATGCCTTGGAAGTGTTCACTGTCTTATTCATCACCTCCCCGGGAGAATGCCTACTTCCCAGAACCAGGGTTGTGGGACAGTAAATTGTTGGTGACCTCTGATTTCTTCCACATCTTTGTAAAAGAGATTTTTAATGGTATTATTTCTGCTGGAAAAATGTATAATAGTTCCAGCCTGCTGGCTGGAAACCTTCCCTGCTATATGGCAGAGAAAGGCTCAGGCCCTGCTCTCTTTCCTTTGCAGCGGGATGGGATGAAGACGGCTTCCCTGTAGCAGGCTCAGCAGGAATTTGCTCCCACCGCTCAGCCCAGTAAACCACCAAGATAGAGGCCCTCAAGTTTTGCTCTGAAAACTGAGATCGCAGCACTGATCCACTTCCATTAGAAAAGCTTCTGTTTCCTCCCAATATGAAAGAAACAAATTCAGAAACCTCAAAAAGTGCTGGAAAACACAACTGTTGTTCTCTGGCACCACCAGGCACTCGCAGCCCTTCGATGTGGCAAGGAGAACATGTAGTTCTGTGACCTACTTGTGTACCAGGAAGATTAATTTCTCCTTGCATGAATATGAGCAAGTAATAGGGGTATAAAATGCCAGCGAATTTGGGGTGGTTCTGATCTCCATAAGTGTAAATCAGGAGTCCCTTCCACTGAGGTCAACAGAGTTTCAGTGTTGAAAAGATAATAAAGTCCATTATAGTTATTTGTAGACAAATGAGATGGTATACAAAAGACCGCCCTGCCAACACATCCTGTATTGCCCTGTAGTTGATGTATCCATTTATGCTCACATAAGGAAGATAAAGTAAAAAAGCACCATCTCCAAGTAGTAACCTCATAGGCTCTTTTTGCAGTAATGTCAGTGTCACGAAGGAAAGTGCAGGGAAGTTTTAGGCCACCTAAATATAGATGGAGCCATTTATTGATGATTTATTGCATCATCGAGGCTGAGCTGAGCCTATAAAGATAGGGGACTTCAGAGTTCACAGCGATGCACCTCAGTAAGTGCGTGATATTCGGACTAGCTGAGCTCCTTTGATGTCATAAGATGCTTTTCATTGCTTAACTTGCAAATGAGGCTGTGGATTTGGGAGCCGGACTTTAGAGACCCATTTTTAAAAACAGCCGCCTGAATTTCTACCAGATGCAGAGAAAAAAGAAATTGTCCCCCCTGGAAAATAGCCATTCACGAACAATTTACCCTAAAATTCTCACTAAGTGTGATGAAAATCCAAAGCAAAGGAGGGGAAAAAAGAAACAAGATGAATTAATGCTCTTTTAAAAAACTTTTTACAACTGATTTCTAATGAGGCATGGCCAATGTTGTTGACACGCAATTGGATCAGCTTCAACTCCTGGGCCGACTGTTTGATGAATGGACAAATTCCAAGGCTGGAGACAAACGCTGCCTTCCTCTCCCACAACTCAGCACTTCTCCCACAGACTACTTAAACTTCCACCAGAAATGCCTCCACTCTATATTAGGAGTTTAATTAAAAGTTTCCATACGCAGATTGCGTTTGCTCTCACCGGCCTCTGAATGGGGAAATTAAATGCACAGCAACAGTGCGAGGCTTTGAGCTGGTTTTATGGGGGAGAGCTGCTAACCCGCTCCACTGGAGTTCACAGCACGCTGACTTGTACCGTAACCGGCCTGAAGGACTGAGGCCAATGAAGAGGCTTTGCCTGCATAAAGCAGCTCTCTATAAGCCCAGCAGCAAATATCTTCTTTCTTTTTTCACTCAAAACTTTTATGGCAAAATGTAAAAACAAGAGTAACATTACTGGCAGGAGCTGCTCTTTCCTATTAAATAGTCATCTGTGTTTACAAATCAGATTTCACATGTGCTTTTTGGGGGGGAAAGACCTAAGATTTGACCTGTTCACAGGCCCATTTGCAAAGGGAACCTCAGTTCTTTGCAGCACCAGAGCCTGGCCCTCGATGTGCCCATAGAGCTGGGAGCAGGCACAGCTCCGTCCTCTCAGCACTTGAAACCCAGCTCTTGGCCTGACGGGCACAGGCAACCAAAGCCAGAGTTCACAGCTTTCTCTTCTGAGCCAATCCACCAAAAATGTGTGGCTGTGAAATGCTCCCTCTAGGAGGAAAAGAAAAAAAAAAAAAAAAAAAAGCTCATTTTAGGCACTGTAACAAAAGCCAATGAAATGCAAATCTAGCTTCAAAGAAGTGTGGGAAACAGGGAGTTGTTTTACCAACATCTCAAGGCTTTAGGCTGCTCATCATGCGGGCAGCCCAATTCAGTTCTCCTGTGTGCCTGAGGGATCTAAACCACGCACCTCCGCTCCTAGGGCAATCCCTAACTAGCAGGCTACAGAGTCAGTCACATCCCTTTGGATTTTGTCTCAGTGGCTAGATAAATATTTTGTAATAAGTGGAACTGGTCTCACTGGTGGGATGCATGGAGCTTGCTTCAGCATGCATTGTGGTCTTGTTGGAGCCCTTGTATGGGAGAGGAGTGTTCAAACAGTAATTGGGCAGTCGTGGGAACTGAACTTGATCTCCCACGTCCTGAACGACTGCTCTAATTCCTGATCTGCTGGAGAGAAATGGGAGATTCGCCCTCCTTTACCAGTTTTAGGGCACTTTCTTTTTCCAAACAGAACTATTTGGGCTTTGAGAGCACAATTTGAGGTGCAGAGCTTTGATAGGCTTTTCAGACCTGCCTGCATACTGAAAAAATATCAGTTATTCACTTGTCTCCACCTGGCCCAGTATTTCACATCTGTGCAGACAGAGGGTGAGAGAAGGAGAGCCAGCGTTTGGCCCCGAGGACAGGCGGCCCCAGTGACACGGGGGGAGCTGTACTGGGGGCAGACAAGGCGCATGCGTTGGTTCAGCGTCTGGAACACGGTGCTTTGCGTTGGGTGCAGGGCTGCTTGGTAGCATGGGAAAAACTGAACCTGGCTACTCAAGGATGGGAATAAAACCATTTCCTGGGATGGGAGGTCTGTCTTTCTCTCTCTGCTTTTCCATGTCCACTGGGCAAAGACATATCCCCCTGCCAGAGAAATGCTTCCTTTCCTTTCTCTGCCCCTGAAGGAAAGGGCTTTCCACTTCTGTCATGGAAAAATGTACCAGGGCCCCAGTGAAAGGTAGCAGCTAGGAAAGCCAGTGAATTAAAAAGCCACTGCCTCTTTGCAGCCTTCCTGGTCCAGCTTTGGGGGCAGCGAGCTCAGGCGAGCACCATTCTCTCAGATACTCCCTCTGCTCTTCTTCCTCAGCAGTCTAGGATGAAGATGGGTCGCCCACACAGGGAGAGGTGGGCGAGCGGGTGGCTGGTTGTGGTTGCTGGTGAGCAGGGCTCCTTCACTGCCTTCAGCGGTCTGCTGCTCTCAGCAGTTTCTCTGGTCCAGGCCTGTCTTTGCATGTCAGTAATTTTTAGAGCCATAATTTTCTGTGTGAGCAGCTGAAATGTTCGTATTTTGCTCAAGAGTAGATCCCCAGCACTCCCCCGGTGGCTGGGATCGCACCTAGCTGGGATCTTAGCTTGCTGTAGTAGAGATGGTAAGAAACAAAGTGTCATCAAAAGCAGACAAAATATCATCAAAAAGACTGCTTGAGCAAAATCCCAGCTTGAGAGAATTTTGCCTTCCCTCTTTAAGCAGTGAGGACAAATGAGCAGAATATTCAAAGCACTACGTAATAGGAGGTTTGTCTTAATCTCAAACCAGGTGAAGTCAATAAAAAGACAGAAATTCAGATAAGGCCCCCAGGCTCTCCTAGGTACCAGTTTTAGTTACTGGTCCTAACCCAAGTCAGGCTGAGAGTGGCTAGCGATTGCCGCCTGGTGCTTGCCAGGCTCTCTTGAACCACGTCTGTGCCCACGGTGCCTGTATTCCGGCACTGCATCACACCTTGGCAGATACGGGGCTCAGGGGGACCCCTGAGCGCTGGTGGAAACAAGGCTGCTTGTCTCAGCCCCTAAGTGGAGATTTAAGATCCTCACGGGCAGCCCATTTGGAAACTCTTGGCTTTAGTCTGTAGGGCCATCAACCACGCACCTTTTACGAGCATTTTATTCATTTCAAATAGTCATCTGAGTGGAAAAAATTATATATATATATATAAACATGATGTAAGGAGTGAGCACATTACAAATGTGAGCTGGGTCGAAATAAAACCTACTGCAGCGCTTAAAGGCTATTCTAAATAGATTCACACAAAGCTTTGCTATTTCATAAAACATTAAAGGATTTAAATGACTTTAAATACATCTGTAGAAATACAGGCCATATTTTATTAAAGGTGTCAGGTCTGTCTAATCTCTCCTGTATAAGATGTTCATTTTGCAGTAGCAAAGGCACAGAGATCATTAAGTCCATCCTCAGTGCTAGGCGAACGCAGCCTTTGCCAGCCACCAAACTCTTTCCGCATTAATATTTTAACATTTGGGGTAATGCTGAGAAACTATCCATTGTCACAGAAACCAGAGAGATTAGTAGTAAATCTTTTCAAAGAGAACTACTGCTTCCCTAGTATCTGAGGGTTAGAATTTAAAATAGAGCTAGTTCCAGCGCGAACTGCAGAGCAAAAATAGCATTGCAATGGGCCACAGCCGCTGAATGTATGTGCCACACTAACGAGCCTCGGGAAGAGGCGGGTGTCAGCCTCGAAAGGTGGATGTGGGGTTTCTTGCATCTCTGGAGCATCTAGTGCCAGACAGGATACTGGGCTAGACAGATCCCAGTCTGACCCAACGTTTGCGCTTATGGAAAACAGCAGAGGCAAACCCTGAAGACAAGCACAGTACACAGGGAGACCTAAAGGACAGATCTGGAACAGTAAGCTTCTGTTAGGGATAAATCTGACCCGGTGCCTGCAAAAAATAAACAAGACAACCCTCAGCTTTAAAGGCTGAGACAGAAGCTGAGGGGGACTGCAGCACAGAGCGAGATGGTCCAAATGAGGAGAGTATTTCAGAGGCAAAGCCACACGATCAGTACAGCCGGCCCCAGGAGCTGCAGAGGCACGAACGCCCTCAGCACCAGCTGGGACGTGGCAAGGCATCAGGAATGGACTGATCCTGGAGGTGTGAGGGCCTGGGATGGGAGCAGGAGGGAAGAGAGACCAGGGGCTCTGTAAGTGCAGCTCCCAGAAGCCTCTGGAGGGATTTGTGCCTGTGCACAAATAACTAACACTGGGACTGATGTAGGTGCCACTGCACAAGCAGGAAGGATGGTTTTGTGGTGAGGAACCAAGAGCCAAGGATTTGGGTTGTGTTTCTGACTGCCAGAGACACCTCATGGCTGCTGTGGGGCAAGTCACTTCCTAGCACCTCAAATTTCCTGATCTCTAACATGGGAATATGAATTCTTCTCCTAAAGGTCTTGACTCACACATGTGTAAGGCCCTTGCTCAGAAGGTGATATTTCAGACAATGTCATTACTCATGTTGAAGTTGCCTTGACAGACATACATGGCACCCTTGGGCAAGGTGCTGTAGTAGTGCACAGGAAGAATGATTCTCTGCTTGCATTAAATGGCCAAGTCAGACAGAGTAATGCAGATATTTTATATTTGGAGTCCCGAGGTCTAGAGAGGAATGGGCTGACTAGTAGAGAGGCTGCAAGCTGGGATCTATGAAACCCAAGCTCAGTTTCTCTTCTGTGACAGAGGAGCAGCAGCACTCCCCTATCTCGGGAGTTTTGAGAATATAAATGGTGTAACGACTTGTAAAATGCTCACATAGCTCAGTGAGGGAAACTAGGTAACTGTGTGTTTGTTCATGTGCTCATGTATAGATGAAAAGGGGAAAAGATTAAAGTATTTGCCCTGGGTCATGTAGGAACATGGATGCTAGAGCACACAAATACATGTATCCTGATTTCAACATCAAAGTTTTTTTTACCAGAAGACCATGCATCATCTCAAAAGTATTATCATTACATAAATGATAAGATGGATGGGCCAAACAAAGTGGCAGAGTGTAGAGATTCAGAAAAGAGACAGAAAGAGGCAACCCAGTGATCAGTGACAGACTCGGGAGCACCGAGAGATCACAAAGGACACCAGGAAAGGCTACATCAGCATGATCCAGAATCCTCTTGGGAGATGCCAAAGCCATGGGAAGTCACTTGGTGGTAAGACAGCAGATGTTCTATCACAAGGACGATGGAGGGGAAAAAAATAATTATATGCAAAGATGGCATCTCAGCGTTTGCAAGTGTGGGCTTTTTTTAAAAAACGTTGGATTTGAAACATTTTGGCATGAGATCTCGTAATTAGTTTCCTCCCCGTGCATGGTTTATGAGCTAGTTCCTTTGTTGTTTGTGAGCTGCAGTTAATGGGCACGCTGTTGCTGTGGGGCTAGGTGAGATGTGCTACTGCACATACACAGGAATAAGAGAAAGCAAAAAAGTGCAGAGCAAACCAAAAAGCATCTGAATGATGCAAAACATGTAAATGGAAGAGGCAAACGAGTAACAGGCAAGAAAAATCAGAGACTGCAAATGAATAAGCTCTAGCAGCTACACAGAAAAGAGATGTGGAAATACTGCAATCAGCATTAAATAGTAACAGCATTTGGAAATGTGGCTGAGGTACTGCACTGGTTCTGGGCAAGCGAAAGGCCCTTTGAGGGAGAGAGATGCCATTCACAGGACTGCTGCTGCAGGACAGGAGGAGAAAGTTGCAGCCTTTTCCTAGACTGGTTGGTCAGCCTGTCAGCTGAATCATTTTATACTGCCCCGAAGTGAATGGTATTGGCGCTTGGCCACCAATTCAGTTGGAGCCTTGAACTCTGCTTTCTCTTCCACTTCAGGTGAAACAGATTTATTCTCAACTTGCCACAGATTTGCAATTCAGTATTTATTTGTAGGATGCCTGGTTGCTTGGGCAGCAATGCTGGGAGCTCCTAAGGTTTGTTTTGGATCCCACGCTGGCTGCAAAGGAAGGGTTGGTTGCGTCAGATTCCTGCTGGTCACATTTGCTATGTGGTATACACAAGAAGTGTCTGTTAGGAGTCAATGAAAATACCACTGAGGTTGCATTAACATAGCTAATAGCTGTGTTAATAAATGCCATATAATAAAATAAGTAGGAATATTTTCAGCCCGGTCTGAAGCTATGTGAAAAATGCATTTGATTAATGAAATCCATTTCTGACTGAATGGGACTTTTATAATCAACGGACAATCCATCTGTGTCTTGTTCTTGCTGGGTATTTACAATTCAGTTTTTTAGGATATATCGCAGAAGATCCACTATCTGGTTGGCTTCTTTCATGTACTGGTTGGCAGGAGATGCTGGATGATACTTGCTAGTCTTCTGTCCCCTTTGGAGATGAGAACAATAAATTGAAGCCACCTAGTAGATAATGCAACAGGTACACATAGAGGAGGCTTCATCCACCCGTGTTAGTAAATCATGCCAGTGTTAGAAGAAATGCACGCTACACCAGTGAAAGTAGATGGGCTCCCCATTTCTTGCCATTATGAGGAAAATGGTATTTTCCAAGCAGACTTGCAGCAGTCCTGATGCTGAATGACAGGCTGGGCAGTGGCTTGGCTCCCCTGGTAGTGAGCAGGCAGCAGGCCATAGAGTGGACCATGCTATCCGTGCAGCTACTGCCCTCATAGTGCATTTGTTGCTGCCATTTAAGTCTGAACCTCTTGCTGGAAACATAGGAAACACTGGAGCAACTCCGTGATGGTAGCAGCATTGGGTCCCTTGGGTTTCTCAGCAATACCCAGTGCAATTCCCCTCCCAGTGACAAGTCGGTTAACTAGAGGGACACAATGATCATCTCTGCCTCAATGTTTTATAGTCCTTTCTAACAAAAGAGCCTAAAAACACACTTAGCTTCATTCACGCCTTTGTAAATATGGGTTGCCACCCTTGATTTTTCTGTTTTCAAAACATCAAATGCATAAATGTGTCCCAAAACTAACTTTCACCGATACAGGCTGACTCTGCTTCCCTGAGCTATACCTTTTAAATGAGCAGACTCATTATCCTCATTTATCCTGTAGTAGCATATTCCTATCCTGAGAGCTATGACTTCAGCCACTGACCTTGAAGACAAAAGAGAATTCTCTTTAGCATCAAATTATACCTGCTGGACTTGCCAAGGCAGGAGAGGGAGGTGACTAAAAGCAAATGAATGGAATGTCTTGGATTTAGAAAAAAACAGCTTGTTAATCAAATCTAACAGAGAGAAACCATTAAAAGCAGGTTTAAGTGCCTCTTACCAGCTTCCAGTTCAGATGGTATCAATACATATTTTAGATTCTCCAGTTTATGTTACATAGCAAAAGCACACCTGGGAGAGTGCACACACTTATCTCCAAGCAGCATCCAAAGTTAAGTTACCCAGTTCATTTTAGACTAGTCGAAAATTAATGCAATGATCTATTTTCAAAAGGTTAACTTGAACTGCATAATCTGTCCAGAGATACAAGAATCATCCAAATTGTATTGTCCTGCAGGCACCGGATGGTGAGTGCAGGAGCTTATTCAGTGGTCATGTTAAATTTCCATGTGTTGGCCAGATGCTTTCATTGGAGCCCCAGTGAATCAGTGTGGCTGTGATCTGCTAATTGTTTTGACACCATGGGAGTTGAAAAGCACTGGTGAACACTTGGCTCGACTGAAATGTATGTTTTACTTAAATGACCCCAGGGATGATCAGAGTCAATTTTCCTGCTTATGTCTGCTGCCCTGGCGCTTGAGGTGGTTCTGGTCAGTGCTATAGAAAACAAGCTTGTATTTAGTTAGTTCTTTCTGTATAGCATACAAAGAATAGGAGTGCCTATTCAAAGCCAGAGGCTCCAATTCAAGGAGCCACTTAAACATATGCCCTAATCAGGACAGCACTTGAGTGTATACATGCTTATCTGTAAGCACGTGCTTGATTTCCACTAGTCTGCATGAGGTTTACACCCAGGTTTAAGAGTCAGCACATGCTGAAGTGCTTTTCTAAGACGTTTTCCAGAACCAGGATCTAAGTGAGAAAAATGAGTATGCCACATCTAACCACATTGGAATAGATTGCTGCTGCATTTGCAACTGCAAGGAAGTCTGGGCAAACTTAGTTCCCCTTAGGTCAGATAAATAATTTTCCATTTATTCCCTTGCTCTCTCCTCTCTCTCTCTTCTCTTCCAAGGAAGCAGAGGATTTTTGCTGTAGAAGACAACCCCAGTTCCC
Organism: Dromaius novaehollandiae; assembly: GCF_036370855.1. Taxonomy (NCBI): domain Eukaryota; kingdom Metazoa; phylum Chordata; class Aves; order Casuariiformes; family Dromaiidae; genus Dromaius; species Dromaius novaehollandiae. The sequence goes on along the minus strand of NC_088115.1, from coordinate 3,727,140 downwards.
TGCTCATTCGGGTGCGGGTTGAAGGAAAGAAGAATGTTGGCTCTTGGAAAGAATTTGTTTCAGACTCATCCATTAAAATCATTGCGTTGGTTCTTCCACAGTTGACTTGTAATGACTCCCAGGAGTTCCTCTCCCAGAAGTAAGGTCAAACATATTGACTTTTCTTTCTTTCCTCACAGCTTTTCAACACGGGACAAATGATTGCTTTGATAATTAAACATTCACAAACACAAGGCATAGTGATTGTAAGGAAGGACTCTGTCTCTAGGAGCAAGTACCACAGCTTAGTGAACTCTGCTCTCAGACTGTTTGGGAATAAGTATCCTTCACGAGCAGAAAAAGGTTTCTAATTAGGGATAATTTCAGTTTAAAGACAAAGAGGATGAATTAATAAAATTAACCGTACTAACATGCTACCTTGTTTTGACTCTTGCTGGGCTACTTGTTGCAGTAGTTGGAATCATGTTATTTCTTACACTAACTAATGATGGTATGTGGAATTAGCTCATGGAAAAGTCTTCCACAAGATCAAGGGAATGAAATGCCCAGGATTCACATCGTGAATGGGGTGAATTAACATCAGATAAAGGTACTACAGTAAAGACTAAGAAAACAAGAATTTAAAAGGGTTATGGATTTTTACATTAGCAACATGTATGTCAACAACTTACAGAAGTGCTTAGGAACATCTTCTTTTCTAAAGAAGCTGCAGCTCTGAAACACCCGGATGCAACCCTTCCAGTCAGGATCTAGACAAAATGCTTGCATTTTCATAGGACCCAGGGCTGTTTTGCACTAAAGATGAAGTGAAAGAAGTCTTCTTTCTGACCTTGCCTTTGTTAGTCCTCCTTGGCAGAGCAGGACTGGAGTCAGCCCAGCACGGGCAAACACTCAGGTACCACCGGTTCAGATTGAGAGCTTACAGAGACCAGTCACACTAGGAAACCAGTCCTCCACCCTGCTGTCTTAGTTCAATGCAGCTCTTTCCAATCTTGTTTCCATTTTGCAGGCTTTGGGAGTTTTCCAGATCTGTGCAGCGAATTTGAAACTCCTGACCACAGCCTGGATCTTCCCTGTCTCTTTGCAGCCTCTCCGAAGCTGTCTGAAGCCCTCAGTGTCCCTGGGAGGGGTTAGCTGACCCCAGTTTCAAGTGTGGGGTATCCTGCTTTTCAATTGTGGGGATACATAAATGCCTTCCTACCTCTGCCAAGCAGTTCAGCAGCTGCAGGCAGGACTCACCACAACGCACTAAGCATTAGCAGCGTGGCCACCCTGGGAAACGCTCTCCCGTTTGCTGCACAGCCTTGCTCCCCCAGTCCGGCCACGCCAGCTCAGTGCTGCCCTGAATCCCCGCACGGGCTCCTCAGCTTCCCTCTCTCCTACCCCACAGCCCTTCAGCACAACACCTCGCTATGTCCCTCCACTGGGAGGACTAACTCTCGCCCCTTCTTTCACGATAGCTGTGCTTCAGCTGCCCTTAACCAAAGCAGTGTGTCAGAGTCGCACAAGCCAGGAAATCCTCTCTTCCCTCTCCAGGAAGAGACTCCTGCAGAGACTCTGCCTTTTATAACCCCATCCATCACGTTAATTAGGCCTCTCAAGTGAGGGTTACCTGACCAATATGATTCGTGTCAACCTCTCCCTTCTGGTAGTGGTGGAAACTCTCCTCAACCACAATTACCCCAAAGCATTTATAGCTGCTCTCCTCAGCTGGCTGAAAGTTGAAGCTAAACAAATGTAGACTAAAAAAAAGATACTTTTTTTTTGTAGTAGTGACCATAATTAACCATTGGAAGGATTTGCTAAAGTTACAGTAGATTTTTTCCATCGCTGGAAATTTTGAGGTCAGGATGGGATGCTTTTCCGTGCTGTGGTTCAAACGGGAATGAGTTCAGGGAAGTCCTACAGCTTAGGAATAAGGCACTGGATGATCCTAATGATCCATTAATGTTTATGAGACCACATCAGTACTGAACCTGAGGGGGATGTACCTAAGTCATCCCAGGTTTGAATGCAGAAGACAGACTCTGGCATTGGGAGATTTAGCTGCAAGAGGCTTGCAGGAGGGATGTAGCAGAAGGACGTTTCTTGTTCGGCCCTTGGACCTGCACAACTCATTGAAGGTAACTTTCTGGGCCCCTGGGCCCAGATGGGTTCCTGGACATCCCACGTGTAAGCAGCAGTGATGCTAATTAGAGTTTTAAAATATGCTAATGAGCCTGACTTCAGCTCTGTCTCTTCAGAACATTAAAGAGGCAAAGCATTTTCTCCCTGACTTCAGACAGACCTACATTCATCTTGCTTTCCCTCATACATACACAAAGTATTTGGGCTTTTAGTCCCTAATTTCATCAGGAACTAGTGAAAACTTGATGTTGCTGCCTGAGACTAGGAAGAATTGAAACATACAGCTGCTGGAGATGATGACTCAGTGACCAGTTTACAGCAGTTTCAGTAAATATGTGTTTACAGACACCCCTTTCAACCCTACTGGCTGCTGTGGGTTTTCTTGGCATGATGGAAGGTGACACTAAATGAAAGGGTCTCAGTTGCACAGGAAGAGATCCAGGATCTCTCCTGATGCAGGGACAGATTAAAAGAAAGTACTCACATTGTCCAAGCAGGATGTCTAGTTGCTCCTTTACGAGGAGAGCAAACTGCTATAAATGAATGAGGACACGCCGTTCTGAGTGAATCACACCTCTGTTTTTACGTTGCTGCCTCTGTGCTCCAGCCCCATGGAAACATTTTTCCTTAAAGACCTCTTGACATTGTCACTAGCTTTGCAGATTGCTCATGTTTTGTACACAGGAAAACTCACTTTTGGAAGAGCATTTAGGTGAAAGAAGATAGACTTTTTTACACCGAGGAATAACTTCTCATAAATCTGCCAGAGCACGTTCATTTGTCTTGCAAGCTTGCCTCAAGCCCCCAGTATCTCTTTCTCATCAAGGTCACATCTGTTTAAACGTGCACAGGGAGGCTGAGCTAGCCACTGGGGAAACATTGATTTGTGATCCTGTATTGCAACAGCCTGAACAATTAATATGATCAAAACATCCCATTCCATGTCATTATTATAGACCTCATGATATTTATTTTCATTACTTAGGACTTAAAGATGAAAGGGGAAGCAGTGGCTGTAGGGTAGAGCTGTAGGTGGGAGAACTCCAACTTGTCTTAGCTACCTCCATACCCAGAAATGAAGAACAGTTGTAATAGTCCCTGTCAGTGGCTGATGGATATTTCGGTAAAGTCCTGAGGTCACCGTTGTTAGTTTCCAGCTGAAAGGTAGATGATACAGGTCAGGACTTCAGAACAGCTGCTCTTGTCTGGATCAAGGGGATAGAAACACAACACCATGAAACCTGAATATGGTTGAGATCCTTGTCAGCTTCTTTCTGACTTTATTTTCCCATTATTTTCTAACTGCAGGAAGTGCTACCCCAGCGAAAGAGTTGGCTTTGAAAAGATGAACAGTCTTCTCGGCCCCTCCGCTCTCATGCAGGATTGGGAAGAAAGACATTCTCTTGGATGCCTGCACAGATCAATGTTTATCCTTTCCAGTCCTGTCCACTGAAACATACTCTTGTCAAAGTAACTATAATAAAATTAGACCTCTCCATATTCCTTTTCCAAGTATGATCTTGATGAGAGTTCAACTATAATCTAGCATGTGAATGGTCCAGCAGCTCCCTTCATCCTAAACTCTTGTCTGGCCAGCTCTTTCTCAAAGCTAAGCAATATGAGTGAAATATGGAAGCAGACGGAGAGGAAGTGTAGTTAGCATTCATTCATTGCTTATGTTGTACAGGCTGTCAGAACTAATGAAATTTTATGACAGACGGGCAGCGATCAGCTTCTTAGTGTTATTTATCTTTCTCACTCCTGGCTCTACATCCTGGATAATTCTTCATTCATCTTTAAAAATGCCAAGATGACTAAGCACAGGACCCACCTACCCAGAAAACTAGCAAATTGTGTCAACGCATAAGGATAATTAATAATCACCTGGCTCGAGTGATGAGTGACTGCCAGGCAAAATATTCTCTCTCTCTCTCTCTCTCATTGATTTCTCCCCGCCCCACTTCCTCTCTCCCACTGAGCTTCCAAAAACTTCAAAAACATCCATTATTGGGGCTTTTCCCCCTCCCCTTTCTGCCATCTCTCTTCAAACTACAACAGATGTTTGCAAAGACATTCCTCAGACTGAAGGCACTCATGGATGGCGCTGTGGGCACCGGCTGCCTCACACGGCCCCCGATTCGCATCATTTATCCTGAAAGGTGCCAGCTAGGCTTGACAGATTCATTTGTAATAGCTTTGTAGTAGATGATGCAAATTGATGCAAAACATATGAGTGAAGCTAGCTTCATTCGCCACCTGTTAATAGCAGGAGCCGTGGGGGAAGGAAATGTATTTTGTGCCTTCACAGCAACTACCTTATCTTGTGAAACAGTGAAGGTTGCCCATGCCTGCAGTGCTTAGGATGAAAGCAGTGGAAGGAGAAGTGGTCACCTAAAAATCAACTTTCACCTCCAAATAGGAGGCACCTTCTTATTACAGCCATACAACATGTAGAAGAATTTGCTTTGCTCCAAGAGTGACATGTAGAGGTGAGATCTTCCAGTACATTCATCAGTCTATCATGTTTCTCTATATCAGTCAACAAATACTTATCTTCAGTTGGCAATGTATCAAGCTAATGGCGATTGTCTGAGAAATCATTCCTTGAAATATCATCTTTAGGTTTCAGAGTTAAAATGAGACTGAAATGAATGAGGCATTTAACATTCCTTTAAATTATGGTTCCAGGCTGTCTGCAGACTTAGATGAACAATTCTGCTTTCCATACATTTGGTTCATATTTAGCCAGAAACGCTACGAATTCTTAATGTTATTTTGAACTGGGAATTTCAGCCACTGATTTTGGACTGTGTATTCAAAATCAGTGATATTTAGCCATGAATACAGAAGAAAGTTATGACGAGAAAGCAGAAATGTACTTCTACAGTTCTTTGAGATCTGTAGTTTCTATATATGTTTGAGATTGCTGGGTTTTTTTCGTAAAAAGGATTATGATGCCATGAACATTCACATGGGTGAAAGAAAAGAACCCAAACAGCTGCCTCCACTTAACTACCAGACTTTTCAGAGGCTGTAGGGAAGGGAAGGAATCTGGGACTTCATAAACCAAAACCAGCCTGTTTCGAGGTAGCTATGAAAGAAAGAAAGAAAAAAAAAACTACCGAAGAAAGAGGCTAAATCTACCTCAAAAAGATCATACAAAGAGAGGAAAATTTATGAGGAAATGTGCTAAGAATAATGGGATATTGATGAAAGAAGTCTGCTTGCACCTTTCGTGAGGTGATGACGGAAAAATCTGTCTCTGTGCTCATAACATACCAGGCCAATGAGAGATAATAGAATAAAATTTTAAGTGAGAGGGAAAGATCTAGGTCTTCACATCTTGTATCCCCTGAATCCAGATTGTCTGTGAATCAGCCAGACCAGTTGTACAAGGAATGCTGTAGGAACACCTCATTATAGCACAGGGCTATATGTTCCCCATTCAAATGTTCTTCTATCTTTGTTTAAAACCTACTGTGTCTGCTGGCTTTTTTTCATTTTTCCTGTGGTTTTCAGATCAACCTGACTCTCTGGGCAATAACCTGTCAAGAGGATACACATCAAGAATCTGGCTCTTGTGAGCCATATCTTTAAGGGCAATTTTCAATTAACTTTAACTTAGAAACTAAGTAACAGACTTAATTGCGAATCTCAGCTCAGTTTGAACTCTACTCACAGATGACATGCTGTGGGTTGAGTAAGATGTGCTGTGTTCTCCATGAATAGCGAAATGGTTGAATCCGCTAAATGAAAAACTAACTGGTCTATGGAGTCATGACAGCATCTCTATTATTGTTTAACTGAGCTTTCTTCTGTGACCTTTAGCTCTTCAGCTACCATTGCACTTCCTTTCCTCTTTCTCACTTTTGTTCTGCCAAGGAGGTGGGACCTCTCTGAGCCCCTGGTTGCCTCCCCTCGGTGGCCCAGGAGGTCACGGCGCAGTGACCGAGGGCACACCTTTTGCAAAGGCTGAGGCGCTGCCTTATCATTTCTCCCATCCCGTTATGGCCTGCCAAGCATGAGGCTGTGGCAGAAAGTCGACAGCCCTGAAGTTACTCTGCCCGAGCAGCCCCTTTGTTTGAAATTTTGCTTCTTTGGAATTGCAGTGAAAGGCATTCAGTGACTGACAGCCTGACCTCTATGGAGGGAGGGCTCGAGAAGTGCAAATCCCCAGAGAAAGGATAGTTTTATCCCTTCCCCTCCTTAGTTCTGTGGATGATGGATGGACCTCACGGCTGCAGTCCCACAATTTTTTGATTCTTCTAGGAACAAGCTGCTTTTTCTAAGCAGGCCTTGTTGCAGGGTGAAACATGCCATGAATTCATGCCAGGGAGAAGCACGTACCCTGTTCCTGCTCCGTTACTGGGTGATCTGGGGGAGCCTCAGTCAACTGAGCAGTTTGTGATGCAGCCACATCAGAGGGAGGATAATTTCTTGTTGAAACTCAAACATCATCATTTATTTACTCAGTTATCAGTGTGCTTCTAGGGTTTGGGCAAGTGTCACCTCTTCTTCTCTAACTCAGCCTTGACGCAATTTCATTGCTGGCAGCCTGAGGAATTCATGGCTCATCGAAGTGATGAAGTCTTTTTCCCTCTTGGCTGCAAAGGGTTGCTCTGACTGCTCCTGTGCTAAAGCAGCACCCTCAGGCAGGGGGAAATGTCAAGATCCTTTTAGCAGGTTAAAGACGACAGGAGTTACCCACAGAGCTTTCCTACCTTGAGGCCTCACTGCTTTTTCCCTCCGCTCAGTAAAAGGGAGAATGGAAAATCTGGCAAATCTTTTGACAATGGGAGACTTCTCCCTTTTTCTTCCGGCAGACAGAATGACATAACCAGAGCTCACTTCTTCCATCTGTGCTGGGACTCGATTGCTGCCTCCTACACCAGTTTATAGGGGAAGAAGCGGTAGCACTAGGACGTTTCCCAGCTCCCAGGAGCACTGCAAAGAAGAAATCTGCACTAAGAGTAGCAGAAATCAGACTTGTACTTCTCCATTGCCCGAATGCTTTGTAGGCCAACATGGGCAACCTGTGGGACTGACATACCAGGCCTTCCATGGGGCCGAGACAGAGGATCTCCAGGCTCTGGGTGTCTCTTAAGTGCCCCAGACCTGGCCAGGTGTTATCCTTTCAGACAGGAATAACGAAATCTCTGAGAAAACTGGTACTGGCTCTCACTCAAGGGTCTAATTTAATGAACAGCCTCCAATTGACTATACTGGGTCTGGCCTCCATCAAAAGCAAGAAATCGGAGTCTGGATCCAATAAGAATATCTTCAGTGCATTTTATTTCAAAGTCTCTGTTTTGTGGATAGACGACTAGATGCAGAAAGCCAGTTCACCATGTATTTAAAAGTAGATCAGCTCACTGTTTCCAGTGCCAACATTCAACCAACTCTCTTAATCCCTGCAGAGTCCAAGTCCCAGCACGCACCGCTGCCTCTGCGTTAATTGGCAGATCCATGCTCATCCCCAAAATCGCTGGTCCTAATAAGGAAATTGGCCGAGAGACCAGACGCCCAGTCTGCCTCTAGTAATCCCCTGCCCTTCCCAGCAGCCACGGGGGACTCAGCACCCCATTTTAGCCTAAAACTCATCCTCATACCACTGCCGCTTATTGCAGTCAGGACAGATTTAATCCCCAGAGGCCACGAGGATGGCTGAGACACCCGGCACTTGGCACGCTGAATGAAAACCATCCCTCCGGGAGGAAGGACTTTTGTGACTAGTCTTAATTGGCCTTGTGGACTAAACAGCAGTTCCTGGCTGCCTGCGTTTACAAGGTTTAATTTTCTAATTGAAATTTCATGGAAAAGCTGCACCTTTCTGATTAGTCGCCCCAGCATGAACACTCTCTCATAACATAGACATCTGCCCTCCGGACTAACCTTTCTAGAAGCTGCATCAACAAAGTAATGCTAATAAAAATATCCATCTGTGCTTAAAGATAAACAAAGCATTAATACACCAAACTGAGGCTTAGATTATATTAGAGTCAGCTTTAATGATATTACACATCTGTTAGGATATATTTCCCACCCGGGCCATCTCTCCCTTGCTTTTTAAATATCTTCATACGAAAAAATGTGAGAGCATTTCTCTCTGAGAACTTAGCATGCGTCACAGTTGCAACTGGCCCTGCTCTGAAAGGCCCTTTTCCCCGAGACACCCTGCTGGGAGAGGGCCCAGGGATTAGGGTCTGTAACCTAAACATTATTGTACTTAAAAGTAAATGTTCCCCAACTCTCTCTACTTGGGTTTCAGAGCCTCTTCAAAGGCTGTTTTCTTCCCTTCCTTGGCAGCAGGGGAAAAAATATTTCAGACCCCAGAAACCAGACACTTCTCAGAGCGTCTGCAAAAGTGTGTGTGTGTGTGCATGTCCGTGTATATCCATGAAAGAAATCGCGCTCTAGTCTCCTGTGGAACTGCCAAGCAGTGGTTTTCTGCAATGCTTTCCAGCACTTCTAGAGACAGGGACTCCAGGGTTTTGTTACTGTGAGCTGCATGGCACGAGAATCCCCAGGCATAGTCATGGGGAGATGGGTGGGGGCACACACATCAGATTTGCCCTCTGTTTTTCTAATAGACCCCCCCAAAGGAAGAAAATAATTTAATATATTAGCAGTCTTATCTTAAGAGAACTTATAAATCTGTTTCTTCAAGCAGTTCTTCTAAAAGGGTGGTCTTATCCTGTTATCCATGCAAAGCAAAGCTGCCTGGAATTCACAGGATCTGGATGTAATTCTGCCTTTGACCGAGGACAAATCATTTCCCTTTTCTGTGCCTCCTGTCCACAAATCTGTAAAATGGGAATAACAGTCGTTGCCTGTCTTCCAACCTAAAGGAAAGCTTAGTGGCAGAATGATGAATATAATCGTACTGTCCAGCATTCAAAACGATGGCTGAAAAAGCAAGGTGGAAGTATCTCTATCCTCACTGCTGGTCCTTTGGAGAAGCAGCTGTTTACTCAACTTCTAGGCACAACATGAGCTCAGGAACCACATGCTAGGGACACACGAGTATTAAATAGTACCAAACAACAAGTCAGCACACCCTGAACTGTAACAGGTTCCTCTCGTCCTGCCATGTGTGGATGACTGTTCAAGCCCCCAAATTACCAGAGACATTTGCTTCATAGAAGGGACAGTTTGGACAAACAGCTGTGCCAAAGGTGCTCAGCTGATGCTCCTGAGGTTTGCCCATTCCTCTGAAGCCCTCTACTCATTGGGATGCTTGGCAGATTTCTTCTGTGAGGTCTTTCCCCTTCCCTCCCACTGGATGGTGATTAACCCAGCCCATGCTGATGGCTCACTCTCCCTTCACATCCTGATAAGCAGGTCATTGAAGATAAGCCAGAGGTAGTCTGACCAATTTGCTTGGAATGCACCAAAAAAGTTCGTTATAGTGAGAAATTCATTGTTCCATAAACGGCGTAACGCAGTTCACCTAGCCCTGGATCAGACACAACTGCTTCTCCCTCCGCTCACCCCCCATCTCCTCCACCAGTCACACAACGAATGCATCCTGAAATGAATAACCATGGTCCTCTGGATGGAATTTTTTTTTTCACCAAGGAATTACTAAATCTGACACTTCTGTGATATATTGCAAAGATCTGACTCCCAGGGGTGAAATATTAGTAACAAAAAGCATGCTTAGAGCTCATTTGCTTCCAGTGGATGTATTTATTTGTATTACAGAAGCACCTAGAGACGCCTGCCAAGCTCTGGGTCCCACTGGGCTACAGGTTGTATAAACACATAAACCCAGTATATGATTCCACAAAAAGCCAAAAACTTAAACACTCTGGCTCAGAGCTAACAAAATATTTAAGCTCCTGTATTTTCACCGCTGTCCACTATCTATATGGATCATGATAACAGAGTAAGTGCTCACCCTAGCTGTCTTAAAACCCATCTCTAAACAAACTGTAGAACAGGCAAAAGAGGCACGGAAAAGAGAAGTAGCCTGCAACGAGTAACGGTTTGGATCAATGGCACAACTAGGCGGAGATGGTGAAAACAAGATCCACGGTACCAAACAGTTTAGACCAACAGACCACTGTCAATGCTTCAGATTTTTCGTGGATGAACATTCCCTTTACCAGCTTTTTAACTAGTATTTTACCAATGTCGTTCCCCTCTAATGCGACGGTTGGCTTGCCGTGACCTTGGGAATCAGCACGGGAACCACCGAACCACACACAAATTTATTTGGAATTCGCCTCACGTCTGTGGCAGGTGTGTGCCACCTCTCTAAACCCGAAACAGCCAGGAACCACAGGGAAGTCGATACACTTTGGAGATACCCCAGTACCTCATGCCCGTTTTCCTGCCTTACCTGGCAGCAAAGCAGCAGGTAGCATGAGTTCAGTTTGGGGTGGTAAGGTTTTAGCATTATTTGCTATTGTTCTGTATTGGATAAGACGGTGCAGATGTTGAGATAGTTAAGGAATTCAATAGGTGCATAGAAAGATGCCTTAAGTATCCATGCACTCTCCAGGAGGCAAGTGAAACTAGACAGCAGAGTCTCCTATTTCTCTATCTTTCCAGTTTAATACAATATGTGATGTTACTTTCCCATCTGGAAACACACCATTCACGTATTTCATTTTTAGTGTGAAATGGGGTGTAATGCCACTGTGACTCAAAGGTTTCCTTTCAGTCAAGTGCTTTGGAGGGGAGAAGGCATCTCACAGGAAACAGTAGATTGGAAAACCAGAGCCATCCTAGCTAAAAAAAATGAAAACCAGAACACCGGTTTCCATGACAGAAAATCATATTCCTCTCCCAGAGCATTATTAGCAGAGGAAATAGAGATCCGCTCTCAACACACGGCTCACTGAAATTTTTACGAGAATATTTACAAAATCACCAAAGTATCTGCAGAGGTTTTCTACCAGCTGCTGATGGAAGAGGGCAAGTGGAGCCTTGAAAAGCATCACAGCCTCCTGAGTGTGGACCCAGACCGCAACCGCGCGTTGGCACCAAAATCCCTTGTGGCACCGCAGAAGCTGTGGCAAGGCTGTACCCCGTGACTCCTACGCACGTCTCGGCAGAGGAAGAGTTAAGATAGAGCTGGAAGGGAAAACACAATTTAAAACTAGCTTCTGCATCGCAGCTTTGTAAGGCTCACCCTGCTAACCCTCGTAGAGAAGAGCCGCTGTGCCCGAACCCATGTCAGCCATAGGTCCTTCCGCGACATAAAGAAGCAGGCTGCATTTCTGCAGCTCAGCCTACCTCCCGATAGCTTGTTTAACGTGGGAGATTTTTAAAAGCTGGGTTTCTTCAAAGGATTAATTTGTCTTTTGATCCAGTGAACACTCTGACAAATGCTACTTTCCCTATCGCATTCAAACACACACCGTTTTAGAAGTTAATAAACCCATTTGCTGCCAAATAATTTTTTTTTCCAATTTTGCTCTATCAGGTTGATAAGAGGTTTAATGTCTTGGTGGTTTTTCCTCCTCCTTTCAGTAGCTAAATCAGGTGTAGCTATCACTGCAGAGAGTAGCGCTTTTTCCCTGTTACATAACCATTATTCCCATTTCCGCTACGCTGTCTTCTCACCAGCTCATGCTGACTACAACAAACCACTTGCTGTTAATATGTCTGATCTGAGCACGTGGGGAGCACTCTCCCACTCCCTGAAATGCCGCTAGGTCTTTGGACAAACACCTCGGCGCATGATAACGCTGCACCGGGTGGGAGGAGGAAGATGCTTTCAGCCATGGTTGCCATGCCACAACCTGAACCAAAAACTTTCAGAGCATGAGCCCAGCTATACGGGTCAAAAAGCATATATCTGGACAGGAGAAAGGTGATTCACCCTCGCCGTACCCTCTCCAGAAGATAGCCTGAGGGCCACTTGGGTACGCTCCCTTCTGAACTAAGCAATAGAAATGGGGAGCAAAGATCTAGAGACAGAATACAAATACCTAAGTTAAAAACTGGCCAAAGGGCATTTGACTTTCTACTTATATTGAAGAGTCTTAATTCTCACTTACGAGAAGAATCTGCTATACTATTTAGCACCATAAACAAGGCTCAGTGGGGATTTATGCCCTGTAGGACATTTCACCTTGAATTTTATATCACATACAACAGCAGAGGGCTCCGTTAACATCTTGGACCATTTCTGTCCTACTGAAAACGGCAGAGGAGCAGCACCAAGCAGTGCCATTTGCAATGCTGGATTTCAGCACCCAGGAAAGAAAACCGTGGCGCTCAGAGAAAACAGCTATGAAAATGCTGTGGGTGCTAGATATGCTCATACTACACCGTGCTGCCATGGCTTTGTACATCTGTATGAGGAGACTTGGGTCTGCAGAGCCGGGTGTGAACTATCTGTTTTGGAACAATAGACTTTTTTTTTTTTTTTACAGCCAAGGAAGGTATCAAATTTCATAACAAATTTTAAATTCACATATCTATTTAAGGAAGCAGTTTCTTGCATATTTATGCTAGCAAAATGTGCAAGCATAAACAACATCTAATTCAAACAACACAAGCTAACAGGGGCCTAAACCAGAGATCAACAAAATCAACAGAAATTTTTCCATTGATTTCACTGGGCTTTGCATCAGGCTCTAAGAGTAAAAAATGTGATTAATAAGATGAGTCCAAAGAAAAAAGACACACTTGGAGGCAGGAAAAGGACTAGGACCAAGGGCTATAAAACTTGAGAGCCTTCTCACCACAAATGCTCAGTAACCTTAAACCATAGCCTGGCATCTGGATACAGCATCTTCCCTTATGAGCAAAATCTCAGCTTCCCAAGTCTATGATTCCCAGTTTCCCCTTTCCAATTTCGTTCCAGCATGCACAGCCTTCTCATTTTTCATCCGATGCATGTGATGAATCCTAATGCAGTAAGCTCTGTTTGCATGGTTTGTTTCCAAATTCAGAAGTCTGAAACCAGTTCAGTTGTCTGCAGAAAGATCACAGCCAGGCACTTGGAGTAGCAAGGCAAAGTTGCATCGTAGTCAAGATCCGTTCTCTTCATCTGAATGCATCAGTGATTACACAAGGAGATTTTGACTGTAAAATATACGCTCTTTTTTATCCTTTAACTAATTTTAATCTTTCTTTTTCACTTGTCACTTTGCTGTTCACAAAGCACGCTTTTTGCTGAGGGTTTCAGCAGAATGCATTAAAGAGAAGAGAGATAACGAGACCTAATAACCCTTTTTATCACAAAATAAATAAATAAAAAGAACAACCCTTCCATTTAGGTGTTGCAGATATAATTGAATGTTCCTTTGAAAACTCTTTGATCAATGTAACTTGTTAAACTTTTGCTTTTGTCTCAAATTTAGCTTCTGTTCTTTTCATGTTGGATGAAAAGCTCAGTTACTGCACTCAGCTTTATCTTGAAATGATTAGTGGGGCATTGTTGTTGTGATGGTTTCTCCCTGCCTTGTAGGGCTGGATAACAATAGCTCAACTCTGACCCACCTGAGATGAAGGTTTGCACTGAAAAAGGGTGAGATTCTGCCTGGCTCCTTTGTGCTATCGTTTCCATTTTCCCCGTGGTAGTAGAATATTACCCGTGTATATTACACAGACATACTTCACTGCGCATTACACACACAAAAACATAAAAGCTCGCATGCCTTCAGGTCTTGGCAGTTTTACCATGAGAGAAATATTTATCCTGGCAAAATCTAAGTCTGACAATAAAGAGAATTGCTATAATACAAAATGAATACATGCTTTGTTATACAGAATTAGAGGCATTACCAGGCTAAATAAGATCATGGGTTCATCTAGTGTAGCACCCTGTCTTTAACCATAGCTATATACTCCAGAGGAAGGGTAATAAACTCACAGTAGACAACTTATCCAGTGATTTATTTTAGCGGACTGGTAAACAAAAGCCCCATCAAGTTATCTTAAGCTATTTCAAGATTTGTTTTTAATTACTAAATTAAACAGCTCTCCAATTTGTCCTAGATAAACTCAAAAACAGAACAACAATGGAAATATTACTGAAAAGATAAATCCCCTGCTGTACTCCAGATTTCATGCCCAGCCCTACTCACACACCACACAGAAAACTAGCAACTTCCAGCAGTGTCACTGGAGACCCCCATGCTACAGGGAACATTTTAGAAATAACCTGCTCACAGCTGAAATTCATCCCAACCCCAGTTAGTTGATTTACATTATACGGCGCAAGGGATTATAACCATTATAGTTAATTAATTTAGTCTGTAGGGTCTCTAGAAACAGTCATCCCTTCACTACATATATACACTGCCACTCACAGAATGAACTTCCAAACTCAGGGGCCTCGAAATGATATTGCCAATAATAAAGAAAAAAGAAACAAGAAATGACAGTGATGACGACAAGGTAGGTGTTCTCCTGAAATGCATGTGAATATAAATGGACCTTTTTTCTGGATTCTAATGAACATTCCTCATTTTTGATATGCTGTGGCATAGAGCTCCTTAGATTAATTACCTACTGGCTGAAAGCACGCTTTATCAGATGAAACGTGGTGCTTTCTGGGTTCATGGGCTAGCCTCTTTTCTTTTTTTCTGCTGGCTTGCCCCTATTAATCTCCTCTTTAGTTACTAATACTGCCCAGAGGGTGACAACTTTTTGAAGAATAGAAATTGGGTTTTGTTCCCCTTTGGAGTAAAATCAAACCTTTGCAGTATGGCTGCAAAGGCAGGCAGGTGGTAAAATATCCCCGTTCAAATCAAACCTGAGGTTTTCAATCTGCAGAGGATGCGAAAGAGGCACTCACCCCCATCTCGGGTTATGGTGCAGGTTCAGCACCCAGGTCCTACGTGAGTTATAGCACGGCATTTCTGCCTGGGAAGGGCCGAATCTGACAAAGCAAAGGTACAGATCCGAGTCGTGCGCAGCCCAGAGCCTCTCCAATACTGAAAACTGTCTTTCTGAAAACGTTCCTGACAAGGATTTTGTTGAAACTTATCCATTTTGCTTCCATAAAACAGCTGAGCTTTAACGAATAGGTGTATTTAACAAAATGTCATTTAATGATCTCATTTGCTACTTGAGTGGATGATTACTCAGATCACCTAATAAAAATACAGCTTCCTTAGATGTCCCCACTGTCTCAGGACTTGGTATTCTGGCTTGAAACCTTAAAAACGTTTTTGCTTTTCTTTTCATGCCTCTGGATGTTTGCATGCAAATAAAGAGGCCTAATTGGTTATGGGGTTTTCAAAATCTGTATAATAAACCATTTAGATTCAACTCAGTTATGAGGTCTCACTTTTTTTTTGTTCTCAAAAGGGGCAAATCAGAATGAATAATTAATAAATTAAACATTAACAAATTAATAATGAACAAAAATGATTGAGAAATGGGTTACAGGCATAATTACAGTATATGGTCAGTCCGACTGATGGAAATTACACTGTTTGGAATAAATTTCTCTGGAGCTAGGCTTTTTCATTTGTGTGTCATGCCAGTTTGTGGGGTCTTTACTCCAGTTTTACTCCTCGCTTATGCAGGCAGAGAGGGTTTGAGGAGAAACTTGGCAAGGTCCAGAGAAGCTGGCCCAGTCCCACTGTTTCTGTGCTTGCTCAAAGCATCACAGAATTATTTTCAAATCAGACAGTTTCAAAAGCTGGCTGCCAATATTCAAATTTACAAATAGGACTTTTGTTCAATGGTTCATGATTTACATGGGCTGGATTGTGTTTTCTAACACAGCCCTGGTCACATGTCGTACATCTGAAAACATAACCAGTAATTTGACTGTTTCCTCTCTGCATCTGTAATGATGCCAACACTGGCACCAAGTCTTCAATAGCTTTTCTTTCCAGAGATAATTGTACACTTCTGCATTGCCTCAGGAATAACTTTTA
This sequence comes from Dromaius novaehollandiae, assembly GCF_036370855.1. Lineage (NCBI taxonomy): Eukaryota > Metazoa > Chordata > Aves > Casuariiformes > Dromaiidae > Dromaius > Dromaius novaehollandiae. The sequence goes on along the minus strand of NC_088115.1, from coordinate 3,711,160 downwards.
CTGATACAAAAATTAGGATAGGGTATTCCTGTATCTGGAACTGGCTCATGTGGATTTGGGCTTCAATTCACTTTTATGGCTTCAATTTAAAATAGGGGTAGTGTTCCTTACCTCTTGAATATTTTGACATTCAGTTAGTGAATACCTGTAGCATAAATTGAGATCTCTAAGGGGAACATGACATTGAAATGTAAACTATTCCAAAAAGGATGTTTCTAACCAGCTCATGCTGGATCCCTGTTGTCCCACCTCCTGTTCTACACATCACTAATGAGGGATGATCACGCGCACACAGATGATTTCCAGCACAGACCTATTGAGACGAATGCCTTGGTCAATATAACATCTGTTTGCTCCAAGGATGTCATCTAGATGTGGTGCAAAAGCCATCACTACCACTTGCAGAAAGAAAGGATTCCTTCTTAGCCTTTGGCCTTCAAGCTCACTCTGATGGTAGTTCATCCTCTGCGGATTTTATTTATTTATTAATGGAAGCAGAGGGAACAGAGACAGCAAAGCAATCTTAAAAGAGCTGCTGCTATAGCTACGGAAGGAAGGGCAAATTGGAGTGATGGAGAGAGGCACCTAAAACTAGGACACACAGAAGTGTTCCTAAGTATTGCCTTGTAATTTCTAGGTACACTGTACTTGTCTTCACAGTGACATTCACTCACCAGGTCCCTAAGGACAAATGGCCAAATCTACCGGTGAGCCCAAGAACTTGTCATGTTTTTTCCGATGTGGCTGACACAAACACAAGGTTTGTCTCTGCACTCTTGAAAGCAGCAATGTGGCTGGTTTGTGGCACCCTCAGTGGCTTGCTCTTCAAGGGAGAATACCCTAAGGGAGAACAGTAAATGCCACTAAGATATGGCCAGAAAAGCGGTTGCCTTCAAAGCAGCTGCTGGAGAAGTCCTCAGATGTGAAATCTCATTAGAACAATCTGCAAAATGTCTCTCAGCCCCAGCTCACGTTCCTTGAAGAGGAATAACAGCCGGAAGAAGAGTGAGGATGTTCAGCCTTTAGGACTTCATCTTAGTACGCTCCGCTTTTAAAACAACTGCAAAAATACTCATCATTACAGAAGCATACAGAATAACTGAGGTAGTGTTAGGGAACAGAGACAGGGAGTGTGGCTGATGCCTAGCCCACAAAACAAATACGTCATTTTTTGCTGAGGGAAATGGATTACCAGAATTCTGCCCCCAAATATCCCAATCCCAGCCCCTTTGCACCCACTTCCCGGGTCAAACTTGTAGGGCAGGATGACTCTTCGCTGACTGAGTGTGGAGGAGCCGACCTGAGAGGCACACAACACTGCTTCAGGAGGACACCTGAAGGCATTCGGTGTTCAGAGAGGTGTCTGCAAAGCAACTTTTCTGCAGAGGGAAGACCATCTCTGGAAACGCTGCTCAGTTATTTCCTCCTAGCTGCACAAACATCATGCGAATTCAGAGAAAGGGATTTAAAAAAACAAAACAAATCATTCCAAACCCAGTTTCAGCAGTTGCTCTTTTGAATAAACAACTGCCACATATATTAGCGGTCTTAATGGCTCTGAAATCTCAGCTTTACACACCTGCCACTGCCTTGATTTAGTATGTAACAAAATTCCAGATGTGACTTTCCAAACTGCAATGTCATTCCACAGCGCTATCAAGGATTTCTGCCTGGGTAGCTGCAGAAAACGGCGCTCGCACAGAGCAGCCCCTCTGCTGCTGCTGTTTGCAGGCATTAGGCAGCGTTAGGTGGGTGAGGCAAGGCGCTGATGTAGACAGGCCAGCGATGTCCACCTCTGGCATCATGCTGGGCAGTCTTTTACAAAAGTGTATAAAGGAGGTAAAATTTCGGCTATTCTGGTCTGGCACTGCTGTGAAGGAATGTGCAAGGCCCAACGCAGGGATCAGTCAAGCTCCTTGGACTGGTTACTCATTAGTGTGATGCCTCCAATACTACTGGTGTCAGTGGGAAAACTCCCGTTGACCGACTCCCAGAGCCAGAGCCAGCTGAAAGCTGAAAGCAGCAGTGTGTCTGGAAGGGCGGCACTGCGGTCAGGTCTGTCAACCCCTGGTGCTCGCTAGCCAAGGAGGCCGGCGTCATCGTCCTCATTTTACAGCTGGAGCTGGGCAGACCACGGCCCCTGGCCTGCGGGACGCTGGACAGAACCGCTCTGCCTTTCTGAGGAGCTCAAGAGAAATGCTCTGGTTTACAGCCCCCCTAATGACTTTGCTCCATAGCTGTGCTGAAGCCCCTCGTGGAGCATGTGCTTGGCTGAGGGGCTAACCAGAGCAGTGAGCCCTGGCGACCTCTCCAACACCATTCGGGACTCATCGAATGGACAGCTGTGAAAAGCTTTGGGAGGAAGGTAAATTCATTTTTGCCCTGACTATATTTTTCTCCTTCCCTGACCAGGGCTGGACCTCAGCTGAGCCAGGGACAGAACTACTAGCAAATCCGATGGATGGAAATGCCATGCTGTGTGTTTCCACTGCTCCACGAGAGCACATGGAGAAAGTGCATCAAACAAATGATGAGTCCGTGCCCTGAGAGCTGTCAGTCAAAAGGCTGAAGCATCCCAGTGCAATACTGAGCATGGAATACGGACTGCTTAAAATGCCCTATCTGTTTCTTCTTCCTAATAACAGTCTCATTACTTATACCGAGAGATGTCTTTAGACACCAGCAGGCTTGTAAGACAAGAAGTCGCTGCACTGAAAGATCCAGGAAGCAGTAGTCAGAAAACTTCAAAGAGGAAATAAAATGCAATAATTTTTGAAGTTAATTAATCATTAGGAAAGATCATCAAGAGGCTCAGATAAACACTCCAGCACATTCAAATATTTTGACTAAGATGATGCTAAAAAAACCCAAACTCTAGTTCAACAAGCTGTTCAGTAAGAAGTTACCCCTAGGTGAAAGACGCTGGGACATTTTATTCAGAATGTCAAAACAGATTATTAAAATTGTCTGTCTAGCCTTACAATCTATCACACATTTCTGTTCTCCCTTTGTGAATTTAGCACTCATGAATCATGCTGATTTAAAGGCATTCCTGAGCTCTGTTTAGCCACTGAACTGGCCTACACTGGACAGAAACTGTCCAGGCTCACTGCAGCATCCCACCAAAATGCCTCTGCCTGGCCAACTACTCCTGAGAGCTGAGGCTGTCCCTCAGATAAACAGCGCAGTTTTGACGCTGGCAACTTCTCTATGTGCAGGAAGAAATATCATACTAAAAAATGAAAGGGATAGTCAGAGGCAAGAACTTTCAGACTTTGTTAAAGTTGATGTGAATTACAAATGCTCACCTCTAAGATGCCTGTAAGATATTTTATCCCATCCTGTGACACAAAAGAGAGCTGCAAGAGTAACAGATCTGTTTCAATGAATGAAATCCCTCCCTCAAATAATTGTATTTGAGGTGATCTGAAACGAAAACCTGAAAGAAAATTCACTTAGGGTCATTTTGCCCAAATTGCAATATTTTTATTTTTAAAAAACTGCAGTATATTTAGGGATTATGAATCTTTGTGAAATGAAGATTTGGAATATTTTATTTCCTAGTGAAACATTCCAACTTTACTGAAATCTTTTATTTCGTTCTGGCCAGAGATATTTGCACCAAATCCAGCACATGTTCTCAGAGAGGTATTCTTGACTTTAATCTGCATTAATCAGCAAATCTTCCTTTTAAAAAATTACCTGGCTAAAAAGGTGGTAGGTAACAATTCTTGGATATAAGCAGCCAAGCACCCTGCAAGAGCCAGTACCTCTGGGGCCAGGGCCCTCAGGTACAGCATTGTTTTCCATATGAAATCTGTGCCACAGGAATGTTTTTTTGTCCAGGCAAGAACCAGTTCAACTATATCTTCGTCAAGACTGTTTCCAAAACAAATGTCTTTTGAGGCTTGCAAACTTTCAGCAGTATTTGGTTTTACAGTCTTCCGGGTTTAAACATTTGCATTTCTTGAACTGTGCAGTTCCATCAAAAGCTGGACTCTGACTTCTAGAAATAACATAAAGGCCATTCAAATACTGTTCTAGCTAAATCAAAAGTCAAAACAGCAGTGGAGGAGAAGGGAAGAGATCTTGCAAGAGGTACAGATCAATTTGGTTTGATACCACAAGTAAGCTATGGGACATGTCTGAATGGAACCACTGAGGTTTCAGCTTTAGGGTATCGACCCTTGTAGCACAGCGTGCCCCTCTACCACTGAGAGGGGGAGGCTGGTCAACATGTTTTAAGCAGAGTCAGCTCAAGATTTTAAGGTTTTGGTTAGCATTTGAATTCTTAAATTGTTAAATCCAAAAAGAGAGAGAGACCTTTTCTTCAAATATTGGTAATAATTTGATTTTCCCACTCATCACAGGCCTAATTAAAACTTTAAACAAAGTATTTGGAAAAAATATTCAAACAAAATTCAAAAATATTTTCATTGAGTTTTTTCACCTGTAAAAATGTACCTCCATCACACATTTGCATTCTGTCCAGTCCACGTTACAGTGATTAAGAACTCCCCTTGGGTGACTTTCTGATGCCTCATGGAGAGTTACTGAGTCTCTCTCTCCATATCCTACTTGCTAGTTTTCCATATAACAAATCCCTCTATATAGTATATGCTCATTAACTTCCTCTTTGGATACCTCAGAGGAGTCCATGATTCTCTTTTTCAGTGATTTTCCTTTGAGATGGGGACACACAGCTTTACAGAAAGGAGGGCTAACGGGGCAGTGCCAATGCCTCTATCACTGGTCACCCTGCCACAGTTCACAAGAGCCTCGTGGTGGAGCAGGTCCTACCGAGAGAGCTGCTGGGCAAACACTGCACAGAAAAGGACCTTCCTGAAAGACCAAAGTGATCTGCTGTTGCCACTGCTGGGATGGCAGTTCATCCAGAAATAACCAGAGCATCAAGAACTCAAAACTTAATGCAAGATATACTTTCAATGAGCCAAATGGTCTTCAGATCATCTTCTTGCTGGCTGAGCCAGCAAGGCTGCCAAGGCAGCCTTTCTCAATAACTCTCAAATTCAGTGAAGAACATTTAACAAAGAAAGAATGGAAAGCTCCAAGGAAAACAGCCTTTCTGGCTACTAATGATTCAACTCTAACCAAATACAAACGCACAGATAGTTTACCATCAACTAATGGTCTGTTCCAAAGGAACAACCAGAAGAAAAGAATCAGTCAGACTTCTCTTTCATCATGGTACTTTCACTAGGTCAGGTTCCAAGATTACACATCATATAATATAATGAAAGATGTTTCACAATGCATATCCACCCGTATGAAAGAAACCTATGTCTGGTAAGACTTTTTCTCCATGCTGATGCTTTAAAGTTCTTGTGTAGCCACTATTACACAGGTCTAAGTTAAGGCAACTCACCTATCTAGGAAGAACGTTACTAGTTGTTCATGCTATTCTCCTTGCCCAACTAAGTAGCCATAATATGGCAGGACAGCAGTATACGTTGTTCTTGGAGCTGACTATTCTATCCACTCCTTTTATATCTCTTATCAATCAATGCATCACAGATAACCCAGTTCTCCAAAGCAAACTGTCCTGGCTACTGTTTTGAATGACAAACACTTGCAAAGTTATATTTACTTAAGACATCAGATTGGAACTATTTACATTGTCCACTGATTGCTAAGCTAAGTGTCTGCTGTTCCATTTTGTTTTTAATAACAGAATTCACAAGTTGAGCAGTGATGCAAGGAATCAACTCAAGTAGGCTGAACATAGCTTGCTAAACATGGGAGACATTCACATACGAAACCATAGGGCTAAGCTGGGATCTCTTGACTTCAGAGCTTTTTGTCTCTGCATTTAATTGACAGTCTTTTATAGTCTTTGAGAGTATATGCATGGAAGCAGTGTCTGTCACAGACATGCCAGGCTGCCCATGTAAACAACCAGATTTGTACACTACAAAAGGTTTGAAAGACCTTGAGCTGAGAGCTAATATAACCCCATGGCTCCTACACCTGCGAATCTCTGCAGTCATCACAGCACAACAGTTCTTCCGGTTGAAGTGTGCTATTTTCCTTTGCCTTTACCTTGCCAGACTCTAGGAGAAAGGGATCCTGTGCTGATGCCCCACCTGGAGCACTGACTGCAGTCCATCAACCAAGGAAACCAACAGAGCAGAACATTTCCTAGCTGAGATATGGTTTCTAACCCAAGCCTTGTTTCTGATAAAGTAAAACAGGTTAGCTTTAACTACCACTAAGGACAGTTTTCCAAAGATAGAGAGTAATTTAAACCACTCCTAGTTGTCTGGTGCCCAAAAAGCTCTTAAAGTCATTTTTCAAACAGGGATTTAGGATCCTAAGGCAATACAGTTTTGCTGAAATTATTACCTACAACCTCTGCGTGAGTCTAAAACTTGAGCAGACCCTTGCTCACTCTCCTCTTCCTCTTTCAAACTGGAGGTTCTGAAACAATAGTTTTTTTCCCTTCCTCCTGCTCCTCTTTGCATGGGCATTTGCAAAGGACTGCAGCACTGTGTAGCTAACATCGGGTTTTTCAGCTCCTGCCCGCTTACTACTGTTTTGACCTTTCAGCAACCGAGTCCTGCCAGGCATCATAGCAAAAGAGTACTGAGGAGTGCAATGAGGTGACACTGTGGACATTTTTGGGGTAAAGAAATTGTTCAACAGCTGAACAGCTGGGCAATGAAGGTTGGTATCATGGTACCGCCATCTGCCATTGCAGTAGCATATAGGGAGTCAAGGAGAAGCCAGAAATGCCCTCAAATCTTTTCCTCTTCCATCAAAGCTTATGAGGCACACTGGGTACCTACATCATGCTGTGTCTGATCAGCAGAAGAGCCATACAATTCTGCTGATTAAAGTTAGATTAGTTAGCAGAAACCACGTCCCAGTAGAGTATTTCTGTTGACAGTGTAATGAGGTGGATGGACAACATGGTCCAAACTTGCCTTTAAGCTGGTGGCTGTGATCTACATCTTTAAAAATGTTTAATTATACTCCCAGCCTAACTTATCACATTCCTTGTTGGCTTCAAAGCCTACAGGTTTGAGGCTACCTGTAGGTAAAAGGGTTAAGAGGGTGATATATCATTCACTGTACCACTTAGGAGCAAAAGCGGCCAGAATTTCAGCGTTGCAGCTCAGTGAGGAGGAGGAGGAAGGGGAATTACTTACTACCTACCTACAGGCTGCAACAGTAGTAAACGTTCACCTTCTGAATGCAGATGTCTGTTCCTGCCTATTCTGAGGAGGATGCCACAAGATCATTAATAAGATTGTTGGAAAACAGGAGTTATTTTGTAAGAAAAATGCAAAAAAAAAAAATTCTGATTTTTTCCCTGAATTCTCTGAACTTTTCTCTGAAAGAAATATCTGCTATCGAATGGATATAAAAGAAAAATGTGATTCAAAGGGAAATAATTCTGATTTAATTTCTTGGAGTTTTGGACCAAAAGATGAAAAGAAAAATGCCTTTTGTGAAAATGGAATTAGCCAATTTTTAGAGGCTAGATTTTAGATTCTTTAAAAAAAAATTAAAGTTAAACTTTTATAGTTTGCAGCATCTTAAAACAGAAACAAAAAATAGAAACACAGGAGAAGAGGTGAGTCCAGCTCAAATGATTCAAAATGCTGGAAACGCACCACTACATTTTTTAGTTTTTCACTAGGAATCCAAAAATATTCTGTGAAAAATGTTGAGTAATATAAGAACTTTTTTTTTGCTTTGTTTCCTTTTCTTTCAAATATCTCCAAAAACAGGGCCCATTTCATAAAAAGACCTACTTCCTCCTAGAGGCTGTTTGCAAGCAAGCATACTGATACAAATGTATACTTTATACTGATACAAATTCATTACTTGTGAAATCCTAGCTTTATGTTTTGTATTACAATTCATCACTTACGCCCCAGGAATCCTCAATCACAGGTAATAGGTATTTAAGCAGTTTCTAGTATGAATTCCAGACTAAAACGTGAGAAACATTTCCAATCTATCAACACTTTCACAAGCTTCTGCTTGTCTTAATACTGTGGACAATAAAAACAGCTACAGCTGATCAGAAACCCACAATTCCATTTTGTGAAACAATCTGAGGTTTTGCAAACTGGTGTCATTTGGATGCAAAATGAAACTGGAAAGTTCAGGAAGTTTTGGCTAAAGTTGGCTAAACCTATCCTACAGCCCTCTTTCGGGGTGCAAAACCCCTCAAATCTGACCCCCCCCTTTGCCTGCTTTGCCACCCAGCCTGCATCCTGGCTCTGTTGCACCAGAACATCCAGAAGGCTTCGTTTCATTTTCTTTCAGAAGCAAAGCAATTTCAAAGCCTTGAAATGTTTCTCATTATGTCTGTTGTTTAGGAGTGCTACATGATCAGTAGAGCATATGTAAAAAATATTTGCAATTTCCCAAAGTTTTTGAACTTCAGCCAGAATTGTATCTATAAACTCATACTACAGCATCTTTTCTTATCCAGCTACACAGGTTTTCTGTATGTCAGTTGAACCTGAGTTTCATCCTGATGAAACTCTGAAATAAAGAATTTTTGCATAATACTTTGGTTGTGATTGGAAAAAAAAGGCTGGTCAAAATATCTCAACCATATCTAATTTATTATCCACTGTAAATGCCCATGGAGTGAACTCATCCTTCTTATTTGCCAAACTACTGACCCAATCACTTTTTGTACTGCTGGATCAATTTTAGTTTAAATTGCTTTGGTCTGCATAAATTACATCTCTTTGTGAACATGAGGGTTTCTGCCTCTATCTACATGTAGCTTGCAGCATTTGTAAAAGTTGATCCTTTAGTTTCAGAAATCTCAGGGGAAATAAGGTATTTTAGAGATACAATTTAAGGTCCCAGTCCTTAATACTATCACATCTACAGCATGCTTGTGTTATTAGTCTCACTGGAATCAGTAAAATATTCACATAAGCGAAGTTGTATAGATATGACTGATGTCTGCAGGATGAGGGCACAATGTGTCAAGCCTTTTCTTTGGGTGCAGTAGAAATTAGATACTGCATTCATGTCCAGCAAAACTTGAAACATGGCTGCAAACGGAAAACAGGGAGGTTCATGCTATGTCTCTTTTGGCAGGTTGTCAAGGAAGAAGAAGCTCAGAGCTTTGAATGAGTTCAAAATTTCAAAGTGAAAAATCAGCTGCAATTAACTGTTTCCACAGCTGCTTTCCAAAGTCCAAAATAACGTTAAAATGCGTCTGTGCCTGATTTAAATCTCTGTGGATAAATGACACATAGCAAGGCTGACATGTGGGATAGACATAGCATCGCCTATCATAAGCTCATTAACAAAGTAATCAAAGCCAAGATCAGATCACTGTACGCTTGCAGCTAATCACCTCACCATGCAACAGCCCCATGTGATGAAGGACAGAATATCACTCACCAGACCCAAATTCATGTCCACTCCCCTCAGATCTGCTCTGATCTCTGATTTCCCTGTAAAGAGTTTGACATCAGAAATAACGAGGCATCCTTTCAAGAGTCTTTCCTTTCCATACTATGAATGTTAATTTGAGCCCCATCACTCATTAAAAAGGACAGTGTCATATCTTTGGTCCTTGATAGCTTGGGAATCATTATACTGATCCTTAGATCAAAACCTTGAAGAACATAAGGCACAGGACTATCTTGCAGGACCAGGAGATGGACTGGACCCAAAGCCCTGGTTCCAGACACTTGAATTTTGGAGTATTTTAAAGCTGGCTCCACAGCTGTAATTTGCAGCTGCTGTTCAGATACTTTGCAGGAATGAACTGGCAATCTCATAAGCAGCAGCCTTATTGCAGCATATCTGGCCATATATTTTCTTGCTCCAGTGGGAAATGCTGCAGAGAAAGAATCTCATCTAATCTCATCTTCACTTCTGCTCGTGATTTTGACCGAAACTACAACATGCAGAGAAACGGGGAAATATAAAAGGCTATTAAATCTTTCTCCAATCAAAATCCAACTTTTGCCTGTGTTGGTTTTCAGCTTGGGCGTAAGAGGGGAGGTTTATCAAACCACCTGACCCAATAAACTACACTTTCACACTAATTAGATTTTCATTATCAGGATGTCTAGAAACCAAGCACATTGCACAATTTATTCAGATGCCTGTGGGAGAGCTTTCATTGGATAAATGATTACAAGCCAGCTGTGAAGGAGGCCATCCTGCTTTATGTTGGAGAAGTTACTGCTCTACCTGATCCATTCTTGGTTGTTTTGATAAACTGAGCCTGTTTTCATTTCTTAGTTGGTTTTTTTTTTTTTTTTTTTTTAAATACAATCTGTAATTATAAAATATGTAGGGACAATACACCTCTGCAAGTGATAACTGAAATTAATACTGGCATTAATCCCTATATTTGAGGGCAGTTCAGTGGGGGAGGTTTTTCATTTAAATGGGAGATGATTTGTGCTTTTGTTCAAGAACCTGGAAGACAACAATGCAAACAGTCAGCAGTTTTCCTGAACTACATGCTTAGTGCTTCATCTTCCTGTTTGCAGTCCCCGAAGCCTGGGTCATCCCCGAAGTCCCAGTTTCAGCACTGGCTGAAGTAATGCCAATTTTAACCTTATATTGGGCCAAATCCCCACCTGATGAATTTGGATAAAATGCCTTTGGAGGTAATGTTGCTCTCTCCTGCTGGACTTGCCCTTGCTTAGTGGTGAGGCTGCAAGAGAAAAGGATGCTGTGAGAGCATATATATAATGCTCTTAGACTATACTTAGGATAATTATATCCTAACGGCAGCAAACATACTCTTTCCTAGAGGACATGCTCTCCTGGTTGCATGGCAGCTGTTGGGGTGTGCACAACTGATGCTAGGACCATGCTGGGAAAAAATACTGGTTTGCCCAAAGGTATGAGCAGCTTTAATATCTGACCAGAACTCGAAAGGATCTCAGTACAGCTGAACCCAAAAGTTTTCCATTTATCATGGTTTCACTTTCTCTAGGCCAAGTTTTGCATCCCCAAGAGTCAGCAGGGAAGTATGGACTGTGGGGAATGCAACTTGGGGAGACCTAGCTGCAAAGATAGTATTGTACCTAAACATAACGCTTTTAATACGCATTGCTTCCAGTTACGCCCAATGAAACAACTACTTGTTATAAATGTCCTTTGTTCCAAAACTGCAAGATAATATCCCAATCACTGCTAGTTAATGCGCAGGTTTCCAGAATATACGAAGGATTTCCACAGTTAGGTCAGTCCACCTAGAAACTGGGTTTAAATGCAATTAAGCCCTAAGCCTGGTAGCTCTAGAAAAGATGAGCCTTTGCTTTGTAGCTACATTAAACGCTGACACTAAATTGTGAGTGTGGGAAGGGAAGAAAAGGCATGGATGTATTGGACAATCTCAGTGAGGAGGTACTAAGTTAACAGAATATCGCCAGCGATAGGGCAGCCTTGTTTTAATTACCATTCATTTATGCAGGCTGCTATTGCTGGTGGCGTTCCAGACTGACGCTGCGTTCCCTCTCCTTCCAACAAAGTTTCCCTTTCTCTACATACAAGCTCTACTTTTACTTGGGAGGAAGCACTGCCTGTTAAGAGTGCTGGGGGGAGGTATTTTGAAATTCTAGGTCAGGCTCAAGCAAAAGTGTTTGTTAGTTTTAAGGAGGGCCCTAAGTTCTTCAAACATGACTCTTCTTGCTGCTGACACTACTTGTCCCCAAAGGGTTACACTACCCCTGGCTTATTTTTAACTTCTGGCCTTTAGAGAGATGAGGAAAATGTTCCTTGGCAGCAATTTGCCCAGATTCGTCCTTTATGTTATATGCCCAGAGCTATCGCTGGTCCCAATTTAGGTCTCCTTAGGTTCTGGGGAAGCCAACCACCTCATTTGAATGCCAGTGCGGTACGTAGCTTCAAACGTCCTCCAGAGCGCACTGGACGTCCAAGCACAGGATGTTCCAGATTGTCCTCTGGCAGGACATGAAAGGTAACCTGTCTTGCAATTAGGGGAACACAACTTGTAATGAACTCCAATTGAAGGCTGCGCAACCCGAGAGGATGCCTGCCTCTGCGGGAACGGCACAGCCGAGGCTCCGTCCCTCCGCCCAGACCGAGCGGGCAGAGCGCGCGCCGCCGCTCCTTGCTGAACACGACAAAACACTGCAGTGCTATTTTTATGAGATCATAAAATAGTTGCATTCTGTAGGTTACGGTATTTTGTAACTACATTTTTATGAACCTAAAATAGCAGCTTGCAGTTACTACTTGGGATAAATTGCTACCATATTTGCCAATCACTTTAATACCCACCGTCTAAACAGCTGCTGCTAAATGCAAGTAAATTATATTTTCCTCTCCACTAAGGTTAGTTCAGGGCCTATGTCCATCATTTCATCTTGTCTTCTCAAAGCATGACCAGTGAGTTGGAAAATGGGAACCTATTTGAAGCAAGGGTGGGAAGGGAACAAAGCTATGCAATTATTTTCAGCATTTTATTAAAACAACATACAGTTACACTAATCCCCAGTGCTCCAAAATCAAAAGTACCTCAAAAATAATAAGTCTGCTTTAGAAATCATGACATTTTTAATCAAAATAAATTTGAGGATATCTTACTCAGATCCCATATTCAAGCTTTTTTTTTCTAGCAAGGAACCGATGTATTAATAACAAGAATTTCAGTAGTAATAACAGCGTTGCCTGAAAGCTTCATGTGTTCCTATAACTTAAGGAGTTGTGCTTTGACTAAACAGCTGACAGAATGTACATACTGAATGTATACATATATTTTGATGGTCTTTCATTTCTTTTATAGTGAAACACTATTAGACAGCAGCAATTATGACTTACTAGAATGGCACCGAGTCAAGTATCTTGAGCAGACATTTCACATTCCCTTGCCGGGAGATGCTATATAAATGCAAAGTGTCACCATAAGGGCTTTGCAATGCTGCCCTGGGCTGGTTGACCTGGATTGTTTCTTGTGTTTTCCTTCACATTTACTGTGTACTTCACTATGCACCGACACGAGCGTTGTGGGTGCCCCCAGAGGAACTTGCTGTTTATTTTGGGAACAAACAGCGTGTGTCATCCTGACCCGCGTCTAGCAGAGGCAAGCTGTGCAGTCTGCTTGTTCGACTCCGGGCTCTCTGCCTGCTGTAGGGATTTTTAGCCAGGGAAGGGGTGTTATTACCCAGCGGCAACAAACACCGAGTGGCCACACTCAGCCCTCCCTGCACCTCCAGCTTCGTTTGCCTGAAGCCAAACCAGAATTGAAACAGAACCTACACAAACGACCACTCATTTAGCATTTTTTCTTTCAAATTTATGTGCTAACATCAGTATTTCTGTACGCAGGCACCAAGTCTGCTGACTGCAGTCGGAGCAGCACGGGTAGGCACCCTGCAAACATCTCACACGCATCTGCCTCACCCTGCCTAGGCCCACGCGCCTCGGCCCCGGTCCGCACAGCCTCGTCCCCCCGGCACCCCTCCAAGGCATTGCACCGCACACCTGGCCAGCGGCACCCCAGACGCCCCATGGCCCCACGCAGAGGTTTACCAGGGCAGCTCAGACCTCCCCCTCAGTGACCAGAGGCACATGCAAAAGCAAGGATAGGAAATCTCACCTTTTCCTACCATGAACACCAGCACCTAGCAAGGCTGATCCTTACCGCGCTCTAAGAAAAGCTGAGATGTTTGCAAGGATAACAGCAACATCCAGAGTTAGAGTTCAAAGTACTAAACACAACACAAACACGTGCTTTGGAAGAGACATAGGTCCCCTGACTTTCTGGACTAAGCAGTCATATCCCTAGTAAGATTGAGGAGAATCCTTTCCCAGAGCTCAGATATTCTCTAATTGCCTATTTGGAGTGTCTTCTCCTGGGCCAGTTCTCTGTACACACACACACTCGAGGCTGCTTGATGGAGTTTTTGAAATGAACACGAACCACTTGTCAGAGAAAAAAAAGCATTTAAACAAAAAAACCCAACTCTTCCCAAAACAGTCAATCCAAATGCTGACCACAAGCTTTGATGATCAATTTAAGCAATAATTAATTTAAGAGAGGCACAGCTCCCCCTCCTCCAGTTACTCATTCCTGCTTCCCTGAAGGAGCTGGGTCTTACTGGTCCCTTTCTTCCCCACACAGCAAGTCAAATCAGGATTTGCCTTGGATCAGAACGAACTCTCGGCTGGACCAGGTTGACTGACAGATCGGTTTAACTGTTCTCCAAACCTCATCCATACGTTCATTTAAAATCAAGGTAATTCCACTGACTTCACTGCTGTCATTCTGGATTTTTGCCAGCATGACTGAGGTCAGAGTTGTGCATCTGTCCCTGGCAGGGGTTTTGGAGAGGGAGGCACCTTGTCTCTGAGTTTTACAGAGATCACACACATTGGCACAGCTTCACAGGATCAGTGCACAGCTAACCCCATAAAGGCTCTGCCCCCCAGCTCCATCATCTCTGACAAGGAAGCCGTGGCTGCCGGAGCCCTGAAATGGCCAATTCTGCTCTGGGTCATGATTTACTCTCCATCTGAGCCTGTTGGTAATGGCTTTTAGTCGACAAGGATGCTATTAGATTATTATTTTTATTAAACATTGGCAGAAGCTTGCAAAAATCTGACCTCATTTCAGTCCCTTTGTAAAGGGCAGAGAAACCTCATTACTGGTGAAATGAAGAACTTAAAAAAAGAAAAAAAGTAACAACAAATGTTTAAGTTCTCAAGTCTCTTACAGATTATGGGCCACTCCTGACATCAGTTGCACTGGTATAAATCCAATTTATTTCCACTAATGAAAATTGACTTATGGCCTATTTACTCCAGATTAATGGAGATCTCGATTTGGCCAACACAAGGCATGTTTAAAGTAGGGAATGGCATTTCAATGCAAAACAGTCTGGTAAGCCACAACTACCTTTACTTAGTTGCTTGTACTTACAGAGTAGTACTTGGCCTAGAGAGGGGAACGTAGGGTCACAGATGGGATACGGGTGCAGGGGATCCAGGTTCTGCTCCTATTTTAGGCATTTCTCTGCTGTCTGATCTGTAGTATACTGCTGTACAACACCCTCCCATTTCACCTCCCATGCCTTGGCCTTCTTCTCACACTGCAAATTCCCTGAAGCACTGCTATGTGATAGCCTTTATATCCCTCTTGGTGTCGTATCTTCACCCTCTAGCAGAGTCTGGGACCCAGACGATGGCGGATGAGCCTTAGTGTTTTAGTTCATACAGTCAGGCTCACACTTCTGAAGTCTTCAGCCATGGACACCATGGCTGTGTCTACCCTAGAAAGCTCACGGATCTGCCCACTGCTTGCAGACATCCATGCTATAAGATTGTTACCATGGGCCATGGCATGGTTTTGGCTTGGGCCAGAAAATCCACAGCACCTTGCACAACAGGGTCTGCCATCTCAGTCAGGGCCTCCAGGTATTACTGCTGCACAAACGACAATACTAATTCCCAGAGGATGTAAACACCAAGAGCACAGCACCTTTAGCTAGCAGTGACGTTGATCTCGCCTACAAACTGCTTAACTTCTAGAAAGAGACCCATATTCTTCATGCCACGTGCGAAGCAGTGCATTTTATCCACAAGCAGGACTTCAGAAGCAGGGTGAGATAAAGAAGAGAGATCATTTAATATGCTAAAAAGAGAGGGGCTACACATCTGTTTGCAGAGTGCAGATTACGCTGCCTCGTCAGAGATATTGTCTACAGGGCACCTAATGGAGCTTCTCCATCTGTTTTTTTTTCTTTTTTTCTTTTTTAAGGAGTTGCAGGTCTAGTAAGCCTCGTGCATCCTGGCCCTGTTGCGCACTCACTGCAGCAGGCATCTGTCTGTGCACGTCCTGCCCTGCTCACACCAGCCTGCCAGGTGCCACTGCACGGACCTGCCGCTGCCTCACTCAGGCCTCTGGAAACCTACGTCCTCTCCTCATGCTGCAATCTCTTCCTCATCACACCCCCAAAAATCTCACCCTCTAGATAAAAGTGAAGGGCTCTGACCTGCCTGAGTCAAAGGCTTCTGCCAGAGCACAAGAGCTGGGGAGCAAAGAAGGAGTTTTGCTCTGAGCAGTCCAGACCGCTCCTGATGCATGTGGGTACATCGTGCTTCTCCTTCCAGCTTATCTTCACAGAGCTGCTGAAGATAAGCACCGCACTGAGGTCTGGCTGATGAACCAAGGTGCACCCCTACTTCACATACCAGAAAACTAGACCTGGCCCTATGTGTTGGTGCAGAGCCCACCAGCTCCACTGGAGACCACGGTGCCTTCCTCACCCAAGCACAGGGTTTCTGTGGGACTCACGGGCCAGGCTGTCTTTTTAAGGACTTAAAAATTTATTTCCTTTCCAGAAAAGCCATATGTAACACACCAGCAGTGACTGCAAAGGTTCTTTCCCGGGGTCTTTGGGGACCAAGGCTCCCGCCTCCCCTTCCTCCGCAAGCACAGGGTGTTCGGAGCTGTCTGGCAGCATAAACGCGCGCGCCGCTGCCTCGGAGATGGGCGGCTTTGAAAGGGAAGTGACAAGCAAGTCACCAAGAAGGACGTGGCCTGATTGGCATTTCCAAAGGTGGAGGAGTGTGCTGCGGCTGCTTCCACCGGCACGTCTGGCACAGACGGTGACAAGCTGCTTGTCATGTCGCTTGGAGATGAGAGGCTGTGAAGTCAAAAGGGACCCTCTGAACACCAACGCCACGACACGAAAGCGGCAGTTCAAAGTCCCCAGTTTCCCTCCTAGGGAGACAGCCTGGCTGGTTGTGACACTAATTTATTGTCAGGTTTGGGTTCTTTTTTTTTTTTTTTTTTTCCTTCTGAAATTACAGTCAAAGGTTTTTGTGTTTGCATCCCTTTGGCTGGATTGATAATGGCATTAAATCTTGCCTGGGCTGGAATGAAAGATACCAAAAAAGCCTCTAAAGCAAAGTTTGGGCCTTATGACTTATTTACTCTCCTGGCAAGAGGCCAGATTAATTCAGGGTGTAATTTCATGGACTTCTGAATTTCCTCAAGCTAAGAAGTTGACTGTATAAAATAGCTGACAGGTATCAGTGGTGGGGTGATCTTAGGTCAGCCCAAACCATCAATAGAGACATCCCCTGAGGCTCTTCACAGTACATTCTTCTGTGCTAACCTTGTCTGCAGGGGTTTTTTGTTTGTTTGTTTCTTTGATGTTTTGCTCTAACATCACAGCACTGCGAGAACTTTGCTGTGCACACACTTACCTTTAGGAAACTGGATGAGTTGAAAGATTAGTAAAGAATTACAGTGGTCTTTATATGACCAAGTAAACCAGGTAATTCGGTAGCTTGTTAAAATAGCCTGGTGGTCACAGTCCGCTTCTACAAAAGCACTGCCTACATTGTGCTATCAGCAGCACCACTAGGGAATTTAAGTAAAATTCAAGTAGCCCCTAAACCAGTGGTCTCAAATTCCTTTCCAAAGATTGGATATGCAGCAGTAATGCGACAAATGCATTATTGGGGTGAACCTGTACTGCCGCTTTTGAAAAGCACTTGGTCCACCTCAGCAGTTGGTGTCTTTACTGCTAGACAAAAGCAATCAATTATCTCTTTACAGTTTTTAAAGAGTTACTGTAGCTTCTTGGCCAAAATTTCAGTCTGATGTTACTGTTTATCCATATTATGGGCCTGTGTTTAAACGTCGTAATGATTCTGGTAATACGGTTCCAGCTGCTCACCGCCCTGAATAGCCAGTTATTAAAAATAAACTTACATAAACATGACATTTCTTTTGCACAGCTCATCCATTTTGCCCACATGCTCATGCTAAGAGGTCACAGGGCTCTGTTTGTCACATCGCTGTCTGTTCCTGCAGGACTGACTTTCCTGCCATCGATAGAGGATTATGTCCTACTGCTATGGCTGGGTGGTGAAGAGGAGAGAGACAGCACAGAGGAAGGTAGCAGACTCAAACAGACTGCGTACGTATATTTTTTCTGTACTCCTTAGAAAGACAGTTTCTCCCCTATAGTGAACATTGATCTTTGGTTTGATGATGTTCCAGCAGTTGCGCTGCTACCTCACAAACTTAACTAAAAGTTCATTGGGTGAGCAGGGATTGGTAGAAGATTAATTAAAGTGATCTGAATGGTTAGTCTTTCTATTGGAAATGATTGTCTATGGAGCTCTATAGCAATAGATCATTAAACTGGAAAGGTCAGTTATGAAGAAATATTGATTTCAGAAGTTTGGTTTGATTACATCGCTGTAAAGTGTGACATTAAAATCCCAGCTATTTGTGTCTCTGGTCTGGGATCAATGGAGAATGTGGGCTTGGATTTACTCCTCATTTTTTGTTTCTAGGGGGAAAAAAAAAAAGCAGAAAGTACTTCCAACGGCATTAACTACCCAGAGTAAATTGTTATTTGACTGGGGATGACTGTTGGTTTCTATTAAAAGGATACTGTCAAAATGCTTAGGCCCAACATTTATAATCTAGCTGAAGGAATTTCCTGATGGTTGTAAAGAAAATGTTTTTCACAAAGATTCTTCCCTGATGTCCATCAAAGCCAGCCGGGCTGTGACCAGCAGGGCAAAGCTGCCGGTGGCACCTCTGGATTTGTGTGAGTTTAGAAGCGGGGGGATAAGACTTCCAGTGTATTACTTACAAATATTTCAAGAAAATGTTTGCAGACATTTCTCACTTTTTATATCCAGCATCACGCAGTGTTATGATAGTTTTGAAACTAAGCCCATTTATAAACAAAGCTCAAGTGAAAGAACATTATTAACTGTTCGGCAGCAATCTTCCTCTGAGAAAAGGATTAGACTCATAATCATCTCCTCTCTCCTAAACCAAACGCAAAGCACATTTCTCCAGCCATGCATAGAGGAGCGTGGCTATTCAAACACCAAGCCTTGCCTGCAGGAGTGTTCCCCTCACTGGTTAACGCGCCATGGGAGCGAGACAGACCACGGCAATGCTGGCAGCTTAAGAATAGGGAACGGGAGTAAAGCCCAGGACATTTGTCTGACAGACTCTTCACCCTCAAAATAAGGCCTGTCCCAAACAGTCCTCCTTGGTCACTAGCTAGCAGGAGATGCTCTGAGGAG
This sequence comes from Dromaius novaehollandiae, assembly GCF_036370855.1. NCBI lineage: Eukaryota > Metazoa > Chordata > Aves > Casuariiformes > Dromaiidae > Dromaius > Dromaius novaehollandiae. The sequence continues at coordinate 3,692,107 of NC_088115.1, read as the reverse complement.
TAGATGCAGCCCATTGCTTTTTCCCTATGTTAATTTTGGCCAGAGTCAGTTTGTGCTGCGAGTGGCAGGTTCCTACTTCGCCTGTTTTCCCTGTATGTATGGGACATGGATGTTTTCCATGCCACATGGCAGAGCGATGCCCAGGGCATGAGGAACACTTAAAGGGAGGAATCCTGTGTATATGTTCATTATTAGTTTAGCTATTGCTGACACCTGAATTTCACCTGCAAAATTCAGAAAGCGCGCAGAATCGGGAAGTGAAGCCATCTCACGTGCCTCTCATTTGATTCAGCATAACAAGACAGACTGGCTTGCAGTCCAGCAACAGCGTGACGTCCCTTAGAGCTCAGGTCTGAAAAGCACTTTGCAGAGAAGCATCTATAAAGTGGCCGTGAACACGAGCAGAGGCAGAATCAGCAGGACGTTACTGGGTGCAAGAGAGCTGGTGTCCTTGGAGAACCTCGCGCAGAGGCCCAAGTAGGCCAAACTCACCCATTCCTGGTAGGGCCCCACAGCTCAGTGTTTAGTTGTGGTTAATTTAACAACGGGTGAGAGCATTTTCTTATTGTTTATTGTTCTGCTTTTGCCATGTAACATGCTTCACTGGAAGCCTTAAACAACTGCCATTAAAGAGAAAAAACACAAAGATTTTATAGTTCTCTTTTCTGTGAGGGCCTAACAACTTTTAAAATTTATTTTGCACTGCACTCAGTTCCATTAAAAGGCTACCAGGGTTTATTTTTAGGTTTTATCTCTGCACTGAGTTACCTAGCTTGTAACAGTCAAGGTTTTGTTTTGTCACCTCAAGGCCTAATCATAGTGGGATTTGCTGACATTAAGAGTCAGCAAATATATCTACAGACATCAGCTATGTAGAAATGCTTTCAACTGACACTGAGTATACAAAGGGAAAGAGGATTGCATGTTCTCTTCTGGTGCAAATGTTAAGAAACGAGTAATTATCTCATGTCAACATCCTAATTTCCAGCACTTTGATCAGAATGCTTTGAATTGTAAATATTGCAAAAAAGTGTCATCTATCAGTTTTAATGAAAGGGATCTCTGCCCACAGAACGCCATGTGCTAAAGCAGAGAGGTCTGAAGTCATCTCCTGAATGGCCCCCAGAGACTTTGAATGCTCCTTCAAAGCAGAGGATGTTGTCAAAGGGAATGCAGATCACAGGAGGTACGGCGCGGGGTGATTGCCATTCCCGGGAAGTACTAGCTACAGACCCAGACCCGCTCCTTTTCAGCAATGCACCGGGGCACAGGCTTAATTTTTAAACCTGTGTCAGCCCTACTAAATCCAATGAGACTCAAACACCTGCCTGCAGATCTATCAGCGTTTTAGCATTTTGGAACCAGACTGCTGGGCTGAAGCCAAGGAAAGCTGTGCTGGCGGAAGACGTGCCATGCCCACAAACAAAATGACAGGTTTTTGCAGCACAGGTAGGCATACCCAGCCTGGCTTTAAACCCGTAGAAGCAGAGACACTATCGCAGGGCACAAAACAAGGCTATGCATCTCCTGCCCCAAAGGCCTTGTACACAAGACTACCAAGGGATAAGTGAAAAACCTGAAATCAAATCCCCAGGTTTAATATGCATTTTAGGCAAGTTGTTTGCACTATGGGGAAAGGACCACCTTTCCACGTGTGATCGTACAGCACCCAGCACAGGGCATGCAGGTCCAGGACCGTGTGGCTTGCTGCACGGCTGCTACCAGCGCTGCCTAGTTCACGTTGCTAGAATAACCCATGCAGCAGTATTCAAAAGATGGAGCTGGCAGAAAAGGAGAGAGTTTCTATAGTGGCCAGGGGCAGCATAAGGACTGTGCCAAACTCTCCCTGGAAGGGACTGTTGCATATGAGCAGTTCAGGAACTTCTTCACTGAGTTTAGGTTTCTCAGAAAGGGTATTTCAGAAGTATCACCATACATACACCCTTTTCTTTCCACTCTTCCTGAACATCCAGTACCAATCACCGCAGGAGACAGGGTTAATTGGACCTTTGGTCTGACCCGGTATGGCAACCATGATCATCTGTTCTGGGGTCACAACCACAGACAGCTAACATGCTCTTATGGCAAAAAAATCCTGTCTAGCCCAAAAGCAGAATCATATCTTCCATCATATTTGTCAAAACACAGTACTTTGCAAGTTCTCCCATATTTTGAGTGCACACATGGCCGAGATGATACACCCTCCTGATACCACGGCAACCTTACTCAGATGTTTACCTGACATATGAACTACGTGAACAGCTAAGGTTTTAAATCAACTTCTCCTTGCACATTCTGCTGTCTCTGAGGCATGCCCAGGCCTCCACGGCAGCAGCCTAACTGGGGGCTCTCTGCAGCAGGCAACGGCAGGGCACAGCGATGGTCCTCTTGCTTCCCCTGCAGTAACCGGGGAGCATCCACGCTGCGGGCGTGGGAGCTGCTGACCCACTGCCTCCCCACACAACAGTTGCACTTTAAGAGCTGCCTGTTTTTCTCATGAAGTCGTGTTAATTAAAAAGATTAAAGCCACGTGTTAAAACACCGGCTGACAGGTGTAGCTCCCTTCTCCCCCCACTCCCTTGACATGATCATGAAGTGTTAACAGCAGACGTCAGTCCTAGAAGACTGTAAAAATGATCATCTCAGAGCTATTAATACAGCATGGGGAGGGGGGTTAAAGAGACTATAACATTAAGGCTCTAGCTAGATATTAAGGGGTTTTTTTTAACCTGCAAAATTATAGTTATGTGCAAAAGAGGATAGGGAGGGGGGCTTTAATTAAAAATCCATACTCAGCTGGCACAACACTGTACTTAAGGGCTCCAGAAGAAGCAATTTAAACAGGTAAAATACTACCCCAAATGCAGAGATGTCTCCTGGATAAAGAGGCCCTTTGTATCTTTGATGTCCTGTAAGTGCCATTCTCTTTAATTTTCTCTTTCTCCTAACAGCCATAAAGGATATTTTAAATGCATGAGGGACATTCAAACAGCAGAGGCTGTGATACAGGTGTCCAGTGCATTGAAATGTCCCTGGAATGGACTCTGACAAGGGCTGTGGCAATTCAAAAGCCAAAGGAGCCTATACAGACCCTAGAGGGGAGGGTTCCTAAATAGCTTTTTTTTTTTTTACTAGTGCAGTATGATACCACCTATGAGACCATAGACAAGGATCATCTTTTCCTAGATGCTCTGCAAAATGATGGTCTGTATGGAAAGGCAACCCTGCCCCAGAGAGCTTCACTGTGAAGGTGTGTATGCCATAGGGCATACCCTGCCCATATAGCTGCGGCTCTCTGGTGGGAATGCACAGTCTGCTGGCAGAGGAGCAGCACTACAACCCAGGCAGCATCAGATGGGAGAGCGCTCAGACAGGGACAAACCGTCAGTTGGGTCTGCTTTAAAGGTTACTGCCCCTTTTCTGAGGGACAGCTTCCAGTTGTGCAAACACACTCCTCGTCCACTGCAAACCTTAGTGAAACAGGTGAAAGCAACAAAACCACCAAAGCTGGATTTAGCTGACAAGTTAGGGGCCCAACTAAATGCATTTTCCTTGTTACTGGAGCAGGCGAAGCATGTGCTAATCATGGATTATCAGCACAGAGCTAAGCTAGTATCTCTTTTGTCAGCCTGCACCAGGAGCTCTGCCAGCACAGCTATGCTAGGTAGGCTGCACATTTCCCTATAGTCCTTGCTGACGTGACAGCATCAGCAATGTAGGCCAGACCTATATATAAGGTAAGGTGGCAGGTGAATATACGCAAACCCAGGAAAACAAGGCAACACCAGTGCCTACCCTACTTGCACAGTCCCAAGGTATGGTAGAAGAAGCTGCAAGACCAAGAATAGCTTTCTCAGCCAGAATTTGACATGGCAGTTCATACTAGCAGAAGGTCTCATGCCTCCTACTCTGCTAAAGGTGCAAGTGTACATGTGGCCCAGTTTACAAAGGAATTCCACCCATTGCTCATGCTTTGCAAGTGAATGCAACCAGTCCACAAATTGTGAGCAACTTCTAAAACAGTTTGGTTGAACTGAGAAGAACATATTCTAGGACATCAGTCTGGCGAATTCTCTAACTTCAGAAGATGGGACTAATTACAAGAAACAAGCAACATGCTTCACATGAGACTGGCCAGGTCAGTGCAGGATGACTGTGCAGGGAGAGGGAACCCCCAAACCCAGAAGTGATCCCTGAGACAAAGGGGTCACCTTTATCTGATTCAGACACCTGCCAAGTTAAACTTCAGAGCTGAGATTTCTTCTAGTCCAAAGAAAATCATGCTAAGACACCATTTACACAACGCTGCTTTATGTGGAGAGATATCTTCACTGAAGTTGTGTGTGAATGCATTGTCTGAAGCGACTACATTAGCAGGATCCCTGCAAAACTCAGGGTGGGCCCTGGAGGATGCACCAAGGCTGTAGCTAAGAAGCAGTTGTCATCTACTCTCAGATCCATAGAAGTACAGCATCAAAAGGTCTTTACTAGGCAGACCACAAGAGAAGACACAGGTACTACTGACATTAAGAAAGCAGCCTTTCTGCTGACAGCCTTGAACATGGTCCCCATGCTCCATGGGAAGTGCCTGATTTTGGAAAATGAGAGCTAAAAGCAGGAATCAGGCTTCTGGGGCTCAAAGTGAGTCATGAAACCCATATTCCATTTCTGCCCTTCTTACTAACTTTCAGCGGGACCTTGAGCAGATGCTTTCACCTCCCTATTCTGTAGAACTGGGGTAATAACAACACTGCCATGTCTTGGAGGTGCCCAGAGACTGAGGGCGGAAGCCATAGGAGCTAGGGAGAGATTTTCTCATTACCTCCAGCGACAGCCATTTGCTCTCATTCTTCCAAGGATGACTCTGGCATAATTCTCCTTGTAAGACAAAGTCACTGCCCTTACTCTTTCCTCACAAAATTCTACAAGGACTGCCAGCAGACACCTTTGGAAGATGTTCATATACCCTCCCAAAGCTGTCTGTTTTGCCAGGGACAGACTTGCCATGTAAATAATACGGGAAACAGGAAGATACTACTGGACAAAATACTGCATATGTCAAGGTATTAGAAATCCTGGAGGAAAAAAGTCCTCATGGTTTAGTAGAGAAGGTCAGACAAAAGTTATGTTTGTGTTTTTCAGCATGATTGGATTATAAATATAGTCAGCAGAGGCTTAGGACACAGGGAGCTGTAGATTGTACTCGGATGTGTCACTTCTGACACTGGCAGATGATGCCTTCATAAACCTGGCTTCGCTGTCACAAGCTACATCAGTGTTCAGCTGAAGTGCAGTGGGAGCAGGCAGAGGATAAAAGACAGGAGTTTGCAGGGGAGCCAAGGGGCAGACAAAGCAATTATGAAGTTATATATGTGCTTGGCTCTATGCTGTGCTTTACTCCAATAGCTAAACAAAGTTAGATGGTATCATTAAGCAGCACCCATGGCAGAAATGGGGGAAGAGCTGCCAGCTCAAGCAATTTCATGAGGTCACAATGCAGCCAATACATCTTTGATGTGCACAGGATTCATCTGCTCTCTGCAGACCACAAACCTGTTTTTTCTGTTCAACAACTCTGGAAAAGATTTTCAGAAGTACTTAGAGAATTTATGGCCACATGCTCCTTTGAAATAAGCTCTTCCTGCGTACGCTAGGCAGGCTGCCGTATTCTGCTGAAGGTACTGGTATCTTGTGGAGTTTATGCTAATTGGCCAATAGGATTTATGCTCCTAAAGCTTTTAGGTACACACAAATCTTGTCGAGGGTAAGTCCCAATCTTCTGGTCAGATCCATGTTAAGGAGTTACATGGAGTTTCACTAAGTCAGTAGGACTTTACTTCAGACGAATAGCCTTAGATTTCCATTAGTTCAGAACTGGTATTGAGAGGGGAATTCATTTAATAACAATTCAAGCTGCTTCTATTTCCTATCAAATCTGTAATATTAGGGGAAAATGTTTAAATGACTTCTAAGGAATATTTGACCTATTCATAGTAAACCACTAACAGCCATGTCATGAGTTATTCATTTTCTGCTTTTGAATACATCACCCGTCACCACTGAACTTTTACTAAGAACACTCCTGAAATTCTAACAGCAAAGATGATTTTCTCAGAGATGGATAGACTAGATGAAGAGACAGATAATGGATGTAGAGAGATGAAACTGGTTATTAATTCAACATGTCACTTTGGAACCACACGATCACTATCTTTACCATCGCTTCTGAAAGGCAGCTCTCTGGTTACTCTTCCTGTGTGTCCCATAGTCTTGGGGATGCTCAAAGTTAGAGAGTGACATCGATAGAGGATCTATTTTTTTTTTTTAAAACGGAGCAGCTGGTCAATGTGGTCACCATACTCCAGCAGTCTCCAGCCACAAAGCTCTCAGTGTGCGAGAGTGTGATTTGTCATCTGTGACCGGGAAAGCAATGAATGACACTGTCCCCTACACACCTCCCTTCTCAGTGTTGTTGGCTTCAAAGAACAAAGGTTGGAACCAATGCTCCTGTCGACTCCCTTACCCTTTCCTAGAAGAGATGTACCAGTATCCTTGCTGTCCAAATACCTGAATTTTCTGCAATTACTCCAGACTGGCCAGCCTTCCGGTGTTGTGGCTGATAATAAAGAATCAGAAGCTTGAGGAGAAATCAGGGAACTGTGGCAGTATCTTCCAAAGGCTGAGGCACAGGAACAAGCTACTTGCATGTGCACAGGACTTCAAGTGCAGCGTTATTTGGCTATCATTGAACCAGGTAGGCACATCCTTAATGCACTGTATATATCAGAAATGAAATTAAATCCTGCCCTGTTGTCACAACAGAACTACTCTATTAAATGCAGAGGTGAGTTTTCTTTTTCTTTCGAACAGAGTAATACAGAAAGCTTCACAATAGCCTAACATTTTGTTTCACAGTAAATCCTATCTGCAAACCAACAAACCATCCTCAAGGCAGCAGCTCAAAGACTCAGAGACCTAACCCCAAAGGCACGCGATTGCATGCAGAGATAACAGAAAAATCAGTGCAGCCACCGTATAGCCAGAGAGAACATTCAGGCACTCAATGCCCCGTTGTTTGACTTTCACTAATATTGTTTAATTATATCGCTACAAGGCAAGAATTCCCATTTGTCGGCAACTGGGAAAGCGCTTAAGGTGATGATATTGTTCTGCTTGGGTGGCCTGTGCCTGAAGGTAATCTTTCAAAAGCAGCTGCTTTAAGTGTTAGTTAAATGGTACCTAGGGATTCACTTGACACAGGTGTCATGTTTAATCTTATTCATATATCAATAAAACTGGTACCATATGTGCAGGTTGGTTGGCAGCACTGAACCTCTGAGACAATCAATATTTCCATTAACAGACTCATCCTCTCTGGTCAAATCCACTGCAGTGCTCCGAACTTCAGGCTTTCGCAGCCTGCCTGCTTCTAACCTCTTTGTTTTTCAATCGACTCTTCAAACATTTATTCTCTGGAGAGCACATTGCAGACATGTCAATACTGCAGTGGGTTTCTCCTCTATTTGTGCATGCATTTCCCCCAGATATACATTAACATGCAGCAGGGAAGTGGTGGTGGCCAGGGTTTTTAGGTACATACTGTTACTACAGTATGTTTATCTAACACTTTTCAGCAGAGGCTCTCAGAGCGCTTTACAACCAGCTCTCCATTCCAGTCACAGAGAGGTTAGCTGTGGCTTAGAGGGAAAAAAATCTTTGCTCCAGGTGTGGCAAGGATGACTAGGAAGAGTCTGGAAGTCCTGACACTGGCATATAGCAACACAAGCTAATGCACATAGGAAAGCTATTGCACATGTTTGTTGGCTATTCCACAGCAGCTGCTCCTACATATACACTATGCTCAGACATGCAAAGTTGCTTTCCCTAGAAAAAGCTCTTCCGTTTGCACTAGGACTTTTTTTTTTTTTTTAAGAGCTACAGTTATGTCTAAAATTCATTAATAACTGAACTTTCAAAGTTTGGAAAGATACTTAGATGCAGCCTTTGGGTATGGTCCCTTTCTAATTTGTCACACCAACCTGCTCTCTTAGTCCTGTCCTACCACCGAGCAGCAGGAAGGGGGTCTGGGAGGCAGCAGTGACAAAGAAAGCTCGGCACAGGGAACATGAACACATCTTTCATTCGGATGCCAGGGAGACAGTATCAAGGGTCACTTGTTTTCCAAGGTCCTAATTTAAAATTAAATTTAGCAACTCTTACAAAGGAGAGCCCCATCCAATGCATTACTGAAACTGATTTACCTGCCAATAACAGTTGCTGTCCTCAAGTGAGAGAACTGTGGCCTGAAACAGCCAGGACTAAAATAGCAGAAACGCTAATGGAAGTGCATTGGCAGAGCCATACATGTGAGAAGTTTGCACAGAATCTGCCTTTTTTTAGCTGAGGACATTTCTCACTTAGGTGAGTACAGAAATTTAGAGCTTAAAATACACTTTGTAAGGTTATTCACCTTGGCCCTGGTATTTGCTTCATTTGGAGCTCTGGGCATTCCTTCCATCTCAGGGAACGGTGAGCAAGGAAATGTCTGTGCAGAGGAATACTTGCTCATGGATGTGCTTCTTGGATGGGATTCATCTTTGGACAAGTCACCTGACAAAAGCAATCCCTAACTTACCATGAGAGACAGATTTAACACTCCCAAATGAAATGTTAATGCAGGAACAATCCCCTATAACATCCGCACCGTAAATAATTTACTTTCCTTCCAAGCGCTGAGGAAGATTAATGGACAGTTTTTTGAAAAAAAATCAAGTTAAAACATTTGCAGGCCCCGGTGTCATTGCAATAATAGGCAGCACGTGTAAACACTGCAAGGACTGTATCCATTTAGGAGAGGCTCAGAGACCACACAGTACACGAGAGGCACCAATGAGCAGAGCTGTCCTTTCTATTAAGGGGCCATTTCTCCTTTCCATTTGGAGCAGGGAGAGGCGGGGGATTCACTGGCTAGGTTTGAGGCACCGGTTATTTGTTATGATGAACTCTCTGAAACGAAGAGATTAAAATAAGTCCAAAGTGTTTCTCTGACAAATGTTTAATGTCACCCACAAGATTTATAGCACTTCTGTTCCCCCTCCAAAAGCTTTTAGTTCAGTGGCAGAGGTTACTGAGGGCTTGTCCACTGGCTGCCGGCTTTATAGTTTTAGCACTGGCCAGAGAGTAATCCAAAGTTTCAATAATGAGTAATAGCACTTTCAGCTCACCATCATCATTTGTCCTACATCCATTATTGTCCTAAGAGACCAATCTTGCTGATGTAAATGGTCCTGGCAGCTGGTGTGTCAGCATTTCACACCTCCACAGCTGCTAGGCCTGCATTGGCAAGCAGCTCTCCTCCCCAGCACAAGCCTCACAGCCTTCCCGTGGCACCCAGGTACTGCCAGGGCGCGCGGGAACGGAGCCAAGGAGATGTCCTCCCCGACTTTTCTAATGCTGGGATGCCCAGGCTGGGTGTACTAGCTTGAGGACGGTGCTCTGCGAGGCTTTGTATGGGAGAGTTTCTACTCTACCCTCAAGGCTGTCGTGCTGTGGTGCAAAGGGAGCCATTGCTCTCCGCTTGTGAGCTTTGCTGTAAAATCTCGTAAAAAAGCGTTGCCCCCTCTTTGCCTCCTCTCTGCACCATCTCACTTGTACCTCTATCCCCACTCTTCTCCCCTTCCTCCATAGGGCAGAAAAAATTAGAGCAGAGACAGTTCAGCTGTGAGGAGAGCACATAGGGCATTGGAGATCTACACTCCGGTCTTCTCCGGGGGCATTCAGGGACACGGCTGGAAGGAGCTGGATGGAGACACAGTGCAAGGGCGACGCTGACACCTGTCCTGCCCGAGAACAGCCACTGCTGGGGCTACGAATGGTCAAGGTATCCTCTGGCCTGGGAGGGGGGTTCACTCCCTCCCTGCTCTCACTAGCCTCCACATGCCACGACCTACACCACCATCAAACACGTGCAGCTTCTGGGCCCTCCAGTAGGTAATCTAGCTATATAAACACTTTTTTTCCCTTGTTTTCCCTTGTTCACTTTAAGGAGCTTGCGGCTGTTCAAAACAGCATCAAGTGTCACATGCTGCAAGACCATGTTGGACAATATTGCATCCCGCTACCACCTAGCTGCCTGCAGTGAGCTCCGTCAAGGGACAGCAGCAGAGAGAAAGCGGGGTTCTGTGAGGTACGGAACACCCTGCAAAGTGCAAAAGGAGATGCTGGACTTTCCTAGGCAGGCACGATCTTTCTGCAGTTACCTCAGCTAGCTAGAAGCTCATTTATTCCTCAGCTAACATGTTCTCACGTTTGTAGCACAAGTTGCATGAGTTGTCCTCACGTTGCATCCAGGACCCCACTTTCAATTTTCTACATCCCCCTTTTTTCTCCTCACTGATCCCAGTCCAGATGATACAATCCAAATACATGTGTTCAGCAGAGCAATCACAGAAATAAGAATAACAAACCACCACAGACAGCACACCAGACTGCTCTACAGGTGCAAACAACTACAGATGATGGACCAGCTTTCCAAAAATCATTAGAAAAGTGAATCCTGGCAGCATAAATCGCCAGCATCCCACTTGTCACACAGTGGTTGGATACTAACAGGTCAGTTCTATTCTGCAAATGCAAAACTTAATCACCCAATTGCTAGTTTGTATAATTACAACAGTTATGAATCATATTCTTTACCAACTCCTTTCAAATCCAGCCCCTGGATTTGACTTGCTAACCTCTCATGGCTCATCAGTACACAGCCCTGCCAGACACTGCGGTAGGCAGATTTTTAACAGAGTAATAAATCAGGCAATTGCCCCAAGTGCTATTCAAAGGCTTGACTCTAAGTGTGGGTGAAGACCCTCCGTCCAACACGACTGACCCCAGAGTCAGGCCAAGAGAAAATTAGTACTTCTAAGTTAGCACAATTTTAAGAGTAGGTTGTTCATCTTCTGTACTTGAGCATTGCTCTTAGCTTTTCTCTACAACTAGGAGAATTATAGAGAAAGCTGAATTTCTCATGCCTACAGCCCCGGGAACAAGGGCTTTAAACAAAACGAGAGTTGATAACATCAGACAATTAAAAAGCCACATTATGAAATCTGTGTTGGACCTTGCTGGTCAAGGACAAAAAAAAGCCCTTTGTCTACTGAAGGATACCCTGGCACAAGCTATATTTTACTCCATCTGTTCTTTAAGTCCCTGAATTCATGTGATGAGAAGCCTGAATTTTCCATTTTAAAGTGGTCTGGGATGTCCCAGCCTTTTGAAGTCCAACTAGCAGTAAGTTAACACCATTCCCTGTTCAGAAAGTACTGCACTCCTCTGTGCAGCTATCAGACCTCATTAAGATGTCTTGAGTTGAACCCTTTGAAGCTAGTCCTCAAAAATCAATCGCTTTAGGTAATGTTGCATTTGTCTTCTTTTGTATTTAAACAATATTATTTCTCATGTTAATTTTTTCTTTAAGAACACGAAAGTTACACATCTACTGGCATATCAGGAGCTTTTATATAATACGCTGATGCCATGAGTCCTTCCTAGGACTATAATGGGAGAAGGTAAGAACACAGGTTTTGTGTAACCATCCCCAAAGCCTGGTGCTTCAGGTGGGATCCAGCTCAACTAGCCAAGACCACACTGGGCAACAACTGAAAGCACAAGAATATCTTTTCATATTCATCTGCCAAGACCACTGCTACCTGGTGCTTTTAAGTGATGCAAAAGATACCGCAAACGTGTTGCACACCAGGTACAAATACAGGTCAAGGCTAAAGCCACAGAGCTTGAAATGAGAAAGAACAGAAACAAGGGGAGGTGACACAAAGCAGCAAGGTTTTGATTTGAAAAGAGGTATTCTGATTCATGCTGGTGAATGATTTAGTCAATCTGAAGTACCTGCTCACAACTTAGCACCAGAATTAGTCCACTGAACTCGTCAATCTTTTAAAGACCATAATCCTTTCCAAGGAACTGAAAGGCACACACTACAGGAAAAGCCTTTGGAAGTTGAGTCAAATCCAAGAGGAGTCTGTAAAAACACCTCTGAGACCCTTTAAGATTTACTAGGAGGCAGAGTCCTTCCTTGCTCAGGCAGTTCACAGACCTAATTAGCAGGAATCTTGGAGATTCAGTCCCATTTTGCTACCAGGTATCTGGTGTGACCTTGCACTGTGCCTCTGGTCCATATGTGCAACTCGGACGATTGTCCCCGGGGCACCCGGAGGGGCACAGCATATGCATGCCCTACAGAAAGCAGCTAAGTAAGTGCAGCTTCCAGCAGCCCTGTTCATCGGCCAAGCCAGAACAGCCAGCCATCACACCAAAGTTAAAAGCAAAAGCCTTCAAAGCGGTGTAGCAGTTGGCATGTCCAGCAGGAAGAGGAGCTCCCCTCTAACGCTCTCTGTCACTGCGGTGCAGTACCACAACACAGAGCCATGGCCAGAGGGCGGGCTGCATCCCTGGGCAAAGTAAATCAAAGCAGCAACTGCTGTAGTACTTTCTGATTACTCATTTCAATCAGGAAGCTGTTTTGCTACGCTCTTCAGCTGCGTGCTTACAGGGATGCACGATGCCACTATGTGCAGGCCCAAGAAAAGTTACCCTTGGAGTAAATTAAATTTGAATTAAACCACATGTGAGCTGCAGAATGTGCTGGGATTGCAGATTCTAAGCCACGCTGCATAACTATGCCTTTCCCGGTGGATCCCTTATAAATCTTACCATCTATCACTGTGTGTTTCTTCTGCTTAGAAGAGATCTAATCTTGGGGCCAGAGTCAGACACTCCTTCCCTCCCTTCCTTATTTTAGGCCAGCTTTTTACACCGAGTAAGATAAACTCTTCCTGGCTGTAATATTGCTAAAGGCAGTGGGGTTACAGCAGAGAAAAAGCTTCATCCCAGCAAGTGTCACAAGTTACTGTATCAGTAAATTACAGAATAAAAGAGAATTTCCTTTGCTATATGACTCATGTGTCCTCATCTCTCTTGATGAGATTGGAAGAGGAGGTTAACAGGGAGCAGACAGAACTAATGATTTAGTTAGGAAACTCATTAGCTAGCCAGCAGCAGAGCTGAGATGGTGCACAGGCTCAGTTAGAGCTGTCCACAGTTAAGATATTTATCCAGACTTACCTGCAATCATCCAGCCTGTAGGTTTAGCCAAGGCCACCCACCTGTAGACGCACCACATCAGCACTCTCGAGAGGTCTGGTTAAGCAGAGAGGTCTCCAGGGAGTATTTCAGCGCGTTGCAGGTCTTTAACAGGAAGAGGTGGTGGCACAGCTGCAGGTAGGAGGTTGTAACAGTCACTGGGGTGGCTCCAGACCCAGGGCCTGGAGTATTCGCGACAGCCTCGTGGTGGGTTTCTGTAGGTGTTTTCACCCTCGCAGCCCTGCCCATTAGCGCTCAGGGCTCACGTTACTGCAGCACCTTCCATTAGTAGGTGCTTTGGTTTCCTTAGGCACCAGCCCAGCTCCTGATGCTGTATATTAGAAAGCACTATATGTTGGTTGCCTCTCCCAGAAGCTTTCTGTCTTGCAGGAAAGTGTCCTTTTCTTTTTCTTCCTCCAAAACATGCTTCATTTCCTTAAAGCATAAAGCTCTCTTTCCCCCCTCTCATTATCCTATAGTAACTAGCAAATTCCAGTTCCTAATTCTTGGAGCAACAAATCTATCAGCCTTCTCCTTTAGTCTCAGCTCTTCTCTCCCCAGACACCTGCTGCCATCCCGGTTGCTGCCGCCCAACACCACGTGCAGCTCCCCAGGCCGTTCATGCCGGGCTCTGCTCTGGAGCCCTGGGCACCCACGCAGCTCCCCCCTCCTCACAGCACAGCAGCCAGGCTTCGCGCACACCCGGCAGGCCCGGGGCCCCCACGGGTCGCCCTACCACACCATGTCCCCCTTCAGCCCTGCTGCAGCCAGGCCTGCAGGCAAAGTCCCATCAGACGGGGACAGGCCTCTCGCGCACAAGTCCTACACTAGCATTAGAGGTGCTACCACGTGTTAAACTTCTCTGCGTAAACACAGGAACGATTTTAGAGCAGTCAGCAGCACCCAGCAGGCAAGAGAAGGCCTCTGTAGCACCTCCCCAAGCCCTCAGTGGGCTGGAAGCCGGCCCAGGGCACTTTCTAGGGGGCCTCGTTCACAGCTGAGGGCTCCCGCCCGGGGGCAGGGGCACCTCGGTGCTTAAAACCTGCATTAGAGGCCCCACTCTTCTTTGGGTGGTAGGAGGAAAGAAAGAAAGAATAAATAAATAAATAAATAAATAAATAAAATAAATATGTATGTATGTTAGGGTTGCTCTGCCCCCTTTCCCCCCCCCCCCTTAAAAAAAAATTCTTAGGCTCCCCGTTGCTTGAGCATTTGTGTGCAGTGCAGCATCAGTACCTGCTGTACCTGCTTGCAGTTTTCCCTCGGACCACAGGCGTTGCTGCTCTGGAGCCATGTCCTGACCGAGCACCGCTCCTTCCTGCTTGCTGTGCATCTGCTGGTGCTGCTGCGGCCCTCACCAGCTGCCCTCCGCGCTCCCCAAGCCAGGCAGCAGCCTCCACTTGGCAGCTCTGGCCACCCACACAGGCCCGGTGGCTCCCTGCTGCCATGGAGCCTGTGCTGTTCACTGTCTTGGTGCGGGTGAGTCTCCATGCCGTGTGCCTGGGGGGTCTGCGTAGCTCCTTGGCTAGCCCACCCTGCGCATGGAGCCGGCCATCTTCTCCCATCTTCTGCTGTCTTGAAAGTGCATCCCAGGCCATCAAGTGCAGTCATGGATGCTTTGATATGTGATAAGCGAGTTTTCCTGTTTTATTCAGAGAGAGAGAAATTTGTTTCACCCAGCAGCACCTCTTGATCCTCTCCTATTCCTCCTGCAATGTGCTGGCCTATCACTCCCTCCCCTGGGATCCTCACCTGCTCCTGCAGCTGGAGCAGGAGAAGAGCTGGGAAGTCCTCTCTGGTCTGCTCTGGCTCATCAGAACCCATAATTTCCCCTTCATCACAGCCCTGCTTCTGCAAAGCATGGCACTCCCTTCCCGGGGGCGTCTTCGCGTCGCCGCACCTCCGCCTGCCGTCGCAGCCACGGGAGGACGAAAGAGGAGAGGCATGCCCAGTAGATTGATATACCTGCCAGCTGGTTTAATAACCCTCAATACATAACAGTCAAGGCTAATGCAAAGTTATCAGCAGCACGATTGAGCCAGCAACTGAGGCACTAATAAACTGAAACCAGGCGGCATCAAAACACAAGTGACTGGACTTGGTGAGGTGTCTGGGAAAATGCAAAGGCAGGAAATAGATTTTTAAACTATTCACTTAGTGCAGCTTCTTGAGGATGTATCCAGCTGCACAGCGAGGAATCAAGCTGGGCACCCTGTGCCTTGCATGCTCCCAGCCTTGCCTTTGCTGTGCGTTAGCAATAAGCACTGTGACTCTACTGGATCTTTTTTCAAAGACACTAGACTCTGCGGTGGTAGGCACCGTCTCCTATGTGAACATCCAAGGCCGTTTAGCTGCTGTGGCTACTCCAGGCCTCCCCAGAAGAGCCTCAGGCCACTGCGTTGGGAGGGCAGGGGGAAAGGGCGGGACGCTGTGAATCCAAGTGGGATTCGCTGACTGCCTTCTTCCAAAAGCAGCAGCTGATGTGCAGTTTGCACTTCTTTTGCTCAGGGTGCAGTGCAAGACACGAGGTGGTAAAGATTCAGATGCTCTGTGGGCTGACGAAGCAGGAGAGCCAAAACCTGAACCAGCAGCGGAGCTAACCCTCCTGACCAGGACCTCTCCAAGCACAAGATGAAGCTCTGCAGTGAGACAGTGCATCCTGGCTGCCCTGCTGCTGGTCTTCATCCAGGGGCTCCGATACAGCTATGCCTGAGCCAGGTAATACCGCATTTATTTCTTCTACTAGTGGTTGTTATAAGGCACTTGATCCAGAATAGACAGGCAAGAACCAACAATAGCGTTAACCTTTCCCCGCAGTAAAATAACCTTTTTAAATGTGCATTATTTAAAAAGGGTGATACTAAAAGCCTGGCATCCCAGTGGAAGTAAATCTTCCCATAATAACTCTCCCCACTGGACTCGCTTCCAAGGAAATGCTGCATTTTCAGGAAAAGCTTGTCCAAAGGTTATTCTTTCTTTATGTGCCTGGCTAACTGGTGGCTTTTGCCATTGTCCCGTCTCCATAAAGAACATGGTGACATGTTTTAATGGGGCGAGATGTGAGTGCTTGATTTTGAAGCCTTTGGCAGGTTTGACTGCCTGCCCTCTGCCAGCTGCAAGGTTCAAAGGATGTGTCGGAGGAGGAGTGCGCTGTTTCGGGAGCGCCGCACATCTGTGTGCGTGGAAGTGTTTTACTGCTGCATATGCAAAGAGCTAATAGATAAGGTGCCAGTAGGTGGGGCTGAAGAATATATTGTTTAGATCCCAGGTTTTATAGGTGCAGTATTAGCACAGTATACAGGCGTTTCTGGCTGTTTTTGTTCATGGTACTTAATGGTATATTATAATAGAAATGTATTCAGTCTCTTAACTCTTTGGCATGGCTGACTAGAGGCGCCGAGGTGTATCTGCAAGAGATGCAGGCTGCACTCCCTTTGCTGTGCCAGACAAGCGTTTGGGGTTCGGATGAGGCCCTGGCAGCTGGGGATGCTGCAAGCTCCCTCGGAGGCGAGGGGTAAATTCCTCCTCCTGCGTGCAGCCGCTGCCCTGCTCAGGGATGCAGCCGTTAGTGCTGCAAGGGATAATTGCCCGCTGCTCCTTGTATAAACCTGCAGCCCAGCTTCACACACGAGTCGCCCGCTGTCTTAACTCTGAGCTCTTGCGGAAATGCAGTAAAACAGAGGTTCATTTTTCAGCATTAGAAATGTGTGTTGAGGGAATATTTACAGCTAATTTGCAGTGCATCTTTCCTGTGGAAAGGGCAGATTTTGGTGTGGGGCCCCTTCTGTCCTGCTGCTACTCTGCGTATGTAACTGCCCATTAAGAAGTTTTGGATGAAATGTAATGTCACTGGGACACTGTGGCTGAAACTTGGGTAATCATTACCATGTGTTAGCAACCTAGGAGAGCTATCTCGATCCCTCTTCCCCCCTCACCCGTGCTTCTCCCCTACCATGGACTAGGTGCAGGGACAGCAGCTTGTGGCTCGTGCCCTGCTCAGGTGCCGTAGGAACCCGTCGACTGCTGGGCTCCTTGGCTGTGACGAGCTGTTGCTCACGTCAACCACGGTGAAGGCAGAAGGCTGAAGAGCAGTGTCATGAGATTAATCGGGTCCACAGATGCCATTTGACAATCCTGGACTACGTTCTGCTGTTGGGCAGAGGCCCAGCCTCCTAGTGTATGAGAGGCTAGAATTTAAGGTTGCACAGATTTAAGTGCATCATCTTAACCGTTTGTTCCTCTAACCAGGGAACACCGCAGGAGGCTGTGTCGGGCTGCATCAGGCCTCTGGGCACAGCTCCCTTCTTGCCCTTTGAGAATGCACCATCCCGACAGCATCCCCACCTGTTCTGCATTCTGAAGCAAATAAATTATATTTAAAATAGATCTCATTTTAGATCCAGAGGCACTGGCATCTGTAGCCCGTTAGGAATAAACGGCCTGTTACTCTTCAACCCTCTCATCAGATTTGTGTTTCACAAACAGATTTATAATCTTGCTGGAAAAGCTGACAAGCCAAACTCCAGCCTCATTCAGTAATGTCTTACTAAATTGAAGAAGTCATAAACCACTTTAAAAAATGAAAGTTAGGACTAAAGGTTTGAGTGCAAGTGACTAAAATCTCAGAGAAGAGCATCACAAGGGAGACAAAAGAACAGACTTGAGATGAAGCTTGGTGCCTCTGAAAGTGATATAAGACTGAGAAATGGCACTGGAGATTAATTTATTATAAGGATAAAAGCAGATACCTGGAGACTGTGAAATAGGGAAGGACTGAGTAAAAAGAAATGAGATTGAAACTAAGGAAGGCAGTAGATCTACTTTCTGTAGGAACTGAGGAAGTGATTCAAGAAAATATAATGCATGGTTACTTCATGCAGTAGGGGCACCTATATCATACTGATCTTCAGGACTAAGTGAATAACTGGAAACAGCAAAAACCAAAGTAAATTACCCTGAGAAAGGGAGAAAGTACTGTGTCTGTGCTCCAGTGCTGGGAACATGAAATGGCTGCGGCTACGGTACGGGAGAAAGCCCTGAGTCAGCCTGAAAAATCATGAGATCAGCTTTAAAATTAAAATACATATATTTCAGACACAATACGTTTGACTTTTTTCATTTACTTTTTGGTTTCCAAGCATTTAGGATGTGCTTGCTTCCTGTTGGGTACTCTTCTTTGAAACCACAAGGGCCAGGAACATCTAGTTCTATTTTAAATAAAAGATAAAGCTCTTGTGCAATTCAGTGAATCTAGCATCTGGGATGTTAAGAAAAGCAGTAAATACTAGAAAACTTTGTAATTAATATCCAGGGCTGGTCATACCATTTTATGATTTCATGGTTCACTGTTCAGGAAACAAAAGGCAGAGCAGTTAAATGGATAAGTTCACTGCTGAGATATTTATCAACTTGAGCTTAATCTTCTCGAAATATCCAAAAATGACTATTCAGTATGTTTGTGGCGTAAGTGAAGTATCAGCTGTCACCCTTGACTTTTCTCTGAGGACTCTCACCAAACTATAACGCTATTTGTTTGATCTTGACCATCATGGAGCCAGTAGTGCGTCAGTAAGTGTATGAGTAACAGAAACCAATGCAACAGTCGGTAAACGCATTGTGCTTTTGAAAAGAAATGCAAACTTCTAAACATTGCAATCCTTAGACCACAAAATCCCACACTTTTACCTGACGCTTCCTTGCTACAGAGTATACTGCACCAAGGGATAGTTTTCGGGGGCGGCTGTAGACTGATTACAGTGTGTGTGCTCCCACATTGGCACTGTGCTGGCAGAATAATAATCAAAGAGGCTTTCTGTTGCTCAGAGGAGGGAAACGGCGTGTGAGCTCATGGCAAGCTGTGACAGGAAAAGACAAGTCTGGTAGAAGAGCTTTTAAGAGAAATCAGGCCACTGAAAGTAATGGGAGCCGTAATAATCCCTTTTTTGTGCTATGGATTCCCCTGGAGCATAGCTGAAGGGCTGTGGTAAGCCTGTGGATGAGGAAGCTCACACAGATATTGTCTGGGCTGCCGACACCTGAGCGAAATGCTTTTAATTCTGAAATTTAGATTGAATATGAAGAAAGCTGGGGCATTTTAACCACACTTTTCCGATTTCCTTCTTCCCTATTTGACACCTATTTGATCCTTGAAGTTTTTTGAATGTCAGCCTTTGGGGGTTGGGAAGAAGAAAGAAGACTTTTTCTCTTAAATTTCCCCCCCACTTTTCCTCTGTACCCAGACAGGGTCAGTAGGCAGTGCCGGCAGTCTGACGTCTTTCAGACTTGTGCAATCATTTCAAAAAAAGGCAGGTTTTGAACCTACGTCTGCTAGTCACAGCGTAAAAAGGCCTGCGTTATTAAGTCTTGAGTAAATATTTCAACAAAATTGTAGCAATCAGGAACAGCACAGCTAATGCTCAGAGCCACTTGGAGCAATTTTCTGGCTTCAGAACTGAGACCCTTGTTTTAGAGGTAAAAGCTGCTAGCATCTGCGCTTTTCCATTACTGCGGGTAATACAGGACCCGCAACACATCAGCGTATCCTGATTCTGCTCAAGAGGCAGTGTCATACAAACATGCACACATGTGCATATACAAAAATATATCTATATACATACTGATAGACGGGTACAGCAGTAGCTGATTTCTTGCAGTAATTTCTAGTTTCTCTTCAACAGCTATGAATGCTAATTCTGCAATTGTAAGAGTAATGTATATGATAAACTTTTGGGATGTAGCCATTTTCCAAAAAATGAATGTTAAGTCAGCTGAAATAATTCTTCCATTTAGGTCAAATTTATCAAATCATTTCCTGGTGCTTTCCCCTTCACACAGGGAGAGAAAAACAAAGAAATTTAAGAAAGTTGGTATTTCATTTCAACTTTTTCCAGAGGTTTTTTTTTGCTTTAAACTGACATTTCTATTTGAAATGTCATTTTCAAATAGGTTTAAAAAATAAAAATGAAATGCTTCAGTTCAGGTGAAACAGTTTGTGTTTCTACAAAGCAAATTGTCTTTTCTCCTTGTTCAACCAGTGAACTGAAAAATTAATCAGTCACTAATTAACATAGCTCTAGTGTTGACTAATTTGTGCCCAAGAAAAGAGCGATTATGGGGAGTAGTGATGGGAAGGGAAAATTGGGCTGCCTGTCTCGGCCAGCGCTAGTGGGGAGGAGAAGGAGGAGTGCCATTGGGAGAGGGACAGAGGGACCTGCTGATTGGCAGAAGGCAGCCAAGGAACCAGGAGTTTTGGAAAGTATGTGAAGACAAACTGGCTACATATTGGATGTTTCTGGTCTTGCCCTCTGCCTTGGCAATTTCTTACTGTATTGGAGGAGGCACACAAAGAATGAGATCAGCGATTTGGACTCCTAAAAAGAGCATAGGTGGGGTTTATCTGCAAGCCCAAGGGCATGGTGAGGAGCAGCAGTTCCCCATGCCCTAGTCTGAGATCCCCAGGCCTCACTGGCCCTTTTCTTTCCCTCATAGCCTGAGATCCCTTAGACGTAGCAGCAGCTCCCCAGTTTTGGGATAAGAGTTAGAGCAATTGCCCAGCAACGGCATGCCAAAGGGAGCTGATCTCTCACCTCCAAAGCAGCGCTTGGGCCACCAGGTGCCACTGAAGATGAGGATGGGGTGCGCTGAGTCTGGGGCACCTGGCTAGGAAACAGGGGAGACCTAGTTTCCAGCCCCTGTTCCTTCTTTATGCATATGCACAACCTGTGCGTGGATCTGCTGTTCGGTAGCAGAAATGTTTATGGCTCAGGAACTGGAACGCGCGTCTTCCCCGAGGGGACGTCCTGCAGCCCGTCCTGGCTAAGAGCTGTTCTGCAAAAGGCTTCCCAGGCTTGGGGGAAGGAGTTTTGGGCTGATGTGGTCTCTGCTGGACTCAGCACAGACACTGGGCTCCAAGCATCCCCTTCCAGGACAGTTGGTGAAATGTCAGCAGCGCTCGCCCTAATCTCTCTTGTCAGGTCCCAGACTTGCGTGCTGACCCCTGCCCGAGCCTTCCTCAGTGCAATAAAGCCAGACTGAATTCCTGCACCACTTCAGCGCATTTGCCCCTCGTACCCTTGCACTGCGGTGTGTATGTCCAGCCATGCCTTCGGGCTGCAATTAGGCTATGTAATCACAGGGACAGAGATCTGTGTCTGCGCGGGACCTACCACAGAGGCCTCCCAGTCCAGGGTGCGGGAGATGAGGTACCACAACCGTTCGGCAGCAATGAATCACTCTGTGCCTGGCGATTATTTTAGTTGCTCACTGACGCGGCAGCATTCCTCAAGTGAAAACGAGAATTATCTTTTGAAGCAAGCCCCTGTCCGCACTGTGCATCTTGTAATTTATGCAAGAGGCAAAGTGACTCTGTCAAGGCCCCAAAGAAGGTCAGTGACCAAGGGGTGAACTGAGCCTCAGGTTTCCAAGTGACTGTGCTGGATGCTGGCTCCCCCTTCCCCCAGGGGAGGCGGGGGGGGGGGGGGGGAAGCTTTTCTTTTCTGTTTTTTTGCACAAGAGGGCACTGTCCCTTGTGCTGCGATGCCAGAGTCCTGCGGGCTGTCACCTTTACAAGCCCCGTCTGCCAGGGTTCATGACAACTTGTCCCTTGCAAATGAAGAAATAAACAAGCAACTTTCCAGCTTTTAAATGCAAGTGTCAGGGAGTATTTTGTCAACATTTATTCACTGTTTAGATTGGAATCATTAGTGACAGCGGAGAGCTACTTAGACTCAGCACTAGTGATTAAAGCTGCAAACAGAGGCATACTTAATGCCATCAAGATGCACTGTGGATAGTGGAATTAGGAAATCTCACTGGTGAAGGGTAATTAGCATGTTCCTCTCTCAAATGAGAGTGGTGCTGTATAATTCAAAAGTGCCACCAAGAGGACTGCATTATTTATCATATCAATCTTCCTTCATAAACACATAACTCACCTCTTAAGAACATGACATCTTGTATTAATTGTGGGAATAGCTGGCTGGCAGGATCGCGTGTTTAACTCGGCAAATTATTCTACTGAGGGCAGGAACGCTGATGGGCTCCAAACCAGAGCTCCTCATGCAGCCGTGGCAGGGAAACAGAGGGCCAGGCTCTCCGCAGGGGTGAGCAGGCCCAGTTGCAGTAGCTTAGTGTTCGTTCCCATGTTTGATCACGTTGGCACCCCCCAGGCATGGCTGCGAGCTCTCGGCGGTGGTTTGTGATTTACACTTGTGCACGTGAAAGGGAAGGCAGGATCCTGGTTGTGAGTGCTCAGTCTCCATCTGGTTTCCCCTTCCACTGCTCCAGCTAGGAGCCATCCCCGCATCACCTGGGAGGAAGGTCAGTCCTTCACCCTTGCACTGGATGAGCCTCCTGGAGCCAGGTCCTCCCAGGCTCATCTGCCCTTGCTTCCAGAGGAAAGAAAGTGAACGTTGCCGTTTGGTGAATGTAGGTGGTGTGTCTGCCAGCCACAGCTTTGTGCTCCTTGCTCTGCCAAGGGCAGGATGAGAACTGGAGGCTCACCCAAAGATCGTGTTGCTCATGCAGAAAGGGAGGTGCCAAGGTGGACCCACCAGAAGTCATCCACTCTAGTTTAAATCAGCACTGTCCGAATTTAATTGCCCTGTCGTCTTAGTGATATCGAAATGGAAAGATGCTTTTGTTAATGGTGTTGGCCAGGCGCTCTGCAGTGCGCTTCCTCGTGTGGAAGGTTTGAAGAGAGGTGGACATCGGGTCGGGTGTCAGACTGTGGATGGGGTTCCCAACAGAGCCCAGGCTGACCAGGAACCAGACTCCGTGAAGTTCAACTTATGCTTGTTGAAGATTGGTCTAGAAAGTACAGGATGTTGGGTTGTTCGCAATATTTTTTCATGAGGAAGACATTGCAAGGATCTCTGAATCCAAAAACTGTGGCTTTTTTTGCTGCAAATCTTGCACACTTGTCATGTGTACTTTAGAAAACTTTCCCAAACTAGTGCAGCTTCCCTTGATGTCTTTGCAGTTCCAGCATGCTCACACCTCCGTGCACATCCTCAGCCCCTGCTATTTGGGCTGCTTTCACTGTCAGGACATTCTTGCCTTTTATTTTTTCTTTTTAATAGCCTTTTATGGCTATATTCCTCCAATGAGTTACCTGTAATTCAGGAGCTGAGAGCTGCAACTGAATCCTGGTAGTAGCCCAGCACATACCGATACAGCATAGCAGTGGATATGGCAGCTTCTCCATCACTCCTGGCCAAGGGTGTTTTTTCCAAAACAAGAAATAGAAACCCATTCACAGCTCATGTGAACTAATTTACATCAGCTGCATGGGACTGTTACGCTACTTGGCCTTTTTTGAGTTACGCAACGACATTTTTAATTAATGTTCTCGTAGTTAATGATCTGGATCAATAATAGAAAAGTAGGCTGAAAATATAAATCATGTAACATTAATACTATCAGCTTAGAAAACTCTGCAATTGTTTTTCACTTAAAACACTATCAGTCTGTCTACACAGACAGAGTGGATAATAGGCAGAGTGTTTGGGAAATGCTTTTTTCCACACAATAAACATGTAATGGAAGTTTTCCTTCTTTAAACTCGATCTGCTGCTATTTTTGTTACTTCCAAAGGCAAAATGTAAAACTTCTGCTTCATCTTCTATTAAAAAGCTGGAAACATGAAAATTCTGCATGTGTAAGTGGATGGCATGGTTTTCTTCATTTAGGATAAAATGACCAATGTTTAAGTGGGAACAAAAATAGGATATTACTGAAAATAGTATTTAATCAGTTGGTTTCCACTGGGAGGAATACGCCTCAATCCTTGCACCACACATGGTATCACTGGAGGGCAGAGTTAAAGCTGTTTGGAGATTTAATTGCATATTTTCACATCGCATTCTCTTTGAGTTCTTTTAAGTGTTACTTCATCTAAAATTTTGGCCTTTATTTAATACCTGGTTTGGGAATAATATAGTATCTTTCTATTATGTTTGATCTGTAAACTTCTGAACCATACTTAATTCATGGAAACAGGGTAGGTGTGTATGTGGTTTTGTTTGTGTGGGCTTAAATTAAGCATTTCAAGGCTTTGTATTTTATTTCCTTTGTTCCTTGTGCCTTACAATAATGCAAGGTGTGTGTGTTGGATGAGCTTATAAAAGGAGCAGTTAACACCTGCCTTGCACAAGCATTACACTACTCTAAAAGGATCAGGGAGGTGGAAAAATGGTTTTCCATAAAACACAGTAGGAGTTTCCCTCAAAACAGCCATAAGTATCACCATAATAGACTGGCATAGCTGAACTCCAAATGCACCCATGGGGAGGCCCCAAAATGAGCTTCTGTGCTTGTTTTTTGTGCTAAGTTTTAGTATCACAAATCGTGTTTCATGGTAGGAGAACTGATCGTCTCTTAAAGTGGGGAAAGTTTGCTGTGCCAGCAAAGCCGTAGGGAATGCGTTTCAGGATCGGTCTGGCAAGACACAGCCCTTCAACCTTTCTGGCAATGGCATTTCTTTAATAACGGGATTTGGGGGGCTGTAAGAGCTGCTCAGAGTTGCGTTGCCTGCCGCGTTATACCGATTGCTTCGTCACTCTGCCAGTCAGGGAAGCTGTGCTGGTGGGCACCAGTGAGTGGCAGCAGACAGGTCCCCTGGCAGCTCCTGCTTCTCAGGGAAAGCAGGGTAGCTTCAGAAAGTGTCAGACATCGCTAAAATCCCTAATTAATCTGAGCCTTTGCTGCAAAGGCACCTAACAGTCTTCGCTTCTGCTCTGCGCTGCCACACACGGAGGAGAGCCATCAGACTTCAGGCCTGCAGGACTCGCTCTCTGGAAGCCCGCAGAGATGGGAGACCCAAATCAGATTCAGTCAACGTTGTCCTTGGTCTCAGCATACAGGGAGGACGGCAGAACTAGGCTGGCCCGGGGAAGGCAGGGATGTGCTTTGATCTGGGGTAAACCAATAAACATGCTATACACACACCTTCTCCCCAGCTGCTGATTTACCCAAGCAGGTACCTGCTTTGGCTACTTTTCTTCTGGGCAAGCGAAGGCCCCAAGTTTGCAGCGGTTCCTGCCATGCTGCCTTGTAGGGCTGCACCGCTCGCTAGCCCTCTCGTGCCGCTCACTAGCCCTCACGCTTGGGTCAGAGCTCTGGCCACCCTATGGCCACCAGCCCTGGCTCTGTGAGAGCTGTGCCGGCCTGTGAGCTCAACCAGCAGCTATTTTGATGCTCAGTTCTCCCAGGTTCAAGCCTTGCTGGTGATACAAGCCACCATTTGCTAGATGCAAGGACTTTAGCTAAGGAGGCAGTATAGAGTCTCTACGCTGCCAAAGTCCTCCAGGAGACAAGCCACTTAGGCACAGGGAGAAGGTATTTAAATACCTAATTGCTATCAGAATTGAATACATTTGAGGATCTTAGCTCCCAGTAGTGGTGAACACACACCCCGTCCTCGTTCTACCTTCAGCCCCAGATGCAAGTGCAGCCCAGAGACAGCCTTGACCGAGATCCAGGCTGGGTGGCATCACGTTAGCTCAGTGTTCATGCAGCTCCCTGCTGGGCCTGATGAGCTCTGCTGAGAAACAAGGTATGGTATTTTGGGCACCACACTGGTTAGCAAAGGCTACCCCAGGTGCTGGCCCCAGCTCAGAAGCCCATGTCACCAGCGCTTCACCTTGGGGATTCACCAGCCCACGTCTGCAGTGTGCCCCTTTTCGTGTTACAGATGATCCTACCCTGCCTCTGGCCCCCATGAGTGCCATAAGGGATAAAAGCAGTCCCTTCCCTGCAGAGCACTGTGAAGATAAAAATCCTCAAAGAGCAGCACAGAGACCAGAGCAGAGGTGCTCTGTGAGTACCCGAGAGAGCTGGACATATCTGAAAGGCCACCAGGTGTGAGCTCTCTGCCAAGGTGCCTGGAGTGTCTGAGCTTTGCTTCTTAGTGCTCCCAGTTTTCATCTCGGGACTGGACTGGATTTATTGCTTGGCTTGACTTGCAGATATCTTCAATAAGCAATTCCGTGCTCACAAGAGGTTTGTAAAAAAGCTCTTTAAATCTTCCAGCCGTTCTGGTAGAGATGGTTGCGTGCGTGCAAGCAGGGGATGGTCCCTATGTCCTTGCTGGATGTCGGAAGTAAATAACAACCCTGTCAGTTTTAAATTGCAGATTCACATGTAGAATGAGATTTTGTAGATCCCTCCGTATTTGGTTAATTAAACCTAACCAGTCCTATATAGTCCTTCGTGTTCCCGCTCGGAGCTCTGTGCACTGCTTAACTGTTCAGCTACGAGCTGCCAGGAGGGTCCGGCAGCAGGAGGTGGGGCAGGGGCGAGCTCTCCCCGCTGCGGGCTGCCCGCGTGCGGGTGCCTCTCCGGCCTCCCCGGGGAAGGCCTGCGGAGAGGAGACAGCACCGAGGCAGCTCCGTACCAGCTGCGCAGCCTTGGGGAAGCGGGGAAGCGCAGGCAAGGTCAGAGGACAGCAAAGCGGCAGAGGGCTTCTCCGAAAGGATACTAACTTCTGGCAAGTCCCCCTTGGGCTGCCTCGAATGGGCAGGGAATCCCGTAGCTGGTTGATGGGAACCAGGGGCATAAACCACTTCTGTCCACAGAGCTCATGAAGGGAAAGCAGCAATGTCAATACGCGGGGTTCCCCGAAACCTGTCCTGGGGTGAGCCTTCTCCTCGCTTGCAAGTGTCGTAGCGCAGCCTTTCATTTTGCCCGCGCAGCCCTGGGAAGCGGGCATGGCTTGCCCTTTCCCGGCAGCAGCCCAGCGACATACAAACCTGCCACACAAATGGAAAGGGCCTCCGAGAAAAGAAGCTGCTCTCCATTTAATACCCACAGAAAATCCTTAAAATCAGCAAGTGAGGAAATATGCTGGAGGGCTCCCCAGAATGTTTTCCTCTGGGTAATTTGCTGTCTCAGACCTCGGGGTGGAGACTGGGGAGACATGCGAAATCATCTTTTGTTTTAATGTAATTTGTTCCTTTAAAAGCCTGCTAAATTACCTGAGCCATGCATACGCACTGCACTGGGCAAAACAGACAGGTGGAAGGTAGATTAGTGGGTTGGCCTTTAGCCTTAAACCCTTTCATATTCACTGGGGAAATGAATTTCTCCATCAGTACAAGCCAAAGACACACAAGTGAAAACGATTTGGTACTAAAGACAGCTCTGAGAGGACACCTAATCTGTCCTCTGGGCAAGAAAAGTAACCGGCCACCCAATGCCTTACGATGGAAACCTCCCCTGATCAAACACAGGGGCAGCAGTAACCTGAGCAGGGAACCTGTTACCTTCCTCATATGTGGCGATGAAAAGGATGTGCCGAGGAGAACAGACACAGCAGTGGAGCAAAGCAGCATGGAGACAGTCCTATCTGCCCACTGAGCATGGGTGACAGTTTCTTAGCTGACACATGGACCCCTTAGGTGATGCTTCGTGAACAGGAGCAGCATGGCCGCAACAGGGCTAGCACAGTGCCGTGCTTTGAATTGGCCTGGGATAGAGGATTTGAGGTTAGTTTCTGGTCAGCATACAGGAAATCTCTCCTTGCAGCACTGAACTATATGAAGGTACCAATTTGGACAGCTGCAGATGTAGTGGACTCTAAGTCATGCTCCATGACTGGTTTCCAGTTGGTCGTGGTGAAGAGTGTGTTATCCTGCTCTGCACAGTACTTGGAGCGGTAGGACCCAGTTCTAGGCTGGCATTAATGTATCACTGGTTGTAATTACAGTGAGCTCCTACTGCATGCTTTCTTCTGCCTGGCCATTCCTTGGCTGCTCAGGTGTTCATTGAATGCGCTGGAGGGCTTTTAGGGACTAGGGCTGGAAAAAAAAAGGAATAGACTCAAGATTGCAGAATTCACCTTGATGGGAAAAGCAGGAAGAACTGGGTAGGTGAACCAGCTTATTAATTAATGATTCCCTAATTAGCTTTCAGTGGAGACTGGGACTACTATTTTTGAAATGCACGTATGAAAATAAATGGCCACTTTGAACAAATGCCTGTGGCTCAGTCATAGCCGGAGTCTTCTGTGTGCTCAAGCAGAGCGTGCACGGTTGCTCCGACAGCAGCTGGTGAGTCCACTGGTGGATGAAAACCAGTCGGAGGACAACCCTCTGCAGGAGTAACCTCCCTTACGGTACCTCTTCCTCATAGCTGCAGGCAGGCTTGCTTCTTTCATCCTGGCAACAGCACTCTTGTGATCATAAGCCATCTCCCAAAATTTGGACAAAAAGAATGGACGTGCACCTTTACTGTTAAAGCGTTTTTGCCCATAGCAAACCCGTCTTTCATTCAGCCTCTGCAACTCTTCTTTTGGATTTGCTCCCAAGGCTTAAGACATTTCTGGAAAATGTGGGGCTGGTGCTGGTGGAATTAGTCTAGCGGCCACACGCTATGTCTCACTACCAGGTGCTAAATGGCAGCAGAACAGTGTTCGTTCAGGCGCTGGACGGGATTCAGCCTTCAGCAGGAAGGGAAAGGCAGTACACAGAGTGGCTTGCTGAGCCATCCCTTCCCCTCTGCAAATATTTATGCTTTAAGCTTTCTCACTTAAAGGCCTAATTGGAGTCTAGGTGAGCCGGCACACTAGAAGAGAGCCTAATAGAGACATTGCAGTGCTATTAGCACAGATGGTTGTCATATGTATGCAAATGAGGAGCAAATTGAATTTGGTGTCCCCTCTCACCAGCTGTCCTATCAGCACCAGCTCCTGCAACAGCAAAAGACACTGCCACTGCTCCGCTAATCTGTCATCGCAGATTAATTACAACTAACACATTAATCATCATTTGTTTCCCGGTACAAAGGAAGTATCTTGTTCTTTCAAGTGCATTCTGTTTGGATGGGGTGTTCCAACCCATTAAAAGAAAAGAAAAAGGGAAAGAAGGCCAGGCAGCTTCATTAGTGCTGGGCGCGCGGAGCTGGAGGCTGCAGCCGTGTGCCACCAGGGCTTGCATGCTCCCTTCTGGCAAGCCAGATCCTGTCCGAGGGGACGAGGGGACGTGCTGAGCCCCAGTCGCCTGCTGGGAGCTCCTGGGACATCCACTTTGCTCCGTGATGTTGCCTGGGACACGTGCTTCCCGGCTTGGCTTTGTCCCAAACCAATGGTGTCACTCCCTTCCCAAGCTGGCAGCTTCCTCGAGGGTAGTTAGCATTAGCACAGACCTTAACTGCTATCTTATAAAGCAGCCCTAACGGGTGTGCTGGGTCTAAGAGGCCCTTCCGGATGCTGCCACCCTTCAAGGCGATGGCACATTTACCATTGCCCTGAGTGGGCATAGAAGCAGTGCTTTCCATTTCACCATTAATTTTGACATCTTGAAAAGTGAAAAATCCTTGTTTTTTTTTTTTCAGATGAAAATGTTGCAGCTGATATATTTCTACAGTCTTCTAGAGTTGTATCCAACTATGTTTTTTTGGTTAGAAATCTATTCTCTGATATATTTTTGTCCAGTTTTGTGCTATTTATTGCAGTAACGCGTAATTCTCCTCAGATCTCCATTAACAGTGTTTGGACTACTGCCTCTGCTCCACATGTGGTCTTTAATACCGTGATATGAAGCGTACCAATGACAAATGTTAATGATGTCTATTTAATCAGGCTGTCTGTAGAAGCTCAAATGTCTTGTACTCCAAGAGCCTGAGAGATGCTGAAGGAGCCAGTATGAACCATTTCTGACAGTTCAAGCCAGCTAGGAGATCTATTACTAGGAGCAGTAGCTGGGCCAAACAAGCATTTTCAGCCATCCTGGAAGCCTTCTCACATGTGCTTCTGATGTCTATAATTATTTCCATATCTGAGCTGCCCTGCTGTGTTGTAGTCCATGATTTACCTTCCCCTTTCAGTGGATCTTCTAATAACCTACACTGGGTTATTGTTATTTTGAGGACATTTAATACCTAGTGGTTGTATCATCTGATCTCTTAACCTGGTCCTGTAATACCACAAAGGCCTGGTTTTTGCTCTGCCCCAACTTTGCATGTTCTCTGCTCTAAGCACCAGGTGAGCATCCCCATCCCAGATAGAACTTCTCCACTTATTTTCAGACCACAAAGCTGCTGCTGTTAAGGCCAGAGGACAGACTTAGCACCTTCACACCTCGGTGTGACGCTTTATTTCTTCTTTGTCTTCTTGATAAAGTTTGTGTTAAATTTGGTAATAGCAGGAGCAAAGCTAGCAATAGAACAGCTCTGCAGCTAAGATTCTCTGTGAAGTTTATAAACCCAACTATAATACAGTTCCCAGGCAAGAAAACTCAGGAAGGTGGAGTTGTGGTTGGGGGAGTGGGTCAGGAACTCATGAGCAATAACCATTACAGAAATGTAATTATTCCTAACCAGGCATAACAAACACCAGAAATTCAAAGAGAAGTACACAGTCACCATTTCCGTTCATCTAGCAAGAGCCATGAAGCCTTCAGAAGGAAGCAGAAAACATTTCATGTGATTAACTTTGAGAAGTTTTAGTGTGAAAGGAAATATCTGCAGATTTTGGCAACAGAAATAAATGAAAAGTACACTTTGATTTTGTTCTAAATTTTAACATTATATTTAGCTTTTTATGTCTCTTGCACACACTTGATCTGACATCTCCATCCTTGGTTCATCAGAAATTGCATTTTCTGCTGTTCTAATTGGCAGGCCTTGTTCCCAGGGGTGCCTAAGCTGGACAGGGTGGTAGGAAAAGGGAGAAAGGGTTGTGTGGGAAAAATTGCTAGTACCTGGAGAAATTGAGCCCAGAGACTCAATAACTGTCTGCTTTAAAGTCTCTTTTACAGGAAAGCTGAAGAAAAATCAGGGTTTCCAACAGATGGCAAATTCTAATACTTAAACTTCTTTTTCACTAAAGACATTCCGTAATATATAAATCCAGAGTATGTTTTTAACACAGAAACTTTATATTTCAGTTAGCCAGAAATGAAGCATTTTCTCTCAAGGCAGCTCTCAGTAGACTGTGTTTTCCCATTGCCTTGCTCCACAGAACAAGCAGTCTCGCGTCCCAGTGCCACAGTGGCCCGAGACCCCCAGTTGCCCCCTTCTTGGTGGTGAACCCACGCCGCTGGGTCAGCCAGAGCAGAGGGGGTGTACAGCACAGGGAATCCGGCAGGGGCATTTCCAGTTCTTATCAGGCAATGCAGGAAGAGCGATTAATGCGTTTCTGAACGCTTCTCGACTCAGTTCATGCTGATGTGTTCTCTTTTGCATTGAATTGTCCTGGAATGAAGGATTTAGGGTCGAGTTCTGGTCAGGATACAAAAAAGTCTTGTTTTTTTCCTTTGCACAAGCTGCTCTTCATATCAAAACCAGAATCACTGTGGAAAATTTCCAGGCCGTTTCTACCCCAGCCTGCTGCCACACTTGAGTGCTACCTCGCTGTGCCATGGAGCAGATGCAGAGGTCAAAGATATGCTAAATCTGGGCTGAAGGCTCCCAGCGCTGCAAAGTCTTCCCTGAAACTGCTTGAGGCTGCTGTACAATGGGGAAGGCTTTGAAATGCGAGTATCCTATATGGCACTGAGCCACGGGGGAGGCTGAGAGAGCAGCACAGCATTCACCAGTGACAACTTGTGCATGACCCAAGTCCAGTCCCACCAAAACGCATGGAACAGTGGTATGAGTCATGTCTGTGGTGGCTACGTGGGGTCGTGGTGCTCTGACTGAGCGTGGTCTGTGGGGTTGACATGGCCCAGCCTATGGGGCACATAGTGAAAAAGGATGGGCAAATGCATCCTATAGTTTAGCAGACCCGTAATTCAGTGTCTTCAAAGGTCGTCTATGCATGCAGTCCTGTGGTTTACCACTGTGCTGGAGTTGAAAATGTTTTGTTGTTCTATTATGAAAATTAACTGACACTGACATTGACACTTTTTTAAAGAGAGTCTTTAAGTCTTCTTTAAGAGTCTTCTTTAAGTCCCGTACTTCTGTTAATTGTCAAATAATTCATTCTATTCTCAAGGCGGGATGTTTTCTGCAGTTGAAACCTAAGGTCAGTGTAAAGTCAATTCAAGTGTAATGCTGCGGCCGGGGCCTCTGTAGTAATGAGCAGTCGTGTCCTGTGTCTGTGATCGGGTTGGATCAGTGTGAAAAGGAAACCTCAGACCTGTCTGGCAGCTTTAAACCTCTGCTTCCAGTTTGCCTGTCTGCCACCTGACAGCTCCTGTATTACACAGGACCACATTAATACCTCCAGTGATCCAGTTTCTTGCAGATGACTGATAATGGGATTACTGCCTCCTACACCCAATGCAGGACAATTGGAACCACATCAGTCATTTCGTCCCTAATGAAAGAAATGATTGTCATGGGCTGACATGTTTACTTCTGTAAGGCTGAGCTATTTATCTGTACACGGTCCTCCAGTTGATAAAATACTGCCGTATCGCATGGAGCCTATGCAACTGTAAATCAAAAGGACGAGGTGTACGGTGACTGCGATGCCTTTGAATAGCCTAAGTTGATGCTTCCAGTAGGTTTCTTGCATGATAGATTATGCATTGGCCTGGTAGGATTGCTACGAGTAAACAGTCACTTTTTGCCCGTTCCCCAGAAAGCGCTTTCCTTTCGCTTCCAGGGTGTTTACCCTGGTCATAGCACAGACACCCAGGTATTCCTTCTGTCTGCCTGCCCCTGCCTGCCCTGGCTTTGAAGCTGTCTGAAACCGGGAGGATTTTTTTCTGTTAACTTCAGCAGCCTGCTATCCATCCCTTGTAATGTGCTGGGCTGGCAGGATGCACGGAAGGCAGTGCCTGGGATAAAAACGGGATTTGGGGGGTGCCTGCTGCAAAGGGGCAGCCAAGCTGCTTTGTAACTCGGCAGCGCGTGGCTGCCAGGGCGCCTGCCTCTGCTTTGGAGAGGCGTCAGACGGACGGGAATTTCTCAGCCCTTATGAACTTGCTGTCTCTCCCAGAGCGGGTGTAGACCTGGTTGGATACCGAAAACTATTTACTGAATAACACAACTGAGAAGCAACGTCTTGCAAGTCCTACTCAAACCTGCTCAGCCAGAGCAGAGGAGTCCCTGAGATGCTCCCTGTCCATGTGCGCTCGGTTGTCTACTCCTCATTCAGCCCTTCGCAGTGGGTGTCACCCCATATATCCTCTGTGGGCTGTTTACTGTCCCTGGAGTTTGTATACTCTATACTGAAGTTTGCTGTGGACAAAAAAGGCTTTGGGGTCTGGATGCTTAAAAGGATCTTGAAACAGTTGCACTCAAAACTTTGTAAGCAGTGTTAAGGCTTAGGTTGAAAAAGTGGCCCATTTGGGGGCCAAATATGCATCCAGACAGCAGACTCCTAGACATGACTGCAAAGTTTCACTCCTGGCCTCATGAAAGCATACCATCACCTTTGAAATATCGTTCTTCTGTGGTCGAATGTTTTCTGATCTGTAGTTATGGGAAGCACCTAAGGGTCAGTGCAAGTGAAAAAAAAAACGAAGACAAGAAAAAAACTGTTTTTGCAGTGGTGTTTTGGGTGGTGCACAGTGCATCAGCAGTTTTACTAGAGGCAGTTTCCCATCACTGTAGTCAGTTTTCTTGCTCTCCTGTGTGTCTTTCATGTTAAAACGTAAGAAATCATGGCTGAAAAACCACAGAGGTTCGAGAGAGGGATTCAGGAGCGCGTGCAGCACTCGCTGTGACTTCTAGCTTGTTCTTTCAAATTGACCAGATTTCATTTAAGAACATCCCCTTCCTGCCAGAGAAAGCAGCAGACACCTAATTACTCTCCACTGTTACGACCTTGCAATGGCCAAGAGCTCTGGCTAACACACTTCCAGATTTCCCTTCAACATGCTACCTACTTAAGTCATCATTACAAGGAGAGAGCTGTTTAACTTTCATCTGAGTAAACGCAGTTTGTTTCCTGGTTTTGTTTGACTTCCTAAGCACAGAAAGAAATGCAAAATGCATCCTAGCAAGGTGATGCAGTTGTTGACATCCCTGGCGTTATGCTTTTCAGGCGATAATGTTATTCCAGCAGGCATCCGCAGCACCCCAGCTTTGACCTGAAGGTGGTCTTTGCAGTTGGTTTGCATTCCAGCCAAGAGAAAGGGGCCGCCTTTACCCCTGGAAATATATTTGGATGCAAACACACACGCACACAAGTTGCCACCAGTGGTGCCCAAGCCCTGCTGTCTGGATAAACAAAAATCTATTTGGGATCAAAGTCCCCCTGCGTCTGTTGTGTGTGCCTGTTTGTAAGAGAACAACACATTGAGGAAAACAGGCTGTAAATTCAAGGCTGAGTCTTGTCTGTGCTTCTCCAGCAGTGCCTGGATGCTACCCAAATCTCTGCTAATTGGCCCCAGGAGACCCTCCATTCACCACACCTTAATCAGTTTTCTTTCTAAGCCCAAAGGGGCATAAAACCCCTCGATGATGTTAGGGGAGTGTACTTCATATACACATAAAAATATCATAGCTTTTCATCTATATACCAGCTAGCATCTTAGAAATGAAGAGCCCGGCCAGTGCTGACACACCACCAGAAACACCCAGTTCGCCCCAGCACAGACAAAAGAACAGGTCTCGTCCTTCAAACTGGGATCTTCACAGCATTTTTCAGGCAGAGATGAAAATGGGGAGCAGGTGGAAGGAACTGAAACTGGCCCATGGTACTTTTGACAGCGGGTAATAAAGGATTACAGTTTGAAAGAGTGAGATTCGGGGGTTTCATGCTGTTAGCATAATAATGAACTGTCCGCCACAAGGTAGGCAAGATGACCTCGAAGTCTGTTCTTCCAGGAAGCTACATAAATCACTCCTGAACTCCTCAAAATGATCTCTAATTTTCCACAAAGGTAACATTTCTGCCAACCGTACTGGGGGTTAAGGCAGGAGAAAGTTTTCCCAGATGCATTGAGCTCATGGTCCAGACTCATGAGAGTGAGCCTCCGTCATTGTCTAGAGCAGCAGCCAGACAAAGAAAGGCAGCTTAAATCAGATTAACAATTGCACCGAAGGTCTTCTGTTGGCACTTGCTTCCTCCCATGAACAATTTGATTTGGGTGCCTGCTCCAGTGTTACCATCCAGACGCAATCTGTCTGTCCTCCGTAGGGCTTTCTGATGTGCCATGAGGATCTGGTTGATTTCTCATACGGATTTGTTTCATCTGGGTCTGTCTCTGCCTTTTTATTTGCTTCCTACTGTTATTGTAGCTATCAAAATGTTGCTAGCAAAAGCAGCCCCACTTACAGCAAATGTTGGAGCCTGGGACTGTGCAAAAGGTTGATTTTTCACTTTGCTGGGTAACCCTCTTCCCAAAATAAGATTCCTTTTGAGTTTACCTTAAATTTGTTTTTTTCCCCCATGAAAACCATAAGGTTTTTTTTTTAAAGTTTTTCTAGGTCAGAAAAACATTTCATATGTCTCAAAATGCTGTGTTTGATTGTTTCCCCCCCTTTTTAATTATTAAATATGGTTATCTTTTGAAACGGAGCTTTGTTTCCAAATGAAATGTCAAAAAGATTTGATTTGAAAATATCAAGAAAAAAATGTTTTGATGTTTCAATTTTTTCATGGTTTTGTTGCCAAACAACCCAATTAATTTAATATGAGTTTGCTATTAGTTGCAGTCAGCTGTAATATAATTTTTTTAATAAGAAATGTTCTTTCTTGAAAATACCAAATCAGTTCTAAAGAATAAGGTTGTTTGGTAACACCTAGACCAATCTATCACAGGTGCCGTATGAAGCATAGTAGCAAATAATTTTTGCTCCAAAGAGCCCATAGCCTACTGAGGCAGCAGAGATGGGTGGGTGAAAGAAAATATTGCTATCGCCATAATGCAGGCAGGGAGCTGGGGCAGGAGTGAAAAGCGATGGAGGACATTAGCAGCAGAATAGGATATTGAGCATCTTCCTTTGGCAACACAGGTCACTTTAAGAAAAATGGACATGAGAGTTGTATGCGTGAAAATCCTTAGTACTAACCCAGCAACAACAGTTTCTCTCAGCTAGTCTCTGGAAGATCTCACCAACACCCCAGGAACTAGCTGGAAATGTTCCCACAACATAAATACATTTGACATCTGCCATTGAACAGTCTGTCGTGTGAAATAGAGGCAAAATTCAACACTGTCCGTGAATTTTGTGTCTGTTTTCTACTCACTGATGGTCTAAGTTCACTTGCTAATTTTTTCCATTTTTTATGTGTGTTTTCGCATCTTTGCGACAGCTGATACTACCGTGACCTTGTACCCGAGGAAAGGCACTATCTCTGTGAAGGATGGGGGAGTCTCTGGCGAGGCTGCCGGCCGCTGACACCTCCCAGCCCTTGCTGGCGCTCCTGGTCCCAGGATGACCAACGGCTGGGTGAAAGCCTTGTGGCACCCACCGCCCTCCCTGTGCCCTTGCTGGGGCCATCAGGGAAGCAGCTCCTTCCTTTGCAGATGTTAGAGAGTCTTCCCAGAAGCTCCTCTTTGAATTCAAGCTTGAGGATTAGAAGGTTTTCAATTTTCTACTATTTTCTGGTTTATGCTCTTTGTGCCCAGGACCTGAGATACAGAAAACGTTCTTTGAAGGACAAATAAGTTGCACTGATCACGATACTAGTCATAATAAATTATACAAGACATGGTAATCACAGCTAAAATGAGCACAGTATTACTTTTCTTGGTGTGAGAATAACAAATGCAGTATTTCTCGAAATGGCAAAGAACTTCAGCCTGGTATTTTCCCCAAATCCTGGGAGAATTACGTCCCTCTGTTTCACTTTATTCGGACTCTCAGTTCAGGTTTCCAGGGGAAATTCTGCCTGGGTTTCGGTGCTTTGCAAGTACCTCTCGTTGCACGGGGTTACAGGGGAGGGTGGCAGAGAGCTGAAGCGTGCGTGATGCTGCACCTCCCTCCTGGTGAGTCAGGTGGATCTTGCTCTTCGAAATTCTTGGGACTCGCTTTATGGCAGGCATTGCTCTGCTGTCGTGACACCGGTGTAACCACAGCCGTACGGCGCTCAGGCTAGCTGCCCTTGTAGCCATTGATGACTGTGCGGTTACGGCCGTTGCTTGCACCGCTGCAGGTAAACTCTGTGCATGACATTCCTTGCCATGAGTACGCTGGGATGGTGCCAGAGGCCATAGGAGACATGCCCATGGGACACGGCGGGGGGGGAAGGGGACACCATGGGGTGCTGCCGGAGAATGTGCCTTCTGAAAGGCTTCCTTGAGCCTGTGGTCCTGCTAGGCCCAGCCATACCTCAGTGCCGCAGCCCCCTCCCGACCCCCCCAGCAGCTCCATGTCCCCCGACGGCAGGTCGCAGCCACCCCAGGCTGCTCCACCTGGTGCCAGGGCTCATGGGAGAGGAGGCTGCGGCAAGTGCAGGTGCCAGGGCCGATGGGAAATGGGAGCTCAAGGAGCTGGTTGCACGCTCTTGGCAAAGATTCTCATTTGGGAAAGGAGAAAGCAGTATTTTCTGTGCGGTAAGGCACCTAACACCCCTGTGACTGTGCTGGCAACAGAATTTGAGTCAATTTAACACTGTAGTTGTCCCAGCTTTCTGGTGCAAATCCTACAGACAGAAGTGACATGCTGGAAGCTGCAGTATAACGGGCAGCGCAGTGCTGCAAGCGGCACCGGGCTGCTGAATCCCTTGTGCCTGCTTTTGGAAGTGGGAATGCCTCATCCGGCTGGCCCTGTTGGCAGGCTGCAGCTGCACGTCGGCTGTGCGGCGTGGGGGCTCGCAGGAGGATCTCCTCCACAGTGACAGCCCCAAGCCAGGCCAAGAGCCACCTGCACTGCTGCGTGCAGCAGAGGACGGAGAAAATTTCTTCCCCAGGGGAAGGAAGGGAGCAGAAAATCCGGAAACCCGGAACACCTGCACGCACGCGGGTTTTCCTACTGCAGCTGAGGAAGAAGAGGATGCAGCCCACAGCACTGGATTCACACAGACCTCTTTTGAGCTACCTCAGGTTGCAGCACCCAAAGGTGCTCTGGTGCCCTCAGCTCTGCTCTGGTGAGGAGACTTTCTGAGGCCGCTGAGGACTGCCCTGGATGCATCTCAGGGCAGAAACCGTGTGGGCAGTCTCTTTCCAATAGGCTTTGCTTTGCCCACGAGTTTCAGCTCCGTTGCCCCAGAAGTTCCCGTGGGAGTGAGCCATCAGCAGCACGCCTGGCCTAGCAGGTCTCCCGGCGAGCTGCCGTGCCATCAGCAGTGAAGGGGTCCAAAGCACACCGGGAAACCTGGGGAGCTGTGAGCTCGAGCCCGCCCCGTTAGGGTTTTGCCACTGGTGTCAGGAGGAGCAGGAACAGGTTTGAGATAGGTGAAATTCATCCTTCTGGGAAGGGTCAGTGCCAGAGCCAAATGTCACTTCCATCCCATTTAAATCTGATTATAACCCACATGTGAAACCAGCCAGCTTCGTTTGTTTCACTTTAAGTGAAGTGCAGATAGTAAATAAATGGACTAAATAACAGAGCTGCGTTGCCAGTCCAAGGGATTCAGAATTAGGAGCCAGATTTTAGGAAAAAAAATGTTATTTTTAGGAAATAATAACACAACATTTTAATTTGCCTCTTGTCTTTTGAGCGTGTTCAACTTGGCTCTTCTGCTCAGCCTGGCTAGAAACCTATTGTTTTTTTTCAAATGAAAGATGATTCTGATACATGAATAAAGAAGTGGTGGAAAAGCAGTCCTGCTAGCTTGTGCAAGAGAATTGCAACACTGCGGAAGAGCAGGTTAAAAGGTAAAAATTGCTTCTCATCTAACAACCAAAATTATTATTAAGAACCTGCAGGTAAGAGGGAGAGCAGTACGCAGCTCTCACTTCGAAAGCAACTGTTGAATAAAAATGCTTTACCATAAACCTTTGCATATGCAATAATTCCTTCTCTGTGCACAAAAACCTCATTAAACTGTGGTCAGATACCAGTCAGACTTGTTTGCTACAGGCTCCTGACTCATTGGGACAATTTCAGAAAGCATTTGCCAGTCTGCTATTTCATTACATCAAGACGTATGCTCTGGGCAAAGTTTGGTCTCCGGTGTGTGTAAGTGAGAAAGAGGAGTGAGAGAAAGGGATGTGACTTGTTTCATAGAAGCAAAGAGAAGTGTGGATAAAAGGCAGCAGTGGACAAATGGAAACACTTGACTCTCATTCTCTGTGTTTCCTAGGAGCATTTTCTTTTAATTGAGTGGACCATTGTTTGCTGAGCGTAACCTCTTGCTTCCCCTTGTAAGTGTTCTACCCAGTTTAACTAAGAGGGATGAAATGGAATATTTTGTCTTGCAGAGGGAGCAGGAAGGGACACAGCTGAGGCCTCTCTCCCTCCTGCAGCACCGCACAGCTTGAGATAGTCAATTGTCATCATTCATACTCACTTTGCAGCATAATATAAGATGGGTGGCAGTTGCATTGGCTAAAAATAACCCAAAGATGACAATTATTATGAGGCAGGGTTCCTCGTCCTACCCTCGCCAGGTCGTACCCTGGCTTCTGGGGGCAGAACGGCTGAGATCCATTTTGGTGAGTGCTCCCTGGCACAGGCATTCATCCCAAAAGCCAGCACACCACAGTGCTTAACGAAATCAGGACCGTAGGACTGCAGCTGCAGATGTTTGCCAAGTGTCTGGATGGGGCGATTGGGTGAGGCCTTCAAGAGCAGAAGCAAGAGGGTGAGAGGGAGTGCAAGCGTTAATTCTTTAATAAAGAGGGTGCTGCCCGTCCTGCACCTGGGTATCAACCTGAGGAGTACGCTGCAATGACAGGTGCCGACCGTCAGACTTACAGACATTTGCAGTTGTGCGCAATAAATAGTTAAGTGCCCGTGTCACTGCGTGTTTCTGCACACACTTGCTTCTCCGTGGATTGATGTGTTTGGCAAATGCACACCTCCCTCCAGACAGTGCACAAAAACAGTGTGCTGCTTTGTGTGCCTCTGTGTGTGCATTATGGATTAAAGTCACCTTTGTGCTGAGGGCGAACATATGGTTTATGTATTCCAAAAAGGGGAACATGAGATTTTAGCATGATATGTGCTGCACAGGAGTGAAACCATTTCAGAAGTAACTGTCTGCGTTGTTGGTTCTTTAGAGCTTGAATGAAATGGGGGGGATGTGTTAAACCAGGTAATTTCAGATGTATTTCCTACATTTTCCTGCACGCACCTTCTTTATTTTCCTTTGCGTCTTGTGGCCATGACAGGACGAAGGATCTCAGAAAGATTCTGGCAGGGAAGAAATTAAAACCCTTGTATGAGGTTGGCAGGACTCCTCCGTTGAGTCATGCTCCCGTTAAACACACAACTCAAATGCATGTGCAAGGAGATGAATGCCGAGCTGTGCAACCAGACTGCTTCCTTCCATGGCAGCCGAGCCACAAGAGAAGCTCAGATGCCTGTTCCCTCCCCTCTCCCAGAAGCAGAGGGAACACGAGTCACACAGGGAAAGGCAGAGGCTGGTTGGAGTTCAGGGTTTTGCTCAGTTCCTCTTGTATTCAGGACGAGGTCCAAAAACTAAAGTCAAGATTGCTATTGACTTGAATGGTCTTTACATCAAATTCTGATTTAACTTCAAAACAAATCACAGTGCAGGAGTAAATGTGGTTTTTATACAACATGGAGAACATTTTCAGTAGTATTAATGGCTAAGATGCCCAATTTGCAGATTTGGAGCTTTTGAAAATACCTCTAGGTATACAGATACCTGGATAGGAACTTTTCTCCTTCCTATTATCCTATTCATCCTATTATGGCATTTCCAAAGGATATTGCAGAAATCATGGGGCAAATGCAGGTCCAGGAGTAGTCTCTTCTTGCTGTCCCAGGTTGTCTGATTATTGCAGTAGATCTTCAGGATATAATTGGATAAATTTTTTGTCTTTTTATTTTTTTTTAGTTCTTAGAGGGGCTTTCAAAGGAGGGGGGGGAACCACTCTGAAAATGGGCTGTACAAATACTCCATTTTCCAGCTGGGGAGAGGAGATCATATTTTTTAAAACTGTAACTGGTCTGTGGTAATTTGTTTGCTTGTTTGTTTTTTTTCCTCCCCAAAGTGAAAACCCAGAAATCTGTGTTTTGCTTCAACCTGAAATGCAACCTTTTGTTTTCATGCCGTAGTAATTGAAGGTTTAGGTAGTTGCTGCTACAGCCTTTTTCCCCCATTAACTCAATAATTAATGCTCACTTGCCCAAATGTTAGGGGATTTGAGCTCCAGTCTATAGGAGAGTTTCTTAATCACCATACGACAGTGAGAGAGAGAGAGAGACCCCTCAGTCCCTCCTACTGCGGTGTTTCACTTGCATGGGCTATTTCGGTACTCACTGAGCTAGAAAGTGAGCATACGGATGATTCTCCAGCCTGGTGGTTAGGGCATGCATTTGGGAAAGAGAATAGCTCAGTTCCAGTCCTTGCTTCAATAAACCTGACATTGAAAAGCTGACAGTGAAAGTGGCTTTATTAATATTGCTGACTCTGAGTATTCAAAAATCATGTGTCAATCTCCCAAATGTTGAGATATTAGAAAACATATACTTAAATCTTTGCCTTCTTTTTATTTCCCATTTGGGTTGTAGCTTTTTAGAGACAAGTTTTCAAACTTTATCTTATAACCATGAAGGCTAGAAAAAGTTGTGTGCATAAACCCTTGCCCTCCCTTTACACTAATCCCTCTTGGTGGCAATTTTTCCTCCTCATTTTATTTTGGCAGTACCTCTGTGCTCCTCAGCAGAGAAACAACCCTTTAGTGAAAGGCACTTCCATCTCCAGGAGAAAAGAACCATCTCTTCCCCAAAGCACTTGCTCCCAAAGGAGATATTCATACCTCTCTTCTCCTCTAGTGCTGAATTTAACTCACTGATTTAAAAAGAAACAACCTTGAAATGTCTTTTACATATTTAGCACTATTTCAGACCAAAATCCTTTCTCATGTTTAGTTTGCTGCAAAGCCTGACCAGACTTGCTCCCAGTGACCTGCTTGCAGCATCACTGTCAGATTTTTTTTCTTCTTTCTCTCTGTATCAGTATTGAACCAACAACCTGCCATTAAGTGAACAGGTCTGTGTTGACCTAGAATTTAAATTAAAATCTCAAGCTATTGCTTTTAAAGATTTGGTGGTGCTTCCCAATAAAGAACTTCAGTGAAGATGATGGAAGGGTATCAGAGACTCAAACATATACCAGGCCCATCCAAAACAAAAGACAGAGACATCCTGGGACAGTTTGCGTACCCTGTAGCAGGCAGTCAAGTAACAAAAGCTGGGATCAGTTTTATCTTTCAGCTCTACCTTCTGCTGCAGGGTAACCCTATCCCACATTAACAACACAAAACGATAGCTCTTCATGTATAATGCATCTTTACTAACCTGCAGTGAAAAGCACCAGAGTGTAATACATGTGAGCGAGGTAAGACGGGGAGCTGAGAGAAGGAATTACTCTCTTCTGATGTTAGCTGACCTGCCTCGTTTTTGAAATCTTCCAGGGATGCTCTAGACACATAGTAGAGATCTCAGACCAAGGAGTGGGGTTTCTTCAGGCTTTCTGCTCTCATCATCTAAGGAGGAATAGAGATAAATGTCTCCTCTCAAGGTAGAGCAAGTGCAAGAAAGACATCGTCACAGACCATGGGTTGTCCAACCTGAAGAATCTGTCCAGTATGACCTGTTTGGCATTTACACCGCTGCGATGGAAATGTTGCCTGGAAATGGTCCTGTCTTGCTGCCCCTCAGTGCAGCATGCTCGTCTGTGGCCCAGCCTGAAACACGGCATCAGAAGGCCCACTGCTCCTAACAACACAACTTCACAATGAGAGATTAAAATTCCCCGTCCTCACTATTGTCCCTTGGGTCCTGTACTGCTAGGCTTGTGATGGGGACTCTGCACTGCTCTCCTGACTTGCCCCAAACTCCTTGTCTGTGCCTGAGCACATCAGATACAGCTCTGTGCACTGCACATGTACTCATCCCAGCACCAGGGACAGGCAGGATGATCTGGGGAAGATGCCGTTTTGCTCAGTCCCCTCTTCTGCCTTTAAAGAGAAGAATCCAGTCTTGCAGGCAGGCAAATTAACATTTTTCATTTATACACAAAATAATCACGCCTTCCAAAAGCAGCAGGACATCTCCATTTATTTAGAAAGAATATGTGAAATACAAGATGCCTTCCCTTTGCATCTTGTGGCACTAAAATAACAAGCTGAAGCGAGTTAGAAGAGTAAAGTAGTTAAAAGTAATGTTACTTTTAAATTCACTACATTGAAGAAGTCCTTAAAGAATTCTTACAGATGCCTTAGTGACTGGTTTCAAGCCAACTTTAGTTCAAAACATAACATATTCTGACATGCTCCTGAGAGAGACCAGCATTATTTTGTTCTTATTTTTAGTTATTGCGCATAATAAGGTCATATTCCAGAGATAAGACCACTCTAAGATGCATGACTTCAATTTTGGAAAATAATTCCCTTTTGTACACTGAATGCTTCCTTCTTTGCAGGCTCAAAAGAGTACTAGCTGAAGAAAATGAAACAGCCTTCAAGTACACTCACCTACGGCTTCCTACATCCCCAGCTGTAACTTCACAACATTCAACTGTTATTCCTCATTTGGATATTTTTGAGATTGGTTATACCCATTAATATCTTTGTTCCAGCCCATGCCTTGCTGAATGGTGTGATATGATACAAAACAACAATTCATAAAAG
Organism: Dromaius novaehollandiae; assembly: GCF_036370855.1. NCBI lineage: Eukaryota > Metazoa > Chordata > Aves > Casuariiformes > Dromaiidae > Dromaius > Dromaius novaehollandiae. The sequence continues at coordinate 3,648,350 of NC_088115.1, read as the reverse complement.
TTCCTTGGAAGTGACTCAGAAGAGATTTGGGATTTTCAAACAGTTTTTCTTGAAATGTTAATGGATGCTTAAAAGCAACAACAAACAATTTCAGCTGGGGATGATTCAGTTAAAATGGTTCTCAAAGCCAGTTGGTAGCAGTCGAAGAGAAACGTGGGGAGAATAAGAAAACTGGTATTTTGCTAAAACAGTTCGGAGTGGGAATTGCAACTTCTTTAGAGTGAAAAGTATTCCAGCAGATTAAAAAACACTTCCAGGGACTGAGACTTTCTTTAGTCCAGGAACTTTCCCAAACAATTTGCTTGCACACAACCTGGAGTGGGAGCCGTGGCTGTGGGTGCTCTGGGTGGATCCCCAGGCTAGAGGGAGGCATTCAGCGTTTGGTGTACCACCTTTGGGAGCCTCAACAGGTGCTATGATTTAAAGAAGTGTTTGTATTTGTATTTTATTAGCCTGCTTGATCCAGCTACTTGTGGTGATACTTGAGTTGCAGTGAAGTCTAGATATCGATGCATGAGGTAGCCAGAAAGGTTGAGTTTGTGCTGATGATGAGGATTTGGTTTCTCACTCAAGACACTGGGCAAGTCACCTCATCTGTGAAATGGGGATAATCATGTTTCTTTTCTCATCAGAGAATTATAAAGTTAAGCACATTAAGAAGTATTAGACAGACTGACTAAAGAGATCTATAAGAATAATAGATACAGGTCTTAACCTGGTTAGCTTTGTTTTTTCTCAAGTGCTTTGTCTTAACCAAAGATTTAAATGCATGCAGCTAGTGGTACATCTTTAAGTCCTAATCTAGAAGAAACTTTCTGAAGGAGAAAGCCATATTTCTTAATTTCAGCTTGAAAAACAGGAAGATGATGATACAATTTAGGCTGTGTCTATGTAAAATAAACTTTCAAATGGTGATATGTCATTGGCTTTCCCCTCTTCACAGCCACTGATTCTTGGCTGGAGCGGCAATTGGAACTGACCATTTTTATTGCAATAAAGTTGGCCTTACAGCTCTGGTCCCAAGAAAAAGCCAGAAGTTCAAAGGGTAAATTCTGCATATTGCTTGTAATGCGATGAGTGAGACTGGAGAAGGAGGGTTATGCTGAGGAGGGACCCCACTCCTGCTGACAGCTAACGCCCAGGCACGCAGGCTTGTGGCAGGCAGCGGATGCTCAGCGTCTAACCCGCCGTGTTCGCCCTGCAAAAGTCACCTTGCTGCAGTTGTCCATGCCTGGCCCATAGCTTATTGCTGACAGAACAAGCATTCCCAACAGGAAACACTGCAGCAATAACCTTACCTAGCGGCAAAGACCAAATTGTAAAGTTTTCCAAGGCCACTGCTGCATAAAAAACACATTTGCAAAGGCCCAATTTAAAACCCGGAGAGTCATAGGTGTTCCACGGGGCCAGAAAGTAAAGACAGGCAGAGTTTGGGCATAGTTTATTTCACAAGCATAGGAACCATGAAGTCTGAGCTATATTTATCCAGCTGGAAATAGGCCTCACGTCTATTTATTCCTCAGTTTTGCCTCAGGTGCACAGTCTCCCATTAGGGCTAAATAGCCGGAAAAGGCCAAATACATCTGAGGTCACTTTTGGCTAATTAGCATGGCAACAAGTGCTGATTAATTAGTTTGGGCCTGAAATTAGCTGAGATAATTTTTGCAATGGCATAGGCCATAGATTTATGAGAGGTTCTTCTCCAAGACAAACAATATTCTGAAAACGTTGTTTGTATAGAAACCTTCATTCATCCTGAAAATTACTACCTGGATTTCTTGGAACTTCAAGAGCAACTAGTTCATTTTATTTAAATGCATGTTTTTATTTCTTTTGCCTGATGGAAAAATTTACCTGACAAGGCATCCAGTGATGATCATTTCCCTTATCATGAGCTTCTTTGCTTGATGTGTATCCATATGTTAGAGCAAATCTTTCAGAGATTGAGATTTGGATTTTCAGAAGTGCTGAACATCACATTCCCAGGCAAAAGGTGTTGCAGCACCAGTGAAAATACTGAAGTCCTCTACTCATCAACATGTTTAATATGCAGATTTGCCAGCTTTACCAACCCAGTCAGTAACTACCAATTTTGTTGGTGATCTACTGCACTTCCTAATTTGGGCTATGGTGAACCTGACTTCTGGATATCCAGCAGGCCAAGCTGTTGGAGCTCAGGAAATCTTGGGAAAATTGCCATTATGCCTTCATGGAACAACTCCGGTCTTTGTTGCATATATGCAGTAGGTGCAGTGTGGCCTGGTTATGTCAGACTGATGATTATGGAGGTGATGTGTGTATGCATAGTGATGCCTCAGACATACTGGACTTTCTGCTTTTGGACCTGCTGACACTGCTAGGTCTGAAAAGATGCAATAGGGAGCATCTCTGCTAATGATAAGAAAATATATAGGCCCTCATCAATATAATATTTGAGAACTCACAGGCCATAGTGTAGATACTCTGCCAGGCATCCTGTCAAAAACCTATCTGGAAATCTGCAGTTTTCCTCTTGGTTCTTGGCAGTTTCCTGTCCAGCTGATGAGGAGCAAAAAACCCTGACTCTGTGCATCTCTTCCCAGGCCAGTTGCCCAGGGCTTCCCATGACTGGGTCTGGGGCATCTTGTTAGCAGACTGCCTCGGAGAAAGGACCTGCCAGCGTATCTGGATCAGGTATTCCCTTTCCAAGAGATTTATTTTGTGTTTGGCTTTCATTGTCCAGCTGATGGCAACCACGTTTTGAAACGTCAGCACGAAAATGGAAACTAGCTCTCTACGTCCTGTTCTCAAAGAGACCAGCTCTGCTGCCACTGCAGTTGCACCTGGGCAAAAAGCAGGATTTCCTTTGCATGGGCCTTTTTTAAAGTTAACTTTGCGTCCAGTCCGAATTAGGTTGGAACAAATAATGTTCTTGTTTCCTGTGAGCTGGAGGATCTCAGGCACTGTGATGCCATGATGCAGGCAGTATCTGTTAATAAGAAAAAAGTTCACTAAGCAGCTATCAGAGGCTGTCAGAATTGCTAAATCCGGAACTGGCCCATAATAAGTCCTCCTTGAGACTAAAGAGGCACCCAGAGAGAGAGAGATTGCTCAGGTCCCTGCCTTAGGTTCAGTAAAACCCATCAAACCCAAGGAGTTTTAAGTGAGATATTTGGGGCTCGGTGCCTAGTGGATGCAATTGTCTTGTCACTTTGCCATTGAATAAGGAGTGATTTCCAGCTCAGTGCTCCATCCATTCCTTGTAACTCTTCCCCCCAGTCTGGGGGACTGGGACCACCTTTCGGAGCTGCTGGTCACTGTCTGGTGGGGTGGCCCCACTGGGCTCCAGGCTACAGAAACCAGCCAGCTTCGGTGGTTAGAAAGCTTCAGCTGCCGTGCAAAGCTTTGTGCACAAGAGCTGAGAGAGTGAACCAGTGCTAAACGGGGCACAGTTGTGTTATGTGTAAGTGCTCTGCAGCACAGCAGTCCCATCACTGAATGCTTAGGGGATATATTTCTCTGTGGTGTATTTTGGTAAATCTTTTCTAAAACTCACTCATTTTTCAGGCGAGGAGTACACAGTGAGCAGAAGATCCAGCCCTTGCTTTTGCTATGGCCACTCTCTGGTTAGAGCATCATGTCCCAGCACGTGTCTGGGGCCTCCTCTAAAGCTTGCAGACCAAGGCAGAGACCCTCAGAGCTCTCACTTGCCTTTGGCAGAAAAGCACGTGCCGGGACGCTGTGAAGGCCTTTCGGATGTTGTCAGCCATGTCCTCACCTGCTGCTGTTGAAGTCAGGAGGTTCCCCTGCACAAGACAGCAGTGACCTTGGCCTCTGTCCTGCAGTCCCCAGCACCACTCATCCTGAGCTGCTTTCTCACAGCTACAGCCCTCAGCAGAGCTCTGATAGGAGTGATGGAGATTACGGTCAGGGCATCTCTCTGGGCCCATTCGTTATTTCACTCCAGCCCACCCTGCACTGAAGTTAAAACAGGGAACATCTTCTCTTGCCATGGTGCGTATCTGAACTATATTAAACCCTGATGATAATTATGATTATAAATAACCCATCTCATGCATTTTTTTCCCTACTCAGCTTTTTCCCTTTTGTACATTTGGAGACATTTCTTTAAATGATTATCAGATTTTAACAAGTGATGTCCAGAGAGACCCCATAAATGTTTGTCTGAAACACATTTTTGCCACTAAAGCCTCTTTAGTTGCAAGTTCCCCCCCCCCCCCCCCGCCTTTTTTTTTTCTACTTTAAGCTGAAAGGAGCCGGCAAGGCTGGCTATTGCCAAGAGCCAAGAAGCATTAGAACCAGTCTGGCAGGAGGCTTTTCTTCCTTGATGGGACTTTTGTAAAATGAAAATTTATGTGAATTTGCAAAGCCTTCATTAAGTGAGTCACAACATAAATAAAAAGGTGTGTGTTGCAAAGAGTCTGTTTACTGCAGTGTTGATAGAAGCCAGAATCCTGCAGCCTTCACTTAGAAGTGATGTTACAGCAGATAATGATGATGCAGATGGAAACCTTAGACAGATTCTGCATCCCAAACCCCTTTGAATTTTTTTGCCGAAGATGAAGTCACTAGGTGATGATGCATCACTTCATTTCATTTAATATTATTTCCAGAGATAGACTACAGAATTCCTGACCGCGTGTGGTCATTAGAGTTCCTATCAGGGCAACCTGTGCAGGGGAGTAGCTAGGTGCCATATCTTTATGCTTTCTAGGTAGTTACAGCTAAGTGCATTATTCTACTTTACTGCCTGTGTAGATCCTTTCTGCACCATCGTTGCATGCTGCTAAATAGCTGCCTATGTCCTACCGCAGAAGGAATGAGGAGCATGGGTCCTCAGATTTAAGAGCAAGTATTTTGTTGGAGTCCAGAGTCTTCTGTTTGGATTTCCCCTGTCCTATGGTTGTTACAATGTGCAGGTTATGCTTTGTAACCATTTTATTCCAGAGCTACTTCACAGCATCTTGTTGCCTAAATCTCCCTTCAACCCATCTCATAGCTTGTCGAGCTTTTCTTTGCCCGTTTCCGTTATAACACCTTTCCCAGTTGTGTGATTTCTTCTCTGGGCTTCTTTTATGTGAAACCCCAACTAAGTCCTTCCCAGGTTTCATCGTCTGTTCTGCTGCTTCTGCTCTGTTTCCTGTAGAAATCTGAGGTGACTAGTTTCCCAGTGCAGCCTTTCTGACTAGATGCCTCAGTATATTGTCCAAGTGTTTCATAACTGTTAATGCATTTTCATCTCAGTTACATACTTGAAGGAGACCCTTAAGTTTCAGGCCCTCCCTCCATCACCCTGCTGCATGCCAAGACGCTCTGAAAAAAAACTGGTCATATAAAACTGACTCTCTGCATTACTGGGACCCAACTGGCCTGTGCAGCTTAGCAGAGACACTGCCCCATAGCTCATGACTACCCTGTAATCCTACCCCAGGTGTGACTGCACATGCAACCCTGTACTTCCCTCCCAAGTGACTGCCAGTGACCTTGACATTACCCTTAGCAGCGTATGAATATGAACACTGTATTTACTACAAACACGGTATTAACGCTTCATGTTGAATTAATCTCACTTAACTTAAGATTTCTCATTGCTAACTGCCTAAGTTAGACATTTCAGTTTGCTCAGTTACTGAAGAGAAAAAGGAGCTGCAGAGAGCAATTCATCCCAAATGTTTTAAGACTGGATGAATCACTTTTCAAAAAGCCCCTGTTTCTCTCTTGCTTCTGTTATTTTAGCCTGCTGGGGCAGGCTGAAAATTTCAGTGCACAAAGTCTTTGAACACTGACTCTTCTCTTTCACATACACTAGTACACCAAGACTTGCACTTTGAACAGTGATGTCAATAGCAAGAATTATTAATTAAGAGCAGACAAGATAGAAATGATGAACTTATGCTGAAGGTGTTGCTCTGATCACAAACTCAGGCTTTCGAGCAAGACTGGGAAAGCCGCATTGTGTGGTTGGCACTTGCCTTCAATTTATTAACTATTTTGCTCCCTGGCTATGCCATGATAAATTCAGAATCATACCATCAGCATTATTGAATTCATGCGGCATTTACATCAGGTCAGGAAAACAGCTTTTAAGCTCTCACTGTCTCTTTAAACCAGAAACACTGCTTGCCACACCAGATAGGCATTTGTCAATGAGAAGTCCTTCAGCTGACTCTGAGCTCCACACCGTGCACGCGAGACACAGCAGTAATAACGGATTGCTGCACATTTTGCTTGGTTGTGGTTAATACAGAGTGGAACTGGGGAATTAAGCAGACCTATAAATAGCAAGGTTTCCATACACCTGTGCCTCCTGAGGGCTGGACCACCTGGAAGGAAACCAGAGCTGGAGCTGAACACCTTGAGCACCTCTAAAGAGACGCTGTGAGCAGCACAAAGCTGCCAGGCCTCCCTTTCCCCCACCAAGAAAGGGACCTAGCTGCCCCGCAGGCTTTGTGGCCAGGGTGCCTGCCAGCTCGCTGGGGTTGGAGCAGGTACCATCTGCGTGCTGCCCGTTGGGATGCAGCTGGTGAGCAGTGTGCTCCAGTCGGGATGAGGGTGGATGCACAAGTGTGCACGTATGTGCAGAGGCTTCGAGGTTCAAGCTCTGAGGCTTCAGTCCCAGCTGCACCTCTAGAGCAATCTTGCATTGCTTTACTGCAGGTCTCGCTACAAGGCTCCTCAGGGGGTGCTAAGAGCTGGAATGGGCAGGGATCTCTCCTGCCTCAGCCCATTTCCTTTGCTACTCCCAAATCAGGGACAAAAATGGAAAGTGAGGATTAACTGAAGTCAACATTTCCTGGTGAAAGTCTGAGGCGATAGTCACTCTTCTAGTTCTAAAGTGGGAGAACAGAAGCAGGTTTTGCTTTTTCCATTATTGGATTAAAAAATAAGAACTTTCTTCATTCCAAACAAAGGTTTCATTTGGACATTACCCAGGCATTTTTATTTCAACCTTTTTGATCAGAAACTTTGTAGAATTTGGTTTTATTTTCTCAATTTGTTATACCTTCTCTGACTTCAGGGCCAAATTCCAGATGCCTTTTTCCAAATTGGCCCTTATTTCCACAGAGTTACTTGGTCACTGTTGGATGAAAGTGTCTGACATGCAACAAGCAGTTGGGGCAGTCCTGAGAGCTGACAGACACAGGTCAAGCCAACAATGTGATCGGAGAGGGCTGTAGGCTGTGCACATGTGCCTGAGCTGGCTGTACACCACCTCGCCTGGACAGCAGGAACAGGGCTGGGGAGGTGCTGCAAGCCCAGCGTCCTGCTGTGAGCCTGCCGAGGTGCCCACACGCCCAGCACGAGCTGAGCCTCGTGCCTACACCTCCTTGGTCCCTACGCTAGTCCAGGTTTAGCTCTAGCAGCTGCAGTCACCCCTGGTGACATTGTGGCAAAGGGGAGAAGGACAGAATCATCTGAAAGGAAGATTAAAAGCCAGCAATTAACATGTCAAAAGTGAGGAGGAAATCAAGTTTCCAGAGAGGGAGAAAGAGTGAGTGTATCAAAGGTGGGGGGGATGTCAGCAGCTGGTCCTTTGAGTACCAGGAATTAGGATATTTAGTTTCCTATGGCTTGTCAAAGATGGATGGCCTCTGGAGGTCTCTGGCCTCTGCAGGTCCCTGAGCAGGCATGAGGGTGCAGGCCGTGGCACATGCCACCATCTGCTCTACTCCAGCATCCCCACAAGCCTGGGGTTCGCTTTGTTCTGGGTCTGCTCCAGAAGGAAGTTTCCCAAATGCAGTTTGGATGGTCATGGGCTGAAGGCAGACAAGGAACAGGTCACCTAAGTGTTATGTACACATGTTTTGGTGCATAAGGAAGTGCTGGATCCAAGTGAAGCTTTCTCTGGAGCTTCTCTTCCATGGCAGCTCTCTGCTAGGAGAGCCAAGGTCCTGATGCCAGCTTTTGCCTCAGTGGGGGCATCTGTGTGATTTCCTCTCCTATCCAGCCGTCAAGTTTTGCAGAATCAGTAGGAGCTGCAAACCTGAGGCAGCAGTGTCTCGGTCTGGTCTGACGTAGCTGATGGGCTTAGAAGCATAGAGGAGATGTTCACACGCACCAGCCACATAGATGTGCACACACACACACGCACCTTGCTCTCATGAGCTTCATCCTCTTAAGAAACCAAGATGAAGAAGCCTGCAGGAAAGGGATAAGGACTAGTCAAGCGTGGCTCAGTGGTGACTCTGGTAATCCTGTTTCATAGGAGGGTGAACATAGTATTGCACATTTATACATTTAAATCAGTCACAGCCCCTCTGCTTTCTCCACATGTAGATCACATCAATAGCAGCTTTATGTAGGCAGCAACATAACCGAAGGACTCAATCACTAACATGGTGTCAGGGGAAGTTAGTGCAAATTGCTCCATCGGCTGGACATTAAAGCAAGGAGTGATATCACTCTTAAAATAAGAAACCTAACGTAATGTGCTTTAATAGCTGAATAATTGCTATGAGCAAAGAAGGAGGCTTTTGTGAAAGAGGATCACTTAAAGCCAGGAGTGAGTGCTCATGACATCACAGCAATGCACAAGAGAAACTTTATTCTCAAGACTCTGCAAAAATGGCTTGTCAACCTGCCAGTCCCAGATAACTTGGTGGGAGACTTTAGAGACGAGTTAATAAGATGATTGATTTACAGCTGGAAAAAATTAGAGTCTAAAAATTGACAGACTGACATTGTTTGAAAGATCCACGAGAATCCTCCCCCAGTTCTTTCAAGAAGGTCAAATTCTTCCATCACTATTTTGCACCCAAATTTGGAGCCTGCAGCGTTTCAACAGGTATTCTGGGGGACTTGCTGTCAGTTCTCCTTGATGAGAATCAACTGCAAACTGCATTATCATCCTAATTTTACTATATAAAAATAGATCTTAAAAGTCTCTACCTTCTTATGGGAAGAACGAATGGAAAAGGAGAGGAGGGACTCTTTGGAGGTTTATGTCACAAGGACACCAACTATCAAGAACTGGTCTCTTAAATATTTTAATTTACCAGCTGTGGATCAGATCCAAAACCTTTATGAAACCTCTGAATTTCTCATTGCTGGATTTGACTGCAGCATGTTTTCTTTACTTGTTAGGAAAAATTTGTCAACTTTGTCTCAACTCTGTATATATTTTTACAGTGGTTTGCTAGCACAAGGGAAACTAAAGGTCCTTTCACAACTTTTGGAGCTGGTCCATCATATTTTTTAAGAATTTGCTTTGTAAAGCACTTGTTAAGATTGAAGCACATGATTTACTGTTAATCGAAACAAAATTCCATGAACGTTGTATTGTGTCTACACAAAGACACAACCTTTATTCTTAGCTTGAAATTTCTCAGGCTCAGTGGTACAGTAACCCCCAGGAGCAGTCTGCACCTCAGTCATCTTGAGCAAAAAGGAAACACATTATTCGAAAATAATTATTACTGAGATACATTACTTTGCAAGTTTTCAATCCTCAACCGTCCATCAGAGTTGTTAAGATCAGGTTTTTATTTATAGTATCATTATGTTTGATCTGTCAGTAATACAACTAACAAGGGACATGTTTGGCTTTCAGAAATCTTTCATGGGTTTCCAAAGACAAAATAAAACTGCTTCAAGCTGAATTTGAATCAGACTACACAAGAAAAAAATCTCACAAATACATATGCACGTTAAGAACAACGATAGAAGAGGTAATGAACAGAAGTAAGGAAGATACTACCCTTCAGATAAAGAAGAAAGAAAGGGAAATAAAACTGAGAATGAGCAATATATACTTTGAGGTAACAACAGATATAGTAATGTTATATTTGTAACTCTACTCCTTTATCTAAGCCACTTAGAAAAAGTGACTGTCTGAAACACAGCAATACGACTGATGAAGTTAAACAAATCTCTCTCAGAAAAAAGCATGCAAACTGTAAGTTAGGTTTCACATGAGATAAGTATCAAACTGTTTGGATTTTGCAGAGGAACGGAAAGGACTATAGGGGGAGAGCGGTTGAAGAGATTTGCTGAAAACTTTCTGGCATTTGAATTTCCAACACTCTCAGCAGCCAGCTGAATTTTACCAAGAACTTGTCTCGCTGTTTAAGACATATTTAAATGTTATCTACATTGGACAAACTCGTCAGTGTGTTAACAGTCTGTTGAGTTATCCCAACCTTTCTACTCTAGCGGAATAGATCTACTTAAGGAATGCTGTTTTGTGCAAAAAAAAAAAAAAAAAAATCCAAAACAACACAACAATTCCTTCACCGCCCCCCCCCCCCAGAAAAGTTCAACTTTACCTAAATGTATGCTGACATGTCAAATTATTTTCCTCCTTTGGAATAAGAGACAAGTGATGTCTTTTGAGTAAGGAGGCTTTTGACAGTGTTTGCATGATGTTATCATAACTTAGGACAATGCTGTCTAGAGGAAATCACTCTCTGAAGGATGTAATTAGGACATATGCTTGGGTGAAAAAAAGGTATCAGAGAGCAAAAATGATCTTAATAAACCAAGTACCTGATTAGTAATCTAGCAATGTAACATTCAATAAAGAAAACCGTAAAATGGTACACATAAGAAGAATACAAATGCACAAGTACAACATCAAAATAATTGACTGAGGAACAGAATAGCATAAAAGCAGATCGCGAGCTAAATACGAACCAATATTACAATATAACACTGTTTCTCAGTCAAATCTCATTCTGGAATGTATGAACAGGAATATCATACTGAAGGTAATTCCTTTGCATTCTTAGCACATTTGAGATCTTGTCCAAAATACTGTGTCCCACTCTGAATATGATACAGTCAAAAAAAGACACAGACAAGTTAGAGCCTGGAGGTCAGCGGCGAGAGTGATGTGATGGGCAGAAAGGATGATGGTGAAGAGCAGCCAAGGAGCGTGGATGCGTTCAAGCTAGAAGAGAGAGACATGAGCGGTGACGCAGGAGCAGCGAGGAGATACAGGAGGTCACTGGCCTGCTGGGTCCTTGTGTGCTGCAGGAAGACAAAGACGACATCAGCTGACTTGCAGTAAAGAAGATTTTTGTTGAATATCGTGCTCCTAACCGCAAGGATAGGAAAATGGTAGAGCACAGCTAGGGCCACAGTGTGCAGCTCCTTCAGCAGAAAGTTAAAAGCAGGTTGCAATGACATCAGAGACGGTATGGATATACTTTACCTGGCTTCATTGTAGCACACAGTCACCCCTAGAAATGCATCCAGGTTCCTCATCTGGAACATTTTTACAGTATCAGTTTATTTTTGGTGAAACATCTTTATTTTTCTCGGACTCTTGGGGTTTTTTGAGCATTTTCAGAACACAATGAAAGTACTTTTTATTTTTTTTTCTATTTTGCTTTTCTGGAGCGGTGAGGTATGATCAGTAGTGGAGTGGGCAGTCAGACAGACTTTTCAAATGCTGAACTTAATAATTTTTTTAAATTAATTCCCAACTAAAAGAGAATCCAGCAGCTCAGCAGTGGAGGCATGGAGAGATTATTGCTAAAAAGAGCAGAACAGGCGGATAAAATATCTAGCTTTTGAAAAGTCCTTTCCATAATGGCACAATTCTCTCTGTCCACAGATGACAGAACAAATTAAAAAATATTCCTGTCAGCCTCACAGATACTGCAAGAAAATCTAAGGTTGCCTAATGGACTGGAATATAATCTCTATGTTTTTGGTTTCCTCCATTTTACCCAAATCATTCACTTCAATAATTAAAGGATAATGAGCCGAACAGTTTTCCCCTTTATAACCAACCCTCTCTGAATAGAGATTCAAAATAATAATTAAAAAAAAAGAATTCTGTCTACCGAACATGTCTGCAGATAATAGGAATATCCTTCACTTTCCCTCTCTCGGGGTTTCCTTGTTGCCATCTATCAGTCAGATGTCATAGCACAGAAAAGTTATTAAGGGCCAATGAAGAGGCATCCTTCTTATAGGATGTTCCGTCAAAACCCAGGTTCCTGATACAGTTCAAATCTCTCTTGTAGGAAATGGGTTCATATGCATCTCTGTAGAAACCCTGATTGACTGGATAGAGAGAAAAATGGGCTAGTCCTAATTGCAGCACTTCTTAAACTTTTCTTGACCCCTCCCTGAGGCTGTCACCTCTTGGACCAGCTCCCCCTTCCAGCCTGTAAAGACAAGCAGGGAAAGACAGGGCTGGCGTTAGTCAAAAAATGGTGCAGGAGAGGAATTTTTCACAATAGCTACATATTCTGCATTTCTTTAAAATCTGATAGAAAACTCCAAACAGCCCAGACCACTTCAAGCAGGAAGACATCCCTATATCTTTATGTCCAAATGCACGTGGATGGATTCAGCTCTCCCAGCTGCAGATCTTTTCCTGGGGTGCCCAGGGCAAGGGCTGGTACCCTTGGCTCCCTGTCCCCAACAGGGAGATGTAGGTGTCACCAGCAGCTAATTACCATCTTAGTTGGTAGCATTGCCTTCTGGTGGGGCCAGTCTCTCTCCAGGGACTCCAGAGAGAGGGGATTTCAGAACGGCTAAGTTCTTAAATCAGATGTGCCTGAACCGTCGCTTTGATGGACCCAGTTCTCCCCATGGCTGCTGAAGGAGTGGGATAGGGAAAAAGGCTCCAGCATGACATCTCCACCACCACCACCGCCACCTTCTCACTGTCCCCAGAGCCAGCGATGCTTGGCACCATGTGAGGAGCAGCTCTCCAGCTCCTGGGCTCTCCCGGCCTGGGTCCAGCGCTCGGCTTGGTGTCACAAGAAGCCCGACCCCATTTGCACATCTTATTGACAAGGGGCAGAGCTGGGTTTTCACGGGATCTGGATTTTTAAAAGTGAGTTGTGTAGCAAAAGTTCCCACAGAGACAGCTTAACATTTTATATTTTTAAGGGGGCAAAGCTCTTTGTTTTTGTTTTTTTTCCTGAAACTACCCAGCTCCCATCCCCTCCCCTCATCACAGTCTGCTGCCCACAGCCACTGGGGGCATAAATAAATTAGTTATGAGTTTTTCCAAGCAGTAAGTTTTTTTTTTTTCCTAAAGAAAAACAATATCTAACAGCTTTCCATGCTGGAGTTTGGGAGATTTTCAAAGCCATAAAATATTTATTTTAGTTTTTTTTTCCATTAGGTCTTAATTCTTAATATTTTATAGAAATTAAATTATCCAGGAGAACTGAGCCTTCATTTTTTGGGGGGGAAAAAAAAACAAAAAACATTTGCCCAATTAGAAAATGACCATCAAGTACAGAGTGCAGAGAACATTTCTGAAGTAAAGCTCTGAGCAGAAACTTAAAAAAATCCCAAAGAGAGGTTTTTTTTTTTCCTTCAAAGAGAGTCAGTTTTAAGAACTGAACCAACTGTGAGTCATTTACACTGCTTTATCTTTCACTCCAGAAGCAAAATTGTGCTCCTTACTCTTTTCTTTCAATCCTGTTTTCTTTTCTGGAGCCTGTTTGTGGGGCTAGGCCCCACTTGGCTTCTTTTTCCACATGCTGTCATCCCACCATCCCGGCCGTACACCCCACGGCACATTTGCCTTCTTAGTGCCCTACAAACCGGGAACACAGGTCTGTTCTGCTTCTCTACATTAAGTTTGAATACGAAGACTGAAATGGCCTTTATTGAAGACTTGGAAGAGGGAAGGTTTTCTGACTTTTTCAGGGGAAAATGCTTTCCGTTTGCATTTGATTTTTCAGGAATGTTTCTTGCTTTCTCAGCTTTTCTCCATGTTTCCGTGTCTTTTTTTTCCTCTTTTAATATTGGAAAAGAAGAGGGGGGGAAAAAAGGGAAAGAGAAGGCAGTTTGGAAGAAAGAACCTGAAATGAGTGAAAATGTGAGAAAGGGGACACACATTTCATTCAGAAAAAGCCATCTATGAAAGAAGTAAAATGTGTATAAACATTTTCAAGGTGTCTTCTTATGCTAAAGATATGTTTGGCCAGCTCCATCACAGCACAGCTCTGCCTTGGCACAAGTGTAACTTATGGGCAATAATCTTGAACTGCCTTTTGCATGAGTATAAACTCAGCCTGCTGAGATAGGGAAGAATTGGCTGTAGTACATAGGAGACAGCACGTGAATGGTGAAATGGGTGGAAGGAGATGGCCTGTAGATTCATTATCAGGGTTCAGCATCAGTCAGTGCAGCTGCATTGCTCTCCATGGAAATGCACTGATTTACGCCCGTTTGCTCCAAACTGAATGCCAGCTAGGGAAAAACAACTTTAGCGTTTTTCAGACCCTGTCTAACCAGACAAAAATTCCTCCTGTGACCCACTTATGTATCAGGACTAGTCAGACTCTCTGCTGACACATCCAGGGCAACACAGTGCCACTAGATGTCACCTAATTGTCCCCACAGAGGCAGCTTTCTGCCTCCCCCCTTTCCCTATGCAGAGGACCAGGCTGGAAGAGAGCTGCTGCCCAGGGAGCAGCACTCAGTACATGTAGTTAATGACCGATGAACACCACTATAATGTAGCTTGATGGGGTTAGAATTTGCCATAACCTTGCTCATTAATGACACACAGTTAAAGGTTATTAATTCTGAACTCACTTGCAGTCACCATTAAACTGTTTTACAATCCAAGTGGCAAAGCCGGATTGGATGCAAAGAGCTGGAGGTTCATCCCTCCTTTCGATGAACCAGCCACCCTCTCTCCCCCACTCAACACCATTTCCATTCCCCACCCCCTCTTCGTCTCCCAGTTTGGGAAATAATTTGCATTCTTCCTCTGAAAGCGTTAATTGAAAGGCGAACAAATGGAATCCCAGGCAATTTGAACAAGCCTCATTACTGACTGAAGGCTTGTTTTGAATCAGAATCCATCAAAACAACAATTGCAGCACCCTGGCCTAGCACCAAAACTGTACTGGGAAGGATGGTGGGAGAGACAGGGGTTTTGTTCTCTGGGAGCCAGTTGTGCACCTTTAATGATGAATATTCCAGCAGATATGGGCTGATTGCTGCACAGCCCAGTGCATCCTTTTCTGCATTAAGCCCTTATTACCCAGCAGCAGGACGAAAACCCCTGGCAGAAGCAGAGACACGCTGCCCCCTCTACCCTGCCCGCCTCCCATGCAGCAGGGCTCCCAAACAATGTCATGCTTCTGTGGCCGGAGGACCACCCGCAGCAGGAGATGCCACTTGCAATTAGGACATGTTTGTTTTCTGTTGTGCCTGACTTTGACCCAGCTGGGAGAGAGCTCCAAGCCCAACCGTGGTCAGGGGGAGATGTGAGCAAAGCCCTTTGCTAAAAGCCTCAGCCAAAAGGGCTGAAGTGCCTTCTGCTTTTCTAGGTGGAAAGGTAGAAACCTGCTCCCATGGCAAAGGAAGGGCCACACAATTTCCCAGATTGTACTGCAGAAGCTCCCAGTGTCTTCCCTCTGCTCCCTTTCCTGCATGTTCTCAGCCCGTTCTCTCTCCTCTTGCATTTTGTTGAATATCGTCCTCATTTCTCTTCTTTGGTCCCCAAAATCACATTCTCAGCTCCTCTGAACTCTTTGGATGGGATGAGCACATCTACTTGAAGGCATTTTTAAAGTCTAAGCAAGGCACATGAGGCTCCATCTATAGTCAATGGAAAGACACAGGAGACAGGAGTCTAAGGCAGGGCAAAAGAGGGGCAAGACTTACTTCATTACCTTTATGTAGATCCGCCCATGACTTTCCTTCCTTCCTATCCCCGTAGTTTAAGTTTCTATATTATCCTTAGCTGGCTGATGAGTTTCTTTGACCTGCTAAACTAAAATGAATCCTCAGATCCCTGAAGGGGTTAGAAGCAGAGTTTTTTGCAGCAGCATCCAAGGCTGTTTGGACCCAGAGATTTTGCTTTCAGCCCACCTCTGCTTTCTGCTAGGCACTGAGGCGAAGCTGCAAGCAAGTGCAAGTCAGCGTAAGGGCTACGGCTGCCGCCTGTGGGGCCAGTTCCACTGACACTGGACCAGCGGTGAGGGATGACCAATGAATCCGTAACTAGCTTAGGGATGCTCCTGCTAATGGTAAGAGCAATCATTTCAATGGCCTTCTTTGTGTTTTCTCTTTCTATCCTATGTTGAAATACCAGCATGCAAAAGAAACTGTCTAGCGTGCTCTGGGATAAAGACTTCCCTCATCTGGACTGTACGTAGGCAGCACATCAGCGACACAATTCTCAGAAAAGTGCCCAGCTGATAGAAAATGGTCCTCCAATAGACTAATTGTAACTGTTTTCTCTAAACATTTACAACCAACAAAATGTGCATGTGTACGTTCAGCAGAGGGCCAAAGAGAAAAACAGCAGCTGCTCCCTGCATTCCTGATGAAGCTTGTATATATTCCAGGGCTTTTTAAAGCATCTATTTACATTTTCATTCTGGATCCCTCTTAACTTCCTGAGGCGACTTGGCCAAACCCTGGACTGGTGCAAAGAGGGTGCACTGCCCTGAAGTCAACACAGCCGCATTCATTTCCACTAGGCAGGAAGTTGACCGGTTTTTACAAGATAATGAATGAGTGTCTTTCTTTGCTTGTCCCTCCGAAAACAGACACACTGCCACTTTACAGCCATGATGGGCTGTCTGGTCCACAGTCCACTCTGGAGGATACTTTTAGGCTGCTATATCATGGCCATCCTCAGCACCACCTGAACGCCCATAGTCATCCAGTGCTTTCCCACCTCTCACCCAAGTATGTAGGAAAGACACATCTCACATACCAGCCTGAGTTCATCACATAATTCGACATAGTTCAAGGCTTAGAACCACAGAAAATGACCTCAGAAACAGTCATAGCTCAGCTCTTATCTGCTTTTTCTGAGAAGTAGTGAAATAGTTACTGAACTTAGGGTGTGATCAAAGAAAGGGCTGTCCAGTGGCTTTGTGTGGACCTTTGGCTCTGCAGAACAGTATTTTTTAATGCAAGGTATATGATAATTCCAGTCTTTCATTGCTTAATGTTGTCTTGCAGCAGCACAAACCACATCCCATTGCCTACTAACTGTTCATTTGAATGACTTCTAATTGCCCGGAGAAGCAATTTTGCCAAAATGTTATGAGGGGAAAATAAGACAGAGAACTATGAGTGTCTTCCTGGGATGACGCTCACCTCAGAGGAGGCTGCACACCGTTGGGGTTTGCATCCCTCGCTCTTCCCCTGGATATCTTCCCTGGGATATTGCCAGCTGAGTGCCTCTGCTGTCTTGCTTCTCCTACAGGGTCAGGTACCTCTTTGCTCCCTTGCTCCTCTGTCCTTCTCCATGACTTGGCACAGTCTCCCCATTTCTTCTGCGTAGGGCAACAGATTTGAAAGTGGTTTTTCTCTCCCTTACCTTAGGTGCGTAATCAGTGCGTCCAACATTTACACTATGCCCAATGCCTTAGTACAGTCTTTGTCCCAGCACCTTAAACCCCTTTGGGAGTGCCAAACACCTCACAGGAGAGCACCCCACCCAGCCGTGCGGCCTCCCTCCAACTCTTTGGCAGAGCTCGTTTAATACAGATGGAAACTCAGGGTGAGATCCTCTTCAGTGAAAAAGATGAAGGCATCATTTGGTGGCTCATTAAAATCACCCACAGGCCTGCTTGATGGGAAAACAATGCAGAAGTGTTCCCTCTCTCTGGAAATGCTGTTGAACAAATTAGACTGTGTTCTGCTGAAATGCACGGATCAAAGCCCCGCGTCGAGTGGAGGACCCAGAGGAGCGGCATCCCCAGGCTGCCGCCGTGGGCTCAACAAACGCAGCCCTTGTTTGAGCTGGAGGCACAAGTGTGAGCTGGACGGACGTGACCCAAAGGCCATCAGTCTCTCACAGGCCTTTGAAGGGAAATTCCCCTGAGTCCGAACCTGTGGTGCCGGCCTCTGTGTCGTGGCACAGATGAAATTCCTTCTGAAAGGCAAATCAGATCAAATAGGTATGAATTACCAGGAGGCATAGGTACTGTCTATAAGGTGAATGCTTCACTCTTTGCAAAAAATAAAATGTGTGAGGCTGCTGAGCCTGGGTTCAGGAACACAGTGCTTTCAGACTTTTGCCAACAACGTGCCTCGAAGCAGCAGGTAATTGGAAGAATACCTGGTCAGAGGACAGAGGAAAGGAGAACTCAGCAGCTGACTATGTCTGATGCCTTCCCTTCCCCTCTGCTGTTCTCCTGATCTTTGCATGGAGAAGATTCCCAAAGAAAGCAGTACACATTTCTGGTTCATTCCAGATATATTTCCTTTAGATGGAAAAGATAAAAAGCCTGTAGTATATAGCAAGACACTTAATCTTTCATATAAAACAAAAGAGCTGCAAAGAAATATATTTAAGGTCTAAAACTTACAGGATGCATTTTCAGAGCATTGTGCTAGGACTCGGAAGGGACTGGATTATACTGTGCAAGGTGTTAAAATATCTCCTGCTTCTGTAATGCCTTTTGCAGGGACATACACACATGTGCGCCATGTCTCAATACTGCAGTGGGGTCATTTCACCTAGTCTGCCCCCGGAGTAGTTGCTCCAAGTTTACGTTAGCGCCAGAGGAGAGGAATGGGCTCTTTCAAGGCTCAGTCCTGGAGCAGCCGCGCACCTGCCCCAGCGTGTCGTGGGGGCCCTGGCAAGTCCCTGCCTCCCCAAGCCAGAGGCCAAAGCTGGTGCTGTGCTATGGATGTCTGCTGGGGCAGGTGGCCATGTGTGAACAGGTGAGTCCCGTTTTGTGAGCCTTATTCTTATTCTAGAATAGCATGAATGATGGCAAACTCCATAAACCCAGGTATTACCCTGGTATAGCACAGAGTAAGACCAAATGGACCCATGACTTCTTTTTTTCTCTCTCACATAACATGGGAATTGGGGCCCATCAAGCAGGACCGGCCTGTTGAACCTGGTCCTTAAATAAACAATCTTGAATTAAATTCCCCCAGGTTCAGCTGCCCCCCCTTCTCCTAATTCAGTATTTTAAGTTAAGATTAGTAGACCTGGATCAACCCTTGCACCAGATCAGTTAGGTATTTCTGAGCTAAACCAGGGCCACAGGCACACTCCAAAGCTGTGAAGCAAAGCAGCCGTTAGAGAACCAGGCAGTGGCTTCTGGAGACGAGGGTCCACATTGCGCCAGCCTCAAGTCAGGATCTGCCGGGACCTGCTCCTCTCTCCCCCAAGCCTCCTCCCATTCACTTTAATTATCTGGTGCAACACACCAGGTATCTTTCACGGTTGGTCACCTTTAATGGATCCTCAACAGCAGAGATTTAATTAAATTAACAGGTTCAAAAACAAACTTGGAGATGAAGAAGAAATAGGCCTGGTGTGTTAAGCATAAAAAAATTCATCACTTAACGGTGACATTAACAAATGATGTTCATTACTTACTTTCCAAATGACCAAGCCTGTTCTCTGATGGAGGTGTGGGGAATTCCAGTAATTCTCTTTTAATCATTTCACTTTGCATGATGGAAGATGGGAGCAGCTCACTAGTAGCACGGCACCAGGCTGAAGAGAAGATGCAACTGCTTACTGAAAGACTCGTGCATGTTTTGTCTTACTGCAGCATTAATATGACTAGAGACCAGGACAGAGAGAGAACAAGATGCAGTGGCATGTTAATCAGAGAGCAGGTTTAATTCACAGTCTCAAAATCACCTTATGATCAGCTTTGCTTCCATGTGGCAACACCTCTGGAGAGGAAATAAAGAACCAAATAGGATAAATCCATATTATTTCATAGCAGTTAGCAGCAAGGAACAAAGAAAACTATGTTGCTTTAACCCCTCCTTGATGATCTATCCCTTGTTATGCCTACATGAATCTGTGATGAATTCCTAAAAACTTGAGGTTTTTTATATTTATGTGTTGCTCATTCCAGTTTGCCTTTGTTAGCTGCTACCATCTGGTTTCACCTGTGTGGGTTGTGCTATGCATCCCATATTGGACTCTGCTTTCATCTCTGGAATTCATAAATAAACTTTGCAGGAAAAGAAGATAGAAACTTTGATGTTGATTACAACGTCAGACTCTGTTTGGTGTGTAGGAGCTCATGCGTTTCTATAGCTGATTCATTTTCTTTTTGCTCAGCTACTGAAGCTGGTGTCCCTGTGCGTTATGCCATTTGCATAAATGTTTGTGGCTGATTCACTGACTGCAGAGGTGTTAGCTTTTGTAAGCAGATGTGCTCTCAGGAGTGTGTGCACGTGCATTTTTGCAGGATGTAACAGGACACTGAGTACCACAGCCCAAGTGCAGCACAGTAGATAGCTGTTATTTATGCCTTTATTTGTGCTATTACTGAGGAGGGTGTTGTATGACATGTGCTTGCAGGACCAAGGAATGAACCTCAAGACCAAAGATGTCCCCTGCTGTCCTGTGCTTCTCATTTGTGAATGAGCAAAACACTGACAAGCACTGCCAAGGGCACTGTTCCTTTGTACTGCATGGTCAGAGATGATTTTTAGAAGTTCCTGTTGAATATAAGCATATATTCATACCACTTTTAACAGAACTGATCCTGCTAAGTTGTATACATACTTCTAAAAATGACAAGCTCTGCACCGATGGTGCCTACCTGCAGTGGTTGCCAAAATATTAACCCTTCATCAGGCAATTAATTAGTCCATTTTGCATCCTAGTCCAGTGACTTTGATCCCATTCTTTGCGAGTACAAACACACCTGCAGTATACGTCTGAGAGTGTAAACAACACTTACAACATGCTGGGTGAATGCATGTGCTCTTTTTTACGTGGTGTTATATATGGATTTGTTCCTGTTCCCGCTGGAGGTTAGAGCCTTTTTATATCAGCCAGTCTCACTTTGTGTGTGTGTTTGCATATGTATAAGCAGGCTGCAGGCGCAGTGTGGTCTCTGGTCTGTGTGCTGATCCGAGCAGCAGAGAGTGGTCTCAGCGCACTGCCCAGCTGCAGGTATGTCACACTGAGCGAGCGATTACACTGTTTATTACAATGCTTTCGACGCTTCTTTGCAGAGTGTTTAGCACAGTGTGCCCTAATTGCTCCAGGCGCAGCAGTGATTTCTTATCCTTGAAACACGAGAGCACAGTTTCCCATCAGTTTGGAGGGTGGCAGGAGCTGTTAATATGTCAGAGGGGTAAATTTTCTTCTAAAATGCTCGGGATAGGAAAATGTATTGAAGATACCCCTTTCCGGCTGAGCTAATGGAAGAAAGCAACACAGAAAAGTTTATTGAAATCCGCAGTGATTGCTATCCTGCAGAAGGGTCTGGTCTAGACAACACAGTTAGCTCTGATGCAGGAAACACTGTGAAAGACCTTCCAGCTCCGATGTGAAGGTCTCAGCAGTAGATGTGCGTTAAAGTGCGGGTGCCTGTCCCCTTTAATATTACTGGGAAACGAGACTCCAAGCTCTGAAGATTTGTTTGCATTCAGCTTAGCAGGAATGGTGTGGGAGTACTAGCAGAGCTCTCCTAATGTGCTATTCTGGTACAACTATGCTTCGTACTTGTACAGTCAAACCGCTCCCTGCAATATAGGGGACCATATGGGAACTGCAGCCTTGCTGGTGTAACTGTCTGTGTGCCGGGGCTTCAGGGAGCACAGTCCTGTCCATTGGTCACATCGTTCACCCTGGCAGAGACAATCCAGCAGCAAAAGGCTGGAGGGTTCACAGGGTGTGGGGCAGCCTGAAAAATCTCAGTCATATTCCTGTTTTTCTTCCTCTCAGCTTAGGGAAGAAGAATATAGACTTCAGGAGAGGATGGTTGCCAGCGTATTAGCATTTGCCTGCAACCTGGGGAAGGGTTATGTATGCATACAGCACTATTTTATGTATATTTTAGACTGTTTGTGCATGCCCCTGTGGAAGGAGAGAGGTTTTGTGCGTCCCAGGTACTGGGAAACGGGATGCTGGTGAATCAACTCACCTGTGGCCCTGCTGCAGCTTCGTGAATCAGCATTGCCATGGTTTGGCTAATGCACTGAGTGTGGCGTGTTGCCTTCAGCACTTTTGGTGCTGTATTGCCCTTCAAGCACTTGAAATGTTATTATCACAGAGTGTGACACACAGCAGTGTCCTGATGTCTGCAGGGGTGGAGTCCAGCTATCTAGCCAGCTGGCTGGAGTGACCCCAGAAAGGCCTGGTTGCTCTGAGTGCTAATGTCTGTATCTCCTTAGGGATTTCTGCCCTTGAGCTAGTTTTCCTTAACTCCAAATAATCCTCAAGGACTTTGCTTTTGAGCATAATAAAAATCACCTTGTACTCTCCATCCAGAGTCACTGCCATGCTCCCTCAAGGTGGGTCACTGCAATTATCTCTGACTTACTGGCAGGCAAACCGAGGCACTACAATGGTAAGAGCAGACTTCACAACACACCCATCCCATCATAGCCACGCTTGGAGTGCCCTCAGGTAACAACCTCAAAGCTGGATATTAACTGGTCATTCTTAAAGTGATTGTCTAGTTATCCAAAGGAAAAGAGGCTATTGGACACCTAGGTGTGTCAGAGATAGAGACATGGGCACCGGGGTTTCTTTGGCAGGACCCAGGATCTTGCCAGTCAAACCCTGAAGCTTGTAAAAGGTTCCGGGTTCCCAGTAGAGAAGATGATGAGATCTTGGCTACCCTGGGTTCACCAGGAAGATGTTGTGTGATGGCCACTCTAAAACACTAAACAGCAAGTTGGAGCCTTGGCTTCCTTCTCCAAGCGCTGTTATTGCTACCCAAATGTAACGAAGGTCCAAGCTCCAGCGGGAGCCACTTAGGAACTTCATTCCTGGAAACCCCGTGCGAGCTGTTCCTCGGGCCTCTCTGCCCCCCACTCCGCACCCGAGGCCGGGTTGAGGTCTGCTGCGTGTCCCGCTGCGAGCCTGGCCCCGGCGCTGGCAGCACCTAGTGCTGGGTGCTGTGCTGCCTACAAAGGTCCCGGGGCACTGGTCATGAGCAGGGCGCTTTCTGCTGTAAACCTCGGTTTGATTCAGTTTAGGTTTCAGAGGCAACATATAAACATTCCCAGTGAAGACACTTCTTCCGAGGGGCTAGGCCAAGTGGGGTTTCCTCCTTCATGTTTATGGGAAAGCATTTTGTTTAGATAGAGAAGCAAACGAGCAGATCCTTGCATTCCTCCCCAGCACATCTCAGCCAGCTCATAGGCCTCCGGTTTAGGAGATTTAGCACAAACTCAAGGGAAATTTTCGGAAGAGTGCCTTATTAAAATACTGGCTGCATGTCTCTGGGACATGGGGCACCACAGGCTCCCTTAGGAGCTAGGAGAGGGTGGGAGGTACCGTCGATAATGCAGCCTGCAAATCAAGTGTTGTCCTGAGATTCATTACAGCAGATAAATGCTTCTCCTAAGGACTATTCTAGCCCATGACTCAATACCACAGCCTATTTACAGCCCAGGAAGGTTAGAAAATGTGGTATCACTTGTACTGTGTTCTTGGGAATGACAAAAGAAGTGATATTTTGGATTTTGCCTTTCAGGGCTACAACTAGGTTGAAAATTCACCTCTATGTGAACATCAGCAGAGTGCCACCCATGAAGTACCACTCAAAATAGGCTTTAAGTGAGAATTAATTGGTATCTATGCCTCTGAGCAGGGTGAATTTCCCCTGGGCTATAATAAGTTCTGTGTGACCCTTTCTTGGAGTTATTATTTCTTTGATTAAAGCAGGGAAAAAAGAGATGAAAATGTCCACTGAGAACAGCTGGCTAATTTTTGCTCTTTCTTTACAACAAACTCAGGCCAAGATCTGGTTGCTGGCAAGCACAGACCCAGCATTTGCAAATGGAGAGGCCTCTGGCCTCTCAAACTCACTGGAATTTTCCAGCTGATATAAAATATTTCCCAAGCTAAGTACAACGTCTATCAAGGTAGAAGTGGGTTAGCCAGGTGGTTGTTTTCTTGGCCCATCCTGATACATACTCAGGTTCTCTCCGTATGGTGAGGGTCCTCAAGGCAAGTGTCTAACCAAAGAAATAACAACCTTGTGCAGAACGGGGCTTCCTGAACAAGGCTCCAGGAGGTCAGGCTTTCCCTCTGAAACTGCTCTGAGGCTGTTCTGAGGAAGAGGAGTCTCCTATTATAATGTTGTCCTTGTCCAGTTTGCTCCTTGATTTGAGAGACCAGTAAAAGGGATGGGCTTTTGGCTCAAAAGATCCACTGTCAGTCTTGCAAACACTGACACCCTGATCTTCTCACCAGCAAATTTCCAAGTGCTTTACACAGAAGGTCAATGAAGATGGTTATCCTGAAGTGCGCAGTGAGAAAACAAGGCAGAATGCTGGGAAGTGACTTCCCAAGCTCCGCCGCCCAGAAGCCAGGATCAATATCCTAAGGGCTTACACAAGGCCACCTGCCCAGACTCCCTGTAAGGGCTGGCCCTTTACCTCCCTTAGGTTTTGATTTGATTCCAGATGCCTCCAAAAGTCCTTTTCAGGGTTTGTTGATGTCTTCAGCATGAAATGAGACGGAGTGACTCAGCCAGGGTACTTACACACCAGTGATCACATTCCCATTGGTATTTGCAGAACTGCCTCTGAGTGGAGAAGGTGGAGAATGAAAGCAGCGAGATTGATCTCATCTCTAATTCTATTTGAGCTGAAACCTCCAGACAGAGGCATGTGAAAGCCTTTAGTTGGCTACTACAAGCCTTACAGACTAAGTGCCCTGGACTGGTGATGCAGGAGCTGTCACATCCGAGCCCTTAAACCTCCCTCCATCCTCTTCAAAGTGCAGCCACAAAATTAAGTGAGCCAGTTCCTGATTGTCATACATTGGGCATGCACAGGAAGGAGGCAACTCAGGGGTTAAGGCTTTTGGCAGCAATACAGTTGTATGGTGCAATAAAATATTTTATGACATTTTTATAATATTGTGCAATGGGATTTTGAGACCTCAAAAGAAAACGCTGGATAAAGGTAAGATGTAGCTGAGTGGAGAAAACACAGCAGGTAAGAGTTTATCTCTTTTCCTCCCCGTCTTCCCTTTTCCTGCTGTTCTCTGTGCAGCCAGGAGCACTTGTTCCCCATTCTGCAGGTCAGTCTAGCTTCCTTCTCAATTCCCAACACATCTGTGCAGGTTTTTTATGTGAGTGCCACATACTTCCACAGTGAGCGCATATTACATGTTGCTACAAACAGCCCCAATAAATGTGGGAGCCAAGTGTGTCTAAATATTACAAGATATTAAACACCTTTTAGCCTGATCCATAACCTTGTAATTGGTACAAAAATAACAAGCCCCATCTTCAAATAGCATTCCATGGTTGCCATTGTCCATTTGCTGCGTGACAACGAAGCTCGAGACGCCAGTATCAAAGTCTGGAGAAGAAACCTTGCAGTGATGAGCTAGAATCCTTTAGATCACTAACTCAGTGCTACTAAATCCCAGAAACTAGCTCAGGTGATTCTGATTCAAGGAAAAGCATGCTCATCTTGAAAGGATAGTGGGTGTCTTGCTTAATGACAAGAGATGAAAAATGAGTGGATGTCTGAAAGGAAATGCAGAAATAACTTCACCAGAAATAGAGCTTGTGCCGGTGGTTCAGCATCTTCATAACTACGTGGAGGTCACCCCTAGTAAAGCAGGCCAAGGCAAGTTCTGGCAGTCCTTACCCTCCTGGAATAGCCACAGCAAAGAGCCTTCAGCAGCTGGGGGACTGTCACCCAGCTGTGTCCAGCAAGGTTGTGCCTCAAGCACAGTTGTCATTGCACCATCAGTCTCTGGTAGGACACGGTCTAAGGCAAAGGCTCTGGGTGCCCCTGAGCGAGAGATCACTGAGGCTGGCAGGGTACCTGGGGAAGTGACGTTGTGTTAGGGGCCGGACTCTGGACTACCTGGGCTTGGTCAGGACCAGCAGGATCATTTTGATGATCTTATGCTATTGCTGCCAGAAATGAGGCTCCATTTTGAATGCACAGGATAGGTAGAAAATTTATCTGCAGTTCCAGGGTAAATTTGATCAGAACCATTCCAGATGCTCAGAGATCACAGATCATTGCATAAAACACACAAGAGCTTTAAAACAAATAATAAGAGATTGGTGGTGGAAGAGAAGTCTTTGCTTCTTAGTTTTCCCCACTCGCATGCACTTCCTGTCTAGTTTCAACTCTTCTGGTAAAAATGTGGGCTAGAAATTTACTTTTTTAACAGAGGCAAAAATGAGGTTCTTCTGTAATCATTTTATTCCAGCAACTGATGCTCTAAGAAAAATCCCAAATATCACAAGGCTTGGCATAAAAATTGTACAAATTGGCAACACTACATTCGGAAGGATGCAAGCTGAGAAAAGCCTAATCCAATCTTATGCTTTAGAGTACCAGCATGACAGCAGCAGATTGCCTGGGGTGGTCAGGAAGGAAATGCTCATCCCTGAGCACCGCACAGGACATGTCCAGCCTCTTGGTGGAGCAGCGAGGGCTTCTCTGAAGAAGCACCAGCGTTTGAACTTCTGAAGGCAGAGAGATCCAACGTCATGCCTTATTTGTCTGATGAAACAGAGCAAATCCCACTCCGTGATCCTACGGATGGCTTTAAATTGCTTTAACCATTGTTAAATGAACCACACAATATTTTTTCAATGTAAGCAATTTTTAAATTTTTTTTAACAGCTCTTTGGCCTGACTTCAGTAGGTGTTTCAGCTCTCTTGGAAGGTACTGATGAGAAAATTGGTGTCTGTGAAGACTCACCTGAACTGGTTTTGTTCTTTTGTTTCCTCCTGTTTATTATTAGGCTGTGCTTTGTATTCCAGCAGCACCAAGAGGCTCCAGCCAGGCCCAGAGCTTCCTTGCGGTAGATGCTATACGCACATGCTGTGAATGGCACCTCTGTTCGGAAGTGTGTAATTACTGACTAATTAGGCAAGAGGGAGACAGCCAACCTGCACGAGGTCAGCAGCCAAATCAAGGCTGGCACACAAACCTTCTGGCCTCCCCACTGATGGGAAGCTCTGCGTGCTGCTGCCGAGGACTGGGTAACGCCCGTGCTCCCCCTTAGAGTCCTTCAGCAGGGTGGGATCACGGTTGCTGCATGGCAGATGCATTGGGAGGGCTCTTAACACAGCCCGTAGGTCCCTGTTGTATCAGCTCCTGCCTCTCATTTGTACTACAGCACCTTTTCTCCACTGTGCCAAAGAAATCCTGTGGGCAGAAATATGGCTAGAAATGTTATGTGTGGAATTACGCTAAAAGGACCGCACATTTCCTGCCGTATTACTCAGATAATTTTCCTAATTCCTTCTGCTTTGGGAGGTTTCCTGTCCCTATTCCCCTGAAACCTCATGCTTTTGCAGTACTTTTGAAACTGGGTCAAAACTGGTAAAAACGCCAATATCAAAGTTTGAGCAAGATCAACACGTGACACCGTTTGTCAATCACAATGAGCTTTTGCTGCTGGAGAAGGTATTATTTGAAAGCCCCAAATTTTCTCACAGTGTGAATTTTCCAGACAAGTGGATCCCAATTCAAATTTGTCATGAAATGTGAAAATGAAAAGAAAAAGAAAAAAAGAAATCCTAGCCCCACCTAGCTTAAACATCCCTTAGATTTTAAATTACTCTGCTTTTTATGTCAAATTTATAGCAAGTAGCTCTGATTGTGGGGAGCTTGCCTGGAAGGTGGTATGGAGAATTTTTTTGTACTACAAACTTGCTCCTGGAGCCCATGTGCAAAATCCTTCAGGGATGTTCATCTGGAAAACACTGTCCTCCCTAGGAGAGGTACTTCCCAGAGTGACTCCTTGCATAGCGATTCCTCACAAGCCAAAGAGACACTTTGAGGAGCTGCTGTTGGACTGACATTGTTTTCCTGGGGAACCTGGATATTATCCTGCTCGTATGTATATATCCTGGATATTTGTTGGTATCTTGGGTGGCCTAATGTGTAAAGTATTTTAATCCTTCTCCGTCCCTTAGTGCAATGTGACGTGATCTAAATCCTTTTCTTCAGGCCTCCCTCGCTGTAATATTTTCCAGTGCCGACCTAAGGGTTTCTAGTCCCCAGCCCTCCATCCAAACACCCTTGTTTCCAAGGCTTTGCTTTGAAAATACTGCCCCAGTTTATCCATCTCTCTTCTTGTTCATCTTATGAGCTCCCACTTGCCCTTCCAGTTTTTCCCTCCTTCCCATGACTTTTCCCTGCCAACCACCTACACTGCCTCTCACCTTGGTATTCCCAGAGTTTCTTCGGTACATGTCTTCCAGAGCTGTCCCAAAATTCATCTTGCAGAAGAGGCTCTTGGAGCCCTGAAGAGCTTTGGAGGGCAGGCGAGAGCCCTACGAGGGGACAGGCTGTGTGCCGAAGCACCACCGAACTGGGGTAAGGGATGCTACTAGGTGCTGAGAGAAGGTAACACATGTCCTTACCATGAAAGGAGATCTTCCTTGGTCTGCTTCTCCCCTGCCTGCTAAACCCTATCAGGTCACAAGTCTAAACCCCTTAAAAACCATAAAGGAAACAAAAAATTGGTTTGGGATTTCACAAATGGTGACAGAAGGAAAAATTATATCTTCTGTGAAGCATCTGTGACTCCATTGCCGGCCATGCCTGCACTCATAGCGGGAGATCTACACTGTGAGTGTCCTCTTCATCTCAGGTGGTCTCAGCAAGGGAACAAACCTTCCCAGTTGCCTCCCTCTTTACCTGTGTCTCCCCTCCAGTGCTATGCAGAGTGCCCATCACCACCTCTCAGTACATTTTTTCTCTCTGGGCTTTCTTAAGACACGAGGCTTTTGGTGCCTCAGCTTTCCCAAGCTGGGGCACCAAAGCACAGGCAAATCATTTTAACACTTCATCTTCCAAGGATCCCTGCAAAGCATCTGCCCATTGCAGCAGCCCTCCTGGGAAGCCTGGGGAGTGTGCCTGGAACTCCCCCAGCACCCCGTCTCCCAAGCCAGCTGCTATCGATGGCATCAGAACTTGGATTACATCAATTCTTGTGACATTGCCCAATTGAAACCCTGCTCCCCAAGGGAGGCCCAGCTTAATTGAGTGTGGTTATTAATATTGTATTATCAGCAGGCAGATGGTCCAGAGACAGGCAGTTTTCATACATTTTATTGATGTCCTTCAGCGGAAAATTATTTCCACTTATCTTACCTCCTCATATACTTCAGGTAGTAGGAAGTGTTAACAGCAGCATCCTCCACTGTGAGCAAAGTCACCACAAGGAAGTGCCTGGCCGGAGAGTCAGACATGAAAAGGTGTCTGCATGGCTTTTAATTAAAATAGCTCCTTGGAACTGTTGGGGGGGCAGAAAGAGGCCGTGGGTCCTTCCTGCCAAGCCTGGAAAATGCCCAAAGCGACTTTGTGGCAAAGGCTGTCTCTTTTACTCTTTTTTTCCCCCCTCTTTTCCTGATTTTTTGACTGATACTCAAAGAGCTCTCAGCAGTGGGAGCTTGAACCCTACCAACCCCCAGAGGCACAGCCAAAGACTTTCCAAGGTAAAGCCTCCAAACATAGACAACCAGGACCCACAAAGGTCCCTGGGCCAGCCGAAGCCTAAACCTGGTATTTATGTGGATAAATAGAGACAAACACTGAGGGCAAGAGTATCTTTAACAGCACAGTCCTGGGTAGAAAAGTGACCATGGGGAGGTGCTTCAGGGAGGTCTTTAACCAAGGTATTTTCTGGCTCCCAGGGGAGGTTTGCATTTGATTCAGTCCAAGCAATAGCCAAAGTTTTGGAGACCAGTACCTTTTCCTAGGCCATTTCACTTGTTCTCAATTCCAGCATTGCCAATTTGCTCCTTCCAGACTTACTAGAGATTGCAAGTGATGGTGCAACTAAACAGAAAGAAGATCTTGGACTTTATATTGCTGGAAGAAATTGCCACAGTGTCACTCCGCACACATCGCAATGTGCAGGGCTTGTTGGGGACTGTCCTGCAGACAAATATCTCTGTGTCCAAGCATGGTGGTGACAGGGTTATCGGTGCATGATTAACACCCCATTCGAAGCATCAACAACATGCCAGATTGAGGATTCAGACCTCCGTCGTTAGCTGGCCCCTGCTAATGAGTATTGCTGCTGACAAACTCAGTGCAACCTTAGGGAAGGGTTTGTGTGGGCCTGGAAACTCAGTGGGCTCAGACTAGGTCTTGGGAGAAAGTGTTAGGTGGTACCAGGAGCTGTGGGGAACGAGCTGCACTCAGCCGTGGGATGTGGTATAAATACAACCACCCTGTTATTCCTGTGCAAATTACAGCTTCAGCCGAGCCTCTGTTTTCTCTTTGCAGCAGCAAGGGTATAATTTGAGGGATTTGCTAGGCTTTTACTCAATCATGTGCACAGCCAGCCTCCCTGCTGGGAAGACATTCACTCCCCCAAGCCTGGCTCTCCCTTTGCAGCGTGTATCGATCCTGCCTCTCCAGCCGCAGGACGGACCACCTCCATCGCCCGCCTTCCTCCCCACACTGCGATGGGGCATTCAGCGGAGGCAACCGGAGCTCGCTCTCGGAGCTCAGCAGGGTCGCAAAGTTGTGCGATGGCCTGGCTTACGCATAAACCCCATATGGGCTTTGCGGGATGGAGGGAGCGGTGGGCTTGAACGGGTTTGGTGAGGCAGGACCACGAGTGGTTTCTGAAAACACAGCTCCACCAAGCCACCCGGGACAGCTGTCAGTCATGCCACTAAGCATGATTGACAGGCAGCTAAATAATAGGTGGGCCTTTGAAGAGACTAGGGCAGAACAGACATCCGATGCCCGGCAACTTATGTACTTTGACAAACCGTGTGGTGAGCTGAGGATCCTGCTAAGCATTGGGGAGCTCGTTGTACTGGAATTTAGGCCCTGAGGAAGTTGTGAGGAGCACGACTCCTCAAAGAGAAACAGGCATTTCTGGAGTGTAATTCACGTCTCAAGCATAGATTATGGTGCAAATTGCTCTGTGCAGACTGTAGAAGAGCAATAAATGCCTGTTTAGGGGCCTGAAGTACTTAAAATGAAGTGAGCTGAATCCTCTTGGAGTGATGGCGCTCAGGCAATTACAGTGATGTTTTTGGGACATGGGATATTCAAGAGTTTTCATTATTTGGGATGGAGACTTTTACTCCGTGGTCAACCAAGCGATTTGGCTTAGCTCCACAGAGATGCAAAGTCCCCTCGGTGGTCGTTCCTTGGCCCAGGCGAAGCAGGCGCCTTGCCGTGGGTCCCGTTCCCCGTGGGCGCGAGGGCCAAGCACCTGCTGCTGCTCTGCAGGCGGGCAGCCTCACCGCAGCCTGCCGCGCACAGGACCGAGAGGCACAAATGCTCAAAGACCGAACTGCAATTTCTGACCCAAACGCTTTGGTGCTTGGCCACGATATTGCACTGTCTTGGCAAAACCGAAAAGAAGCTCATCCTTCAAGTATTCAGTTCTAAGATAAAATTCCCCCTCCACCCACAACCATCCACAGAAAGAGACACATCTCACATATGCCAGAAATATATTTAGGCAAAAATGTGTTACTGTGAAGGAAACCAGCCCCAACGGAAAACACTGGGCAGCTGGAGTCTCAGCGGCCCCGACTGTGTTCGGTGAGCAGCAGACGTAATCCTGAACGATGCTTTTCCAGCCGCACGGGTCGGGGCCGCCCCAGGGCTGGGCTGTGACCGCGGCCGATGCCTCCTCCTGGAGCAGCCGAGCCTGGTTTTTGTTTGTTTTCCCATCCTGTCGCAAACGAGGGCTCGTCTGGTGCCCGCGTCGCAAGGCACGGTGTGTGCTCCCCAGCCCGTCCGCTCGCTGGGAACATCATAAGCAAAATAGCAAACAGATGTCATCCAAGATCTTTCATAAATATTTCATAACGGACTGCGAGCCACCCGGTGAAAGACAGAGACCTCAGCACCAGGTCTGAGCTTATTACTGAAGGCTGACAAATGCTTCTAATTGGGTCGGTGGCAACAACAATATTATTGACAGCAACAGAGAGAAGAACCAGCTACAGTTTATTTGCTTTGCTGTGGGTATCCATGCTAACAAAATGTAAATTGAGGGTGATGGATAAGACTTCATGGAGAGTCTTTCCTCCCTCTTATTAGATTAACGTTGAAACATAAGTAAATAGGCAGACATTAGGAAACAAAGTAAGCTTGCAGAGACAAATTCTGCTCTGAGGGACAATCAGAAGGACAAAGAGAGTTATTTAGCATTTAAGGCATCGAGCTTTTCCACCAGCTGCACCCAAACGGGAGCCAGAGATAAGGCTAGAAGAAAATTTTCCAGAAATTCAACTCATTTTCTCCAGATTGAGATTATGAAAAGAGACTGAGGGAACTGGTGACGGCACTCATCCCCCTGAAAATCCCGCCACGCTGCAGCTACACACTGCACCTACCATCTCCCAGCGACAACACTCTGCAGAAAGCAGGGGGAGGGAGTCAAACTGGTAGAGGGTGCTGGACTCAAGAAAGACTTTTCTGTTCCTGCTTCTGCCACATATTTGCTACATATCATCTATTTCACAGTGGTGGCAGTGCCATCCCCATGTCACAAGGGATGATGTGACCCTTGATTTGTTGCTGTTGGCAGAGCATTTTGAGGACTTTGCTTGAAAGGAGCTTTTATTAAAGTTCCTGCATGCTAAGAACTGCCTAGGACTAATAAACATGGTTTAAGAAAAGCAATTTGGGGAGATGACAGCAGCTTGGTGCTGTGTGCCTTTGGACACATAATCATGTATGTGTGTGTGTGTGTGCGTGTGTGTGTAGTTCATAGTTCTCCAGAGATCTCCCTTCCATTTGGAGGCAAAAGTCCCCCTATGAACCTAATTCTTGATGTGGTGATATTTTATATGCAAGTTTTAATCCTCTTTTTAAGCAGTCCATTTATTAAAACTCGGCAAGTTTCAATTTTTGAAGCTGGTTTCCTGAGATGTCATTATCCTCCTGCTGGAGCAGATTAGCGGATTGCTAGGAGGATGCAATTTGAGCTCAATTAATTCTGCTTCAAGTCCCAATCCAGTGTTGCTAAATAGCTCTCGAAACCTCACATCAGGGTAGCCGGCACTGTGCTGCCTGGTGAGTTCTGCCGCGGGACTGCATTGCGGCTGGGGCGCTTCTGCCTGCGTCTGCCCAGTGCCAGCCCCGTGCTGCTGGCAGGCGACACTAGTGTCTGGGCCACTGCTCTCCATTTTCGAGAGGATTCTTGCAAGACTTTTCTGCTCAGTTGCTCTTAAGTGTCTTCTGTCCAGGGAAGAAATTCCAAGTCAGTCTTGCATGGTACCAACCCCAGCATTCAATTTCTCATCTTTCGTATTACTTTTGTTGGACCATTGTTAAACCATCGGAGCAATCATTTTCACGTCTGCTTGAATATAGTAATAAGAGGGAATGGCAGAGTAAAGCAGATAAAATATAAAGCAGTGAAATAAAAATAGTCCATTGACAAGCCAGGGTTTTTTCCCCCCCTCCCCCTTGGGTAAGACTTGCCTTGACTATCTTAAGCAGGATTAAACCAGAGCCTTGATTTAACCTGCCGGGCCCAGTGCCTGTAAAGCCTCCCTCATGTGGTCAGGTTTATGCAGGTGGAAATTGGGCTCCTGGCATGTGTAAAGTGAAGGCTGTGTGTAAATCACTGTTGGCGCAGGCAGGGATTGCCTTTTCATTATGTGCCTTTGCAAAACCCATAGAAGCGGGCCCAGATGCAAGACTATCCAAATCATTATTAATCTTGACCTAGTTTACAAACAGGTACCAAGTCCATTTCCCTCGTTCCTGGCCTTCATCTCTCTTCCTTCCTTGCTCTCCCTCTTGTGCTCACAAGTACATACTGCACTTCCTCTTTCCTGCCTCCAGCCAGCATTAGATATAATGTACCTACCTTACTTGTTTTTATGTAAGTACGTACCTTACTATTATATTTCGGAACTTTACAGTTTACTGCGTCTATCCTCACTGGATGTTTGAGACAGGGGAATTTAGGTACCGAGAGGCCATCTAAGATACCACTGTCAGCATAACTATGGAGTAAAAGATTCTTGTAGCTGCTTCTGCTGGCTTTTTTAGGACAAGGAGAATTTCCAAAATGCAGACCACCTGAAAGAGAAGGAACTGGGGCAGGTGGGTGGATGGAGGTGTTTTCATGGCAAGAGGGATCCAATACCCAGGATGTTTCTAGCAATTGTGTGCAAGGTGGTAGAGACCCGTGACCACTGCATGCTCAGCTCCTCCAGCCTCTCCTTTCCAAAATCCCAAGCTACAAATGTGACAAAAGAGACTCTGAATTGCCAGGTGGGACCAGAGAGCCCAAACTGCAAATGTGCTTGCCCAAAACTCTGCCCAAGACCCTCATGGAAATTTCCACATCCGTGTCTCCTTTATAATGGTCTTCTAGATGCTCCATTTGAGCATCACTCCAGAACAGCAACACTAGGAACATCCACTCCCACTGCGTCACTGCAAGTGCAAAAAAGCAAGCCAGACCAAGCGCTGACTGTCCCATGCCCTCAGCTTGATGCCATCATTTATGCCCAACCACATGCGAACACAGCCCTTTGAAGCTGGTGACACTTTGAACATGTGGCAAGGGATGTTCAAGGCACAGGCAGGGCAGATGAGCCTTTCTGAACATGTGTCTCTGAGGAAAAGCAGAACACACAGCTCGCTGAGAAATGTCAGCTTCAAAGGGATTCCCCACCTCTGCCCTCCTGCCCTGGCACATTCCAGACACTCGGCCCATCAGGCAGCAGCCTGAAAAAATAGATGGTCTCTAAAGGTCAGCGTGCTTAGCCCTGGTGGCCCGGCCTGGGGAGTGAAGGGCACAGCTGAGGGCCTTCCAGAGAAGGCCTGCCACTGGCCACAGGTGCCAAACTCCAGCAGTCCCCAGCCAAAATGCCTCTGACATCTCAGCGTACTTTGTTTTCATTTCCCTTTGCATGTGGTTTGGAACAAAAAAGCCCAGTTGTGAATGGTGCTGTTCTCCCTTCACTCCCAGTGACATCCAGCCTGCAGAGCAAATTAGGCTCAAAATGCAGAAGTGCTGATGGCAGTGAGAGGCTGCTCACAGTGGAAGAATTAGGAAACCTTAAGAGAGAAGCCACTGCCTGGTTTTCAGTCGGTGGTTAGTGTCCAAGTGCCACGGACCTGCTCATCTGAACCCTCCAGGGTGAAGCACAGCAGCATGGGGGAACCCAGTGCCTTCTGGATTTGATAAGCCCTGGCTGTGCAGAGGAGGTGACCTGGGTCTCTGTGTTACCCCTCTTGATTTCCCTGCCGTGGCACCTATGTCCTGTTCGGAGATTTTCTCCTTCCCTGGGGTATAAAGCATACAGAATCAATGCTAGTTGCCATCCTGCCTGTCCCACCTCTTAGAGGTCAGCCACACAGGAGGATTGCTTGGGTTTCCCAAGGCTGACCTGGGCATAGTGCCATAGTAATGTGCAGGAGTGCTCACAAGGGTGTATGTTAGCACATATCCACCCTGGGGATTTGTTTCTGACCCACTGGTCCGATTCTGCCCAATGGAGATGGCTTCCAAGCTGTGAAATCTAGGTCCAGACTCCGTGTGCTGCAATAGAGGGTCTGCATCCAGTGTGCCAGCTCAACCAGCCGCACAGGCACTGGGAAGGGGGGCTCTGCCCAGCGGGGAAGCCCGGTCCATGCTCCGTGCTGCTGGGATGCGAAGCCCAGCAGACTGTGATCCCACTGAAGTGCCGTTAGCCACACGGCATTTTGCAGCTCTTTCATCCACTCAGTTGAGGCGATGGAGAAAGTCTGGAGAAGGGGAAGAGTCCGCAGTGAGAGCCCATGGGCAGCGTCGGCTCAGAAACGCGGCTCTCCCTTCAAGCCCTCCATCCTCCCAGACAGTGTGGTGGGGGAAGGGTGCTGGATTTGGGAGCCGAGATCCTCCGAGCAGAGCTGGAAGTGGCTGTTTGCCATAAGCATGGATTAATCCTGACTGTGAGACATATGGCAAAAGTATCTTTTAAACAACAAGAGCGAGAACACGAGGACTCCCCTTCAGGCAGCCCAGGCTCTTCAGGGCCTGATTCTGCACTCTGCCATGCAGAGACTGGACTGGTGTCCTGGAGGTCCTGAGAGCATCCATTTCCACTGCCATCCGCTCCTGAACAGCAGGGACTGGGGCTTTTAAAAAGAAAACGCGGTGCTGCCTGTGATTCCTGTGCACTGTGCTTTCTCCACGGCAGTGCATTAACAGCTGCTGGGGCTCTGCCCCAGGCAAGGGGCAGCCTATGGAGACAGAGGCATTTGCAGACTGCTGGGGCCAGAGTCATGCCAGCTCTTCAGCTGTTGTTTTTGTTCTAACATCAGTTTGCAGAGCTGACAAACACAGCCCTTCATGCTGCTAAAATGCCCCTTTTCAAAGACTGTACCATGGGTTGGAGTTCAAGATGGTGCAGAAAGTCAGCACTAGCTGTTCAGCGGGGATGGCAGAGTCAAGCCCACCCCACCAGGGCTAGGGCTGGGCCTGAGGGTAAGAGGTACGGAGTAGCTCACGTCTGTCCACCTAGCTTCTTCCCTCCTGTACATGGCAGGTTTATTCAAACCGCCTGTTTTCCGGCCCCTGGCCCATGCTAGCCTTCAGCCTGTGCCCTGGCATGACCTGGGATGGTGTCTGGCATGAGGCAAAACCCCATCAGGGAGCTGGTGGCAGTTCAGCAAGGTGGGCAGTCTGAGCTGCACCTGATCCCACATCCTCATCCTGAGCAGTTTATGCATAGAGATGCAATCCAAGGGTCTCTCAGCACAAACCTTTGCTGCCTACGTGGATGCTTTCAGGGCTAGAGACATGATTTTGAGGGTAGACACATGACTTTGAGGTTAGAGCCATGACTTCCAGGCCCTCCTCTAGCTAGAGGCTTGAGCCCCACCACCACGTCCAGGGATGTAGCCAGACTGCCAGGCTCCTGGGGAGTCACGTGTGGGACATCCGCTCTCTTTGTCCACTTCTCCACTGAAAGTGGGACTGCAGAGCCACCAGGCTGGCCCGAGTCCTGGGGTGGGAAGGAGACTCCCCCGGCCATCCCCAGCAGGATTCCCACTCTGTCCCCCTGGTAGGAGGATGTGGAGCCAGGCCCCTTTGCTTTGCTGCAGTGTCTGATGATGAGAGCTGATGCTGAAACTCTCTGAGAAGTCTTGGTTCCACCAACCTCAATGGGCTTTGAGTTTAGCCCTTAATGTGGTTGTGGCCCATCCCGACCATATCTTGATAATGCTGATCATCTCTTTCTCCTCACAAGGATATGGGTGGCTTTGCACTGTTGATTG
Source organism: Dromaius novaehollandiae (assembly GCF_036370855.1). Taxonomy (NCBI): domain Eukaryota; kingdom Metazoa; phylum Chordata; class Aves; order Casuariiformes; family Dromaiidae; genus Dromaius; species Dromaius novaehollandiae. The sequence goes on along the minus strand of NC_088115.1, from coordinate 3,611,254 downwards.
AAGGGGGCTGGACTGATACACAATCTGTATTGCCTTTGCAGCTGGGACCACTCCAAAACACAGTTAAATTCTTGAAAAAGACCAAGGAGGACGTTGCAGCTGGGGAGTATGACCCTAGCAGGTGTCTGCTCCCTTGGGACCACCCTGCCTTTCCCACATCACACCATGGAGGGATTCCCAGCACACGAGAACGATGGCAAACTGTGAAGGCAGAGCTGGGATGCCAGCACACAAATATCAGTTTTCCATCCCTAGGTAAGACAGTCTTGTGCATAGACTCAGTGGGCTATATTCAATGACTATCTCTTGGGATAATCCACACTGTGGATTGTGAGTCCCACCTTGAAGTCACACTGCACGTGAAGACACACAAGTTTTGCAGTGGAGCTAAAAGCAGCAAGCCAGCTTTTAATGACAACATGGTTTCTGTTCGGAAAAACACATCTTTTCCAGGGATGAGCCAGGGTCAGAACAGCCCTTGGGGCTGCTGGATGGGCTCTGCCCTCGCACGACTGATACCCAGGAGGAGCAGGAGAGCTGCCAGCCAGCACCCCCATGCAAAGGCCTGACCTGCCTGTGTCTGGGCTGGATGGGCTGACATAACTGCTTGGATGTCAGAGTCCTGGCATTAACCTGAAAGGACCTGCAGACTGCAGCAGTGCAGAAATTTTTCTTTACCTTTCGTTTACCTGGGAAAACACCGGGGTTGAAGGGTTAATAAGAGCATCAGCTAAATCAGGAGTGAGACTCAGAGCAGCTCATGTGCATGGCGCAGAGGGGCTTCAAACATTGCAGTTCCCTGCTATGATTTTCAAAGTGGTTTTGCTAGCTTATGTCGATGCTAAGTCTTTCATCTGCTGCTCTGTCAGTCAAATAGCAGCTCGTAATGCCCAGCCGGACTGGAAAGAGAACAAACAGCTTCCAAAAATCCCAGCCCCTAGTCTTGCCGTCAGCCCTGGAGCTCAGAGCCAAGAGCCCTGGTTCTAGGGCAGGGGAAGGAGCCAAATCGGCCTGGTGAAGAGGCAGGGGAAGCGGTGCAGGGGAAGAACAGACTTGCAATAAGATCCTTTTGGCAAGCAGAAAAATAGAGGGTTTCTGGAGATTTTGTTACGTGTTTAAATGGGCACTTCCTGAGAAATGGGGGCATTCTTTTGGGGTATCCTTCCCCGTGGTGACGAATCCCTAGAGGACATGCTCTACCATTAAAATTACTATTATTGATTGATTAAACAAAAGCTGCCTCCACCTCAAGACTCACTGATGCAAAGTCCCTACAAGAAGGGCATAAGAAAATGGGCATAAGAAAACGGGTCCGCTGCCAACAAAACCCTTAAGCGGGAGGTTAAAGAGGGCTGACCCAAGGGTGAGGATCAGTTCCATGATACCGTCTGCAAAGAACAAGCACCCAACATCTCTCGAGAATGATTAGACCCCAAAAGAAGGTGATTTGTTAAAGCCCTGGGTCCATCGCTTTTGTGCAAAGCCCAGACATCTGGCAGAAGCAAGAGGGGTGCGCGGTCGGCGGCTCCAGCGCCGTCCTCAACCAGCGAGCTGCGCTTCATTGAAACACCGACCAGCGATTCTCATGCAAATGGCCGGACGGTGAGAACAGATGTGAAACATTTGGTTCTGTTCTTGCTGGCTTGTAAAGAAATAATGCGACTGGAAGGGGGGAAAAAAAGGGGCCAAGCAGGGTGCGGGGGGAGAAAGTTTATAACAATGGTTCTCCCTTGGTGGCCTGAAGCGCTGGAGTTTATGTCAGGCTGTGCCAAATTCATATCTCTAAGTGAATGGGACTAGCCCTGTCAAACTTGGAGGTAGGGACAATACACAAATATTATAAATACAGGGAAGTGTAGAAGCTGTGTCATGTCCAGTGCAGAGCTATCAATCATCTCCTCCCCATCTTGAGTTTATAAAGTGGTTTCTGACAGTACTTAGACAGTTTACTCCGGCCGTGCGGACTGGCTGGAAAAGCTGACTGCATGCTCCAAGTATGTCGTGTTCGCTCTCGAGGAGCCCCGGTGATGAGGTGCCCTGGCAGGTTTTGTTGATACTAGCAGACGGAGAGAAAAAAAATCCACAGGCGCAAAGAAACAGGCAAGCCGAAAAAACAGCATACGCTCCACATGACCCCAGCCAGGCCGAAAGGAGCCCGGCGCGGCTGTCCCTTCACACCGTGTGCCCGCACGGCTTGTTCAGCTCACGGGATGTGTGAACAGGGCCAGTGAAAGATGAAATCTGGTAACGGCACAGACGCATGCAGATGCCTGCAGGTTCCTCTGCCACTTTTTTTCCTGGCTCCTGCAGTTACCAAGTGCTATTACTGTCTGTCAGCCTGGGACACCCATCCGGACGCAGACGCATGTTTGAAGATGCGTACAAGGCCATTTTTCTGTGAACATCCATGTGGAGGAGTCTATTATCCCCAAGCAATGCCCTGAATGAAAAATATGCCTGACACACGCATATGCATAGCGCTTGCACATCCCAAACACACAGATACCCCCCTACACACAACATATAAAGTCCAGCATGCACACCCATACCTGCTGTCTGCACTTGGGTGTATGAATGCAACGCAATGCTCATACGCAGACAGAAGTGTCCTTTGGTGCATCCACACGCACTGAATCCTGAGCTTGGCTTTTCCCCTCCTAGCCTATGTGGAGACCTCGGAGCTAGGACACAAGCTCACAAGAAGAAGGGGAGCCTCAAGGCTGAACTTCTCCCAGCTTTAGCAGTGAGTGAAGCTTCTCAATGTATTGCAGCGATGCCTCCCATGCTCTGCACCCTACTAGGAAAGATGAGCTGCAGGAAGCACTCACAGATGAGCACGGAGGCTGGGAAGGGATAATCAACATGTTCAAGCTAACCTGCCTTCATCTCAGCCCTTTGCCGCACATAGAGGAGGTGACCACATTTCCGTGGACTTGGCTGGCTGTGGTGGGTACAGCAGACCTAACCCCACCGCTTCTCTTAGCCTCGGCTCACACAGCTGTGTTGATGGAAAGGCATCTGCCTATTTTTTGTGAAACAATAAGGATCAGGTTTTGCAACAGTGGAACTGATGACTGCCTGCACAGCTCCGTGATTACACACTCTGGAGTCGTGGTGTACATGCAGATTAGACCTAAAATGACACTGGATGTTGTGCTCCCAAGTTGTTAAAATCTCAGCGCTGGGACTGCTTCCAAAACGCTCCAGCATCTGGGAGGCTCTTCCAGGCTGGGCGTTCCTGTGCGAGTCCCGTGAGTCACAGCCCGCTCCGCGTGTCTCCAAGCCTTGCTCTGGGGGGAAACGGGGTTGTCCATTAGCCAGCCAGGAGATGCTGGCCTACATCGCTGTCCGTAGCCACGTGCGCACACACAGGCAAGTGCGGGCACTCTGCTGCATGCACAGCAGGGCCGGTGTCCCCCGACTTCTCTGGCGGGTTTGCTGTGCTGCTCGCCTACAGCCCGCACTCTCCCGAAGCCCCGGAGAGTTCTCCAGGCATGACTTGACCCGCAGCTGAAGCGCAGCCCTCTCAGAGCTGGCAGTGCTTTTTAACAACGCCTAGCAGAAGCGCACGCTGCTTTAGGATGGGATGCTAAGAATACAGTATTCAGCCCAAACTCCCAGGGTGATGTAAGCAGGCCAAATTTCCCATACAAGGCTGGAATGTGCGTCTCTTGTTCCCCCTTCCAGTAGGAACTAATGCTATGTTGCTGCTCTGCTTCCTTTTAAAGTGCTCTCTTCAGCCCAGCAAAGCCAGTAAGTGGAGCTGTCACCAGCTCTCCTCAGGCAGAACCGCGCAGCAGCGCCGGCATAATATCTTCCAAGGAGAAAGGCAAAACCTCGTTGCACAGTGAACCTGTGCCCTTCCCCTTAGAACAAGTGAACCCAGCAGACCCGGGTGACTCTCCGGCTCCGACACTGATTTGCTGGGGGTGAATCATTTCCCCCTCTCAGCCTGGCTTTTCTGTTTAGGCCATAGGACGCCCTGTTTTCCGGGTACTGCAAGTGCCCCGGCAGCACCGTGGGGCCCCAGGCTCAGCTGGTGTCTCTGGATCAGCCATTTCCTGCTGTGGTTTTGCAGCTCCCGAGGCAAAGTGGGATATTTCTAAGGGATCTCATGGAGAGAGCAAGCCATGAGGTTCAAATCTGCATCACCCGTTTCAACTCCCATGTGTACCATCCTTGTACAAATGCCAAATTATTCCTTAAAACACTACTGTGAAGGGAGTTCATGGCCCAAGTATTCACCAGTGGGTCTCTAGCTCTTCTGTGCAGTGCAGCTGCCCTGTCCCAGCTCTTCAGGAGTCCCATTCAGCCCGTGGTGCTCTCCAAGACTGCCCTTAACTTCAGTGCCCGTTGGTTGGGCTGTTTGAGAGAACCAAGTATTTCTGTGTTCTTTGCACTTTTTTTGTGAAGCTTCACCAGTCCAGCAAGGGCGGTTGGGGGCCAGCTTGCCCGCTTGGAGACACTCTGCTGAACGAAGCCAACAAGGATGTGAGCATGGGCAGCTGCCACCTCCACTTTGGGTGAGCCCATGCTCTATTCCAGTTCTTGGGGCCATTTTCTCTGGCCAGCAAGTCTGTCCTGGACCAGGGAAACCTTACCCATTATATCTTCTTCAAAACCAATCATTTTCCACAAAATATTTCACTTTCACCAAAAGTACTTTTTTAACAGGAAAAAAAAGTTTTGACAATGGTTTGAAACCAGCCTTGCCTGCATGTTTAATATGGAACCATAAATGCAGATTTAGGGTTTAATTTTCCCTGTACTGTTTTCATTGTCTGGTTTGGCATTTTTTTTTAAGCAGAGAATAATATTAAAAAGTACAAGAGGCCTAGATGGTATTTATTGCTGTTTCAAACTGTAGCCAGTCACAACTGTATCAAACCCAGCACAATGAAGCATGCAGCGCACAAATAAAACCAGACGCAAACAAAGGTAATAAAAGAGACAAGTATCTGTTTCCAAAGCACTGGAAGAGCAGCAGGAGTGTAACTACTTCATGTTCCAGTTAATATAGCTGTCTGGAGTGATGCTCAGAAAGCTATACCAGGGAGCAGTTTATGGGTTTCCCTTGGAGAGCTCTTGTAAATATTTGCCTGCAATAGCGGAGGACTGTTGGTAATGTTAGTGATGTGTTGCTCATTTTGCTTTGCCAGCCAAGCTAAGAAGCCCACTGTTCAGGGGCTCCAGCGTAGCACGCCCTGCACCAGGGCTGTATGCACGGGGGGCTTTATGCGCTTATTCTCAAGACATATACAACGCTGACTTAGTTGCAGAATGACTTTCCTGTGAACTATAGCTGCTAAAATGCAAACGCTTAGGTGTAACAGTCAGCTTCAGAGGTGCAGAGTTTCACTGTGTCTGTAACTGCGTTCAGTGCTGCACATCCACGTCTCTGCCTCCTACCAGCATCTCCTGGTGGGAATGCTGCAGGTCCCGCAGCCCCCAGCTACCTCGGGGTGGGTCGTTATCTCAAACGTGCTTGAGCTGACCAAGAATAACATAGTGCCTTTCCTCATCTAACAGAAGCCAAGATTAGAGCTGGGCTCCAGACCACTAGATGCACTTGCTGGTCTTGCTAACAGCCCTGTGCAGATAAGCAGCACCCCCATGGTGCAGAAAAGGAGGGTCTTGCCTGCTCATTCAGCTATTAAAGGGGTGCAGCTGGGGGCCTGCAGCCATTAATAGGGTGCAGATGAGTACATGCCTGCTACAGCACCCCTTCACGTGGGGAGGATGGGAGTTTCCTGGTCCTTGCCTCTCTCACTGGGGTGCAGGTGGGGACCTGGTGAGTCTGCAGCCCGCAACAGGGCAGAGATGGGGGCAAGCCTGGCACCGAGCCCCTTAATGAGGTGCAGATGAGGGGCACCTGCACCCATCAGTGGGAGCCCTGCTGGGCTGCAGAGAGGATGAGGCTGGGGGAATCCTTGTGTTTTTCCTACAGCGGCCCATCTATGCATGGCTGTGACTGCATCCTGTGTGTGGGGTGCTGTGGGGAGAGGTCCTTGGCCTGAAGAGGAGTCTGCTGCTTCCTGCAGGAGCAAGTGCTCCCGTCTGAATGGCCGGTAGTGTACATGTAGTTGCATGCATGGGAGAGGGAGGGATTGCCTTGATAACTGTTTTGATTCATCAGCGTTCTGAGTTTGGAGGACCCTGCACTTGGGAGCATTGAGTCAGGAGAGAAGAGTAAATGGGAGAGGAGGACATGGCTGGGGGATATACTGGCATCCCTTCTTGTGCTGCAGAAGGTGCTGGGATGAACGTGTACTGAATCTGGCATCTCGGTGAAATGTCTGAGGTTGTCTATGTTTAATCTGCCTGGCTCTGCTCTCTCTCAGCCTGTTTCACTGCCACAGCAAAGGCTAGAGTCGAAGTGTCAGTAGGCCTAGTTAAGGTTTCTGTGATTAATCCCTAATGGCCCAGATTTGACTTGATGAGGAGGGAAGCTATAGTTCAATTCAGGCCATGTCCCTGAGCCAAAGAGCCTCTGCCCGTCCCACCCTCTGCCCCACGCCGCGTCTCGCAGCTGCAGTCCTGGCTGCGATCGGGAAGCAGCAGCAATGCTCCTGCTGAGCGGCACCAGTGCCGGGAACCCCCTCGCTCTGCGCCTTTCCCTTCGTTGGCAGCACGTCCTGTCCCACCCCACCGTGCGCCCTGCCAACAGCGAGAGAGGCTCCGGGAGCCGCTCCTGCAGCTGCGAGAGCCCAGAAGCCATCCGGGCTCGGGGGTGCTGTCCTTTCTCGTAGCAAAGACCAGCCTGAGCACGCGAGGCTGCTGCCAGCAAGGAGCACGGCTGAGGAAGGGGACACTTATCTGGGTCTCTGTGTAGTTCCAGCCAGGGCCAGGCGTTCAGAGCCTGTTTTAGTGGCATTGTGAAAATAATAAAGGAAGCTGCAGCTTCTTTAAACAAGGCAGAGACGTGGTCAGTCCTGCTGGCCCTGGGGGGGTCCGTTGCATGCTCAAGTCTTTGGAAAATACTGATGCAGCCACTTTCACAGGAGGCTGAGCCAATAATGAGCTGTGGAGACACGCTTCCTTCCCCCCGCCCCGATAAATCATCAGCCCACATATCTCAGGGAAGGACAAATGGGTCACTTAAATGTCAACCTTTTTGCCCCCTTGCTTATATTGGGCACAACAAAACGCCCCACTCGAGGCCACGCTCTTGCCTGTGGTGCTGCCACGTTGCGGAGGGCAGGCTCCTGCCACCGGTGGTGGAGAAATCGGGACGCTGCCTGGAACAAGCAGGTTAACCAGGGCTCAGAGCCTGGAGCTTCGTGTCGGGGAGCTGTGGAGAGGCTTTGAATCCCATTCAGTCTCCTCCTCTTACCAGTTCTAATTAATTCATGCTCCCGATCGGAGGCCTCCCAGATGTCCTCACATCTTGTGCCAGCTCTCTAATCAAGTTGGCCTGTTCTCCATCCCCGCTGGGGAAAAGGTATCAGGTACAAGGTGGACGGAGCTGCTTGCCAGCTCCAAGGCCAGGCAGCAGGTATAAAGATATGTTGCCTCCTGCCTCAGCCAAAGCAGGACCGGGTAAGATTTCATCTGTTTTCCGCTTGCTGATCCGTTTGCTTTTTTGGGTGCAGGCACTGCATATTTTGCAATAATCTGGGTTGTTTTATCATGCTAAGTGAGTGCAGGCTGAAAATAATCCCTCAAACTTTTCTCGGTATTAAAAAAAAAAAATCCTGTCCCTAGATTTTTAGTCTCTGTGCTGCATATTTTAGCATACGTTTTCAACAGAAACAGCCCAGCGCTGAAGATGCTGCTTAGATCTCCCAGCGTGGCTCCAGTGCCTGCCCCTGGGTGCTGCCCCTGGGGCTGCAGCTCCCTGTGCCTTCTCCGTTCCCCTCGAGGCTTAGCTGCTCCCCTGACTTTACACCTTCTCTACAGAGCAAGACCACAATTCCTCTTTTTGATATCATGGGAGTGTTTGGCTAGGACCTTGTTGTGCCAGGCTCTGCGCATTCACAGCTCCTCTGCCCCAAAAAGCTTGTTCTAACAACACCTCGTAGCAGGCATCGGCACACAGTGCAGCTGCACTGATCGGGCTTGTAGCTGTGCTCTCCCCCTTGCATGGTGCTCAGCCCCAGATCTCTGGAGAAATAATGTCTTTCTCCAGCGGTGACTAATCCTGGCCTGCCGCCTCGGTTTCTTCATTTCCCTCTGGCGAGGGAACTTCCAGTGGGAAGTTATGCTGGTAAAACAGTGGCTTGTCTTGGATCACAGCTTCCTCCCAAGGCAAAAGGTGAAGGAGGCTTGGGCATCCCCTTCAAGGCACGGAGGAGAGTCGGAGCAGGGATGCTCTCCTGGCCAACAGCACTGCGGAGCCGGGAGCCAGAGGGTGCCAGGCAGCCTGGGGACAGGCCAGCCAGCCACAGCTGGCCTGGGGCTGGGGACAGCCTCCAGCTCCCTGGCTGACAGCAGCCATTCATCCGTGGGCTCCACGGCCCCGGTCTGGGGTGCTTCCCACCACCATCCCCACACTACGCACTGACGGCAGCACGAACTCAAAGCCGACACCAGTATGAAGCAGCGGGATGGAAGAGCGAGCCATGCCCATGGGGCTTCAGCCCCCTCTCCCACCTGGGTTTAAACCTCCCTGGGGTTGGATCCGGCTGCCTGCACGTCCAATGGCCCCGGGGACTCTTGGGGACAATACACATGTCCCTACAATTGAAGGCAAAAAGTCCTTGAACTTTCTGTGTGATTTTGAGAGGGGAAAGCCCAGGAGATTACTGAGATCAATAGAGGATTTGGGTAAAACAGGACCTTCCATTGACTCCTCCCTCTCCTCCGGGCTCTCAAATCCTCAGGCTGCTGCTGGCCTGTCCCTATTAGCTATTGTCCCTATTCAGTTGAGATGAAGGGGCTTTTGTAGTAGGAGCCCATGTGGGTCACGTTGCCCCTTGGTTATCAATCTGTTTCTCTCTCCTCTGTCCCGTCCGCCAGCACCCCGGTACAATGGGATGTTTTCTTCTGGAGCAGCTTCCTGACAGGCAGCAGTTTCCTTTGGCTTCCAACCTTATAATCACTTGTTAAGCTATGCTAGCCTCGGGCTTCCCTGTCCCCTTTCCACCATACTCCCAGTTTAACCCCTGATCCCGTCTACGCTACGGGTCACCAGTAAAAGGGGAAAAATACAGCCGTTCCCGTGGGGCCTGGAGCAGGCTATGCCTTCACCAGGCATCCAAGCTTGAAACACTTTGCTCTTCGCTCCCCAGCTGCATGGAAGCATCTGGAAATATCATATGATAGAAGTCCTCAGCCCTTTTCTTTGCAGAAGTGACAGCATTTTGGCTGCTGAATTTAATCCTTTGCAGACTTACTTGCCCAAGTGCTCTCCCAGCAGCCAGGGCAGTGTCCCATGAGGGACTCCCAGAAGCAAATCATCTCAAACTGGCTGAGGTGGAAATGGAAACCTTGCTAGTGGCCTGGACCCTGCTGCCGTGGGAGGCGAGGGCAGGTTTTGCCTGGGCTGCGCTGGGGGAAGAGCCCCTCCCAGCAGCACCAGGAAAAATTTGTGCAGCAGCAAAGTCCTCGGTGGGGGAGACAAGGCGGGGGGCTTGAGCAATAAAAACATAAATAGATGAAAGGAGAAAGGAACAAGCGAGGGAAGTACCGAACGAGTGCAAACAGGACGGTGCAGCAGGGCCTGCCAGGACCTTCATGCCAGCATGCCGCGCAGCCGCGTGCGAGCCCGTAGCAGGGCCGGTGCCAGGGAAGGGTGAGTCACGGCGCTGTTGCAGCCCTGCCGCCAGCTGAGCAAGCTCGGACGGCCGCGCTCGCATCCCGCTGCTCCGGTCCCACCTGCGAGGGTGGTGATACAACACCCACGCGCCTCGGCAGAGCCCGCGGTGCTTTCCCTCGCCCCGAGGGGCTGCCTGGCATCCCGTGGCACCCTGCTATTGCCCGGGCAGGTTTTAGGGTAGTGGGGTCTAGGCGAGGACTTTAAAATAGATGGATGGAGTGATCACCGTGGAAGAGATTTAAGGGGAAGGGAAAGAGGCTTCAGTAAAAATCTTAAGTCGGTTGTGTAAGAGTGCTGTTCAGCCTGATGGAAAGCACCTTTTGCTCCAAGCCTCTAAATCCCAGGGAAAAAAACAGCCATTATCCTTGAGAACGGCTATTTTTGTATTAAGGCTAAAACAGAGAAGAGGCATAAATTCTCAGAAGTGGCTATAATGACGTCATCCACCCAATTTTGCTAACTTTAGAAGCACAGCATTCAGCAAACGGGCTTTGTACCTAGAGCTGTTGATCTAAACATAAGGACAAAACCAGTCTGCTGATAAACCTCTAATTAGTCTCTATACAGCTGTACTAGCCTACGTGATGTCTGGGATGAGCACGCAGCGGTGGGCAGAGTCCTCGGCGCTATGGGGTGTAGCCGGATGAGACCGTAGCACTTCTTGATTTCCGCATATTGCCCTTTTTAGCAGGTAAAACAGCCTCCTGCTCGGAGACTTGTTGCGGACTGCGAGAGCTCCCGGTATCTTCAGCCCAAGTGTTCAGAAATGATGAGTCAGGTTCTAAAGAAAAAAAAAATCACAAGATTGCCTTAAATATCATAGACAGTTTTAAATGCAAACATATTTGGCTTATTGCTTTCGAGACACTGCAATTTTTAAACAGACTCAGGTCATATTTTCACTAGATAACTAGCAACTTTTTAAAATGAAAACTGAGATTCTCGCCAGTAATTCCAGGAACGTTCAGGGCAAAAAAAAGCACCAAGCATCTCGAGCCTCGGGATACAATCGTAAGCTCGGGGCAGGCGCGCACTCACTCCGTGCTCTCTCGTACCGATTTCCCTTCTTTTCTTGTTCTCTCTGCTTGAAACGAATATTTATTCAAACAGAAAACGTGCCATTGTTCCAAGTGTCTCGGAGAAAAGTATCGTAATAACCGGCATAAAGAAGTCAAGCCACTTCCCATTGATCGCGCTGTGTCTGTGGGGCCTACTCCAAAGCCCATTGATGTCAGCAAAGGCTTTTCATTGCCTTCAATGCGCTTGGGATCACAGCGTAGATTCATAAAGGCGTTTAGGTTCCTAATGATGTAAGTAGCTGCCTAGAGGTGTTGGGGCCTAACCTGCTCCTACCCTTTTGTAAATCACACCAGGCATTCACTTGCATGTTCAAGCACTGAAATACCTGAAACAGTGAAGTATTTTGAAGTCACCAAACACACCGCGTCGAAACTATGTTCGCTAATCTTAGATAAAGTGATCTGGCTGCAGTGCAGCTGGGGTGGGTATAGATTTTGAAATCCATATATTAAAGATAAGTTGCTTCGCTTAGAGAGGAAAAATGTCATAAAGTTGGGAGGAGATCTAATAGAATAATTCATTGCAAATAACATTTGTTATTAATTTGAGCCTGTTTACTATTTGGAAACATATTTTTATTAGTCAGCCAGCTCTGCAGATGGCTGATTATTATTCATTGAATTTTTTTTCCTTTTCATTGAATAATTTGCAGATACACCAGCTTTATTTCCAAGTAGTTGAAGTTTAATTCCTTAGCTAGGTCCACACCAAACAGAAGGGAAAAAAAAGCTCTAAGTCAAGTGTTTCATGTGCAAGTTTGTTTAAAAATTCTGTAATCTATGACAAACATTTCAAATTAAAAGGGCATTCCCACAGGCAACAAAATAATGAAGCCCTTAGAATCAGGCAGCCGAGGCATGAAGCTGATAGCTATTTCCCTGTTTTATGTACTCTCAAAGGAGAAGAGCAGATTCTGAGAGCAACATCATGTTGTGTTTGTGTATTTTTCTTACCGACTGCGGGCCTGATTCTGCAGCTCGCCTGCGGGTGGTTTGTCCAAGTGAGCGGGGAAAAGCTCTGGCTTCGGGTCTTTATTCAGTGCGCTGCTTAGTGTGACTGTTGGCTGCAGTCCTGCACATATATTTCTTACTTTATACACGTCAGTGCTTTCACTGGTTTCGAGGGGGACCGTTGCTCTGCGTAAGGAGGTTCCTGGATGAGCCCCGATCTGGCCGTGCGCTAAACGCGGAGTTTGTGCTCCGGGACCGGCGTGACGGGGACGGTCCAGCACCCCCCGCGGGCGAGAGAGGCAGGGAGAGCGCGGAGGGGTGGGCGCCGCGCCCCCCGCCCCTGCGCACGCCCTGGGGAAAGCGCCGAGCTGGCAGCCGGGCCTTGCGGGGCAGCGCGGATGCCGCAGCGGGCGGCTCGCCGTCGGGCCGCGCGGAAAGCACCGCGGGGGCGCGGAGAGCCGGCGCTTGGCCGGGCAGCGGGTCGCTCCTCCGCGCCGCCCGGGGCAGCGCCCCGAGCGCCCCCGCGGCCCCGGGGCGTCGCGGCCGGGGGCGGCGGGGCCGGGGGCGGCGCGGGGGCCCCGCCCGCCCCCGCCGCGCCATTGGCCCGGCCCGGCCGCCGCCCCGCCCCGCGCCCGGCGATGGCTCCGCCGAAGTTTGCTCCGGCGGCGCCGCACGTGGGAGCGGCGCGGAGTCCGCGGCGCCGGCGGCGGGGAGCGGCGGGCTCCGGGGCGGCTCCGGCTCCCCCCGCCGGCGGGCGATGCCCCCCTGAAGCCGGGCCGGGGGGGCGGCGGGAGGCGGCGGCGGCGGCGGCGCGCAGCCCCCCGCGGGCCGGGCGCTGCGCTGCGCTGCGGTGCGGTGCGCGGAGGGGCCGCGCTGCGCGGGGGGATGCTGAGCATGGCCAGGGCGCCCGGCCGACGCCTCGGGGCAGCATGGCCGTGAGCGGGGCGGCCCCCCCCGCCGCCGAGCCCCTGCCCCGCAGCATCTTCAAGAAGTTCCTGGTGATGCTCTGCTCCCTCCTCATGTCCCTCTATGTCTTCTACTGCCTGGCCGACCGCTGCCAGACCCTGCCCGGGCCCATCATCGCCGCGGGCGCCGCCTCGGAGGAGGAGGAGGGCGGCGGCGGCGGGTACCTGGGCGGCTCGGCCGAGCTGCCCCCGTGGCAGGCGGCGGCCGCCCGGCGCAAGCGGCTGCTGCAGCGGCTGAAGCAGCGGCGGCGGCGGCAGGAGGCGGCGCCGGGCGAGGAGGCGCCGGCCGGGGGCGGCGGCGGGAGCCGGGCCGGCGGCTCGGGCGGCGGCGGCGGCGGCGGCGGGGGCAGCGCGGCGGGGGCTCCCGGCACCCTCCCGCCGCTGCTGGGCGACGGCACCAAGCGGCTGCCGCAGGCCATCATCATCGGCGTGAAGAAGGGGGGCACGCGGGCGCTGCTGGAGTTCCTGCGGGTGCACCCCGACGTGCGCGCCGTGGGCGCCGAGCCCCACTTCTTCGACCGCAACTACGAGCGGGGCCTCGCCTGGTACAGGTACGGGACAGGTACGGGAGGCGCCGGGACCGCGACGGGCACGGGCACGGGGACGGGGACGGGGACGCGGCCGTGCCCGAGCCGGCACTGCCCCCCGCCGGCCGCCCGAGCCCCCTCCGCCGCCCACCCGCGTCTCCCAGCGCCCCCGGCCCCGCTCCCCGCAGCCCCATCCCTCCCCGGAGCCCTATCTCTGCTCCCCAAACCCCATCGCTGCTCCCCAACCCCTCTCCCCCCCTCACATCCCATCCCCGCTCCCCCGGGAGGGCGCAGGTGCCGGGGGAGCCGTCGGGGGGGGGGGGGGCGCGGAGCCCGGCCGGGCTGCGGCTCGTCGGGGCGCTGCCTGCGGGGGCCCCGGGGTGGGAGCCGGGGGCGGCCGAGCTCCCCCGAGGAGGGTGGGGGGTCCCCGCCGTGCCGCTGCCGGGGGGGGCTCCTGCAAGCCCGGCTGCCTCCCCGTGCAAAGGGGTCTCGGCTGGCTCGGTGCAGCGCCGACCGCCTCGTCGCCCCTTGCAAATCCCAGCCCGCAGACGGAGCTGTTAAAAGCGGCTTTCCTATATTCGGTGTGGAGAAAACATATTTTGCATGCAAATGTTTGACTACCAAAAAACGTCAGCTCCAGGAGCACAGCCCATGCCCTCACCTTGCCTAAAAAAAAGAAGAAAGAAAAAGAAAAAAAGGTGGATGTGATTCTTCTTTCAATTAGCTGGTGTTCCCTTAAACCAAATGAAAGGGATCCCCTTTAAAACAAGAAAGCAAATGTTAAAGCCGAGGGGCAGAATTTTCATTTGTTTTGTTTAGATGTTTTTCTCCTATGTTTCAAAGTTAATAAAGGAGTGTTTTCTGGCGGATTCCTATGGAAAGGACTGGTTAGGGTGAGGTAGAAACTGCTCTTTTGCAAAGTGCCTCTGTGTCCGTGGTTTTCTTGAATGAAAGAGCAAAAAGGAAAGGATTTCGAGTACCCCCAGAGCTTGTTTTACGTTTATGTTAAGCCCAGCTATTAGCCAAGGGGAGGAGGATTTTAGCTCAGGCTGCAGTGACAGTGTTGAAATGTGGAGTAGGATAGTACTGACAGTCCAAGTGTTTATGTAAAGTCTTAACACGTGGAAGCGATGAGCTTCCTTGGGTATCACCTGGTGTTAGAAATATGCTGGGTTTTTGCAGGCTGCTGAGTGTGGGTTTGCTGAGAAGAAAGATTTCCTTTCGTGTGGGCTGAAGCTGTCTGCAGAGCGGTATTTTTAGCGTGCGCTTATCCAATTTCCACATGCCGACCCTGTATCGGAAAGGAAACGTTACAAACAAACCTGAAAACCTCCAGAACTTGAATCGAGCCTTGACCGTGAAAAATAAAGGGGGCTTTGGGAGGGCAGGTACCCAAGTTTGCGGGGTATATTCAGGAAAGCTGGTTTTTGCAGGGTGTCCTTGAATCCCCAGGGAGCAGATGGCATCGGGATGGCTCTGCTCTGGGAAACTGTGCCCGAGGAGGGAACGCAGCCCTTGACAGAGGAGGAGCCACAGGCACTTAGAGCCTGGCACAGCCCTTAGCGTAGGGGATTTAATTTTCCAGAGGTTTCATCTTGGTCTTGCTAAGGGGATTTAATTTTCCAGAGGTTTCATCTTGGTCTTGCAGCTCGTACCCGTTTGAGGTGCTGCCCTGCAGGCTGTTTGTGCAATAATTATGTGTTACCATTTGGTACGTGAGCGCTCCTATTAATTGGTGCCGTTTGTTTGTTCTGGTATTTGATGTACTGAATTTCACCTTTTTCTTTTTTTTTATTAGCCCTGTGGAGGCTGAAGTACAGTGAATTCTTTGTATGGGGTTATTCCTTTGAGACCTAATCTTGCAGGCCTTGCTTGTATGAGTAATCTTTACTAACACGCGCAGTCCCATAGTGATGTTAGAGCTGCGGTGTCAGCCCCCGGGTAACCAGTTACCAGCCTGTCGTAAATCATCTTTTAAAAAATATCTGTGTCTTGCCATGGGTTGGTTGTGATCGTTGATTGGGGTTCAGCACCAGGGAAATCGCCAGATGTTTGCCAGTGGTTCTGATTTCTTATCTTTGGAATCAGAGTCTTGGGTTTCACGTGCATTTCGTGTGTTTTTTCTTTTTCTTTTTTTTCCCCCTCTCCAAGTAGTCAGACTAAACAGCATCATTACAAGGTATAAACACTTCGGGCTGCTTTCAGTGCCTGCAGGAAATCAGCCCGGTTAGCAAGCGCCCTGTCTAGGGCAACAAAAAGCTCGTGGCTGTTTGCAGCGACACGGATTTGCAAATGGAGAAGAGCAAGCGCAGGCTCCTCGGTGGGTCGGGGCTGCTGTGAGCAAACAGCACAGCTGGGGAAGGGTCCCTGAGGGGGCTGTGGGTGCCTGGGCTGGGCAGCGGGGTCCCCAGGGAGCGTGGAGCCGGGCTGTCACAAGGATGCCACCCGCATCCGCGGGGGGCTTGAGCGAGATGGAACCGCGGTTCGTCCTGGAAACAAAAGAACAGTTTCGGCAGCAGCTGCTATTGCCTGAACCTTCAGAAATAGGAGGATAAACGGTGGGTATGGCAGCAGTGATGCTCCTGAAGCGGCCAGTTGGATGGTGGTACCTGTAGGGCCACAGCCCCTAAGGCCAGGCTGGGCATGGGAAAGTCATGTCATCTCCTGGGGTGCCCAGCGATGCACAAACCCACTGGAAGATGCTGTCTGCTAAATCAGATGGAATAACTGCCCTCATCTTAGCCCGCGCTGTGTTTGCGTAAAAGGCAGCTGTCCTACGGGGAGGCTTATTTTGAAAAAAACAATCCGAGTGATTTAATTTGGGAGGTGCGACACCTCTGTGCGTGCTCATGTGTGGGTTGAATATCGAGGGAAGTGGTGTGCCTGAAGCAGCTTTCTCCGTTTCAGTTTTTGCAAGTCCCCTATTTGTAGGGGGACAAAAGGAGGGAGGGGACGAACCCACAATGGTCTCATTGACTTTCCAGCACAGAAATCTCTGCTCGAGCCCTGAACAAGGCTATTGAGCTAGCAGAGTTCAATAGCAGGTGAGCATGTGTTTTAATAGAGTTGAACTGCCATCCCCCACCCAGAATACATCTGTATACGGCCTGGGGAAAACGTCAGGAGCGAGGGCTAATCCAGTCAAGTGAAAAATGCCTGGGATAAAATAAATAAATAAATAAAATCAGTATTTGCGGGTGATGTTGCGAGTCTTGCTGGCTTCCTCTGATCCTTTGTTAGTCTCGCGCTGATTGAGCTGCCTGTTGGAATGTCATTATACTGTCAGTCACCCCAGCAACATTTATTTCATATGTTTTAATCTCCCTGCCTCTGTAGCGCTGATGCCAATTCCGCTAGAGCAAAGCCAAGCTAATGTCATTAGATTACACCCTATACAGGGGAAGATGAAAGATGATTCAAAGTTACTCCGTCAGGTTGGGAGTTTAAGTACCGCTCTTCCCTGATGCTTCCAGATCTGGGGAGTTCTTCCTTCTAATTAGTGTCCTCCTGGGACTTTCCTCTAAGACTTTTTTTTTTTTTTTTTTAATCTAAGCAACCAGTGATGTTTCTGAGTCAAAGGGAACGGACAACGTTTCAGTGGCTGAAGAGGGCTGGGCTGGAGGAGGAGGTGGGGGGACATGCCCTAGCAGCTGGGCACAGCTGCCGCCCACCTTCTCATGCCGTTTCCCAGCGCCTGTGCCTCAAGTCGTAGCGAAATCTGAGCCCCGGGGATGGAGGAGTTGGGCCATTCCTGTCAAGGCGGATGGCCTGGAGGTCCATGAGGTCTTGTGGCCCCTGTAATTCAGCAGCACTGTCCGGGAGTGTTTTTTACTGTAGAAGCAAGCAGAGGAGCGGTGACATGGGGGACAGGAGTGTGCGGATGATGCCGGGGATGCTTTGGAGGAATGAGTGCACTTTGTGAAAGGTGGAGCAGGACTGGATGGCTGCAGCTATCAGGAGGAAAGGACGTGGGGCAGAGCCCTCTGGAAGAGGGAGACGCCATAGCAGGAGCCAGCAGTGCCCCTCTTGGATGGCTGTGTCCACAAGAGGATACCTTAACATTTCCTCAGGGTAAAGTGATGTTTTTCCCTGCCTTGCCTCACCCCAACCTTGCAGTCTCTGCAGCTTAGCTGACTAAGTCAGTGAGCATTCAGAACGTGCCCAGCCATCAACGTGACTTGGGCTACTGGAGAATTGCGTTAGAGCATTGAGTTTGAGCTGGTTTGGGGTTTTCCGCTTGCTGCTCTGTGCACGCCTGCTCGTAGGAAGCTCTGGTTAGCAAAGCCCGCTCCTACTTCTGGGAACTCCCACGCACATCTGCATTACTAATAGCATCAAGTACAGCCTGCAGCAGTTTCTGCAAATTGTGACTTTGGACAGCCAGAAGTTGAAGTGGATGATGGTCCTTGTTTGTTTATTAGCTGTGTAATCGGATACCTTCTTGTACCAAGCTCACTGTGCCAGGTGCTGTGTAAAAAAGGAGCAAAAGATGGTCTTGGCCCCAAAGCACAGATAATTCACTGTAAACAACAGGTGGAGATGGGCTGAGGCAAGTGCAAAGAAAGATGAGAGTGTGTCTGTTGGCAGGGCAGTGTCTGGAGACCAGCTTTTTCCTGGCTCTTTGGCGTGCTGCGGGTCTCCCGGCTGTGGAGCTCTTGGAAGTGGAGGATGAGGTGGGTTTATGTGTGGGTGAAGGGAGTTGTCCTCACTAGTGAAGGTCAGGAGGGAGAAGGAGCTCACTGGAAAAGCTAATGAAATCAGGCCTGGGGCCACTCAGTAAGTTATAAAAAGAGAGTAACCGGTTTCAGTGCTAACCTGCTTCACCACTGCCTTTGCATGACATTGGGCAGGTCCCTGAACTCGGATACTCTGAGGCATTGGGGTAAAAAATTGAAATTGTTGGAAGGTAGGCACTGTACTGCTTGTGGAGTTTGGGCTGAAGTCTTGGTGCGCCTCCGCTTCCCACCTGTAAAATGGGAGGAATGGTCCTGCCCTGCGTTGCAGGGGTTGGACCACAGGGGCAGGGAGCCCAGGGTACTTCCCTCTAGTGCAGAAGTAACGTGGTCTTTGGCCTGGGCCATCTTTGCAGCAGAGCGAAGTGCACACGAGGCGGCGGGAGCAGCAGGCAGGCAGCCGCGGAGGGGCCGTTCCCGCCACGAGTCGCCTCGCCCGCGCTGCGCTCACGGCTGGGTGGCAGCGGGAGCCTCGGGGCAGCCTCGGCTTGCGGTCCCCTCGCCGCGCGAGGCGGAGTGCCATCTAGGTACACGCCTGCGGCACCGCGCGACTGGACGCTCACCCCGGCAAGGTCTGGGCCAGCTGTGCGAAGGGCTCGGGTCAGGGTGTTCCCCCGTCAATTTTTCCATAAATAACCCCCAAAGGGTTATTATTTTTGGCTGTGCTTTTAAGCATTTTGTATATAGATGTATCACCTTTGTTTTCTGCTGGGTGGAGAAGTCTGTATCTGAGGTTTGTGTCTGTTCCTGCCGATGGGGTGAAGCCCCAGTTTGGAGTATAAGGGGGGGCTATCGAGGAAGAGAAGTTCAGACAACCCTGTTCCCATTGTAAAGCATCAAAAATAAGCAACTGAGGTTTTATCGGACTCTTGGCAGTTCCTGCAGTCTTGCGGGGGGGGGGGGGGGGGGGGATATATGAGGAATCCTAAGAAGTCAGCAGGTCTCATCTTCATCCTTAGCCCTGCGTTCTGCCCTGGTCCCTGAGGTGCAGGCGGATGGCAGGGATTGGTGCCACCGCTCTGCCTGGGCTCTGGGATACTTGGGTGCCTTTGGAAAGCTGGGTTTCCTCTGGCCCTGCCTGTTGGTGCTGAGCAATCTTGAAAATATGGCCTCGACTGTCCAAGATTTTGTCAGTTAAATTCATAGAGCCGGGTCTCATGGAAAGCAGTATGAAGCTCCAGCTGGCTGGGGCGAGAGCCCATTTATGGCAAAAATTGTGATGCTCTTTGGAGAAGAAGCAGATTTACTCCACTTAAATCGCTAGTCCTCCTTTAAGGCCTGATCTTACAAAATTCCTACCTAGATAAGTAGCCTTTTGTCCTGTGATCAGTTCTGCTGCCATTGTGGGGTCCCCTGTGGGTAATTATGTTGGGTCTGGGGTCTCGGGATGAAGTTCTGGCTGCACCAGCGCCAATGTATCACCTCCGCTGAGCTAGGATTTCACCCCAAACTTTTGAAGTCCACAAGAAAAGTAGTTAGGTCTTAGTGGGGGGAAGGGAGCTGGTTCCTTTCCAAAGAGTTCAGAGCAACGAACAAGTGATCAGAAAACCCAAGAATAACCCCCCGTGTACTCTCTCTCTCCCTTACGTATGCATTAAAACTTCTTAGCTGCTAATTACACTTTTCCCCCTGGAGAATATTGAGGTAACCCAAACTGCTTTTGCAGTGAAACAGAAGAGGCTGGCTAGGGGGAGAAAGGGCAATTGTTGTGGCCATAAATCTTTGCAAATTCTCATTACGTACAGGTATTATGGAAGGGAAATGGATTAGGTTGCAGTTAAAGTTATTCCTGACATTGGACACTGTGGCTCTTACCCTGTTAGATATAGCCTCACCGACCAGAACAGGTCTTCGTACAAGGTTTGAAGGACTGGGGTCTCCAGGGCTGGGACAGTGGCCGGTGTCTCTACCTGCGCCAGTTCAGTCTCCTACCTAACCCACCTCCTGGGACATCCATTTCTTCGTGGTTTGGAGTTAAGCACGTTAACATCCAAGCTGCACTCTCCTAAGCTCTCGTAGTCGGGAGCAGCCTGTTGGCTCCAGGAAGACTCTTCGTGTGAGCATGTTGGCGGGATAAGGCCCGCTGTGGGAATATAAATAGAGTTGCTTGAGGAAGTGAATTATTCTTGGTGTTTCTTTCATCAAGTGATGCGATTCTGTAGGAAGAAATTTTTTCAGCAAAAGAAATCGCTGGTTCCCTTCGTGCATGGCAAGATCATCCTTCTCGCTTCCTAGAAGCGACGAGATTCGTAATATGCTCTTTCTGTTGCAACACCATCTGCTACAAAGATATAAAGATCCCTGCTCGAACTCCCGCAAACTCAAGGCTGCTGCTGAACGCGGTTCTGGTAGGAGATCGGAGCCCAGCAAGCTGTGAAGAGAAAGTTCCCCTCTCCGTCCCAGGACTGCTTTGGAAACCAGAGGCTGTGTCGGCCTGGTGCCCGCTGTGGTGGCAGGGCTGGAGCTTGCAGCTGGCTCCCAGCTCCTGCTCCCTCCTTGCCTTGGCTGCATCTCCACCCGGCTTCAGCTGGATCCCATCCAGCCCTGGCCGTGGCTGGTGCCGGAGTGATGTCCCCTGCGCTGGCCTCGCCGGACTGGGTGGCTCTGCTTTTCCGAGCCCAGCCAGCGGCTGTCAACAGGGAGCTGATTGCCCAGATCAGGTCTGACAAAAAAACTCGTCTTTCCATGTGTTTCTCTGTTGAGAGACGGTCAAATTCAAGCACAGCTTTGCTATGTGAAGCCAGCAAATTATTATTTTTTTTCCTCTCCAACAGGGCATTTTTCTGCTGAAAATTTCAAAAAGTCAGAATGATTTGTTCTGACATTTCCCACTGGAAAAGGAACCCCTCCTGGAGTACATGCTTTCTGGTGAAGCCTTTTGTGGGAAAATATCAAAACCAGTTGTTTTGACTTTTTTGTTTATCTGATAGTCTACATATGTGTGCGTACATGTACACACGCATTTTTGGTCTCTAAAACATTGCATTTTATCCTTAACATTTCCTTTCCACTTCTGTGATATTCTATGGTAATATTTAGTACCATATATCAGAATGCTTCAATGTTATTTAAATGCTTTTGCACTAACTGAGCTGAAATGGTTAGGAAATCCTCTTTTTAGGAGAAATCTGCAAACACTGGCATGTTCCAGCCCAGAATAAAACAGGTGAGGAAATGTCCGAGTTTCCCATCTCACAGAAATGTCCTGACCCCCCTGGTGTGGAGAAGTGGGGTAAGGGGAGCCTGCCTGGCTCCTCTGAGACTGCCCGCAGCGAGGGGGGTCTTGTACACCTTTACTTTTAATGACCCAAGGTCTCGTTTGCAGAGGGAACAAACTTTTCAGCTGGGCCATGAGCCTGTGACCACTGGCAGAGGCAGTTTGGGGCTGAGCGCTGGGGACAGGGCAGCACTGCAGATCCACTCATTCCAGCGTGCTCAGAGCCCTATGTGACACACCGGCTGGAGGTGCCGTTTTCTCTGGTTTTGCGTCTCGACTTTGTTGGCGCTGGATTTTTTCCTTCTGCCTGGAAATTTTCACTTCAAATCCCTTCAATCTTGGAAGCTCAAGCATTGACTGACTCTGACGCCAGCTTGCAGCTTGCCAAGTTCTGCTTTAAGCCTCAGGAAAGAGGCATTTGGGAGGATGCCTGGGCCAAGGGCTGGTGGCTGAATGACCTGTCCTTCTCCTAAGTGTTAGCAGAGTGACCTGGGTCAGGGCAAGTACAATTCCCGGGCACGGCTGCCTCTGGTCTCACCAAGTTTGGGCTCTGAAGATCTCAGTGCCTGAAACAGTGAAGAGGAGGCTTGCTGGCCCCCCATGCCTACCAAGCAGGGCAGTGCCTTGAGCATCCTCCTGCAGCTTTTGGGGGATCTGCTTCAAAGTGCACTCTGGTGCTGTGTGTGCTCTCAAGAGAGCAGACTCTGTGCGGAGGCATGGGCATGTCGGGGAGCCACAATTATTCTCCTAAATCCCATTAATTCTGCACTGAGGAGGCGCCTCAGCTGCTCCTGGTTCTGCTCATGCTTGCTGCAGACTTCTCTGCCTCCTGCTTTGCAGGGCCAGGTGGTTTTTGGAGACTGTCTGCCCCTTGCTGGGGCTGAAGGGGCTTCAGACACTGCTCTTTCCCTGGCATTTCTAAGGCAACTTGTGCACCTGGAGATATCTTTTCCCCTCCTCTTGCTGGACCTGTCCCCAGTGGGATAGGGAATGCCCAGGCCTGTCCACAGGGTGGGGGGGAGCAGCAGGTTACCTGAGCATAATTAGTAACACATAGTGAATGGGCCTTGATTTCTGTAGACAAAACCAGTGATTGCAGTGAGAATGCTGCTGAGATTTGTTGGTGGAGCCTGCAGCAGGGTTGTCCATCTTGAGTCTTGCAGCTTCCAAACCATGGTCCATATAGCAGGGCTTGTCTGAAAGGCCTTGTCATAGGATGAGCTTCTCCAAACACCCCAGCTCTTCTAGGAGAAGTTTGGTAGAAAGGGCACACAAGGAGTCATGAGAAACTTTGGCTTTGACAGGATCTGGCCTGGGATCTGCTGTCACCATCCTGGACTGAGATTCCACCTCCTACCCTCTGAGCTGAGTAGAGGAGTCAATCTCCTGATACCCGACCAGCAGCTCAGAATCTCTCAGCTCTGCAAAACTGAACCAGGAAGCCCCCAGAGGTCAACCTGCCTTGGGAAGCTCCTTGTTGGAAACCACTCTGAGCAAATTGTTCTGCTCTGTTGCCAGTGTTTGCGGTAAGGTGGGAGTTGTAGGGGCCCCGGCTGGCTGTGAGTTCAGCTGGGATTTCCAAGGCTTGTGGCTGTCTTCCTCCAGGAGCTGACTGCATGGGTGCAACTGATGTACAACAGTAATAGTGTCTTTGTGAGGGAGAGCAGTTGCTTGCCTCTGCCCAGCTTGGCAGCCAGTTTAGTGGTCAGGTTGAACGCTGCCATAAGTACTTGGTGATGCAAGTCCACTGTTTAAGGAAACACCACGGACATCGTCAGCCTTGGTGGCATGGAGGAATCTCCACTCTACTAGTGGGGAAACTGAGGCAGAAAGCTTATTTGCTCAGAGGCATGCAGTGGCTCTTGCAGATCTAGGCTTAGCACATGGGACCTCTTGACATCTAGCTTCATGTTGCTGTTAATCTTCTGTAACTGTGGTAGGATGGGAGACTGTCTGATACAAGTATCTGCGATGGGGATTCAGCAGGTGTTGAACTCGTGCTTGCGTCAACCCCTTTTCCACCCCAGTGCTGCTCATGGATGGCCAGCCCTATGCTACACCTGAAACTGGTCCTCATGCTGAAGGTCATGGAAAGTTCTCCTGACTCCTTTTACAAGAGCTGGGGGTGTTAATCCCCTTGTCCGGGCTAAATTCCAGCTCAGGTAATTCTATTCTTGGTCCCTAAAAACTAACTCCACAGTTTCAATTGGCCTCAGGTGTCTTTGTTCCCCATTTACAGATGTCCTGGGCAGCATGCTCCTGGCAGAGACCCACTACTGGGCTCTTGCGCAGGAGCCGTTGTGACTTTCAGTGGCAGGGAAATGATCTTTCCTATCATCTGCAAAATGATTTGGGATTTTTCAGTGTGAAAGCTGTGTGTCAGGGCAAGGGATAAAGCTAATGTTATAGAATATTCCTGGCTTCTTGTACTGCAGAAGTATGCGTGAATATTAACATTTGCCTAGAAGTATTTGCCTGGTACTTACCAGTCTTTTATCTGTATGACAGTAGTTGTTAGCTCTTCCATCATATTTAAAGAAGGGCAAAAAACCAGAAGTCAAATCTCCTTGCATGCAGTGAGCAGAGCACAGGTATTGAGACGCAGCTGTGGGAGAGGAGCGCACTTTTGGGTCAATGGCTTGTTGAAAAATGGGGTAAAAATCATAGTTTTGATCAATCAAAATGTGTGAATTAAAGCTCACCCTAGCTGTACTTCCTTATACATGTCAACTGGAAAACAAAATCATTGTTTTGGAAGGAAAGGCTAGGTGTTTTCATTTAAAAGAATGTTGAGAGAAGTGGCTTGAACTTGGTACTTTTGGAAAAACTTTCAGGCCAGACTCAGCTAACCGTGGCTTGTGGAGTCAGGGATTTGTAAGGGAGTCATGCACGCCCTCTCACATGAACTAGACCCTGCCCAAACTGCTTTCAACAGCTGTCTGTCTAATATCTTCTCTTGGAAGCAAACTGCTTGCTTTGGCACCGGGCTACACCCAGGTGGCTGAGCCAGGTGTAGAGGCAGGACTGAACAGCCTCGGCAGAGGGAAACTGGGGGATTTGCTGGAGTGCCTGGTTCAGCCTCCTCCTCTGCAGGACCTGGCTTGTGCACATTGTTCCCACCAATGTGCAGCCTCAGACCACACCTCCACACAGGTTCGGTGCCCTGGGAAGGGAGCAGCTCTGTGCTGGGGGGGAAAGCCCAAGCACTCCTGGTTTGCAGCCTGGAAAATCTCTCCTGAGCTCCACGGTTGAGCTGGCATTAGGAAGCAGAGCGTTCCCGTGGCAGCTGGCCTGAAACCTTCCCTTGCTTCCTGTGAACCTTTTGGAAAGTGTCTCAGCCTCCCAACGCTGAAGGAAAGCGAAGCTGGCTGCTTGTGATGGGCACTTTCCAGGCGTTTTGTGGCTTGGCTCTGCCCACAGTCATCCCTCCAGTTTTGCTTCCTGTACCTCCTGCCCATGGCCTGCAGGGCGTCCAGGGCCTCCCAGCCCCATCTGGGTTTCTTCAGCTGGATGCAGCCCCAGCTTAGTGGCCGGGTCCCAACCTGCTTCTCCTGCAGGGCAGAGCCAAGAAGAGGAGAAGGAGGCTGCAGGGACGCTGAGCACGCACACGTGGTTGTACTGGCAGATCGAAGCAACCCGGCGCTCGCTCTCGTCCAGCAGCTTGCTTCCCTTATGGGTGAGACGACAGACTGCAATTTTCAGAGGTGCTTTTTGCAACGTGGAAAACAGTGCAAAGCACAGTTTCTAGGGGAATCAATGCTAGCCAAGGCACGGGGAGCACCAGAAGGCCAAGCACAACACGCAGGGCTCAATTGACTGCAGTTGCTCTCCTCCAGGGTAGGACTGGGAGCTGTATTGCCAGGTAGCCCAACAACAAATGGCTTTTGTTCATCTCCCCCAAAAAAGGCTCTGGGTGAGGGCCCATCCTAAAGGGCTGTGACTAGAGCCAGCCAGGAGAAAAATAAATCCATCTCACAGAGGATTTTGAAGGTTAGACCTTTGCAAGGCACAAGGTACAACTGTGGTCAGTGAATTTTTAACATAAAAGAGGGGATTTTCTTTAACCTGTGGTTTGCTGCATGACCTCACACTTTGTGTGGAAGCCCCAGAGCACAAGTCCTGCATAAAACACTTGCTGCGTGAAGCGATCAAGCCCTGAGGCTGCTCTAGCGGGTGCTGCCTGCCTCTTGCAGCCATAGAGCCCGCGCAGTCATTTACAGAACATGCAGTAGCGTGCACATACCTGTTTATGTGATACACTCCTCTGTGTCCGCAGCTGAAGGTCTGGTTGTAGCTTTTCCTCTGGCTGCAGCTGGCCAACCGTGGCTTGGGCCAGAGCTGTGGATCTACCACATCATGGGCTTTCCAGGCCGAGAAAGACCGCTTATTCAGAGTGGGCATTGATGGAAAAAGCGCTTTCCATCCCTTTTTTGATACCAAAGCCCAGTAACTAGTGAGATCATTAAAGGCATATTGCCGCAGTCCAGAGTTTAACTTATGCTGCTATAGGTATAAGTAATTTACCTTCCTCCTTTCAGCCAGTTTATTGGCACTGCTTTCATGGATGTTGTAGCACAGGAGAAGTCCTCAGCCTCTGTATGTCCCTGTGCTCACTGCTGGGTCCCTCTGCTCGAGGCCGTTCGAGCCCAGGGAGACGAGCACAGCGCTGCGGGCTCTCACCACAGGTGGACCTGGGAGCAGAGGGGGACAAAAGTGTGTCTCCTCGTTGCACCAGCTCAAAGGGTTTTTTTGTTTTTTGTTTTTTGGGTTTTTTTTAACTAGGATTCTCAGTTTGCCAAAGCATTTGGGGTGGTGGAGGTTTACCAGACCTGGCATGCTCCTCTCTACCTGATGCTGGGCTGGAGGGCATCATTCTCCCAGCTTGCCAGCTGTAGTGAGGTCGGCTGTGTCTATGCGGGTGCTTAGCTGGATCTTTATCTCCTGAGGTTGTTTACTGTGCATCTTTTCCTCCTTCCCCTGCACTTACGTGCTGTGTTGCTGAGTGTTGGCGAGCTGTGTGATCACTCCAGGAAGGGAGCTCTTGGGCTCCAGTAGACGTTGGCGCTGTGGCTGGTGGCCAGGAGCTGCTGAGAGAGATCTCACAGCCACCGCACAGAGGAAGCGCTGGCACAGTGTGCAGCAGCCTTGCGCAGGTTTTGCTTTCCTGCTGCACTGCAGAGAGGAAGGATCCCCCCAAAGTCCGAGTGCCCTGTCCATAGGGCGTTGGTGGGAGACAGGAGCGAGCGCTGGGGCAAAGCCGTGCTGCTGGTGGGATGCGGCAGGGCCTTTGGCCCTGCGCGATGGGGAGGCGATGGCCGTCCTATGCGGGTGTCCAGCTCCACACGGCTTCCTGGCACCGCTCAGCCAGGGCTCTTTGCCTGGGACCCAGAGCACCGAGGAGGGTGTGGGAACAGCACATGGCGAGGAGAGGGGACCCAGACAGCGCCCGGTTGTGCTGCCAGTCATTGAGGTTAGATGAACCTTTGCCATGACCCAGTCGGGCTATTCTTACAGTTTAGACAGAACCGTTTTCTGTGGAAAAATATGACCTCTGTTATCTAGTTAGAAATCTTTTTTCTGTGAGAGAATGAATTTTCCAGTTGGCACTCCAGTGATTGGTGATTGTTAGGAGAGAAGGGAGAGTTGCGCTTTGCACCCGCCATCTAGGTCATCTCAAAAGTAATGAACATCGAATCCCTGTAACATCTCTCTGCTCCTGCCTTGGGGCAGTGTCCTGCAGTTCCCAATAAGAAGTCTGGATAAACCCTGCTGGAATTGCGCTTCTTGTAACAAAGAGCCTGGATGTGTGTGTTGCTATGTTGGTTTAGTTGTTCAAGTCTGGATTGCAGTGGGCTGTATTGGTTTCCATCCACTTCACGCAAGTGCAGCACATTGGTATTAGAGGTTTGTTTTTGGGAGTAAATCCACTCAGCTACACCGAAGCATGCTTTCTGTGTTGGGAAAACAGCCGCTTCCTTGCTCTAGCTATGGAATAACAACGAGGTTTTAGGAGTCTGTGATCTGGCCAGGATTAGGAAGGCAGGTGAAGTAACACAGGTGATAAATGACTGCCTGGGAATTAGCCAGGCGGTTCATGTTATCCGACCAGCCCCACCAAGCTGAGCAAATAAATGGCCTGTAGCTCTCATCCGAGCTCGAATAGGTGAAAGATAGTAACAGATGCAAAAAGAAATATGTATATATATCCCTTATCACCTGTGGCAAGTGAGAGCTGCATAAACATGGCTGAACCTTCTGAAACAGCCGTTTAGATTTATGTAGTGTTAAGGCTCAGTTTCTCCTCCTGCCTCTCTGCTGGGAGTTTCTGCCTCTGCTTGGGCTGCCTGAGTGGCATGCGCCAGCCCTGCTCTTCCACCTCGTGTTGCTGGAGCCACCCATGATGTGGGCTTTGATTTCTGGGAATCGGTGAGCATCGGGATCCCTCCCTTTGGGATCTCCATCTCCAGATGGCATTTGCTTGAACTGCGGGGAGCTGCAGAGGAAGTGCCGAGGGTCGGATGAAGAATTGCGTTAGGTTTAAATAGCCACTCGAGCTGCCAAGCCAGAAGTGTCCCGATGGTATCACGTGCGCGTGTTAACCTGCTGCTCAGCCCGGCGCAGGAGTGGGGCTCCGCAGAAGTGAGACTTGGCCCTCGCGCTGCGCTCGAGCTGGCGGGAGCTGCGTTAGCACGCAGCAGCGATTGCCGCTTCATGCTCCTGCGGTGCCTGGCTCTGTGTCCCTGGCTTTCAGGAACAGTAAATCCACTGGAAGGCTTTCAGGAAGGAAGAATTTAGTAGGACACGCAAGCAGCTAGCCGAGGAGCCGCCGAAGGGGCTGACCAGGGGGGAGCACTCCACAGCCTGACCCAAATGCAGTGCCAAGCATTTAATTGAGTTTGATGGGCTCGAGCGCCGTGGGTTGGGGTCAGCCTTAGGTGCTGGAGCTGCTTTGCTCAGCACTTTGCATAGGCTCAGCTCTGCCCTGCCGGCGCCGAGGTCAGGGATGTTTGTCACAGCGTGGGGACCCTGGTGCCTCCGGGGCCAGCACGGCAGGCAGCAGCCACAGAGGCTTGTGGGGCTCTGAGTGAGCCCCAAGCATGCTCTGAAAAAAAAAAACCTACAGTTTTCTAGGGGGCTGTGCGTGCGAGTTTTATGGGATTCATCTGCTGGTTGTTTCCTAATGAGTAGTTTTGCTGTTTGGCCAAGTGACAGCTGACTTTCAGATCACAGCCAATGCCTGGATGGGTCCCTGTTCCTGGTTCTCCTGGCTGCGTCATCCTGCTATTCGAGGGTCCTTGGCTTCAGCAGTGCCAGTAAAACCCAAAGGCTCTTGCCCTCCCCTCCTGCCTGTCCCCAAAACAGAGGTGTGAAAAAGAAACCAGTGCTTCCCAAAAGCAAGTGTTCCTCAGTCGGGGAGGTGCAGTCCGTGGAGTGGGGCAGCAGTTTGAACGCCTGGGCCAGGCCGTGTGATCGCTAGAAGATGGTTTCCCGCTGCAGCGAAGAGGAAAAGCCATTTGCTTGATTAAGCAGTTGGGACCTACCAGCCTTCCCAAGCCAAACAGAAAACCACCAGTTTCCTAGTTTCCCTCTGGGTTCTTTGGTATGTGAGAATAATGTTCTTACAACACTGGGAGGATTTTGTTTTGGGGGGGGTGGGGGGGGATAGAACTGTCTCCCCAGCACGTGTGCCCGCGGCCATGCCCCAGCTCCCACCCACGCTGCTCTCCCAGGTCCGACCTCGGAGCGGCTCCTCCAGCCCAAATCTCATCTGGAAACCGCCAGGGCTCTGCACTACATCTTGTTATAGCCCTGGGAACACAAATGGGAAAGGAATGAGTGGTGGCAAGCTCGGAGGCAAGGAAGACATCTGAGGATGTTTACCATGAGGTAAATCTGGCTTAAAATTAGGAATGCCTCTGGAATTTAGTAAGGACCCTGAAAGCAGGACTTGGCTTGGTTGGCCAAACACAGAGGAAGTATGAAGACTGGCGTAAAACCACACCTAAGCAAAGAAGCTCCATTTTGTGCCATGATAGTCAGGGCTTTGGGTGAGGCTTGGCCCACTGGAAGTCGTAGACTCAGACTCTGGGCTGCAGAGGACCGGAGGGGATGGCAGAGGGCTGGAGAAGACAAAGCTGCCCGAGTGTCCCAAGGCCTCGCATTAGGGTTGTTTCCACGGATTTTGAATGTGTCTTTCACACAGGGCAGTTCTCGAGGGCCATTAAATCCTGGGATGCCAGGGAGATCTGAGGAGGCAGGAGGTGCCACGGCTCAGGTTTCTTTCACTCCTTTGCCTGGATTCACCTCAGCAGTCGTGCTAGTGACTGGATGTGCTGCGTCTAACCAAAGGCACTTAGCCGGCCCTCTGGACAAAGCTGCCGGAGCCTTGCTGAGCTTTTCAGCACAGATGAAGACACTGATGCTTTTCTTCCCCTCCGTCCCTCAGAACTTCTGCTGAATTTCCTTTGGTCAGGCCCAGACGGGTGTTGTGCGGGTCTGACATGCTCAGGGCTATCCAGAGCCAGCCCTTCTTGGAGTGTCCCCTTTTCCCTCAATGCCACCAGTGTAAATCCAGATTTATCACCTCTCTTCCAACTCCCACCAGATAGAGCAAGCAGCGAGTTTTGCCCTGGCAGCTGAGCCTGTGTTCTCACTGCAGTCGCTCTGTCTCTCTGCATATCTATCTGCTCCCATCATCTCCATGCCGCAGCGTCTAAGCTTTCCCTGGAACGAATCCTTGCACCTTTGAGTCCTGCGCCTGCCATGAGCCGTGGCATGAACTTCTGAAAGGGAAGACAGTGTTTTTCCTGCCATCTGATACGTAGCCCTTTCTGCGCTGCTCATCTCCCCTCCTTGTAATTGTGACTCTTATGAGTGGAATCGGATACAGATTTGTGTTTTTTTTCCTCCTGTTGCAGCTAGCTCTCATGAATGGGCCGCAGTCTCGGCTGTCCGTTGGCTGCTAGGATTACCTCCCTGCCCTGGATCCGCAGAAGGCTCTGCACAATGTGGGGAACGCATTTAGGAATTGTCAGAGCCCGTTGCCTTCCTCGGGTAAATGTTTCCCCAAAAGCTGTTAGCAAAAGGGTTGAGAGGAAGCTCTGCCCTATCTGATCTCCTAAGCCAGGGGTCGAATGCATGACGTACCCTATGAAAGGACTTGGAAGAAAAGGGCATAGTGCAATGCAAGCTAGCCATTCCCTGGTTTATTCTCCTGGGAGGGAGGCACTTCCCGTAGCCCCTACATTCAAGTGGAAAATCTCAGATAAAGATGATCCTGCTCCTGCCTTGACCAGCCATTTCCAGCCTGCTCCAAACCTGCAGAAAGCCCTGAGATCCCTAAAAATTATTTCCACCATCTGCTTGGGATGAAGGGATGGGAAAGGTCCAGACACTCACATCTCCTCTTCTGTCCGGAGACATCTCGGTCGCGGCCAGCTGGGGGGACTGGGCTCCCAGTCCAGCTCCGAGGGCACAGCCCTAGCAAAGAGCCACGTCTCTTTCCGGAGGACAAGAGCTACAGAAGTGAGGATTACAGCTGGGAAAGGAGGCAGCTTTAAGGAGCGATTAACAAGCTCAGCAGAGGCAGGGCTGGGGGTCAGAGAGGACCAATTATTTCCTGGGAACGTTCCCGCTGGAGTGGCGATAAGCAGACAAGGCTGATGGGGACTCGCACGAAGGGCTCTCTGTGAGTGCTGGGGAGCCCTCCTCGCACCGCGGCCCGTTCCCAGCACCCAGGAGGAGGCTTTTCAGGTGCCCAGGCTCCTGCAGGGCCGGGACAGTCGGTCACGCCGGTGTTGCTGGCTCAGTCAGGCTCCCACCCTCCACATTGGTTTCCAGGAATGCTGTGCTTAACCTCTCCCACTAGGCAAATCATAACCATCGTATGTTTAGGGGAAAAATTGGATTTGCCTTGTAATCTAATCAATGTTAAATAACAATAATTCTAACTCTGAGGCTCTATGTTTAAAGTGCAGCTAGTCTCTGGGGACCCTCGGAGTTATTTAATCTAATGAAATCACCATTACTGTCTAACGAGGGTGCACCACAGGGATGTCTTTGCAGCGAAAGAAAGCAATGGTTAAATAATTGGCAGCCAGGGCTGAATATTCAGCTGGGGTAAATGGGCAAAGCAGCAGCAAAGTTGAGGGTTTTACCCTCTAGGAACCGGGAGCTCTTTCGCTGCATCCCTCTGACGTCTTTTTAGTCAATAGTTACTGTCATTTGTCAACGCGTATTAGTGGCAAGCGTGTGCCCTCGGCAGGGCTGGTCCATCCCGGGGGAGCCCAGCAGGCTGGGGGCACACGGGCTGCAGCCCCACACGTGGGCTTCCCTCCATCTCAGAAAGGTTGTTAGGAGTCAACTGTTAATATTCGTAAAACCTCTGACCAGCGGTACGTGCTCCGTCTTGCTCCCCTTGGGCAGTCACCTCCCTGGGATTGCTCTTGGCGTGTTTGCGATCAAAGCCATGCCCGTCTCCTCCCCGGTCACCGCGGTCCTCTCCTTCTGCTCTCTGTGCTGCCCAGCACCATCCGCCTTGGCCTTGGTCTCCAGATCCCCGCATCCTTTTGTGCAAAGATGGAAATAATTACTCCAAGCAGGAGTTGCATTTTTTAACCCGTCTTAATATTTCATTCTGTGTCACAATTTGCTATGCTGATTCCAACAGGTTGCTCTCTGCACTGGTTTCCCTGCAGTGGTTTGGGCTGTTTTGTCTGCTGGGTTTTAAATGTTTTTCCTCCAAACCTGCTGTACTTTTTTTTCTTTTTTCTTTTTTTTTTTTCATTAAGCAGTTTTTCCTTATCTCCTTTTCAGGGAGAGATAGGACCTGTTTCAGTTTGGATTTCCCATGCTGGCTTCACAGCAATTTCTGAGCCACAAGTCAATTCACTCATTACAGAGCAAGCTGATCCATATTGAGCTGGCTACTTTCCTACACTCTGAACTTTTTGTATTTAAATATATTGGAGTTATATCAGCAGCAGGCAGGGATTCTGCTGCTGTCAAATGCCAGCGTGGCTATAGCTCATGTAATGGGGGGAGTGCTCCTTCCCTGTAGCGTGTGCTCTAATTTTCCATTATTATTTCTTTAATAAGACTGATACTTACTGTACATTGTTCATTTGCTGCTAAAATTGGAACCATTAGAGCAATAAGTGGCAATTACCTTCTGAGCAGTGTGGCGTGTGAACTCCGAGCATTGCCCCCCAGAAGGAGAGGGCTGAAACCTATCTTTTAAGAGTAAATGTGTGCAAGCTGCAGAGTAACTCTGGAGCAAGTTTTAGGGACAGCTACGCTACATTTCAGAGTCTATTCAGCATCTTCCAGAGAGAAACATGGACCGTACAGTGCATGTGCTGGGAGCTTTACTGGGCTTGAACCAGGCAGCTGATGCGGGGCAGAGACATGCATGGCCAGACCCGATGTGGACAGGCTGCAGCACTGCCCGTGTGGCTGAACTGTCTCGGGACGTATCCCCTGTCCAGGAAGCAGCTGGATACCTGCCATCCCAGTGGACTGGCCTCTCCCCAGGAAAACAGTTTCTAGGCTGGAAAAAAAGGACATATCTGATAATCTAATGATATTAAGTGCTCTTAAAAGCATGTCTGTGCCGCACAAGTTAGCGTGCCAGAGGTCTCTGTGGGAGCTGATGCAGCAGGATCCGATGATACCTCTTAGGCAGAGGTACTAGCTCAGGACCCTGCGTGAAACAACTGCTTTCGGGGAATCTCCACTGGAGCCTCTCTTTCTAGCTTTTCCCCCTCCCGGCCACGTGACCTGTTCGCTGCACCGTGCTCCTCGGGGCCCCCTGCACCCCAGCTAGTTATTGAGCAGCAAGGCTGGTGCTGCCGAGGTCGTCTCCTCCGGCTTTCCCACCATAAAATTTGCCGTAATGTTAAATCTCTTTGATAGAGAGCGGGAAAAGCAAAGCCAAGGGACCTGGCTCTGCTCGTCCATGCCCTCCCCTGCCTCGGCTGGCCAGGGCGCTGCGTGGGCAGTGGAGGCTCATCACCCAGCACATACCTCTCAAGGAGGAGGCAATCCTGATCTTCGTTGGAACTCAGCACCCTGGATAAGTTCTAATGAGGCTTAGTGAAGTGGACACCAGGATGACAAGTCAGCCTCTAATCTGAGAGCCCGGCATGCAAGCGGGGAGGCAAATTCCCGCTGAAGGCGCTGGGGAATGCTTTTTGCCTCCGGCCCTGCCGCAGGGAGGAGAAGGAACGTTTCTGACCCCAGCGGGAGGCCAGACCGAGTTGGACTGTGCCCTTTACATTAAGCCATTACTGGCTCATTTTTGCTGTGAATACAAAGCTTTAATCATTTTAAGGCTTTCAAATACAGATGTGTAGATGGCCGTGGGCACAAGGAATATCCCCCGCAAACAGGCACAGAGCAGCCAGGGCAGCATGACTCTGTCTGTGATGTTTACTACAGACGCTGATTTTGTTATATGTGATTCAGATTTGTGATTTCAAGCCCTCGCAAGTGTGGGTTTTTGTCTTCAGTGTGAGGCTGCAATGGTGCCTTCTGAGCAGCTGTAGCTGGTCCACAGAGGGACCACCAACCTTGGAAGGAAACTGCAGGGCTCGCTGTGTGGTCGGAGGTAATCTTTGTGCCACGAGGATTCAGTCCAGCTAGCTGAGACCAAGGATGGATTTAAGGAGGAAGGAGGACAGGACCCGACAGCGGGCACACGCGAGAGCCCTGTGCCCCAGGACTTGGGCTTGCCCACCAGGAGACCTGCGCTGGCCCCAGAGGTGGGAAGCCGCATGCTGGGAGCTGCCTTCGCTCAGTGCGGCTTGGATGAGCCCTTGGCCATGGGCCCCCTCGGTGGCAGGCGGATGCAGCCTGCGGCGTAGGAGTGCAGGGGGGGTGAAGGCAGGGCCTGGTGCGATAACGAGCCACTCTTCATGCTGCCATTCCCGAAGGGTGACTCCACAGTGCCAGCCCTGATGTCTGTGTTCATTATGCACGTCCTTTTCATAGGGCCTTCGTTACTCGCATGCTATCTGGTGTCATTAAGATATCAAGTTCATTGAGGTACATCCACATTGGCAGTTTAATTATGTCTGGGTACTGCTCTGTATTTTATTCATGGACTATCTCGGGGCGGTTGTCAGACGCGAGCCCAGGAGATAAAGGTTCGGTGGCTGTCGAATGCTAATGTCCTGCTGGTTCCCTTTTGACAAATACACATGCCAGTTATTACCAAACTGATTATTTCATTCATTAACACCACATACATCAGCGCCCTTCACCCAGTATTATTGTATACATTCATCTTTTCATAAACAATTACCTGACAAGGTTGGGAAAGGCAAGTACTGGGGAATTAATGCTCTAATGGGAATTTCCTGGCTTGGGTTTGTAACAAGGTGCTCTGTGTGTGTGGTATGCCCTGTTAGCATGAGCGCTTCATTAATCAAATTAGGGACAATAGCACGTCACATGTGTGCCATGTTTCTAAACAATACCAAACCAGTTTCCATTGTGCTGGGGGCTTAGCGGATGGGGCTCTGTTTCCAGTTTGTGGTGACCAGGGACATGAAATGAAAGCCAGGAGACCCCAGTGGGAAGGCTCAGAAAACATTCTCTTTAGAGACCTTGCGGCCGGACTGTGTCCTGCATTTCTCATCTGCCTTTCTCTTTTTATTATTATTGTCATGAAGAATATTTGCATGAGAACAGGTTCTTTGTTTATTGTTTGCGCCTTTTTTCTGGCTTCCTCCTATTGCTTTTCCAGATCTGTAACCCTCCATGACAGCATTAGCAGGGGTGGTGGGAATGATTAAGACAACATGAACATCCAACCATCTGGGGAACAAAAACCCACAGGTCTTCTTTTTTTTTCTTCTTTTTTTTCTGTAAAACCTGGGTCATGGAGAAAAAAAATACAGGGAAATACACCCAGTAAAAAATAACCGAACCCAGGAACTAAGTGTTTCCTGCATCTTTCTTAGAGGTTGTGGTGACACGCCACAGGGAGGACTAGTGATGTTGCTTGCCCAGCTGGAGATAACAGATCTTGCAGTCCAGATCTGCAGCACATACCATCCCATAGCACAACATTGGTCCCCCGTTACGTGCCAGTTAGGGCGTCTGCTCCATGCTGCTTCAGCTGGGAAAGGGCTTGGGCTGGAGGAGAGCACAGCAGTCCTGGACCCAGCACCTCTTGGGTGGGTCCTGCTCTTCACCAACTGCTTCCACGACATCTCTGAGCACCGTGGAAGGAGTCAGAACTGGAGCCACTCTCAGATGAATTTTCCTTGAATGCAGTATGTTGCTCCATTTTGTTCTTGATCCCGCATTTGTTTCTTTAAATTCATTGTACCCTCAAACATTTCCACCAGAAGGCTCATTCTCTTGGATACTTAGAAGGAGCAGCTGCAGGAGGCCACCAGCACAGCCAAAATCAATTCAGATTTTCACTCAAGCAGACCTGCTTGGCAAGTAATGCTTCAGGGGTCACACTTCTGTACTACTCCAGCGCAGGATTTGCAAACTAAATAAAGGGTCTGAGTGAGATTTAAGTGCCTAACTCCCTTAGGCCCCTTTGAAAAAGCCCCATTGGAATAACTAAGGAGCTTTTGCTGTGTTTTTGCCAGGAGCATTAATCCTGCTTGCTATCTTTAGGAGTCTCTTTGATCACACTTCAAAATCTTCATCTCTAGGGACTCTGACCAGGATTTCTGAAGTGTCTAAAGAGCAGAAGTCTTGCTGCTTTTCAGGGATACTTCGGATCCCAAGGCAGATTCTCATCTGAAAATCCCACGCATGCCTCTCCGTATTGGGACAAAGAGGTCTCACCCTGCTGAGGGTCCCATGGTCCTGCTGGCACCCACCGCGAGGTGGGACTCCACGTGCCAATCACTGAATGGTGCCTGCCTGTTGTGAGGCCTTGGTGACTGGTGTAGCTGTCAGCATGGCTTTGAAATCCCCACACTGTCAAATGTGTCAGCTTGGGCAGTTACTGTTAGCCCATTTTTCCTACATTTTCCCTTGGGAGCACCACGAAAGAACATAGCTCCTTCGGGAGCTGCTACCTGCCTCTGGCGTACGACAGCTGCCTCTGCATGTGCACCGCAGGCTGGGTTTTCTCCTCTTTTTGGATGCTGAGAAGTGAGGGGAGGTAGAGGGTTATCTTACTCAGCAGCAGCCACCTTGTAAAGCTCTTAGCAGGGCAGCCCTTTAAAATGAGAGACAACAGGTCACACTGCAGGAGCCCATCTGAATTCTCTAGCCCATTGCAGTACCGTGCTGGGCAAGGAAGATGAGAGTTTATTGGCCTGGATCCAAATGACTCACGTTGACTCATAAAACCAAGGTCATTACTTGGTTTTATTTTCATCCATTCATATTTCAGAGCTCATTTTCCTTTTTTTATATATATATGTATTAATGAGCTGGATTCACACTTAGACACTATCACCCAAGCAACAGCTTCTGAGTCTAGTCTGCCCGCCCCCGCCCCCCAAGCAATAATGTGAAGGTGGGTGTTATACAAGCTGGCTTTGAAGTGGACACTGGGCACTCCTCTTCCTCTGGTTGCTGTACCAGTTACTCTTGAAATTTAGATCTGCTATCAACTAAAAATTCCTGAAATATGTAAGATGACCCTATCAGATACAGGGTTAGACAGTGATGCATTTCCTGGAAGGAGGGTGCAATAGCTGAGCAAAGAAAAGAGCTCTTAATGCATGAACTTTTGAGCTGTGGCTAAAGTCCTTTAATAGACTACGGGGCTGGAGGAGGCCACGGCACAGCCGCTCTGCACAGTTTCTTCTGCACTAGGTCCTACCTTGGCCAGAATTTGCAAATTAGGCTATGAAGAATCTTTTTAAGCTTTCTATTTTATGGAGACTTTTGCCCTCTTTGCACTTGACTGCTTTGCTCCGGGAGTGGAAGTAGGCAGCCCTTTAGTAGCCATTAAAGTTTCATTTAGCAAAAGGACAAAGAATTGGCACTGGAAGTATGAAGAATGACTGCAAGGGTAAACTTATGTGACTCCATATATTTTAGATCATAGCCTGTGGTCAGTCTCTCTTTTTATAATACAGATAAAGGATTTTTTGGCCTTGCAGCAATAGAAAATATATAGTGATATATAAAGAAGTCACTTCTCAGCATAATTTAAGAAACAACTTCTATTCTCTGAAGGGGGATCCCTTGAGGTGTCTGGCTCTGTCATAAAGCTGTCCATTGATGAGTAAAGGCACACACGCGTGCACGCACACACACACGCACACACATGAAGCATCTCCAGCAGTAAAGGGCATGTCACAGTATTTTCTGAAGATTGCAAATTGGGATGGAGTTGTTTAGGGCACCGGAATAATATCTTGGCGGACAGATCCTTTTGTCTCAATGAGATCATGGCTCGTCAGAAGTTATATTGCTCTGTCAGTGAGCCAAGCGGACAAGAAAGTTGGCATTTTCCCCTACAAAGTCCCCCTGCAGAAGAGGGAGAAAGCCCTTTTCCCCAGCCCACAAGACACCCCAGTACTTGTGCCCGCTAACCAGGAGAGACCAGGAGCAGCCAAAACTCCTGAGAGCAGGCATATGGCCCTTGAGGGTCTCAGCCCGGTCCATCCTCTGCGCATCTCAGACGTCGTCTCCATACCTCAGGCTTCAGCTCATAGCTGTTCCTCCATGCTCATTTTTGGTCTCTGAGGTCTGGACGGATTTTTCCTCCTCCAGAGAAGGAGGAGGAGGAGGATGGAGGAACACCTTTCTCCCTGAATCACCTTCATTCAGTGGTCTTCTGTCTCCTTCCAGTCTGGAGACAATGTTTCTTTCCCCCTCAGGTTGCCTGCATCTTCTCAAACAAAGCTTCTTTCTCCCTTTCTGCTTCCTGACCTATTTCCTCTCCCATCCCCTCCTGAGCGACTCCCCCCCCCCCCCCCCCAGTAAGCAATAAGCTCTCACTTTTCTCCCTCAAACAGCAAAATCCCCCTTTTCAAGCCTGCAGTCAGGTGTTCACCATCAGCAGTGCCAGGGTAGCTGCATGAGGCTCTTAATTCACATTTTCATGAGTTAACTGTAACGTGCTGTGAAGTTTCCTGGGCTCTTTCCTGCATATGAAGAATGTGTGTGCTTATGCAAGTGTGCACGTTTGAGCGCGTGCGTGTGTGTGTGTGTTTGTGCCGAAGAAAAATGAGACAGACATGGAAAACAAGCAAATCACATTATACATTGCAGGCAATAATGTAGCTCCCAGGGGACAGAGCTAATATAGTGAAAGACAAAGGCACAGTAGACTTTGCTGGCCTGACTGTTGATTGTGGCTTTTCAGGAATTATTCTTGACTTCCACCAGTGCTAGCGGCAAATCAGGCCTCAAAGCTCATAAGAGATCAGGATGTGATCTGGGGGCTGTGACAGAGATGGGCATCATTTCGGTCTGGAGCAGTTATAACACTTATTGCTATTAGCAACGAGAGATTCCTGATCTGCCCGGGAGTCCAGCAGCATAAGGGATGCAGATTATTTTAAATCTGGCTGTGATTTTTGTGGTTTGGAAGAGCCCACTGCTGTCTGAAAGACTTTGTCCAGAGAACTAGATTAATTTGCATTTCCATTTAGGGGTCAGTGCTTCTGTACAGTGCTTCAGTACATGGGTCATAAGCGTTGTTATCATTGGCAGGGAAAGCAGAAGAGATTCCTTGACTTTTATATGCAGAAAGAGACATGAGGATTAAACAATTTGTGTTAGACATGCATGG
Organism: Dromaius novaehollandiae; assembly: GCF_036370855.1. Taxonomy (NCBI): domain Eukaryota; kingdom Metazoa; phylum Chordata; class Aves; order Casuariiformes; family Dromaiidae; genus Dromaius; species Dromaius novaehollandiae. The sequence continues at coordinate 3,572,300 of NC_088115.1, read as the reverse complement.
TGTTTCCACACGCTGAGTAAGTGGGGTTTGGGATGCTTGCAGATGCATGACCTGGCTCTTAGTCCTGCGTGCTCAGGGTGGACCAGCTTGCCGGGGAGTTTTGCAGTAGGGCTGAGCAGGGGACCGCCGCCCAGGCGCAGTCGGAGGCTGCCCGGCTGCGTGAGCTGGACTGCACACACTGCAGGAGTGTGGCTTCTCCCCAGCCGGCATCGGCCGAGAGCCTTGGAAACCAAATCCCTGCTCGTTTTCTTAAAAATGTCAGCCTAGGTGCTCTCCCGGGAGCTCCCCAAAACTCCCTCCAAAGAGGCAGCTGATGCCTTGAGATCTGCTTCAGACTTTCCTGTCCTATCCTGTCCTGTCCTGTCCTGTCCCCTTGCCTTACCTCTTGCCTCCTTCCTTTCCTTCCTTTCTCTCTTCCTTCTTTCCCTCCTTTCTTTCTTTTTTCTTTCCTTTTCTTTTCTTTTCTTTTCTTTTTCTTTCCTTTTCTTTCCTTTCTTTTCTTTCCTTTTCTTTATTTTTCTTTCTCCTTCCTTCCTTTCTTCTTTTCCTCTCTTTTCTCTTTTCTTTTCTTTCTTTCTTTCTCTTTCTTTCTTTTTTCTTTCTTTCTTTCTTATTTCTTTCTTTCATTTTCTTTCTTTCCCTCTCTCACTGTCCCTCTTTCTCTCTCTCACTCTCATTCTTTCTCTTTCTTATTGCTTTGTGTTTCTGGTTTTGTTTTTGTTTTTCTTCTTTCTTTCTTCTTTCATTCTACAACTCTTCTTTTTTTCTCTTCCTTTCTTCTTTCTTTCTTTCTTTTTTCTTTCATTCTTTCTCTCTTCTTTCTTTCTCTCTTTCTTTCCTTCTCTCCCTCTTTTTCTTCCTTTCTGTGTGTCTTTCTGTCTTTCTTTCTGTCCTTCTTAGACCTCAGTAAATTCCAGGAAGGCATCAGTTGTCTTTAACACCCAAAGGGAAAATCGAAGGGAAGGGTTCAATTACTCGCATGAAAAATGAGTCTCCTAACCGAGGTCTATCCATTTGCTAGTTGTGCTTGTTTTAAAACTGAATTATAGAGACTGCACATTTTTCTGGAGACAAATGCATTAATTTTTCTCAAAACAGACAAGAGGGAAGCAGAGGGAAAATAAGATAATAAGAGTTCCCACAGTGATTTATATGCCTTTGTGAAAGTAATGGGGGCAGACGGTAGAGCACACTGGCAGCCCATGGGGGAAGGGGCAGGGGGGTGGTGGCAGGGATGATTGCACGGAAAACTGCCAGAAGTCCAAGTAAGATTGTTGTTTTTAGATGATATGAGATCCCTTTATGTCTCGAGTGGGTTTGAAAAATCTCTCTCTGTATATACATGTATACACACATAAAATACATGCCATATGATGCACTTAAAATCAGCCCCGACTATACTGTTTGTACAGGAAAGGATTGTGTTTCTAGCCAACTTCTCCCCAGTCCTCCTTCTTTTGACGAAGGATAAACTGGGACCTTCAGCAAACAAAGCGGTGGCTACAATTTTTAACAGATTTGCTCTTGCATATATTTATAGAGGGCAGGGGAGGCCCATCCCCAGGGCTGGCTGTGCGTGGGGCTGGGTGATCCGGCACATCTGGGCAGCTGCTGCGTGCTCGGCACCAAGGCAGCTGCAACATCCCTTGCCCAGTTTTCCAGTGGCCGAACTGGCCTGGCATCAGAGGTTGGGTTCGCTGAAACATTTCGTTCCCTAAGGGCATATTTTAGAGTTTTGCTGAGGTATTTCACTGGGGTAAAACCTGAGGTTGATTTTTTTTTTTTTTTTTTTTTTTTGCCTGTCCACTTTGTTTTGATTTATCTCCTAAAAGTGATATTTTTATTACAGGGAGTGTTACACTGGGATTCTTTGTTGCCCATGAGAACTATTTTACAAACTGGACTATTTACGCACTATACTGATTACAATGTATTTATTGTTTTCATGTCATACTGTAGGGAATAAAAAAACTAATGCTGATTTTTTATCATGAATTTATGAATCATATTTTTTTAAACCTACAACCTATTTTGAAATAAGATGAAATGAGTAACAACTTCTTGAAAATTCTTGGTGGCAATCAGCAAACTCCCACAACATCTTACAGTTTTGCAAAGTAGGTATTTTCAGTGAGAATGGAAAAACTCTGAAAGATTTTGAAACAGTCTTAGTCAGCATTTTCTGATGGGCATAAGCCCCATGAAACATGTTCGGGAGGCCAAGGGGTACCAGGGTGGTAGTACCTAAGCTGATGTTTCTCTCTTATTATTTATAGGAATAATTCAAAGAATTCCTAGTCCCCGTTGGTTTCTGAACAGAAAACACTGTTGTGTTCAGTCTGCTACAAGAACAGAGACTGAAGGTGATTCTTTAAAGTCAAGTCTCAGTCTCTTCCAGGGCAGATGGTTAATTGTATGGTTCGATTTATTTGCCTAATGCAAATCACATCCCATTTGCCCATAACTACAGGGGAACCAGATTCCTGTTTGTTTTGCTAAGAGCAGGGCTGAGATTTCCCTGCCTGCTGCGGCGCCCGCCCGACGTTTCCCCTGCAGCAAGGAGGCTTTGCAGCCCCAAGCGAAGCACCGCGGCGCTTTGGGCCAGCAGAGAAAAGCAACATCTGTCACCCCGAGCCGACAACGTCATCGCTCTCTGCTTGTGGAAGTAGGATGCCAAAATCCTTAGCACGCGCTCTGTCTCAAGGAGGTCTCGAAAGCTGACACAGGGTGGTGTGAGCAGGGAGCCGGCAGAGCTGCCCTCTCTCCCTCCCTCTGGCCGTGTCCCGCATGGGGCCAGAGCCCTGTGGCAACGGCAGCCGCTTGCCCAGGGTCCCCCAGCCCAAGGGAAAACCCTTTTTTTTGTTTGTTTTTGGGGGGGTCGTTTCATTAAGGCGGCGTTATAATTACGGCAGCATGGTGAGCTGCTGCGCGGGTGCAGTGCGACGAGGCCGGGAGCCCCGTTCCCGCGAGCTGGAGTGTGCTGGGCACCGCTGGCATAGCGGGGCGGGAGAGCAGGGTGAATGAACGGCACGGATAAAGCAAGAGCCATCGCCTCAGCTGTTACGCTGGCTCAGGGGAGCTCTTTGACCTGCTCAAAGATGCATCCGATCAGGCAGGATTGAAAACAATTCACAAGTTGGATGGTCTTTGTGGAGTTTTTAAATGTAGGGAAAAGCTGTTGCATCTACCTGGAGGTTTTGACCCATTTCAATCGTGTCTTCATGGGTCCAGGGGACCCATGTTTGGGGGTTGATTTCCTCTGGGTCCGATTTTGGGATCTGGTCGCCTCCGACCTCTCCCGGCCCCCAGTGCTGCTGGGGCCAAGCCCCGCCGGTAGCGCCTGGCGTCAGCCCTGGGTGTCCACTTGTGCTTCCCGGCTTCCTGAGTGGGCCTAATTGAAGCCGAAAGAGATTTTTTCCACAGATTCATGGGTTTTCAAAGGAGAAATTTGCATATTAATAAGAAGCTGTTCAGACTGATTGGCTTAATGTGTTTGGGGTAAGTATAATTAAATGTCAAGGGAAATATATCATAAAGTAATGAAGCTGAGGCTAATTTATCAAAAAATGAGGCCTAGAGAGTGCGAGAGAGACATTTCAAATAATAAACTGTTCTTTAACCTTCCTCTTTAAGGTGATTTGCTTAGTCAGGGCTGAAATGTACGGTCTTTACCGATCCTTCAATCAGAGAGAAGTGGGTTTGGGGATGGGGGGGTTTCTTTTTTCATTCTTTCTCCTGTACAAACCCTTCTGCCACAGTATGCAGCCAGGATGATCTCATCGATAAGTTGGGCAGAGAGAGGGGAAGGTGCAGGTGCTGGTCCCCATAAACTGATTTGGGCTCAGCCAGTAGCACTTGGAGGACATCTGGGAGGATCTGCACATGCGACACTTCACGGGTGCCCTTAGGATGAAGGATGGCCTTGAGGTTTAATTGTAGCAGATTCAGTTCTGCTACCGGGTCATTTGCACCCTTTTTTTTCTCGTTCCTCTGAATTTTCTCTTTGCACCGTAAGTGTTTCAGAGCACATGCTGTATCTTGCTCTGGCCAGGTATTAGGCGAGCATAAAGATCAGTGTGCACAGGCACCACTTTAATATGGACAGACGATGCAGTGGCTGTTTGGAATCGCAGTGCAGATCCCCAAACCAGCTAATCCAGCATTGTAGTCGAGGAGGGCTCAGGTCTGGCTTACTGGCCATGCTGGTCCCTACAGATGCTTCTCCATCACTCTATACAATGGGAAGAGTTTGTAAAATCCCTTTCCACATTATCAGCAGGCAGTGACCAAACAGGCACGCAGAGTGCCTTTTCCTTTAGGCAGATGATGAATTCACTGGATTCATTTTCAAACCTGTCCTGGGTAAAGAAATCCCATGCCCAACCATCCTCTGCCAGCTGCCCTGCGCTGCGCTCTCCCCCAGCGTGCGGTGCAGGGGGCATCATGATCTCTTGATTTGCACTTTGTACCAGAGCAAAGGAAAAAGGCAGGCTACGACACAGCGAAAGACTCGTGCCTGTTGTGTCAGCTGGAAAATCCTCCTTTCACATAATAAAGTGCAGTGGGAATCAGCAGGCTGCAGAATAATAGAGGCGTCTGTAGAAGAGAGCCGAATGAGTGTCAATTTTCATTAAGAGGCACCACAGTAAAAATAAAAACCAGCACCAAAAAACCAACAGAACCAGCCACCAGGAGCATGAATTTATCCAAGCAAATCCATCAGGGAAATGAGAAATAATTTTGCATTTGAGAGTTACATTAGAAATACTACGAAATCACAGCGAATCTGATTTGCGTCCTTGTAAGAATTAGCTGTTGCTCTACTGATTTAGCAAATAGCTCATGCCCCAGCCTGGCCTGCTCATGGGATGGTGTTGGACATGGGCAGAAATGCTCCTTCTGCCATCACCTATTACAGGTGCGTTGTAGTATGTGCTCAGCTGGGAGGTGATGTGCCAACCCTGTGGCTGAGCTGATGGTAGATAGAAACTGTCTAAGTTCCAAATGATCATTTTAGGCTGCCAAAGGCGGGGTTTGCCTCCATCTTGCTGATGGGGTTAAGTTCACTCCAGAGAGAAGGTCTCTGGTGCTGGGACCCACTGCTGAAGAGCTCCCTGCAGTGTAAATCACAGCTGATCAAAAAGTGCACTTGGTCGCTGCCAGAAGAGATGAGCACTGGATTAAGGTCTAATGAAAGGAGCAGGGTTTGTCCTCCCTGGAGCAAGGCATACCCCAAAAACTGCTACCCTTACAAAGTCTGTTGGGAATGTGCCTTCAGAAGTGCTCATAAAGCTGGGTTAAACAACAGGCATGAGGCTGGGGCCTTCAGAGACCATCCCGGGCCTCCTCTGCTGCAGAGGTGGTGCTGATGAAGGCAAAGAACATGGTGGTGATCCCTGACCCCAGCACAGAAATCTCCTTTAGAAGGTCTTTGGTGTTGGCTCCATTCCCTTATGAAAGATGGAGATGTGGCGCAAGGGCTGGGGGTCTGTGGCCATCTAGGGTCTAGGGTCATCTGCTTCTTGTCTGTGGATGGCTCCCAAATGGGATTTATCAGCAAAGTCACTGGGCAGGACTCGGCAGTCCTTTTGGAAGGATGCAGAAATATACCACGATGACTTTTGGGGGCGGGGGGAGGAGGAGTTGTCATTGGAAAAACACCTGCAAAACGCCCCTTTTCCAACCCGTAGCTGCTCAGCCAGGAGGAAGTGGTTGTGCCATCCTGTGATTGCCTAAACTCAAATGAGTTTCTTGTTCTGGAAAAGAAAATCAATGGCTCACACAGCTTAATGGCATCAGAGAGTTTCTCCTTGTCGATAGCACTTAGGCACTGACGGTCTCTGGGAGGTGCACAGATGTGCTTCCCAGCATCGCTGCTTTGCAGGATCCTCTCAGTGCAGTCCCTTTTCCCAGGGCAGATGCTGACATCGCCTCTTGGCTACCAGCACTACCTTCATTAGGAAACAGGAGGCAACCGGGAGTCTGCCTGATCGCAGGGCTCTCTGGTTACCTGCCATCCTCAGAGGAGCAGTCCTGACCATCAATAATTAATCAGAGCAATTAGGCAGAGGGCTCACGCTCTGTAATTAGCTCTCCTGCATGCAATCTCCTTTCCCGTCCATCATGTGTCCTGGAGGGTTTTATTTGCATCTCCCATTGATGGGAGGCAGCAGGAGCAAGAAAACACTGCCCAGGCCTTCTGCATCCCTGGCTGCTTGGGCACGCCTGAGCACCCAACCCAGCACCCAACCCAGGCCAGCTGGTGACATGGGGTGGGAAATGGGGAGGGAAGCACCACAAGGACATCTCTGAAGGCTCAAGGAAGGCAGAGGACATCCTGTCGAGGCATCTAGCATTTCTAATGGGCCTGCAGATGGTTTTGAAGGCACTAACTGGGTCCTTTAAGGTGACAAAGCTCTTCCCACCTGTATCTCTTGGGAGGCAGCAAAAATTTCCCATTGTTGCGCTAAATTAAGGAAGCACCATCCAGGCCTAATCTGCTTCCGCTTAAAACTCCAGCTGAGGACCATACTGAAAGCACAGTGCTGTTGAGCAAAGGCTACAATGCAGCCCCACTTCTCATGCACATGCTTCCCTGCCCCTTCCTGCAGCACCCACAGCTCCATGCAGCGTGCCGTGGCATAGAGTTTCCTAGCTCCATGGGCAGGGAAGCCAGTCCGAAGTAACGCACACGCTTGCTTGCCAGCTCGATGCCAAGCTTTCAGGCAGCAGAAGGGGGAAAAAAAAGGTCTTATCTGGATGACGCTGCACGCTTCCTGCCTGGGCCTCCTCTGCCGGGTGCAGCAAACCTCGGTGCAGCCACATATTGTTCCTGCTCTTCCTGAGTGAGGTCACGCACCCGTGGTCCTGAAAGAGAGTATCCACCTGCGGAGTTATCAGCAGCAGCCCAGGCTAACAAGCCACTTTCACTGCGGTGCTTCTTTGATGGATTTCCCAGCTCCTTGGAAGGAAAAAGGCTTCCTGGCGCTGACCTCGGGGCCTGGGGTGAAGTGGGTTACTGCCTCCCGGGATGCTGCGGCGAGAGGTCGGCATTCAAGGACCCCGTCTGGCTGTGGGGAAAAACTTTCTGGAGTTGTTTTCTTAAATGCTGAAGTGGTTAAAACCCTGGGATCGCAGAGGAGCAGAGCCTGAGGCCCCGGCACATGGGGTGGGGGGATGCTGGTGGCACACTGCAGGGATTTGATAAAAAAGTTAGTTATCCCATGTAAGAGAATCAGGAAAGTTTTTGAGAGGCAGAAACAGGATAGCAGCACTGGGGGTTTCGTCTCTTGAGGTCTTTTCTTTTTTTTTTCTTGACTCTATCACTGACTTTTCTGTAAGCTGCTCACCCCCCCTTCATGCCTCAGTTTCCCTACTTGCAGCACCTTCCTATGATGGGAGGGTGCACATTGTGGGGGGGGTCTGTTGACATCAAGTGCTGCCAGACTTACCTGGGGCTCTGGGGACCACAGCACCTCAATTTCTTCTCCGTTTGAGCCAATTTGCAGGTAGCACTTTGGAAAGGAGACGATTTCCCCTGGTGAGCCCTGCACACCATGGCACACCGGTGAATGGGTGCCGGCAGCTCGAGGGGGACCCAGGCCCATTTTAAGCCTCAAGGCGCTAGCCGCAAGCCCTTGAAATTTGGAGAAGGGCTTGTCTGCATAACCAGCGCTGGTCTGGACTAATAAATCCTGGCTGCCAGCGAAGAGCTCCCTGTGCTTGGCTAGCACAGCCTCGACGCCCTGTGCCCGCGCGAGGGTCCCCACAGTGTGGTGGGCTGCGGCATGCAACACAGTCAGCCTCCCGGGTGGACACCTCAAGGTGACCACCACCAGCTCAGGGAGATACCCCTGGTGGCTGCAGTCACAGGCACTTTTTTGGGGGGACCCCTGCTCCTGTGCCCCACGTGCCCCCGGCCCCAGGCTGCCTCATCCCTCTGCCACTGGGAGCCTCCCCTTGGCCCCAGGACAGGGCAGGATCTGGGATCGGAGTGTCAAAGTTCTCCTGAACTTCAGCGGTTGTTCCTGAAAGGAGCTCTGTAAATGAGAGCGGGCAATGTGATTTTTAACATAACGCACCTCCCTCTTGGGGCTGTCTGCACACTGAGGGCTGTGGAGCCTCGTCCCTCCCCGGTGCAGCAATCCCGCGGTCTGCTTAGTCCTGGCTCCCTTCTGTTATTTAAAAAGAGGCTCAAGTGAGCATCGGGTTACTGAGCCGGGTGGTAAAAGGAGAGGAAGGAGTGAATGGAAAGGGAGCTCTGCTGATAAGATGTTGCTTGACAGATACAGCGTGGAAACAGATGCTACTGACTGCAGATGTAATGAGATACATAAATACCGAGGCTTGCTCAAATAAAGGCAGGCAGCCTCTCTGTGCTGACCTCGGGAGCTCCTGGCGCTGGGGGCCGTGGGCACCGGCACCAAGCCACAGATCAGCTTAATTTGGGGGCAGGATGGAGAGAGGGGCCGTCCCTGGAGAGTGCGCTTTATTCCGGAAGAAGGCAAATTAACCCAGCATATAATGCTGCTTCCTGCTTCGGAAAGGGCAGCTCCAGCAGTTGAATAACGTCTTATATTTATTCCCTGGCAGTGATTCGCAAGGCCACCGCTGTAGCCTGCGGTGACTGCCCGGATGCCGGCACATTGCAGCATGGGCTGCAGCCACGACGGCGGCCAGGTAAAGTGCAGCCCTGGCTCGGCGCCGGGTGCTCTGCTGTGACTGCCGCCGGCCCAACAGGTCTCTTTATTTGGTTTTTTCTAAGTGGTTAAAAAGTGAAGATGCCACATGCAGGGGAGACATTTGTGCTTTGACAAAAGTCTGCCTTTGCGTCTCTCCGTGCCTCGCTTGGACCCCCCTAAGGGTTTTGATAGCACTGCCAGCGGAGGAGAGGTGCGGGTGGATAACGCGAGGAGCCTGGCGCATCGTGCTGGGGCCGTCCACACTTTGCAGCAAGTGTGAAGCCCAGCACTGCCTGGGCTCCACTTCTGGAGCCGGGCTGGACTTGCTGGTTATCCCCTGACCAAGCTGTGTCTGCCGGTCAAGGGCCCAGAAACACTCATCTCCACGTCAAAGAGCTCCGACTTGGGACAGGCAGAGAAGAAACCAGCATAATAAGCCACTGTATTTATGCATGCTTTGTGTTTAAATCCGTCTTGAATATTAGTGATAGTAAAAAAAAAAAAAATATGCATCTTGAGAATGATATCTTTGATCTGGGCGCAGTGAGCATGCCAAGGTGACAGGGAGCTCACAGTTCATCCCTGGAAAGAAATAACGCGGAGCCCATTTACTATTCATTGAAATGAAACAATCCTGTTGGCAAATAAGGATGTCTTTCCGTCCTCAGCCAAGGGAACAGAAATGTGGGCTATCCTAGCCAAGGTGAACACACATGTTGCACATTTTGCAATGATAGCTGTGCGCTCAGCGGGTACATAAGAGCAGAGGCAGAAGAAGACCCAAGACCTCTGACTTCTCCTCCATTGCACTTTCTTCTCGAGTGTGTAGGTGGCCTCTGTGAGATGCCAGTTGTGCTGTGTACACCTTCTGATAACACTCAGATTTCCCTGAATACTGCCACTACCCAGAGAAAATGCCTCAAAAGCAGGATTGTCAGGGATGGGAGAGTCCCCTTACTGACACAGACATCATTGCCCAGGTTCTTTCGTGTCCCCTCGTAGGGCCATTTCCATCTCTTATTTTGCATGAGATTTGAATTCCCATTTGAGTGTTTTCCCTGCACCGTTACTCCTTCAGTCAGTGCCTGGCAAAGGGCTGTTGAGTTTGGAAGTGTCAGTGCCAAATTTCCAAGCCAAATTCCATACATAAACATAAGCCCTGTTTGCAAGTTGAAACACAGATCCAAATCCTGCCTGAGATGCATCCAAAAACTGAGAATGATGCCGGCCGAGATCTCCTACTGGAGAACTGCAAAGAACAGACGTCAATAAAAAGGGCAGATCTGTTGCCCTAGAGAGCCCAGTCTGGGAGATGGACAAACACCTCGAAGCCTGAACTTGGCCCTAGCTTAGTGACCTGCTTGAGTGCACACCTCAATTTGCCCTGAAATGGGGTCCCTCACAGACTCACTGATGGCTGGGACTGGGATTTGAGCCTCTGATTTCCAGCCCCTGAAGCAGAAGCCACCTGAGGCCAGTGCTTTAAGAGTATTCAGTTGTCTGAAGGGCACTTCAGGGCTCTCAAAAGCACGAGGGCACCAACATGGTAGAAGAGTCCTCTTCAGAGAGTGAGGATGGGCAGGAGGATCATGCCTGGATCACAATGCGACAAACCCCCATGAGCATGTGCCCCATGTTGAACAGCTCTCCAGTGGATCCTTTATGAAACGGCTTGATATCCCAGATTATGCGAGAAGCCAGGGGAGAGGATCGGTGACTTAGGGCTTAGGAGTGCTGAGACATCCACGCATTGCTCATAGGCTTTCAAAACTTCAGATCCTTTCAGCCCTCCCTTCCACACCTGCTTCTCAGGTGGTTGGTGCAGGGATGAAATTTAGTCAAATGTCAAATTTCCAGGTGCAACATTAAATAAAAGCCATTTCCATCTCCACCCAGCTTTTTCCAAGCCCTTTGTACAAAGCTCCCTGCCTTCCAGGAGTCTTGAGAGGATTAATTAACCTTTGCAGGGTGCTTTCAATCGATTGGGCGCACTGTAAGAACTAAGCTTCAGAGGGGCAAAAGCAGGTAGCTCAGTCCCACGAAAATGGTTCCATTCACTTAGTTCGGTCTAATCACAAACCTCAGGAGATGGGCAGAGCTTTCTATCCACTTTTGTCTGGGAGAATCGATTAAAAAGCAGGCTGATGTCAGTGTCCTGATTTCCAGTTTGTGGCACCAAAAAGCTGGTTCTCCCTCTCCATTTGCTGGGAAGTCAGGAGGGGTATTGGTGCATTGTGTCACCACAAGGTATAAAACCCTCTGAGATATGCAATGAGGTGTTTCACTATTGCAACGAAGCCTGCAGCTGGAACTGGCTGTTCGTTAGCCCTAATGAGCCCACCTCGCACCTCCATCCCATGCTGCTGCTGGCAGGTACCAGCCACAGTGCTGGGGCCACCATCTCCTTCCAGGCATGCCTTCAGCTGTGGCCTCCAACCACCATTAAAATCAACAGGATTGATATTAATGTCAACTGGCCCTCATTTTGCATCCAGCAATGTAATGCTTGGGTTTTTTTTCCTTCTTCTAGATGTCTGTGATCATTTTCCACACTCCTTTCAGCTCTCTCATTCTCACGCTTCTCTTTTTTTTTTTTTTTTTTTTTTTTTTTTAATGCCAGGAATGTATTTCTCCGTTTATTGATTTCATCTGACATCTAAAGGAAGGCAAAGCGTAGGCTCAAGTAACTCAGACATGCCCTCATAGTTCATCAAAGAGCCTTTAGAGCCTTGCTAGCTCTTTCAGGACAGCACAGAGTCACTGATAGGAGACACAACAGCCTAATAGGAGGCAAAGGTTCAGATCTTAAAGGCAGCATTTTTTTTACTTATATAAAAGCCACTGGTTACAATAAGCTGTCACTTGTGCCAGAGCATCTTTCTTTTCAATATCATGTCTGGTGCTGTACGTGCTGTAATGGCACTTCTGGGAGCGTGGGCCTGAGGGAATCGCTTGTCCTAGCAGGCTGGAATTTTAAGGAAATTTTGCTGCTTCAACAATTTGGAAGAAAAAGAGAAATGGGGAGGGGAGAGGAGCCCAAGAGGGAAGAAGACAACTTGCTAGTGGATGCAGTAACTAGCACAGGTAGCAACACATGCTATGGGGCATGAGGCCTCATGAAGCCCCGGTGCTTGCTGTGCCTCAGTTTCCCCATCCTACTTCTTCTCCTGCTGGGGAAAGCTCTGGTTTCTGCTGGCTGTCCCCCAGGACTGCCAGCTGTGGGATGAATTAAGTGAGGGGAGGCCTTCTGCCCAAACCAGGGATCAGTCAGTCACGTAGGGGCAACAAGAGAGGCAACAGCGGGTGCGCGCGTGACTCTGCATGCATGCTGATCACACCACCCTGGAGTCAGAAATCCTGCTCAAAGGCCTCCAAGTCTGGCTGGGAAATGCCGGGGCCCCTAAGTGTCATGTGGGGGTGTCCTTGAGCATGACGGCTCCATTTGCACAGCTCCAGTACGCTGAGAAAACCATCTTGTTTGCCTGAGCTGGCAGCATTTCTGTGCTTGGAGAGGTGAAATAAGCCCCCGTCAGGCAGTTAATTTTCCCTCTCTGATCTGTTCCACTAGCGCAGTAATAGCATCTTTATCAGTCACGTAATACTCGAGATAAAAAAGGCAGCACAGAAGCAAAAGAGGCAGGAACCCCCCTAAAATGCGAATCAAGGGCAGGAGAGCGCCAGCGCCCATCACGATCAGTGCTGGGTTCATCAGCGGCTGATGCAGTGGGGTCTCTGAAGCCAGCACCTTGCTGGCACCCAGAGGCAAAGGGAAAGTGTTTTGTTTTATCTCCTTCTCCTTACATATACCAGATAATTCAGTGCTAACAAGCAGGTTTCATTTTTAACCATGCTGGCTATGCAAAACCTTACCGCGAATGGAGAGGCAGTAGCCGTAATGGCAGCATCGATGCAGCACAGGTGCACAGTGGCCAGTGCTCAGCCCCATGGCTCCCTGCCGGGGCAACCTGGGTTGGGGTGTTTGCTGGTGGAAGAGTCTCCAATCCTCCCCATGGTACATTTGTGGGAGCAGATTTGGCTGTTGTTTGCAGGAAGGGCTCTTCTGTGGGATTCAAGATGATGCAGAGCTGGTGGGCTTTTCTGGAAAGAGCTGCGTTTCTGTGATACAGCTTTTCTGCAATGACCTCTTTGGTGGCACTTCCTTAAAAATGCAACTTGCCACCTCAAGAAACTTCCTTTCCCACTCCGCTGCCTGTGTGTCCATATGTGATACAGTTGTGCCTGCTAAAACCGAGAAAGGCTGCACCCGCTGAACTGGGATTAGAATGAAAGTCCAGTTTTTTAAGTTGGCCACGGCATTAAGCAGCACGAAGAGTGAGGAAGGGCTGAGGATGTGGCCCCAGAGGCAGCGCCATAAGCAGGATGCTGGGCTGGGGCTGGCTTGCTGGGGTTGCATCGAGGTGGTGCGTCGAGGTGATGCTGGTGGGGCAGCAAGGGCTGCAACGGGATGGCTCTGAGGCCCCGATGCACTCAGGCTCCTGCACCCGCCCAGGCAAGCACGTGCCCTGGGTGAAGGTGGGAGACGAGGCGAGTTGCCATCCTGCCCCACTGCCGAATGGCTCTGTTTCTGCTCCACTTCAGCGGGAAAGGGCTTTTGCAGCAGAGATGGAGGCTCTGCAAGGACCCCCCAGGGCATAGCTGCACGCTTGCGCCACTCCTCTGCAAACTGGCCGAAATTCAAGACAGGCATGAGCCCGGGCATGCATACAGGAGCATGCAGGTATCTCTGGGGCAGTGCTTGTCAGTCCAATGTGATCGTGCAGGGGGGGCATTTCAGCTCCTCTTGACCTTGTGTTTTGGGCCAGGCAGCAGCTGAGCAGCTTCCCTGCGTGGGTCTTCCTTGCTGACCTTCTGCATTGATTCAAGGTCACTTCATATTTCCCTGCATGCTCCTTTCCGACTTGGCCACTTCAAATTCAAAGCGGGGGGCACCGGTGCATTGCGTACTTTCTGCCTCTGCCGTTGTGCAGCCTGGCTGTGTGGCTGCCACGGCCTGATGCCACCCTGGGGCTGGCGGTGCTGCGGGAGCGTGGGGCTGGGACCCTCCTTCGCAGGAGCAGGTGCTGCAGAAATGTCAGGTTCATATTATAATTTTGCAGGAGTGGTGGAAGAAATAAAGAAGGGAATGCCAGTTTCCACTGCTGCGCTAGAAATGCTGTTCATTTTGGAAAAAACAGCCCTGGCTCTTCTTTGACAATTGAGCTATGACATTTATTATTGCTTTCAGTGACAGCTGACCTAAAGCAAGGGAACTATGTCCCCCTGCAGTGTAATGCTGGACAGACTGAGCCAGAGGCGATACCCACACCTAGCAGCAGAGAGCTCAGCTTTGCTTCCCCGCTGTGCCACTGCAGGTTTGTCGAGTGTGGCCGGGCCCCACGGCTCCTTCGCTCTGCCACCCCTTGCACAAAAAGCCAGAAATTTCAGGTCTGGGGCACTATCCCAGGGAGACTCCTTAGCTGCTCTAACACCTGCCTGAGGGCTTTCCTGCCCCCCAGTTTCTTTAAATGTATCCCAGTGCCTGGAGCAGCAGCTTAGGCTTGTTGCTAAGCTGGAAAAGGCTGGAGGTGAGTGGAGCGGTCCCTTGTTTAGGCAGCAAGGTGCCCTCAGCCCAGGGCTGCTGATGTGTCTTGGGGTGAGCAGTGCCCTTATGTTTTCCGCTTTCTCATAGTTGCAGTGAGACTTGCAGCCTGTGTGACCCAGAGATCCTGATATTTAAGTCACCAGAGTCTGTATGGCTTTGCACCGTCGAGACAGCCCAGCTCTGCGTGAACAGGCTGTGTGAAAGTCAGGCTTCATGGTTTTGCTTCATTCCCATCGTGTGTCTGGCTGATAGCTCACGGCCTGCGTGCCCTTTCGGGGCTGTGGCCAGCTCAGTGGGAACCAGGCCAAAGAGGAGCATAAACAGCAGCTTCGGCCTGTGAGGCTGCCAAAAAGCCCTGCAGCACGTGCTCCCGAGCATGCTGGCCCGTCCTTCCCCTGCCCAGGTCATCTGCAGAGGAAAAGGGGGCTTTGCTGCAGGGGACAACCGGATGGAGCCAGCACCATGCCAGCCCCGCTGCAGCCGAGCGGGATGCTGCAGAGCAGCTGAGATCCCCGGGAGAGAGGTGCAGGGACTCTTGAGTGTTTCGTGCAGCTGTGGCCGTAGTTGCCCTCCCCGAGGGGCTCCCAGCCCCCTCTGGGTTGCCATCCCTCCCACAGCCTCGTGGTTTGGCTGCAGCATGGAGCTACGCGATGTGGAAGGCTTTACCACCATTTCCTACAGTGGCCTTAGATAAGGCACATTGTTTCTCACGTGCGGCTGTTGCACCAACCCAGCTTAGCGCACGGGGCGGGGGGGGGGGGGGGTTAGGTGCACTGGCAGTGCCCCCGTGCCACCACGCCGCAGCGCAGAGGTCCGGCCGTGCCTTTTGTTATAGCTCAAGGCTTGGAGGAAATGTGCAGCTGGACTCACCCAGGCATGGGTCTGTGTCCAGCGACTGCCAGCAGCAGGGCCAGGTAGCTTCACGTTGAGTGTTTCCATGCTCTGTCGTAGACATTGTGGAGCTTCACTGCTGCTAGCTCGACACCCCTGCTGCGGTCCCAGCCAGGTCTCATTATGCCCCTCCGCCTCGCTTATATTGCAATTGCAGTGCCCCAGCTTACCTTCATGCTGCAGATGACTCAGGGGAGACCTGGCAGCGTCCTCAGATGAAGCAGGGTGCGAGTCCCTGGCGACTGGTGCCTTGCGCTAGGCAGCTTGCATCGACCAGGGCACCGGCAGGGCCTGCTGGTGCCAGCAGCAGCGTGGGGAGGAGGAGGTGACAGACAGCGTCACTACTGCCTGTGTCATTGGCCTGGCACATCTTGTGCTAGATGATCACTTCAACAAATTCAGCCTAGACAGTCAGATGATAAAAGAGCCGTGCTTGGAGTGCCAGGGAGAGACTGAGCTTTGTTTTCCAGCACTGGAGGTAAGAGGAAGCTCATCGTGCTTAACTTCAAGACATCTTTAAGTCAGGGGTTTAGTCTAAACTGGTCGTCTAGGCTCTTTGAACAGACAGCTGAGGGAGACAGGCACCTTCAGATGGCAATCCATTACATCTGAAAGCCAGGAGGATGAACAGCCCTCCCAAGGGATCTGTACAACCAGACACTTACCTTCCAGGGGTTAAAACTAGACGAGATGAGTCCTGCCTTCAGATGCATGATGGGGGCAGGTTTTACTAGAGGACAGAGACTGGCGTGGAGCTGATAGCTGTAATCACAGCAGCTTTATTTATTGCTCTGGGCTGAAAAGGCATGAGGCATGGTGGCCTGGGGAAGAGCTGCCTTTATCTTCTGACTTCAGCTTCCCTCCGGGAGAGATCTGCACTAGATTTATGTGGGAAACACTTGCTACAAGTCCATCCATGGCTGTTCCTCACACCTTGCATGCTGTAGGGGAGCCCAGGAGGTCCTGAGGCAGGAGACAGGTTGTTCCAACAGCTTGATTTGAAAAAGCAATCCCACCTTGAGTTTTCTGCATCGAGCACCAATACCAGCTATGACCTCTGCAAGAAAGAGACAGTGGCCGTGGGGCTGCCTCTTCCGTGTGAAACAGGCTGTCACCCCACAAGATCTCATTTGTGGCACAACTAATGTTTTTGCCTGTTTTATTGCTAAGCTTGCAGTTGTGGGGCAAAAACAAAGAAGCAGCAGCACAAATCACCTGACGCAAATCAGCTGTTTTAACAAGTTTTCCAGCCCCTGGCAGTGCCAAGGAAGGACCCACAGGGGCTGGTGGCCAACGCCAGCAGCATGTGTCATTGCAGGACTTCTCGCAAGCTGAACATTCAGAAATACTCGACTCTTGGGTGCTCAGGCTTGTGAGAATTGAGCCCAACACGTAACTTTAGTTTGTTGACATAAAGGGATGCTCTCCACAGAATTATACTCTTGCTAAGAATGGGGACTTGAGGGAAGGTGGAGTCTCTGGGGACTTGGATGCCCTGGTCTGGGGTTGAACCAACATCCTGCTTGGCCTGGGAAACTTAGGAACTTCTGCAAGATTTTTATAGGTATCATTGTACAGTTAATAAGGAGAGATAAAAGCAATAATAGCCATGACACCAAAGATCAATTCCTATACTGGGAGTGTCTGAGGATAGCCCCACTTTCCCACATTGCCTGTCCAGGGAGCCAGGATAAGGCTAGGCTGTTCCTGGAACACTTGTATGTGACCCCAGGTACTTCAGGGCAGCTTTCAAGTACTCACACACCAAGGCACCCCAGAAAAAACCTCAGCAGCACCCTGTGTATTGCTGGGACCTGCAAACAGCTGTGGTTTAACACAAAATTATCATACCCAGTGAGGCACTCGGGGCAGCAGCTGGTGTTACTGGGCCTCTCCCTCCTTACCCAGAGGCTGGGGGTTTGCTTGCAGCAGCTCAGAGGGAAGATGCTGCATAAATCCAAACTGTTGCATTACCAACATGAACACCTTCTCCACTCTCTGGTGGTCCTGGCTGGGGCTGTTGGCCCCAGAGATCCCAGGAAGCCCCTATAAATGAAAGGAGAGAGTGAGCTCATGCCCACACTACACCACTGAAAGTAACTTGTGCAAGCAGGGCAATGACGTTCCAAGGGGGATGAGTGGTGGCAGGGAGGCAGGACACCTTCATGGGCCCCCGAGCATCCCATGGGCAGCGTGCATAGCCAGTGGCGTGCACGCTTGCCTGCAGTAGCAGCCCTCTGCGCTACACTCCAGTGGCCTCGTCTGCATGTGGCAGTCCCAGGGCCACGCTGAGAATGGACCCTCTCACGTGCCACAGGAGGAGAAAGCGCAGACTTGAAAAAGGCCAGATGTGAATATGCATGCATAGCCCAAATGCTCCCTTTGAGGAAAGTCTTCCTCTCCTATTAAGTAATTAAATAAAGCCCCAAGCTCTACTAAAATTAAAATAACAGCATCCATTTATTCTGGCAGGGCCTACTGGTGACTGCTCTTGCCAAAAACATTTTTGTGGTTCTCATCTTTTCAAGTGGCTCTTTTGCAATAAAACCCAGATGCCATTAGTCCAGGGAGGCCTCCAGGCAACTGTTTACATCCGTGAAAGATGCCCTTTGTAATTAATTAATCTCCCGAAAGTCGTGGCAGCACATTCCCAGTGGCTCCTGGTGCATTTTTTCCCACCGACGCTGGCAGGAGAGGTGCGCATTGATTCCTCACCGCTGAAGAAAGCCTTTGTGTTGCAGGCTCTGGCCATGAAAAGGGTTAATTTCCTCATTAGGAAGACACAGCGGATATCAAAACCCGAACAGGAGGCAGCGCTGTGCCAGGCTGCCGTTTCAAAGGCTCCTTCTCTTGCCCAATAGTGATAAGCACAGTGGCAGGAGGCTGCGTTATGCAGTCCTGTGGGGCTCAGCTGGGGCATCCCTGCCTGACCACTGCTTGGTCCTCTTTTTTGGAGAAGGTGCCTTGTTTTGGAGCCATCAGCCCGAAGCTGCAGAAAGAGCCAATAGGCATTTGGTGCCTGCCTCATGTACGCCTGCTCTGGGTTCCTGTTGGGCAACTGGCTGCTCATCAATGGGGCAGTAAATGTGCGTTATCGTACAGCCCCCTGGGACAGTGTACCACTACTGGGCTCATTAAAGGACTGCTGTATTAACAAATGGTGGCAATTAGCCCTCCTATCCTGGCATCAGTGCAGCACACTCCCTTATGCCTGGGCTCTGCTCCCACAGTGAAGGACTCAGTATTTCCATGAATCACTGCCCATCTCTCCTATTTCCACCTTCATGGCTTTAGCACTTCTCCTCACCCTGTCCCCATCCTCAGGTTTCTAGATCTGTGACAAAGTCTCCTTGTCATCATGCTGCCTGGTCTCCCCACTTGCAGCAATGGTGGAGCTCAGGGCCAATGGCAAGACTGAAAAAATGTCACTACTTCTGGCTGCGTGCATCCCAAAAAGGGGCAGGCCTGCTACCTGGTAGCGTGCTGGATGCGAGGGCATGCACATCCCTGAGAACACCGGAACAGGTTGCCCAGAGAGGTTGTGGAGTCTCCATCCTTGGAGATATACAAAAGCCGTCTGGACAAGGTCCTGGGCAACCTCCTCTAGGTGACCCTGCTGGAGCAAGGGAGTTGGACTAGATGATCTCCAGAGGTGTGTTCCAACTTCAACCATTCTGTGATTCTAAGAGCACTCCTGTGGGCTAGGCAGGTCTTGTCCTCGGCACACCTGAACGGGGCTTGGACCAGGGCTGGTCCATCTGGCCCTTGGTTGGATGGAGGTCTCCAAAGTACATTTTAGGAAAAGAGAAAGCAGCATTAGACATCCTCTGCGAGCTTTTGAGGAGCAGCAGGCAGCAAGCCTGGCCTCAGGCCACCAGGCTGGCTCCAGAAAGGACTGCCAGCATGTTGAGGCTGCCTCCATCCAAGCTCCAAGTACAGCCATGAGAGATGAGGCCATCTGCACTCTGGATGTGCCTGATGCAAAAATCTTAACCTGGTCAAATGACTCATTCCTGGGCCTGTGGTTTCTCACCACTGAGGAAGACAGCCACAGCTGTAGGTAACTCCCAACCATGGAAGGGCAGTAATTGCACTTCACTACTTCCCAGGAGCGGCAAAGACTCACATTTTCAAAGCTGGGTGATGATACAGTCACACATCCTCATGGTACAGCGGACATACTCTGAATGGAGGGCTAGACCCAGTTGTCTCTCTCTCTGTCACTAATTTCATACCCTGTTAAAATGTGACTTAAAACAGACACTTTCCCTTTTGCCTTTAAGTAGCTACAGTTCCTCTGTTGTCAGCTGCTCTTGACACTTCAGCTCTTCCTTCTCCCTCACTTTCGGCATCATAACTACATCACAAGGAGCTGCTAAAATCCGGTCACTGTGGTTGGAGTGCATGGGGGGTTCTCACTTGCAGTGGCTGTGGTTTCCCTCCCTCACAATCCCTTATTATTCTCTGTTCATTGCATAAATTCCCATATGCAGAAGACAGCTACAGCCCAAGTGCAGGACTGTGCCACACGACTGCTGTTGTCTGTGCAGGGGGCTGCACATGCTGAGCTGGCAGGCAACAGGGGAATGGGGCTACAGCCTGGTTCGTTCATGCTTTCAGGTGTTCAGGTGCTTCCAGAAGATGCAGTCCTGCCAGGGCTTCTGAACCAGCAGGGACCAACGCAGTACCTGAGAGATGTGGGCTTAGGGCATGTGGGGGGAAAAGTCATTCATGAGACCACTCTGGGCATAAAAATGTACAAACAGCTGTAAGGGGCCAGACCAAAGAGACATCTAGCCCAGACTCTTCTTCCAGACAGTGGCCAGTATCGGATGTCTAGAGAAAAGTGTAAGAAAGCAGATGATTTGTAGAGGGTCCTTCTCCTCTTATCTCTCCCAGCTTATAGGGGTTACGGACTCTCCAAGTCTGAAGAGTCTCTGGGACTATCATGTTTCATTGCCACTGATTGATTTCATCCACCATGAATTTGTCCGGGCTGGTCCTGAACTGTTTACACTTTGGCCTTTGTAACGTCAGATGACAGCAAATTCCACCACCAAATTATGTATCTGCTCAGCAAAGGCCTTCCTTATGCTGCTTTTCAACCTGCTTCCATCCTTCTTCTCTTGTCAAAAGTGATTCCCTTTATGTCTTTATGTCACTCAGGATGTTAGAGAGCTCTCTCACACCGCTCATGTCGCTTCTCCAACCTGAATGTTCCTAGTTTGTCGAGTTTCCCCTGTACAGATAGTCTCATCAGAGACCAGGGAAGATTTGGCTTCTGTAGGACCATGTCTTTGCTCAGCCTATGTGTAGCATGGTTTCAAACAGAATTGCTTCAGGAAGGGTCAGTCCTCACTACCTCATTTGTAACATAACAACTCAGCCTGGGGTTGGGTTGTTATTGGTGTTTTTAGCCGTTGTTGGATTTTCATTGTTGCTTTTTTGATAGATGAGTTTAATTTTGCTGGCATATTGCACAGGTTTGCAAACCAGATGTTGCTGCTGCGAGACAGTAACAATAATGTAGGCAGGGAGCAGTTCATCATGGCACACTGGTGCTAATGCTGCAGTGAGGTCAAAGATGAGGGGTCATGGAGTGGTCTGATGAGGGTCCCCGCTTCTCGGGAGCCGAGGGTGCAGTTGCCATGAGAACTGCTAGTCATGTGGAGGCAAAGCTTGCTAGCAGTGCAACCACCTCCCATTTATTTTCTATTTCCTCTGGGAAGGACCGGATCATTTGAAGGAGACCAAGCTGTAGCTAGGAAAACTCTATCATGAGCCCGGAAGCAGAGATGGATTTGTGTAACCAAATGATGTTGACTTGAATAACTGGTGTTTTGCAGATGCTGGCTCCTGTTCAGGGGCGATATATTGGAGGGCGGGGGAGCAGCAAGGCAGGCAGCACCTCCCTGGGGAAGCCTTTAAAGCCACCTCTTTACCTGCAGTGCAGGAGCCTGAGGGCCGCCCAAGCAACTCAGGTCGCATGTCCCTTTCCCCAGCAGCAGACGCTGCGCAGGAGCATTGCTTTCGTCCTTTCTTTACAAGCTGTGAAACTACGGGTTGGGTGATGACTGTTTTGTTTTTTCTTTCTTTTCCCCTTACACAACGCCTGATTCAGAGCTGCCCCTTCCCCGGGGGTAGGAAACTAGCAGGAGGTGTTTTGGTTGGAGTGTTTCCCGGACAAGTGTCCATAGGTTGGCATCACTTCACGAGCCACAAGGTCCCCACTGGGCGACAATGCTGCTTCACTGGCACGTCGCGCCAGGACCTGGTTTTGGAGCACTGCCTGGAATTTGCCCTGCAGTAGCAGGAACAAGCTGAAAATATTTCTACCAGCAGCAAAAGAAGAAATGGCTAGTTTGATGGCTCCTGTATCTTTCTGCCTTATCTTGTTGAACACAGAAGAGCTCAGGTGAGCTAAGCAGAGCAGCCAAATCCATCAGTCCTTTAGAAAATCACACCCAACGCATGGGCCCAAGAGCACTTGAATCCTCAAGTCATCGGTGGGGCAGGACGAATTCCCACACCTGCCTTCATCTGGGAGAACTTCCCAGAGCTGCCAGGAGTGTAGGATTTCTTTGAATGGAAGAAGGAAATCACTGAGGGCAGGGGGCTGATATAGCACATTTTTATGTGACATCAGCTTGCTGCCACCTTGAAAATACCAAAAGATAGTGTCTTACATCCCGGTGCTTGAAAATCCCTCGTGCTCTACAGGAAGGGAGTGTTGTTGCTCAAGAAATTCACTGTTATTCCAGGGAATTTAAGCCAGTGTGCAGGAAATCCCAGTGTGGGCAGGGAGGAATTTAAAGGAATAGGCCACTGGCATTGTCTAGATTTGTTCTATTCTTATCATGCCACTGCCAGAAAGGAGGTCAGGTCCCCCTCAAAAAACCCCTCAGAGGCCTTGAATATGTTTAGAGTCTACCAGGTTCAGAGTCTAATTCTCCATGAACAGGCACAGTAATTGAATATGCTGGAAATTGGGAGTGAGTTCAGATGCTTTGCTGGATCAGGGATTATGAGCCTCCATGCAAAGAGAAGAGAAAACTGGCAACACGCTCACTCTCTCTTTCTCTCTCTCAGGGACCTCATGCCCAGGACCCTCGAGGGGCAGATCACCATGGAGAAGACCCCCAGCTACTTTGTCACCAAGGAGGCTCCAGCCCGCATCTCCTCCATGTCTAAGGGCACAAAGCTCATCGTGGTCGTGCGGGACCCCGTGACCAGAGCCATATCGGACTACACCCAGACGCTCTCCAAGAAGCCCGATATCCCCACCTTTGAGAGCCTGACCTTCAAAAACAGGACTACGGGCCTGATCGACACTTCATGGAGCGCTATCCAGATTGGCATCTACGCCAAGCACCTGGAGAACTGGCTCCTGTACTTCCCCATCGGGCAGATCCTCTTTGTCAGCGGGGAGAGGCTGATCAGCGACCCCGCGGGGGAGCTGGGCAGGGTCCAGGACTTTCTGGGCCTCAAGAGGATCATCACGGACAAACACTTCTACTTCAACAAAACCAAGGGCTTCCCGTGCCTGAAGAAGGCGGAAGGCAGCAGCAAACCCCACTGCCTGGGGAAGACGAAAGGCAGGACCCACCCTGACATAGACCAAGAGGTGGTGCAAAGACTGCGGGACTTCTACCGGCCTTTCAACATGAAGTTCTACCAGATGACGGGGCAGGACTTCGGCTGGGACTGAGGCTCAAAAAAATAATTTAAGAAAAGGAAAATATAATATAATATATATTTTTTTTACATATCAGTAGAGATGGGGGAAATACAGAAAAATAATAGTTGTGCTGAAAATGTTACTTGTTTTGATTTTTTTGAGACTGCTTTGTTTTCTTTCTTCTCTTGGAGATGAGGTGATATGTCCTAGCAGAGGACAAAGGAGGCTGTGAACTGCAACTTGGTCCTACTGACATCACCTGCAGCTTGGTTGTTTCCTTTGATGGGGCCAAGGTTTAACACGGTCTCTGTAAAAAAGGGCAGATGCAAAAATGTTTAGATGTTTCCAAGTTCCATTTTCAGAAGTGACATGGTTGCTTGGGGGAGCTCAGAGCCTTACCGGAAGGTCAACCACATTTTGGTTTGCAAATGCCATTTTAGACCAGACCTTGGTCACTTTTGGCAATTGAACCAAAGGAGTCCTAATACCTAATCTGGCTTTTAAAATCTTACCGTAGAGTCTTTTTTTTTATTGCGTGAAAACATCAGTGACATTTTTTTCATTTACCCAATTTTTCTTTGACTTTTGGTCCCCCCCAAATCAAACTTTTCTCATCAACCAAACTTAGCTATTTTTCATCTTATAGAATCCAAAACCAATATGCCTTTGTTTTGTTTTGAAACAAAACACTTTTGGTAGCCAAAAGAAAATAAATTATTCTGTTGACTTTATGATTAAAATTGCCAGGTAGTCAAAAGCCCTCATTCAAGGGATTTGGCTCTAAACCAGTGTCCCCATTCCCGGGAATGCTCCCCCCTTCTCTATTGCTGACAATGGAGCACTTCACCCAGCGGGCCCCATCACGAGGGATTTGTGTGATGGGCAGGAGCGGGTCCATGATAAGATACCACTTGTGATACGCCTGTCCTGGTGGGGATGGGCAGCCCACCATCCTGCTTCTCCTGTGCAGGAAACAAACTTGCAGGGAGGTGTCTGGCGGATCATACTTAAGCCATACTGAAGAATGTTTTGGATCAGGCCAATCTTAACAGAAAAACGGCGGAGCAAGCGTTGTTTGGAAAAAATGAACAAAAAGCATGTTCAGAAAGGGCAGAGAATGCACACGAGGAGAAACGATGAAAGTTCTCTTGGCCTTTCCTACTGGAGAACCAAGGGGAAATAGAAGGGAGATCACCAGTTTTCCAGGGCCTTAAAAATTGTCAGGGAAAACAAATTTTCTGTTTGTAATAACCAGGAGCTTTAAATTCTTTGCTTTGATCCTCATCACCTTTTTTGGCTGACAGAAATGTCCCAGTGACAGAAACCTATTACTTAAGCTCGTGTATTACAGTGGGCCCACTTATCTGCTGGTTATTTATCTTTAGTATTTTCTGGACTATAGTAGCACCTAATTACTGCTTGGTGCTGTATAAACAGATCACAATGATGTTCCGTCTCCTCAGTCTGACTTTAAAAAGTCCCTTACAGGGTATAACAAACTAAGGGGGGGATCATCAGGTAGCTCTGGTTAGGAAGAAGTCTGGGGTCCCAGCTCATTGGCTGCCCACACTCTGGCCAAGATAGGTGTAAAATTACAGCAGAGCAGACACTTCAAGCAGTCCAAAAAGGACTGTATCAAGACCTAGATGATGTATATGAGATTACCACTTAACCCAACAGAAATTAATCTTCATACTGGCCTTCTTTCCCAATGGAAAATCCCATGGCAATGTCATCACACCAGCTTACTTTGCAGGTGATGGGCTACATCCATCCTGGCTTCCCTGAACCTCCTTGCTTATCCCTATGTGCCTCTCTCCTTTCCTGAGGATGCAGTGTCCGGGGATGATTGCTTTCCTACCCCTTTTGAAGACACAAACCCAGGTGGTTTCATATGCAAGGCCCATTTCCCAAGGTAGTTAAAATAACGGCCTTAGTTTTGCGGGGCCCCAGGACTTTCTCCTACCCTGCAAAGCCTTACCTGAGCTCAACATTGACATGTTGGCAGTAGCAAACCTGGGCTGTGTTCAGCAATCTGCCCTGGTGTGGCAGGTCGAGGTGTTTGTTACCCTCGCTGCCTTCACTGGCATTTTCACCTCCTTCCCACTATCTGTGCTTCAGTGTGTCCCATCACTGGTATTAAGCTCTTTTTTGGCTGCAACCTGCACCACAAAAAAATATGGACAAACATATTACATAATCGCCTTTTCCAAACACAGCATGGGAAGCAGCTACAGACTACACAAACGTGAGTGTGTGCAGCCAGACCCCAAACAGCCCTTTCTCCTACCTGCCTCCCTTCAATCCTCCTCAGGGTCGTGCAAGAAATCGGGTGGGAGAGCTGGAAAGGTTGGTCACACAGCACTACCTTGGCTTCCTGGAGCTACAAGCCCTACCAGCACCTCTGGTGTTCACTGCTGGAGCTCAAAGGTCCTGAATCAGAGCAAGCTGGAAAAATAAAGGTGACGAGATCTTGGTGACAGTCTCCCCAAAGCATCAGCAGGGACAAGGGGAATGACCTGTTCTTTGCCTACGCCAGCCAGATAAAGGGGGAATGGGCTTAAGGTGCAGCAGAAAGTAGGGGGTGAATTATTAGGGAAACCTTTCTTTCAGCAACACTTGTCAGGACAGAAACGGGGGATGATAGCCACCCCTTCCAGTGCCGCATCCTTCCACATCTCCGACTGCCAAAGCGGAGCAGGCAGCCAGGGCAGTGGAGAGGAGGCAGTATCGCCCACTGATTTACTGGCACACCAAACAGCACCGGCACCACTTAAAAAAAGAGGAGCTGAGCATGTAATTTCTTTGGTCTTTCAAGGAGAGTTAAGGTTGGGCTAATCTGTATGTGTTTTTGACAAGTATAAGTATCATTTAAGTGTATGATTTAAAAAAAATCAATATAACAATATTGCTACTGTCTCTCATATGGTCACATTTAGATTAGTATAAAGTTGC
Organism: Dromaius novaehollandiae; assembly: GCF_036370855.1. Lineage (NCBI taxonomy): Eukaryota > Metazoa > Chordata > Aves > Casuariiformes > Dromaiidae > Dromaius > Dromaius novaehollandiae. Next base: position 3,546,493 of record NC_088115.1, on the reverse strand, counting down.
TTTATAGTGCTACAGATTGTTCTTCCCATATTGAACTAACTATAGTGATATAAAGCACCTTCATACAAATGAGCTGCTACAACTGCCACCAAATCACTCTCATTCAATCAGCACAGCTTTGGTGCGTACACAGGCCTAACTATCTTACGTGCCTTTAAAAACAATCTTCCCGGCACATTGAATTCAACCACATAGGCACACTTTCCCAAAAATATGGATGCTTTATGTCCATTAATTTATAAGGTTTTGAATACCTAGATGAACACCTACTAAAAATATTTAGGGATCTGAGACTGTAATTTTTTTTTTTTTTTTTGATCTGGGCCATAAGTATTTTCCAAAATCCCTCCACGTATGAACAATGGCTTTTAATAAGAGGCCATGCGATCAAAATCACTTTGAACTCTAATAACATTTAAGCCTCTAAACCCTTTAGGCTCATTTTAAAATCCAGCCATGAAGTTTAGTTTATTTTAAGCTCTGAACAACTGGACATAAACTACTCCCTCTACTGAAAACTGGACCCTTCCTAGGCCTACAGTATTAAGCACGTGTATTAGGAGAAGAAAGCAAAAGTGGCTATAAATAAAAATGAAAGTGACCTATAGAGTTTGACTCTTCTTAAAAAGCAGAAAAATCAATACATTGACAACAAGCAACTAATTGGGTGTTTTAGTTTCAATAATGCAATGTGTCATTAGGCACTGATGAAGCTTGGGCTTATTATACACCATGCAACATTTAGATTTTAGAACACTTGTTTCAAAAAATATATATATATATATATATCCACCCTTTATAAAGCATCATGTCCATGTCAAGGACCAAATTCATCTTCTGGTTACATGGCCACAGCACCACATCAGCCACCCTGACCCTCAGACAGAGGGTGCTGAGCACAAGTATCGCGCTGACTGCTTTTGCCAGGACTTGCACATAGGCAGCATTTCCCCAAGGCAGGACCCAGCTCTGGATAAGATGGGCCAGAAATAACCCAACACCTTTCTCCTTGCACATTTGAGGGGCTGGAGGTGCTTCTCCCGCAAGCCTTCCTCAGATCCCTGTGGCAGCAGCGGTCAGCCAAACCCTGGCACGGGAAGCAGGGAGCTTTGCATCCTGCTTCAACTGGCCGCACCTGGAAAATCTCAGAGAAATGGGGTTTTCTTTACCAGGTTGGCAAGACAAAAACTGGCCTTTACACTGCTGTACTACAAGGAGGTGCATTGCTCTGATTTCTGGAGAGAGATGGCAGGGCCAGGAATGGACTGCTGCATCCACGTTAGCTAACGGGGCTGACTTCATGCCGGGGGGATTTAGTCATCTCCTAAAGAATTGCTGTTGCCCACTAATTTATACAGTTAAAAGAAACATAAACACCAATATGCCATGGAGATCAGTGAATGAGATTCCTCTATGTGCTGCTCAGGGTGGTCTTTGGGGTGCAGCACTATTATAAGTTAAATTTCAAGAAATGATACACTTGTTTGGTCATGCCTACACCACACTTAGTTGGTTATTTTGACTAATGCTAATCCTTAGCCTCTTCGGTTTTCTCTCTCACACACCCACACAACATTAGGTCTCCAGGTTGGGGGGAAAAAATGCCCATTTTCTTAATCATTAAAAAAATTCTTGTTCATATATAATGGTTTCTGGGTTTTCTCTCCTCTCTCCCCTTTGCTTTGTGATACTGTCATCTTTCTCCCTTTGGTGCTATTTCAGTACGAATTAATTTAATTTAGGAATGAAAAAGCACACATTTAATAAAGTTTACGGGTACTGAGAGGCTGTGCTCTCTTTTTGCTGGCGGCAGCAACCTGGAAAAAGTGGGAAACTTTATGAAATGGGGGAAAACACAATATTATCCACTTATGACTGATGGAGTCCCTTCAAACTAACACACTCCCCAGCAGCTATGGTGCCAGCGGTGCAGGAGGGCACTGGCGCCGGGCTGGGGAAGAGCCACACATAGGATTTTAAAGCTCTTCGGCATTTCACACCTTACCACTTTCTTTGGACAGGAAAATGCCTCTGAAGTCTGGCCTTCATGCAGCTACTTACCTCTGAGTCGTTGCCAGCCCAGCCATGTCCATGGTGCTTTGAGCATTTGGCCAAGCCATGCTTCCCCCCAACCTGTTAGAAGACGAACAAACCCAACGCATGTTGCATTAAGTGAAACCCAAGGTGGAAGCAATTCACCAAGAAATATATACAGTGGAGCAGCCGCTGTATATCAGGTTTTCTGTGTGGTCAAGTAAAGTGATATTCTATTTACTTTTTTCAATGTATAAACAGATTAAGTCCCAGGAAAAATATGCTCCCAAACTTCATAATATTTTATTAAACTGCTGAAGTTTAATATAATCTTTTGGCTTCAACAGAAAAATGTTCCATTTCTTTTCTGAGCACCTTTGATTTTATTTTCTTTTAATTATTGTTATCCGGAGTTAACAAAGTGGGTTTTGCACTCCACCCAGCGAGGACTATCCAGATTAGAAGTGGGAAATTTTGCTGAAATACAGAAATAACTACGTGGTGGTAAGAAGTCAGTAACGCCTCAGTGGAAAAAATCTGGAAAAGCCAATCTGGAGAATGAATTCCCCTTAGCCAGTCAACAACATGGCCCCATTCCTCAAATTTGTAGCCATTATTACCTGAAAGATCAGCCAGCAATGTTCCTGCAGACATGCTACCTCCTCCTTCTCAGCTCCTGTCCACACTGCTGCACGCAGGGCTGGAGAAGTGCTCCAGCTTGCTCGGTCCTGGGAGCCACGTAGCTTACTCCAAGGCGCAACTCGTAAAGCCAGGTCTGATGCTGTGCTCTGGCTCAGCATTGGGCCGTGCAAACGGTCCTCTGGGCACATCGTCTAGGAGGGTGCAACATTGCCAGCGAGGGCCAACGCAGTGCTGCAGTTAGAGCCGGGGAGCCCACGCTCCCCGCTCAGCCCAGGATCTTGGACAAACGACCGATGTGGCAAATGGCAAATGCCCCACTGACAACCTGGCTCACCTTGAAAGCTGTTGGAAGACCAGCAGAGCTTTTCCAAAAAGACTCAGCACCTGCCTTTCAGTGTCATTAGATAGTAATAATAACGGTATTAAGCATCTCATGTTTTTGTAGACAACTGTGTGATTTCTGGAGGCCAAATCCGTTGGTCTGAGCATCACAGGATGTCGTTCAACTCAGCAACAGAGGAATTTCTAAGCAGCTTATCAGATACAAGTAAGCAGTCCCTTGCCAAACCTCGTAGCTATTTCCTCTCCACATCAGTCATGGCCCCTAATTTGTGGGCCTCGTTAGAAGAACGAAGCAAGTTATGCAAGAAAGGCATTTCACGTCACAGAAGAGCTGCCTAATAGCCATGTACGGAGCCCTCCTCCCCATCTCTCCCCCAGGGGAACGGTAACCTCGAAAGGATAAAAAAAAGTAAGTGAGGTGGGTGCCTTTCCTTCAACGAGCTTCTTGGCCGTGCAGAGAAACCCTGATCATGGCGATAGCAGCTTCTTTTTCACTTAGCAGTTTAGAATCTGCAACTTAGACACAGCCCTGATAACTGAAGGTCCTTTGTCACAGATATAATAGTATCTGGCTCCTGTGATTTTTTCCATTAATTTCAAGGCAACGACGATGTTTCAGAAAGGATCGGGATTAGACTGGCTCAGCCACAGTCTCTCCAGCTCATTTCTTTTGTTCTGCCACCAGTAGCTGTGATTTAGGGCACGCGAGCAACATCTAAAGGAAATGACTGAAAGGTATTGGCTGGGGAGCACTTACCTTCCCGTGTCCTGGGTTTATGGGACAGAATCAATAGATTTTCTATAGTGCTCCCTGCTAGAAACCCCCTATGGATAGGCACATAAGAGACAGAAACAGAGTAAAAATAATTCTCCCAAGAAGGACAAATCCAAGAGCAAAAAGGACCGCAGCTGAATGCATCCCATCGACAGGGCAAATGGAGTCACTAATCTAATTAGTCGGCTCTCTGCACACCTAGAGCTGCCCCGGGCCTCATCCCCAGCCCACCGCAGCCTTCCTGGCTGCACAGCCCAGCAAAACGGCCCCCGTGGCTTCACTGGACCCCATGCTTCCAGGACGTGTGGAGGCATTTGCACTTTTACCGTGAGATGTTTCACCTACTGAGCAAAATGAGGTTTCTTCAGTGCTCAGAGGGGAGACCGTGAAAGCAGCCACAGGTTTATATCACCCTTTCTGCCTCTTGGAGTCTGTGGTAAAAGCCTCAGTGCTGCTGGCGGGACCCCCATGGCTGGCAGCATCCATCTCGCTTGCAGTCTCAGGAGATTTGCAGTACTCTCACGCAAAGAACCTCTGCAGATCTCTGTCTCCAAGCCAGATTTCAGCTGAGCTAACTGTATCTAGCCGCTGGGATAATTTCCAGTGGATATGTCCTTCTGCCTGGCACTGCTGTGGAGACCATTGCTCTACATCTGCCTCCCCAGAGGTGGCTGCGTTTTGGTGCTCGGCAAAGGGCATTTTTCCAAAACCAGCCCTACGGTCCCTGTGGCAGGGTCATTTCCAAGTGGCAGCAGCACATTGGCTTCCCAGGGTGGATCCACCTTCCCAGCACTTCCTCCTCCACCACTTCCAGAGACAGCAGATGACACCTCACGGAGGAGGATGGCTGGTTTTTAAGCTCTGTTTGCACCATGCAGGAGGCCCAGACAGTGCTGCGAAGCTCGGGGCGCTCTGCCAGCCCCATCCCTCCCCACGTGCCGGAGGGGCACCGAGTGCTGTTTGCTGTCTTGGGGATGTGTCCCCATTGCTTTGCTCTGCCCAGTTCGGCAGCATCGCCTGCCCTGGCGAGGCCAGCTCCCAGACGTGCCAGAGACATCCCGACGGCAGCCAGAGCCACCCAGGATCCAGACAACTCTAGGAGCATCGCTCCATGCCCAAGCGTGGTCATGAGGATACCCAGCCCATTAGGCTGGTACTTGTATGACTACTGATGGGACTCACTGGCTTGGCACAGAAATGGCCAGAAAAGGCTAAGTCTGCCGAATAAATGGGTTATTAACCCTGAACCCCTCTGCTAGCAAGAGGTGGCATACGAGCTTTCCCTGGTCCGTAGTACACCAAGGTTAGCACCAGCCATGCTCAGCTGGTGTAAGGAGAGACTGGAGGATGTTGCTGGTGTAGAAATGGACAGCACACACACGGCATCGTAGTATTTGACTTTTTTCAATTTGAATATCCTAGTCCGTCCTCTCCAGACTTTCCCTGCTTGACGAAGACTCCTTAAAAGCTCGGCCCCGGCACCCGACAGTGCGGCGGCACCGCGCAGCGCCCACGCCAGCACCCTCCGCCAGCGAGGAGGCGTGATGCCAGCGCCCTAATCCGGCCTCTGCCAAACAGGAGCTGCGGCTCGTTTGCACAGCAGCGCGGGAAGCCCTGGCCAAAGCCGGAGTCTCACGTTTCAACGTCCCAAGCCCTTCTTAGACACACCGCTCGCCGGAGCCGGTGACGCGGGGCGTGCGCGGGGATCACGGCTGCATCCGGACTCTGGAGGGAAACGCTGCGGAGCAGCAACCGCTGCCCAAGCAGCCACGCTGAGCGGAGGAATTTCTCCTGCTTGGACACCCCATTTTTACTAGCTTTACAAAAGAGAAAATTGTCATATGCTTCTACTTTTCTAGGGGGCTGAGCTGTCCTTTAGATACCAGCTGCCAGTATAAATAGACATGAGAAACAGGTTTTTAGTGCCTAAAAACTGTCGAATATTGTAAACAATTTTCATGTCAAACAGGCATAGAGAGTCAGAATCTCGATATTGTTTATGGTTTAAAAGAACAACAGTCTTTTGATTTCACTGAAGCCAAACATTTTGGAGAGATAATTTTTTAACATTTGGTTTCAATTCTCCCAAACCTTCAGTAAAATAAAACCCGTTCATGTTACTTAGCTCACAATTTAAAAAGAAAATTGTTCTGAACCAGAAAAATGGATGTTTTTTATTTCAGAAAAAGAAAGCTTTTCAAATACTGGACAATCTTGGCATATTCTTTCAAAAACAACATTGGGTCAAGAAATTTGTCAAGGCTGATTTGCTCCTGTTCAAGGTTTCAGTTTTGTTGAATTGCCTTTTTTTTTTTTTTAAGCAAAAAGGAATACTTTGTCAAAAAAAATTCCTGACAAGTAACATTTGTCAGCCTGAGAGCTGAAACTTTCTTCCTTGGCCTCCTCCTCTGATTGTCAGCCTGCATTAAAATGTTCATCTCTGACATCAGCCCCCACTGCAGCTCCCAAAACAGATGCCTAGTAACTGGACAGAGTGGAAAACAGAGTTCTTTAATTTCCTCTTTGCATTAGAGTTCATTAGGAAAAATCCAGAGGCCCCTTATTGAGAAAACATCTGCATTTGCATTTCTTCAGTGAATGTTCAAATTATATTTTGCTTTAGGTTCCCCCCGCCCCCCGCCCCTTTTCTTGCTCCTTTCCTAGGGGAGGGAGACCCTGCCTGCACCAGTGACACTGGACAACATCTCTGTTTACAATTAATTCCTGAAACAATTTTTTCACTTTTGCAAATACAGGCACTGCCTCTAAACTGGATGCCTTACAGGAACGTAATTTGCTAGCTCTGTTGTTAGGGAATTATCTATTTAAGCTATTTGTTAGTATTAGTGATTACTCAGTCAAGTCACATGGTAGTATACCCAATCCCAAGCTGGATAAGAAATCTCTCAGGAAGAAAGAATGAGAAAACGGTTACTAACATACTTAATAGTATATCTTTTGGATGATTAACTGTCACTTCCAAAATTCATCAGATTTGGGGCATATGCTCACTTCCTTAGCCAGTATTTATAGGTGACAGTTTGCAATCACCAAATTCTACTTTTCAATTGTACTCCTGAAAATATTTGCAGATCTAGACTTTTTTTAAATTATTCAATCATCTCTGTAAGCCAGCAGTCCCAAGTACAGCCACCCAAAACTGGGATAAATAATGGAAAGTAATACCAAGAAGAGGAAGAGCACCAGTAAGAAATGCAAATGCCAGACCATGCAGCATACAAATACAGGTTTGTAATTGTTTGCCTCAGATCCATTCTCAAAATTCACAGCTATATTTGTTTGGTGGCAGAGGCTCACTATTACTGATGGTTTTATGAGAGCAGAGTTTAGGAACCATAACCAGAGCTGAAGCTGAGTTTCATATGAACCCATCCTTGGCCTCAAAGCCTTGCACTCCAAATAGACAAAGAAGGGATTTTGCTCTGTTTTCCTGAATGCCTAAAGAGATGATGAAATTGGGAACCCATAGTTCTGCAGACGACACAGCAGGCGTCAAGAGAGCCCTGTGCCAAAGACAGCCCTGTCCCTGCCAGACTAGGGAGGGTTGAATCAATGCTTTTATCACCAGAACATCTCTCGGTCAAAAAAATGGGAGTTAAGGCCCTCCTCCAAGCCTGTGGCCTCTACTTCGGCTCTAGATTTCTGATACAAAGTCAGTGGAACTAAATAATCTTCCTTTTTTTATGATGTAAGATATAAATATGGGCCAAAATACCCAATAGTGAGAATGGGGCCCTATGGGCCCTAGAAGTCGGTCTGCCTATCCTTGACCATGATGGCCAACCCTCTTGCCCTAACCATGCTCCAGATCTTGAGCCTGCCTTGGCCTTTTCCTTCCTCCCACATTGGCACTGTTTTCCCCTTTGCTTCCCAGCTTGGTCCTGCTTCCCTGCTCCAAGCACTGGCTTTTCAGGCAAGTTTCTGCTCCTCGCCATCCCCACAAGACCCTCAGAAGCTCTTAGTCACACCAGGAAAAAACTCTGCAAACGAGCTGCCCGGCCCCTGGAGTGTGTCACCCTTGTGCTTCTGACCATTTCCAGACCAAAACCCCGCTGCTAGGCAGGAGCTCACCCAGCGCAAGAACAGGAGAGAGTGAGCAAGGGTGCAGAGCTGCCCAGAGCGCATTACACAGAGCGCAGGAGTGCCCGTTCCCAGCCCTTGTCAAGCTGTCCACTTCATGAGACCATCCAGGATGCAGATGGGAAAGCAAATTAATTGGCAGACTGTGGGGCATCACTGATTAACAGAAAGAAAGACCAAATTCCCCTCTTCTGGATCCTTCTCCTTATACAAATCATCTGGCTCCCTCTTCCTTTATCTACTGGCTGCAGCTTTGGGCTCTTAGAGGAGAAGGAAGGAGGGAGGCAGGAGAAGAGCGGGGAAAGAGAAGGGGAAAGTCTCCAAGTCAGTAGCCCCCAACCTGTTCTGCCCTGTAGCTAGCAGAACTGAGAGTGAATAATGTGCAAAGGGGAGCAGCTGCCTTTTCCTCCTACAAAGGACGAGAGGGTCTCATAGGTAACATAACATCCTAGGACATGGCTGCCATCTTCTGATCCAGATTTCCTAGAAAGACACAGGCGTGCATCTGTGCATATACAGAGGTGTTTGTGCAGGAGACTAGAGCTTTGGCAAGCCCTCCATGCACATCAGAGAGTTACTGCTCTGAAATGCAGAGAAGTCAACAGGAAAAAAAAAAAAAAAGAATCCCAGATGTTGCACTTGATTTTATATCAGGCTCTTTGCTACCTGTGTGGCCCTGGCAGAGCACTGGGGCTTTTTGGATGTCAGCTCCCATGTTCCTGCTGGATCCATCCTGAGATATGGAGCTGGCTGGTAGTCAGAGAGAAGTAGCCAAGCTGCAGCTTTTTCCTTCCTCCACTCCCAACCCGTGGGCTGTGCTCCAGTATCTGCTGAGAAAAGGAAAGAGGTTTTTATTAGTCAAATAAAGCAAAGACTGAAAGGATGAAAGTGAAGGTCCAAGGGAGTTGCAGGTAGCGAGACATCAAATAACCAGAGTGTGGCAGCTATTTCTACAGAGCTTGCTCTTGTAGACATGTTACCAGTCCTTCATGCCCCTCCTCTCTGCTCCATCCCCAGTTCTGCCTTGGAGCAATGCAGCTTCCCTGTTTCCTCCACAGCTCTGAACCCCTCCCCAGCTCTTGCCCCTCCATGCACAAATGCAGTGTCACTTACTCAAAGCTGCCCACCCCGCCTGCTTAGTTAAGAAAACCTGCCAATTCTGTCAGGCACCGGTTTGGGGGTTTTCCATGCTCATCCTGTAGCCACCATCCTTTCCTACATGAACCACCTGAACTCAGAATTAAGCAAACTACTGAGCTCAGAGCATTAGAATTGCCTCTGTACTTTTAAATCCTCCTTCCCATTTAGTATCATAAAATCAGTTTTCCTTTGGCTACTCCCAGTTGGAAAGTCATTTTCCAAGGTGAAGGACAGGTCTCCTTTTCAGCACCACCACTCCCATTTCCAAGCAGAAATGAGATGAAGTTGTCCTACAACTATCCATCCATAGATGGTGTACCTCCATCCTCAGGCTTAGATTTAGGCCCTTTGCACCACGGTCAATTGGAAACAGAGACACTCAGTCATCTTCCTTTCCTTTATAAGCTACATACTCCAAACACTGAAATGCAGCCAAGTTTGGGGGATTTTGGTAGTTTGGTGGACAGCTGATCTTTGAAAAGTGATATACAAGTGGGCTCAGGAGGATATTATATTCCCAGGCAACTGAAGCATATTTCTGTTTCTACATAAAATTCTCTGCTACCTTTTGGCAGAAGGCTCTCTACGTAAGGTCTCATTTGAAGATTCATGCACTCGGCATCCCTGCGCTCAGATTAGGTTTTGCAGAACTCTTTCAAGTCTGCAAGATTTGTATTTGTGCATCATCCACACCAACCCACATCAAAGACACTGAGATCCTGGTCTCGCCTGAACCCCACTCCACGCCTTCAAGTGAGGGACCAAGCTAGCGTCCTGCAGCTGGTGAGTTTCAGATCTCCAGCCAGCCCTTTAGCAATCATCATGCCTGAAAGGTTCAGTCTCAAAAGAGCAAAAAGGAGAATGTGGATTGGTATCTCTGGGACTCAAGGTTGGGGAAACCTGTCTTCCCACGGTCCCACTGGATTCCTGAGCTGCTGGGCCAATGTGCTCCAAGTGCATTTCCATGTTGTGCCAGCAGTAATGGGAAATGACAGCTGATGAAAGCTGCTATTCATGGCCTCCTGAAATAGTTGTCTACCCATCTCCTCGTCCCAGCCCCTAGATGAGATTCACTATGGCATGAGTCTAAACACAGAGAGCAAAGAGGCTGGAGAATACACCACTAGCCCCAGCAGCTGGGTCTGGCTGTGTACAGTGCCAGGAAGGGGTTTTCTGGCTGTGCATCACAGCCACAGCTACATCACGCTAGCAGACCGTATCCTGACTCTGACGTGTAGTCGAGGTAGCGAGGGTCCACCCCCAGGTCGCCTTCCTTTAGCTGGTATTGTGTTTCAGGTTAGACACCGATAGTCACCAGGGGTCTGTTTTTATATCTCTGTAGGTTTCTTCAGTATCTGCATACCTCACAAAAACACTCACCACATGTGTGTGTACACAGACACACACAGACACACACACACACACACAAACACACACACAGAAGGCACAATATTTACTACTCTGCTGTTTATCTGCATCTGGCCCCTTTTGTCCCTACAGGAGACATGCTGCTTTATTTGCTACAGGAGTGCTGAATGCAAGCAAATATGGCAGGAATAATTCTCACCCCAACTTCAGGTGTCTCCACATGGGATTTCTATGCCTGAGCTAAACTCCCTTCACAGACAATTCCCCTGACAGAGCTGAAATCTCTAAGTTCCCCAGATAGTCAAATCTGTGTGCCCAGACACAAAGACTTTTTTTTTTTCTGGCCTTCAAAGGCATATTCTTTTCTCCTTTGTCTTTGTGTGGGAGTTAAGTAATCAGCTGAGGTAAGCTGCTGCACAAGGTATCTAAAATCTAGGTTGGATCCCATGTCTCATATTCTAGGAAGTTCCACAGCTTGGGATGTAGGTTGGAAAACTGGAGAAGGTTTCAGAGAAGACCCATGAGAATGGCTGAAGCCCTGGAAAGCCTTGGAGAGCATGCCATGAGTGGAAGAGTCAAGAAAATCTTTCTAGCTTAACAGCAACTTTTTCTTTGTAAAAGAAGAGACTCAAGACATACTGGATCTGAGTTTGGGGCAGGGCCTTTGATCATTCATTGAGGTGCCTAAGTCTGATCAGCTAAATCTGGATTTAATCTTCCTCTGTTGCAGGTTGGTCAGCCATACTACAGAAGATGAATGTATTATTACACATCCACTTCACAGTTCTAAGACTTAGAGAATGTAAATAATTTTACCCTAAAAAGGGGGGATTGAGAAAATAATTCCTACTCATGAGCCCTAAGACTGAGAGACACACAGTCAAATAAGAGGGTAAAAACAACTTTTTTAAATCAGTGAAATCTCAAAGGAAGAAAGAAAGAAATCTCCCCTCTAAAACCCTGATTGTGCCATCATTTTACAAAGAAAGGAATTCTTGCATGGGATAATTAAAGACAGACACTTCAGTAACGAATAACTTGGTTGACAATGAGATAATGGCAGCAGGCCAGGATCAGCAATCAGGTGCCTTTCTTTTGGAATCCCTTGATGGTGCCACAACTGCTACAAATGACGATGAGCCCAATTCATTTGTCATAATCCAAACGCCCCGGGCTCACCAGTCTGTTGGGACAAGCCCTTCCCTCTCTGCCTTAGTATTTGCTGAAAGAGCTGTCCAAGATTGTATTTACTTACCAAAACTTTGCAGCTGAGGCCTGATCTGTGCCATGGTTCACTAATCAGGCACCCTCTGAAAAGCACTGGTGCTCTATCAACCGTAAAAGACAAGGGAATGAGCTAAGATGCACATATTGCATGAGTGTGTTTAGCTTCCTAAAGCCAAGAGCCAAAACTGTACCAGCCACCAACCTCAGAAGAACCAGGAACATTTAAAGTGCTCTATGGGTAATGGTCCTAACCAATTTACTCCCCGGATCTCCATCACAAGAATGCTTGCTTTGGCTGGCTAAAGAATAAAATAAATCCAACACTTTCAGCATACAGTATGACTCTGCCTTGCATTTTAGGGCAAACCCAATGTTGGAGGAAAAGAAGGGGGTCCCCAAGAAACCATCACTAGTATATTAGGCCAAATACTATCTCATTGTTTTCATGTCTGCATGTATCTACCTTCTCCCCATCTTCCCTTTAGCCTTTTGAGGCCAAGGACCTACAGCAACAAGATTTTAGCCATGACAAAGGCTCTTGGGTGTTACCACACTGGAAACATTCCTGCCCAGAGAAGCTCAGTATTTGACTGCTCCAAAGATGTGGGATATGGTGCAGTCAGGATTTTTGGATGAGCTGGGGAGGGCAGGAGTGGCAGGACCAGAGAAGTGCTATTGACTCTGAAGGTTTTCCATTCCACAGCAGACTTTCAAAAAAATTAGCAGCCACAACTCAAGAAGCAAAATGGCTGTTCACAGGTAATAAACCCAGACAGATGCCTCCTGCATACAAACAGTCAGTGCCTCTGAGACAAGAGGCTCTAAATAAATAATCAACAAGTCTTAAAGCTGAATGCGTAGTTGCTATTTGCATCATTAATAATTGAGCAGGCTTTTATTTACTCATTTTGGTGGCAGAGCAGATAAAGAGGAGCTCCTCAGAGATCATACACAGGGATGGCCGTTACTTCATCACAGCCATTCAGTTCCCGCCAGCAGTTTGCTCCTGCGCTCCTCTGGCTACACACAGCTTGCTGGCAATGAGAGCGGAGAACAACCAAGCTGTCCCCATCCTCTCGGAGCGCTGGGCTCCCCCCTCGCTGGCCCGCTTGGCTCTGTGCTGGCGGCTGGGGGAAGTGAAGCTAGCACCTGTGGAAGCGACTGAGCGGTGCCCTGTTAGCAGGGGAGGTGGGAGTCTGGAGGCTCCATCGCAACAACAGGATCTCCTTCATCCACCAAAACCCAGCCATGTTTTTAAGTGTTAGAGAGATGCTCACCTGGTGGCAAACCATCCTCCATCGTGGCCCAGCAGGAGCGGCTGCACCAGGAACACATAGGTCCTTTCTGCCGGTGAAGCTGTAGAACACTGGTCTCCATCAGGGGGTCGTTGCGCTGTTTGAGGAGCGCTGGTCAGGTCTCCAGCAGTAACACCAACGGGATGGAAGGGCGGTGGTCATAATCAGTGTTTCCACTGAGGGAGAGAAGTGGGTTTAGAGCTATGTTTTTAGATGGCCAAGAGACATTTCAAACTGGCAGCACTTAGATTGAGTTATTCATACTAGTTGAGGTTGCATTTGAAGGCTTCCAGGTATCTTGCATCCTAGTAGGACATTGTCCCATCTTAATTCAATGCAGGACTTATCAAAGTTGGGTAATATCTTTCTATAACCAGCCTTCGCATCATACCAGGTCAGCATGGAGAGGAATCCTTAAACAGCACTCTGGCACGAGATTAAGTAGCCTTAACTGGGACAAGCTTTAGGAGAAGGCCATGTTCTGGGCACTACTTTGAAAAGGCATAGCCTGAAGGAAGATTATTATTATTTTTTTTGATCAAGAAGGATATATCCACCGTGGTGGAGAAAGGCTGGTTAGCGGACCAGAACTCCTTGAAATGTTTCAAGAAATAGAAAAACCCTATGAAAAAATACCAAGAAAGCTGGAAAAAACATCAATTTCACAGGATGTTTTCCACAGCAGACATCTGGCCAGCTCCTTTCTCCCCACCTCTCCCCAAAAATTTTGCTCAGGAATGCAGTGAACCACTGGCTCTTCCTTCAGCAAGGCCAAATGGCAAATCCTGTATTCACTGCTACATTCCAGGATCAAATCTGCCCATGGACAAGCAACTATAGTGAAACAGCCCTGTTATATAACAGGGGCAGGAGCTCAAGTGCTAATAACCAAGCATTCAGGTTGTCCATTATTCAGCTAAAGCCCAATCAAGCCAGAAATAGGAACAGAAGAGAAAAGTTCCCATTTCTTTCCTTAATAGCCACAGAACAAGGAAAATAGCTCTGTGCCATTTCTGCAGAGAAAAGTTACCTTTTCAGCCACAAAACATATCCCTGGAGACCCAAAGAGCCGGGGTCTGGCTCAGTTTTATTTAGTTATGTATCAAGTGCTATCGATCCGTTTGCTTGAAACAAATCAGCAAGTGGCAAAACCTTTTCTGCTCTTTATCTCTTGAAAATTGCATTTTTTCCTCTTTGGGCTCGAGGATGACAAGTAGCTGCAGCTCAGGGAGGCTCAGAGTGCGCCTGTGTGCCCTGACTCCGTCCATCTGCTGTGACGGTACCAGGAGTCTCCGTAGGTGACACGAGGTGGCCAGTCCAGAGCAGATGCCTGGGTCTTCACAACACAACAACCCCCAAGCAGACCCTTTAGGAACAATTTCTCTCTGAATGAGATTTTTATCTAACCCTGTTGCTAACCTGGCTGTTAATCTACGCAACTGTTTTAGCAGTCATCTGATAACCAAAATGCATTTCTGTGCTTAAAGAGTCCATAGAAGGGTTCTTATTTCTAATATACCTGTGAGAGGATTACAGCTTTGCACATTGATCCTGCTGAGATGGTCTCCTCTCCTGTCTCCGGACACCTTGGTCCACTGTGTCCCACTAGGAAAGGCCCATTGCTGGCCTCAAAGTTGGGATATTTGGTGCTAGGATTTATACTTATTTCCTGCAGGAATGTGAGCTGCTTCAAGGCTCATCAGGCTGGCATCAAACTACTAACCCTGTTCAAAATTGGAGCTGGTAGAAGAACATGTCATTAAAATGTGTTTTACAAAGCAAAAATCATTTGTAGGGTTTGTGTTTTGTTTTGTTTTGTTTTTTCTAAAGGGATTATTTCCGCTTCCCTCTCCCTCCCAAACACACAGTCCTCTCCCACCCCACCCAAACCATGCCTCAGCTTGCACAGAAAATTTTGATTTTTCATTGGGAAAAGTCCCCAAACAATCCCGAGTGAATCACTTTGGCAGAAAGCCAATACATTTCAGCTCCTGCGTATTGCCACAACACCTCTGGCATTAAGCACCCCAATCCAGGAACGGCAGCAGGAGTACAGCTGCCGCAAGGACATGCAGAGCACAGCCAAAGCAAACCGGTTTGGGTTTCTAGTATAATATACCACTTCCCAGCTCAAAAAAAGGTTGGTTTGCCTCCTTCTGCATGTGCATTAGTGTATGGCGTCTTGCTATAGATGCAAGCTTTTCTATAGGACCTGTTCGGCCATTTCTTCCCAAGGCTGAGTGGATAAAGCCACATAGCATGGTTATGGTAGGAGACAGCTGGCCTGGCAGAAGCAAGTCCTGCCTCTGCCACTGCATGCCCGTGCTCTTCTGGTCATGTCTCTTAAACCTCTCTCCACTACAGTTTACCCTTGGATCAGGTCCTACTGACTCAGGGGGTCCCACAAGGAAAGCAGTGTTCAATGACATAATTAAAAACTGTGCCAATTTGCACAACACAGCACAGGTGAAGGTTTCTCTGGCTTGACCTCATCAAGGCTGCAAGACTTTGCAGCCTTACTGAACACTATTTTTAACTGAGCTGTTTTTCTGTGTGGTTTCCCAGCTCTTAGCAAAATTGAGAAAACGCAGAACTTCATCCGGTGGTGCTACCTGTATCATGGATGGTACATGGGTGCTGCATTTCAACAACAAAGATTAAAGTCTGGCAAAGCTATAAGCAACTGCAAAGAGGCCTGATAATGGGAAATGTCAGGAAACTTAATAACTACAGAGATTAGCGCCCTGTCTCTAACACATTGTTGCTGTATTCAGACAGCTTTTTATATATCATGTCGACAGCTACACAGAAGTTGTGAACAGTTTCCTATCTCATCTAGCCTATTTGAGTCTCAAGCAGCTTGACTGACTTTGCTAGAGCTGTTTTGGATTTACACTGGCTCTGCTGAAATCGGAATTGAGCAGACAGACAAGACGCCGCTGCTGCAAGCCAGCCCGCTTCTCCAAAACCAGAGGAGCTGGATGGTTTGCCGCAAAAGGAGTGTCTAGGAAACGTACTTTGGGTGTCTGTCTTTCCTTGGCAAAAATCAGCACAGCAGTTCAGCCTCCAGTGGAGCTGCGCTGATTTACTGCAGAGGGTCCCAGGCCCCCCGCTCGCGGCACTGCTGGGCGATGGAGGAAGCGCTGACGGCAGAGTTCAGCACTGCTTCGAATCCCAGGATGAATTAACCGCTCAATATAAGAAAGAACAACGAGCAGGTTTTCCCAACTGGGTATGAAAGGCGAGCGCACCGCCTCTCAGCAGCTTGGACAAGGGGCAGTTCTGCTAACAAACTTTCCCACCAGCCCCTCGGCTCCTGGCTAACCGGCTCGTACTGCTGTTTTGTGAAAGCTGAGGTGTTTATCACAACCAACTCTGTCGCTGCTTCCTTCCCTCACCGTCCCAGCTCTGCCCCAAGTCCATGCCCTTGGTTCCTAAGCCAAGCTTTCCCCATCAGCCATGGCATTCCCCAGGGCTCCGCAGGGCTTTTCTTAAATCTGTGCTAACGGACAGGATTTTGAGAGGAATGTCCCCTTAAATTCCTCCCTGCTCTCCCCAAGATTTTCTGAGGTCCTTAGGGCCGCTGTTTTACATCAGATATCTCTAAAAACAAACAAAGAAACAAAAGAAATCCCCTCCCCAAACCTTTCAAACCGAAAAACAAATGACATGATTAATTATTATGGAAAAGGCTGTTTATAGTTTGGACCCCATAAAATAGAATGCCTGATTTAATACACTATCCGAGAATGTGCTGTTTTTCATTTCAGCACAATCAAGACCTAAATCTGTGTCTCCCTTTCCCTCATATGAGCTGGAAATGGTTTTATATTCCATCTTGCTTTAAATTATATACATCAAGTTTATAATGGGACACGGTCTATTTTGTTGCCAAAACCTGCTCTGTAAGATCATCTATTAAACTGTATTTATTTTTTATGACAAACAAGAAAAATGACAAAACAGCTACTGAGCTTTGGCTAATAAGGACCAAATGCTTCCCTAGGCACCATTCACATTACGCTTGTTTGTACAGTAGCTGCGTTAACTTCCTCCCATCTACCAGCAGCCACCTAAGGAAAAAATGGGCTCTGTACCCTGCCCACAGGTCACCGCAGATTACGGCTGTTACCATTTGCCCTTGTGCACGAGATCTGGGGTCAGGAGTTTGATCCCAGCGGGATGCAAGCAAGGAAAATCAGCCCCAGCAGAGGAGGAAGAAGGAACATTTGCAATGACACAAGAGGAGAGAGCCCGAGTGACCATCAGGCTCCTGCTGGCGATCGGGGTGTGGGTGAAGCGAGACCCACAGGAAAACAGGAGCTTGGGCAACGCAACCCAGATGGGGAGCTAATCGCAGGAGCAGCACTGCGCTGTGACATTTCAAAATCTCAGGATTTGGGGCTTTGTCAAAGTTTTAAAGCTTTCCCTGGAGGCTGTCACAGCAATGCGGGACAGGAAGGACCACCCAGAGGCACAAACAGCTGCCTCCAACACGTGTCATCATCCTTTCTCTTAACTTACCATATTCCAAAAGAATCATTTTGCTTGCACATAAAATATACCTGGAACTGTTCAGTTTTGACCACATTTCAACTCATTTGTTTTTTACCAGAGCCAAAGTGAACTGGTCCCTCTTCTACCTGCACAGACCAAAATCCTCCTCTGTACCAATTCCTCCCTGTCCTCGCCAGAGCCTCAGCAACCACCTTCCCCATCACGGCACTGACTTTACATAAAGCCACAGCCCGGGGCAGGCCACGATAATCACAAGCGACACCCAAGTCAGGCAGGATATTTGTTCCCTCCTTCCCTTCCCTCTCCAGCCCTCTGCATTTGCATGGCAAACGACTCACGGGTGGACGACCCGCGAAGCCGGCGCCCTGTCCAACGAGCTTTTCTGTGGGTCACTAATATCAAGGCTGTTATTCGGCTCCACTGCCATCCGAGCCTGGGCCTGGAAACCAGCCTGCACAAAGTACATCTTAACGTTTCTCAAGCTTTCTGCCCTCAAAGGAAAAAAAAAAACAAATGCCGTGTGGAAAGGAGGAGATGTCTCGGAGGAATCCCTTCAGCTTGGTGCTTCATCTGCTCTGCCAGACACTGAAACAATCATGGGACTTTTCTTGAGAGCACTGACTTTGGGGGTTTCCCTCAGCTGAACGACTGCTTATTACAGCACTAACCACCATCCTACCTGGCTGCTCACCACCACCACTGAGGTAGCTACACTTGGCGTTGCTTTGGGACACCCCCCATCAGAGAAAACCAAGACTGCCTGCTCTTCTTTGGCAGGAAAGTTAGGATACAACGTGGGATCTGCAGCTAAAAATCACCATAAACCTAATGCTCTTTCACTTTAAATGACAGCTCCAGTTATATCATGGTGTTCATGTAGAAAATCCTTCCCTTTCCACGCTGCTTGTTTATATTTGCCAGTGAGCATAGCAGCAAGTTTTTCATACTGGGCACGGCAACCCATCCCATTACAACAAATTCCTTATGTAGCGTATGAGTAGCTAGACCCATGAAGAAGTTAACCATGCTTTAATCAAGACCCACTATGTCATCTTTCCTGAAAAGAATTACAGAGCAAGGCTCTGGCCATAGGTCTGGTTTTGCAAACACATATATCCTCAGTGAAGCTTTAAACAAATTCATCAGGCGTTTCTCCACGGCACCAGCAAGGCAAGCGCCTTCCCTTCTCCTGCTTCACTCACAAAGCCCTCAACGTGTTCTCTGCTGCATCCGCAGAGCGACCTGGATGCAAAGAAAGGAGACCGTGGGAGCAGGGTCCATGCTGGCCCTGCGCTGTGTCGGGTGCATGTGTGTGTCATACCAGGCACATGGCTCGGACCCAGGAACGTCGCCAGGAGCCCAGCCACAGCAGCAGAGCGGGGAAGAGAGGGGCAGGAGCTGTGGGATCAGTGGTGCCCCCAGAGGGTGTTTCTGACCAGAGAGTCCAGTGTGCAGATGAGACACCTGAGCCAGGTGAACCCTGCGAGGCTGCAATATTTTGGGGTTCCACTTCAGAGAACAACTGAAAACACTCTGCAGAAAATACTGATGGAAACAATGCCTTTTACCATTGCAACTCCAACATCCCCAGTGCAAAACATGTGGTACTTGTTGCAAGTTCCCAGCAGCGTCCCTAAAAAAGAGAGCAGCCAGAACCTTTGACATCCAGCCCTCCCTCAACAAGCATCAGCTTTTTCACTATCTCCATTTCTCAAGAGTTGATGAGATTTTTGAAGCACAAAGTCAGTAGTTGCAACCTCCAACTCAACGGCAACCAATTGAATCCTCCCTCACTGGCCCTTTCCAGACACCTTCTACAGCCTTTATGAAGCTCAGATCTCACTCTGCACAAGTCTTCTAATTTATTAACTGCTTTAAAGGAAGTTTATGGATGTTTCTTCTGTCTGATATCACTGCAAACTCTCAGCCTGCACTGCTGGCTCGGAGCTGCAAGCAGAAGTTCTCTCCTCTCCAAATTTCACAGAGACACTGCTTTTATTCCAAGCAGTTAGGGCATCCTACAATCCTAATGGTTCATTATCTCAGGCTTTCTTTAAAAGGTCAAGAAATGCTCTCTGCTTGGCAGATGGACTAGTGCAGGAGTCACAAAGTCTCAGAATGTGTAACATAACAAGGTTATAAAACTGCGAACTCTATCCTGAGTAGAGGCAACAAGAAAAGTTTGTTTAGAATTTTTAAATGAAAAGAAAGGGCCATTTGGAGGGAAGGATTTTTTAATTTATTTTCTGAAAATAATCCGAGAAAAGAAAAGTTGGATCATGAAACAAATAACTCTCCTCCAAATAACTCTATTTCTCATTCTTCTGTTATTTATTTTCTAACCTGTTGCCTCCTGCTCTTTCTCCCCCCACCCCCAACTGAAGCTACTGGATGAATGAATGATGGAGAAAACAAGAAAGGAGAAACCTTCTCCCTCTCCCAAATAAACAACCAATTCAGCAGCTGTTCAGTTCCCACCACCCTTGTGTTACACTGAGAAAGCCAAAGTTCACAAGCATCAAATATGAAGATGAGATTAACCAGCTGGGACAAGCACCAACTTGTTGCTGCAAGCATGGGCACATAGCGTGTCCACCACTGTCTCTACCAAGGTGGCTTCACAGTGAGGAGTCATCTGCACGGGTAATTCCACGTCCTGCCACATTTACCTCTGGTTGCTCCTTTTCGGGGCTGGCAAGCAGTTGTTTGGTGTGGAAACCAGGCTGGCAACACCAGGCAAGTGCTGACATCCCCATGGCAGTGCAGCAAGGAGGAGTTCAGTCCCCACCGCGCTGCTCGGGAAGCCCCAGGAAGCCCTGCTGGCTCTAGGCCACCGGAGAGGGCCGACTGGGCTGCTTTAGGATGGGCCCACTTTTGGGGAAGGACATGACTGAGATTGCCTTGGGCTGTGCCCTCCTTCCAAGGCACAGTGAAAAAAACATCCCCAAGGCACCGACTATTCCCCCAGCACGTTTCCGCCAAATCCAGCCTGCCCCAGCCTGCCTCAGCTTGGCTTCGAGGCAAGAGCAGCCCTGCTGCATGCCCCACTGCTGCGGCTGCTCCCAGAGGACCGCAAGTGTGGGGGGGGCACCCGCACCCCATGTTCATCCCTGGGCACCAGCACCACGCACCCCGGGGCAATGGCACAGCCATGAAAGTCCACGTGCCCTCTGTCTCTCCAGAGCACTTTGCTGCTGAGTCTTGCTGACCTTTTAAGCTGGAAGAGATCAAATTAAGACAAATGTAGCAAGCCTTTAAAAACAATGAGTCCCCAAACAGAAAAACCTCTGTAAGCCTGCAGTATTGTCACAAACCATGGATGCAATCAGTGCCCATGAAGCACAAACAGCCATGCCTGTTTGCCTGACTTCCATGAGGACAGGGGAAGATCAGGAGATGTTTCTGCTCAGGCCTCAAGTCCTGGTTACATTTTGCAACCCCACAGCTCTCTGGGGACTACTAGGACAGTAATCACGAACACTGGTCCCAAATTCCCAGCCAAGCAGCATTCAGCAAAACTCAGCCTTGGAGAGCTAGAGACCTTTACAGAGACCAGGCGAAGTTACCATATAAACATAGCTGTTCCTGAGTCCAATATCTGCCCAGACAAAGCATCCTTTATATAACCTGTTAAGGTTCTGCTTTGAGCAAATACTTTTTCTTTCTGTGCTATAATTATCTGCCAATGAAGCAGAAATCATCGGATTGACAGGATCCACTCCTGTGGTTTATAATACACGTTCCTCTGTTACTCTCAGAGCCGTAAAGCCATAGCTAGATGCATCATTGCAGCATGGCCAACCTGTAGCTGGGCTGCCATGGGCTCCGCTCCCTTGCCCTGGAAAGCTTAATTCCCCTTCTGTTTTTGGAGTCATAAAAAGAGCTGCAGAGGAAAGATCAGCGCAGGGGGAGGTTGTGGCCTGGAGGGGGAGGAGCAGGGAAGGAGACGCTGTCCGTGATGACATTTCTCATCCTGCTCCTGAATTTCTCTGTGCTATTCTCAGAGGCAAAGGGACAGGCTTGCCCGGAGCCCCTGCTTTGCCTGCTGCTGAAGTGGCTCAAGAGCCTCAGGCAGCAGCAGCAGTGAACCAGAAATGCTGCCGCCAGGCAGAGATCAATAGATGGGAAAGGAAATTGCTGGATTTGCCAGTCTGCATGGAAATTGCTCTGCATGTGTGAGCAGCCCTCTCCTGTGCCCATCCACAAAAGGCGCTCGTGCTGCAGAGAAGTGAAGCTACAAGCCAAGCCCAGACCCATATCAAATGAGAACATCACAACAGAGTGCTTTTTTTTTTCTTAGAAATATTTTGGACAAGAACTGAGCTGCCTGCATCGAAGTGAAGCCAAGTAACATGAGCAGAGAACGTGGCCCTGCTGTCCCCATGGGGCAGAATTCATCTGAGATTGCACTTGAAACCCTGCCCTATTTTGGGATTCCTGGCTGTGTCGTTCCCAGAAAGGCAACCGAACATACAGTACCACTCGGCCTGATAAAACAAACCATTGTACCTTTAAGGCACTGCTCCAGAAAGAAAAGGCCTTTCATAGCAGTGAATAGCATCTCTTTTACTCCACGCACCATCTGTTTTCCAAGATGAAGAGTTCTGGGCTGGCTGAGGCTTAGTCACTGGGACAAGAATAGGTCCCGCTGTACTTACACTTCCCAGCTCCCAAAATAAAAATCACAGCAAGTCATTGACTTTACTTACCCCGTACTGAGCACACAGAGCTGCCTCTGCTAGGAAACACCCAGCTCGGCTGTTATCCCCTTCAAACGCAGAACCAGAAGGCGGGCACAGCGCTGGGACCCCTGCAGCCAGCGTTCCCTTCGAGCAGCCGTTACCAAGCTGGGTTGTTTCGGGGGAATTGCTCCTTTAGAGCATGCTTGCGAATACGCCTGATGACTGTGCCACACACAGACTCACCATGAGAGAAAAAAACACATAAAAACATACGTAACAAACCCTAATGCCATACATAGAGAATCCAACACCTAACATATTGCAGAGACAGCATCAGTGCAGCAACAGACCCTTGGCTTCACTGCGCAAAGCTTTGCCTTGGTTCCTCGCCCCTTTCTAAGTCTCACCAGCCAGGGAAAGGAGGCTACGGGGCAGGGATGCAATTCATTTCCAACATGGAAAGAGGCTTTTCCTGAAGCTCCTCTTGGGGCAGCTCCACGCAGCCCTCCTGGACCTTCACCCGCTGTGCCAGCAGGCTTGCTCAGCACCACCATCCATTTTCATCCAACCCGTGCTGGAACGGCTTCTGGTCTATTGAGCCGCTGGAACAAAATGGGAAACGTATTCAGCTTATCTCCCAAGGGGTGGTATGTGGAGTTGTTGGGTAAATAACTCTCTGGGCCAAAGTCAACTCTTGGCACCCCCTGCACAGCCCGCGCAGGAAGAAGTGAGAGCACAGAGTCGCTGCCATTCACACGGGAGCCAAAACCAGAGGAAGGGAACTGAAGGCCCAATTTCTCCAGTAAGGGGAAGTGCCGGCACAAATGGGCACCCGTGGGGAATGCTGGGATCAGGGCACGGGTCCCATGCCTGCCATGCCACCAGCATGCAGCACAGCGGGTGGCAGGAGGAAGAGGAGGGACGGCTGGACAGCAGCGCCCTGGGATACATCTTGGTGCTGGGACAGGAGAGGACCAGTCTGATGTCCTCTTGCGGGACTCTGTTGCTCGGGTGTTGACTGGCAGCATCACTGTGACTGTGGTTTCTCTGGAGACAGCCAGTTTTCCCTGCAGCGTCTGGCCCCGTTTGCATTGCCCACAGCGGGCCGGCAAGGGCTGCGGGACTGGTGGCACTCGCAGCTCGTGCTGGGGTCAGGGTCAGCTGCTCCCAGCAGCAGCAACTGAAATTCCCCCTGCCCCATCCCATCCTCTGGGGACATCAAGACCAGCACGTCCCCTCCTCATCCTCATGTGTCCCTTCCTGAATCCTAGCAGAAATCTGGCTTCAGGCCTTCATCACCACTAAGAAGCCAAACAGATGAACTATACAGTAGCCCAGGCTACGCAGCAGCATTGCTTGTGTCCTCCCAGGAGTTATTTTATAGCTGGCTCAAATATCTTTACCCACTGCAGAGCAGACCTGGATTTCCCTGTCACCTCATTTGCCCTCTTAGATTTGCTATGAAGATACCCCTGCCTTTCACACAGTGCAAAACTAGCAAACTCCTGCCCTGGTTGCTCCTGCACCATAACCCAGATGACTCAGAGGAGGAGCGGCTATACATCCTTAACCCAGAAACATATCCCCTTGTGCCCTGCTCTATACGTGTACTAGGCCTTCCGGAGGACAGGCATCCCAGGTCCATGTCACCTCAGAGAAAACCTCCCCAGGGAGCAAGTTAATCCTTCCCCTTTGCCTTGGAGCAAGGGATGGCTCCACCGCGGCGAGGCATGCTGGGGAGCAGCTGACCTTGCTTGGGATTTCTGGGCTTCTTTCCGTTGTGGCCTAACCTGAACGGTATTTAAATATCATCTTCTTGCTCCCTCTCTGTTTCTTTTTGTCATCTGCAAATTTAGATTAACAAGAAGGTTTGACAAAGTGCTACTGTGTATGTTAATAAACCCATTAGTGTCGGCCTGCCTGACATATAACCTGCAGAGTCTCCAATGTTTACTAATATGATTGTCAAAGCAGAGGAACATTACTTTTTAATGACATTTCATATCACTTCAGTTGAAGTAATATCCTGGGACATGATAATCAGAAAGCCATTTAGCCACAAAACTATGCACCGAATAGAGGCTGGTGCATGAAAGATTCTCATTTTATCAGAATTAAAACATTTGTGTTTGCTTCATAAGTTGTAAGCGCACTTGTGAAGGAGAAACATGTTGTGAAATATTTATCGGAAGCAGCTCATTTCAGGTAAATGGGGCTTCAAAATGAAATGTTGGAAAAGGTTGTTGTTATACTCGCTACATCTTTTGCATGCAATACATCAATGGACAATTTATACATATGATATGCTTAATAAACCAACAAGATTTTAGAACTTCTCTTTAAAGTATATTTCTGAAGTAGTACAACTAGCCATTACTAGGCCAGCAGAATTTATTGCTGCTTTCAGAGTAGGGGAATGGCTGAAAAACAGAATGAAATGGAATTTGATTTTATAGAGCACCTTTCATGCTCCAGGTGATTCCAAAATGCTTTATAAAGCAATGAGTGTGACACCAAGACGGCAGCGATACAGTGACTGCAGAGGCTGCCATGCTGCCTTTATTAATAGTTCGCTCCCTGGCTTTGCTATCAGGGCCCGATCTGCTGCAGGTGACAAGAGTTTTCACTGAGCTCAAGAGGAAGCAGATGAAGGAGCAGAGGATGCCTCAATAGGACAAAGCAAAGAGGGGAGCTCCTGGACATGTCCCCTGCGCGCTGAGTACTGCACTGGGTTTGTTAAAGAAATAGAAGAAATTGTCCTGGGTTCTTTAAGCAAATTAAGATGTGTCAAATAATAATAAAATAATAATTTTTTTTAGAACCTCAAGGATATCCCCATCAGCCTGGCCACAGCAACCTTTTTGATAGAAACAGAAACTAAAGATTGATTCAGTTAAAGTCTTCCATAGGATGGTGGATAGGGCTGATTAAAGCTGTGAGCACACTATTAATAGGAGCAGGATGCCTTTCTGTCATTATTAATAATTATGCTGCTGTGATTACTATCTGTTCATCCATCCACCCATCCTTCCTTCTACAATCCCAGCACCAGCAAAGTATTTTTAAAATACAAATTCTTCCTCCCACCCCTTACTCTTCCCAGTGTGCCAGGAAACAAAATCTTAATTTACAGGGTTTTGTATTAGTATCTGTGAGAGGGTAAGTGTGTCTGTGTGTGAGAAAGTGAGCAAGTTGGTGGTGGGAGATGAGGGGGTGCAATGCATGTGCAAGCAGTCATTTGTGAAAAACATACCAAGAGAAAGTTAAGTCAAAGAAAGACACTTTTTGCATCTCGTTTCAAACACACCAGAGTCCAGCACCTCTCTCATTTCTTCAGCAGCAGGTCCCATGGATGAGGCCTGACCCCCAGGAAAACCTTCTCCCACACTCAAAAGCTCACCTCTACCCAAAGCCCAGGTTCTCCTGAAACCTTGGCCACTGTCCCCAAAATATAGTCAGAAATTTTCCTTCACAAAATAATTAGACTGTGATAAGAAGAAACAAATGGGCCCTCAGAGCAGTGAGTGCTGCAATAAGAGATGAGTTATTAGTCCAAGATGGAAATCTCTGTTGATAAATGACTAGCCCGAAGCAAGGAAGGCTTCAGCCAAACACAACAACGTCCTTGTGACACATGGAAGGGGAAGTAACCGACCTCATAAGCAGCAGCAAAGCCTCTGTGCTACCCCCTTAACCAACTGATTAATCAAGTTGATCCCACATGTCAGTATCTTTTCCTGCGTGCATTAGTTACAGCATCTAAATGTGGAGGAAGACAACCACGGGTGCAGTTTGGACCTGTTTTGAAACTGCAGCTGAGATGTCCTTGACAAATATTACCATGCAAGGCATCAGGAAAGAGCAAGGAGCCTGGAGACATGTCCCAAGGAACAGTGCAGAAGGCCAGTCTATCCACAGACCACTTCAAAGCTAACACATACCAGCACATTATCAAAACTGGTGGGGACAAATGGTCTGAGAACAAAAAAGAAAAGGAGAGGGAACCAGGCTTTACTCTTCTTCCTCAGCCAAGACATCCCTTACTCTGCAAGGAGCCCAGCTCAGTGGGGTAGGGCGGTGCCTCGTACTCCAAGTGAGAGAACTGCTATTTATTAATACTGACCCAATTCCTGATTTTTTTAAAAAAAGCCTAGTTCAGAGGAAAAAAAACTCCCATTCATGTCACTGAAAATAAAGCTGACAATGAGGCATGGGGTAAGTCACTGAAATCAGCAGGCTTTACATGTAAAACTTCTCATGGACTTTGATGGTTTGGAGGGTTTGCTTGTACACTGTCAACGTGGAAAAGTTCAGTATGGCTATATCCAAGTAAGGTACAAGTCTATGTCTGGCCCTTAAATAGTCAAGACACATATGGCTCCATTAAAAAGGACCCCAAGAGCTCTGCAGATTAGTACCCAGCCACATTTACCTCTTCTAAGTATCTGCCAATAGTCTGGAATGCAGCTATCCCTGGAGACAGGTAATTTGGGCATCTGATACCACTATTTTAAGTGGGAGATTTAGGTAGAAATAGTTGGTAGAAACATTATATATATGCTTTAAAAAATTGTAAAGAAATGGCTCAAGCTGGAATTGCTAAACGTATTTCTCTCTTTGTCCTCCCCTAGAAACCACTACCAAAACATACCTCTCCATCTAATGAGATTAGCAAGGTACCATGCTAGATCTTTATTAGTTAAAGCTGACCATAGTGCAAAACTTGGCCCAAATTGTAAATGAGCTGACTGCCAGAACGAGAAGTGCAGCCAGCAAGCAGATTTATTCCAAATGGGTCTCTGCTATTTGCCTTGGGGAATATGTTTCATTCTCTTTAACTCCCTGAAAACTGGTAGCCAAAGTTCACCTCTCCTAACGTTCCCGGAAGCCAGCAGTAACGCTACTTCCCTCTCACAATAGCCATGTATGAGCTTAAGGCCAGCGACCTGGGTGATTTACCTTAATACAAGGTAAGGGAGAAACAAACTTACTTACTTAGGTGGCTCAGGATTTAGCACTGTGGACATTTATATACGGTAACCCCTGCCTTTGCTACTTTATTTGACTGGCAGACCGGAGAAGCCAAAACACTAAGTACTAATAGCGGAGCTGTACGTGCTGAGAGCTGAACTGCTTATTTACGACCATCTTCTGCCCTCAGACAAGTTTGTTTGGGTCCCAACATTTTTCTTTTGTAAAAATAGAGGGGGGGAGGGATGAGCGAGAAAGGTAATTCCTATTATGAAAGGAACGATACTAGCCTCTCCTCGCACACAGTGGTCAGTAGGAAACCTCTCCCCAGATATGCACATTCCTTTCCCAGGTCACACCCAGAACCGCCTTTTAAAGGTCTCCAGAGGACCAGCACATGCCTTGAGGGGAGGAACAGAGGCCAAAGCATGGCCATGTATGAGTGTTTCACTGCAACAAAGTTTCTTGCTTTGGAGGAGAAAGGGGAAGCATACACCGAACCAGATCTGGTTTCCATCACCCTGTTATTTATAGCATAGGTTTCACACCATGGGTTATACACACTCGTGCTTGCTCTTTCAGACTTTCTCAGTGCTCTGCCACGCTTCCTTCTTACCTGAGCAATGAATCTGTGTGTCTTACTCTGCTACGATCAGGCTGCCCATATCTCATTTATCTGTGCATGCACTAATACGCTCCACAGAGCTTGGCTGCTCATGAAAGAAGAGTTTGCAAGCAGAGTATCTCTAAAACATCTTTCTGAGCCTTGGGCTAAGATGGCAAAGACACACTAGTTTATCAGCAGCACACAAGGGAGGGATATCCTGATTTGCAGGCCCCAAAGGACCAACTACCTCTATATAGCTGGTTCAATTGAAAAGACCCTGGGCACAAAGAAAAATTCAGTCTCATGAAATAGCAAGTAACTCTAACTGCTCAGCTACTGCACTCTAATGGCTGCATGATGGGAAAGACTTGATATAAAGTCCTCTCTTGGCCAACTCACCAGAGACTGCACCGAAGACTTCCCATGCTAACATCCTGAAATAAATAGCAGAGCTCTCTAGCTGGGCCTGGAACAAGCTCCTGCCCAGCACAGCTCATAGGAAATCAGCCAGGGGATGGGCTGCAGATTACACAGACAGAGCTGAGTGAAGGTGGTAGGTCCCATCTGGTGCGCCTGGAGTCATCTAACATTGTCCTAAGTAGCTAGTTTAAACACTGGCTGGTTTGGTCTCTGCTGTTGATTGAATGAGGTTTGTTGTCAGTAATAAATCTCCTGGCACATGATCAGTCACTCTATATAAACCCAGATTACACTAAGAAAAAGCATGATAGTGTCAAGCAGCTCTAAGACGTCATTAAAACAGATGCCATCCCCAATCAACTTGCCCTGAAGAGAAAACTGATGGCTTTCTTCAGGTTCTTTTAAGGTAAACATGCTGGCAGATGACACCAAGAGCTGAGAATGTGGCCAACAGCTCTCCTTGGCCAACGCCTGGGTTGCAACACAAAGACTGAGGCAATTTCTACGATGCCCAGGGCCAAACAGCTAAAGACAGCACAACACTCAGCCCCCAAGGCAATGATAATCAGCATCAACAATCTCTCCCAGTTAGATTTGACTGGCCAAGTAGGACTTAGGTCTCCATCATGAGCATGGCACTTTCCTCCAAATCTGCAGGAACTCACACCAGCACCTGGGGCTCCACGGCTGCTGCGACAGGTTGTAGAACAGGCGTACTATGCTAGAGTCTCTCTCTGGGTAGTTACAGCTTGGTGAGTGCTGATTTGGTGACCAGAAAACCACATAAGTACTTAGACTAAGCAGGATGCAGTCTTATTTTCTGCTCCTGGGTCCATCAAAGATGTTTAAACACCACAGTCCAGTGAGCAAGCCTAAGGTGCAACAGCACGGCCCCTCTCAGCTTTCTGCCAGACAGGGCCAATGCCTTTTGGGAGGGCAACACCGCAGTGCATCTGTGATAATGATAACTGTAGTTTTTAGAAATGATGTTATTAAGATTTACCTTTTCTTGTCAGTAAATCTTATACTGTTTTACCAAGGAGAGTTTATCCTCATTTTGTCAATGGGGAAACAGCAAGAGGGAAAACAAACTGTTTAAGGTCATTCAGTGAACCAGCAAGAGTTAGGAACAGAACCCACCTTTGCCCTTGCTTTAGGAGTTACTGCTCCACTAAGGAGCTTCACAGAGTCACGTGTGTCCTGCAAAATCCATCAAAGTTGGGGTGATCTCAGCCCACAGCACCTTGCTGAAGCCAATAGATTTGTACAGGTGCTTTTGTAAATCAGGCTGTTCGAGTCCAACACAAGAGATCACCACAAGCTGCTTTTCAGAAATAAGCCCTTCAAAGAGACAGGACCTGACTGGGCTTGAGCACTCTTTTTAAGAGCAGTGGTCAACAAGCGGCTTTCTCAGCTCTGTGGTGTAATCTGGCTTTTACCAAAATCCTGTTCTGAAAGATTTTCTTAGGGTGCTTGTAAAGTACACTCAGCTTCACGACAACAAAATGCTTTAAGTTTGGTCTTCGTTGTTAGTGCTGTTTTCAAAACTCCAGCCATAAAAGATGGCAAGGAAGGCCACAGTTTAAGACTCAGCCTCTTCTAAGGGGAATTTAGTGCAGAGACCATCAAGAGAAATGCCAGAGCTGAAAGCACAGCCTGCCTGCTCTGCTCACATGCTGCTTAGGATGCTTGGGCTAGACACAGGCCTGACCAAAATAGTAGGGATTATGTGCCAACAAGATAACATCGACCTGCAGCATTAAGTACCAAAACCAAGCCTGTAACTCAGCCTGTTTGAACATCAAAGTCCTGAGAGTTCAATACTGATTAAGGAACTGGAGCATCTGTCATACTTGGAGAGGCTGAGAGAGCTGGGATTGTTTAGCCTCGAGAAGTGAATGCTGAGAAGGGATCTTACCAATATAACTACCTGATGTGGGGGAATAAAGAAGAAGAAACCAGACTCTCCTCAGTCATATCCAGGGAAAGGACAAGAGGCAATGGACGCAAACTGAAATACAGGAAATTCCACTTGAAATAAGAAAAGACTTTTACTTTGAGGGTGGTCAAACACTGGGACAGACTGCCCAGAGGTTGTGGTTCTCCATCCTTGGAGATATTAAAACCCCAACTGGACAAGGACCTGAGCAACCACCTCTAGCTGACCCTCCTTTGACTGGGGGTTTGGACTAGAGACCTCCAGAGATGCCTTTCAACCTCAACAATCCTGATTCAGTGAGAATATATGGTAACAAACAGTCATTGCTTTAGCTTTAAGAGCTTAAACAGTATGAAAAAGCAATTCCTCTGGCAAAGAATGCTGCTGGATAGCCAAAAGATTGCATGTGCCAATACTACTCCATACCGATGCAAGATATCATTTGCATTCTGCACCAAGGAGATCACTGCAGGACAGCAGGGTCCAACTCTTGGTTGGGAATCATCTCAGCTAAATCTAGCTAGCTAAAAGTTAGATGCACAGTCTAAGTTACCTGTCTAGGCTCTCTTTGGAGTCAATAGAGAGAGGCAATACTGGAGGGTGAGTGAGCTCACCTTTGAGGGAGACTAGATGATTAGCTTGGCCTACTGCCAAATCTGTAGATGGTTCAAATTAGGGGAGATGGATTTTATATCTTTTTTCTGGACTTAAAGGGCTTGATTCAGGTCCCTAAAGCTAAGTATCTACTGCCACTGCAGATGTGTCAGATCTGTCAATTACACACAGATGTCTCAAATGACACTTCATGCTTATTTGGCAACTGAATGGTACCCGCATAGGAATTCAGAAGGGAGCTGCAACTATGATTTGAGGACTGTGGGGTGGAGGGGAGCTAGCTTGCACTGAGAGACTTAAGGAGCTTAATAGCTTAGCTTATCAAAAAGAAGAGGAAGAAGTGACTTATTAACAATAAGAGCACCTAGCAAAGAGAGGCTCTCTTACAGCAAAACTGTCTTTAATCTAACAAACAAAAGCATATCAAGATCCAATGGCTGGAAGCCAAAATTAGACAAATTCAAACTGCAAAGAAGGTGCCAGTTTGTAATTGAAAGAGTAATGAGCCATTGGAATTACTCACTCCGGGCTGTGATGGATTCTCCACCATCTGAAACCTCTAAATCCAGAGTGTATGCTGTTCTAAAAAGTGCCATGTTGCAGGCACATATTTCTGTGTTTGGAAATTATTGGTAAAGCTTTCCAGCTTGCATCAGTTGTGCTTTGAAAAAACAGACAAAAGAAACATTACGGTTCCCAGTTAAAGATGGAGAAGTGAAGATCAGTGAGATTAAGAAGTAGGGCAGGCAGAGAGCCTGTGGCAGTGCAGAGGAGCAGGACTCAGGTCTCTCAAATCCCATCATATGCCATTACTGCACAGCCACTTTTCCACTCTTTAGAACAGCCTACAGCCCCCCAAAAGCCAGTCTTTTCCTGACAGTGCCCTCAGCTAGATGACACCAGGCTCAGGAAGTAAGCCCAGATTCACAAGGCCAGGTCTAGATTCACAAAGTTAGGTCTACAAGGAGACAAAGAATGGACATACCAGCAGAGATCATCTTCTGGGAACACAGCCACACCCGAAAATTTGTTACTTGTAAGAAGTCTAGCAACAGATTGCGTGGGTGGAAGCACAGTTTTGCTGCCCTTTCTGCATTTCCACTAGAGCCACAGTTTGGCCAGGGCTCAGCTCTCTCCATGTCTTTGTCCAACACAACTGTGCTCAGAGAGCCCTCTAGCCTACACCCAGACCTACAGATGGATGACTTACAGATGATTTGCTCTATTTCTTTCTCAAGGAGCATTCCCCTTTCTTGCATACCATAAGACAAAGTACAACTAAGAGGTGTGTTTTCATCGTATTTCCAGCTGGCAGGAGAGAGAAAACCACAGGGGAAATGTTCATCTGCCAAGACACCTCTATGCTGAACCCATACTACAGGAATGCCTGCTGCCAGGCATCACGGAAGAGCCATCAACACTCAGGCTCAGATACGCCCTCATTAAGAATGTCTATTTTGCTGACATTAAGAGCATGTAATAAAAATTAAAAGGAAGGGCAAACAGAAGTAAAAAAGCTGAAGGCCAGAGTGACTCACAGTTGGACTCTGGGAAAGGCATAAAACACAGAACTGAGAGAATAAATGACTTTGCTTCTCTGATAAATAATTTCAGGTTGTCCTCACAAAAAAACACAGAAATCAATTCACCCCACTGAAATGAAAAACAAGTCTTAAAGATACTTAGATATCAAATAAAATATTTCATTCAACTTTGTCCAGCTTTATTCTGTGGCCCTGAAAACAAAGACTTTCGAGAAATTCATGTAGCTAAATTTCAAAACCACCTGTTCTGAAATAACCAAGAGAAGTATGCTGGCTTGGAAATGACAAAATGAAACCTTTAACTTAAGATCATTAGAGATTGTCTTTTTTGGCTGAAAAGATGTAATAAATTTGCAAATAGTTTCTATAAAACCCCTGCAGATGCATCAGTAGGATTTCATCTAGACCATAACCAGGAAGCACTCTTTGCAACACACCAGCTCGGAACAGCCCAAACAGAGAAACTCTGTTCCTCCCTGCTTTCCCCCATCCATGCCTGCAAACACAGCACTGCAGTTAACACACAAACCACCATTCATTATCGTCAGAATCTGGGAGCACAAAGTTTGCTCTTACACTGTGCACCCAACTGCCGCAAAGTTGCTGGCACTGCTGAACACTCAGCCTGGTGTGGCCTGCATTATGGACAGCAAAGCCTTTGGTCAAGAGCCGCTTTATCTAGGGTTTTTATGGAGCTCCTGAACATCTACAGGGCTCCTTAGACGTGCCACACGATCTCAGTATAAATTATCAGAGATAGCGATGATTACAAGTAAAGAGCATCTTAATGACTGAGAAGCCACTGAAAATGTCTAGACCTTTACTGAGAAATTGCATACATGTTTTCTTTCTATGGCATAGACATTTCCCCAGCTAGACCTATCTAAGCTGTTCTGAACATAAATCATGAAAGAGATTGTTATTACAGTAATACCCTTTTTTATGTGGGAACCTAACCACAGAAGGGCTGAGGCAACCTCCTCAAAGGCACACAGGATGTCAAAACGCAAGAGGAAAATCAAACCAGATCTGCAAAGGCCAAGCCAGTGGCTTGCCCTGCCTTGTTAAGGTGAATGGAAAATTTCAGCATGTGACACACAAGAATAATTTGGCTGGATGGGCCTGAGAAGGGGAACATGGAGGCTGAACTTTAAGGAGAACCTCCAGCCAGCAAGGCTGGTTTAACGCACTCCTGAAGGAGCCATCTCACTTAGGGCATTTCTCTTAGATTGAGTGAAACCCTAGAAAATGCACTGTGTGCAACCCTTCACGCTGGCTGGCAGGGCTGAGCAGCTATTTTCCACCTCTCGCTGAGGTGCTTCGGTGTTCCTGCAGTGCAAGTCCATCACCCACAGTCAAATTAACTAAGCCTACACTGTATCCTTAAGTTTTTTCAGCCCTGTGGGCCGGGTCCAGCAGAAGCTGTGGTCTTCATCAGCAGAACAAGGGCTATCAAAGCACCTCCTGCACTTCTTTTACATCACTCTGCAAAAACAGTTGGTTTCATTTCAAGCAAGAAATCAAAGCACCTGGATCTTTTCTGGCTAGACTTATTTTGGTTTCTCTGCTAAAAGGAGCAAGATTACCAAGAGCTACCTCCTGAAAAGCAACGATCTCGGATGCAGACAAGCACAAAAAAATTCAGGAGGTAACAAGCATTGGGCCATGTATCCTTCCTTCTCCCCAGCTGAACTTGCTCATTGTTTTCAGGCACAGCTGCCCAGGTTTTGATCAGCTCAGGGGCCCCGACGAGGAGCCCTGCTGAATACACACGGCTACGGAGATACTCCTTCCTTCAAGCGGGGAGTACAACTCCGACCACACCACAGAAAAAGTGGGACGGATGAGCAGTTCTTCCCGCACAACGGGAAATACAGCAGTCAGGATACAGAGAGGGTGGTCTGCCTGTTAATTCAGGAGACAGGATTCAAACTGAAAGCTCCATGTGGAGCAAATTAGCAGAAACTAATTCTAATCCATCCCAAACTGGCACAGAGGCGCGCCAGCCCTGTTTAAAATTGCACCTCCCTTCAGATCTAGCTTGCCTCTGTTCTACGTGGAGAGGAAAAAGGATGGGGAGAGGCGGCATGAAAATCTGCAGGCAGATGGTCCATATTATTGAACCTCTGTGGAGTATCAGCCACTT
Source organism: Dromaius novaehollandiae (assembly GCF_036370855.1). Taxonomy (NCBI): domain Eukaryota; kingdom Metazoa; phylum Chordata; class Aves; order Casuariiformes; family Dromaiidae; genus Dromaius; species Dromaius novaehollandiae. Next base: position 3,512,127 of record NC_088115.1, on the reverse strand, counting down.
GCCCCTGTGCCCCATGATAAATCACAGTCTAATTCAATGTTCTCAGGGAAGGGCAACACTCTCGCAGACTCTGATGGGGATGAAAAACCAACCAGTTAAGAAGATGTAAATAGTGAGCCTGTATCAGCCTGTAATTGTCATCATCATCCTGTTTAGGAAACTACTCACATCTTTGAACAGTTACTCAATGTCTCCCACCTCAGAAGAAGGTCTGGAGTCCATTTCCGGCAGCTGGCAGAGAGCTGCTTCTCTTTAGTTGACACAAACAGAGTTTGTCAGCTTGTGCATCCTTGGTTTCTGCTTGGTTGAAAGTTCCTGCAGAGTCCTTAGGAGCAGCTTAGTAGCTGGAAACAGAGATTTTGCAACTCCCTTCACAAAGGTGCCCATTCAGCAATCTGTGGTCCTACGGGAGCTGCCCAGAGAGGAGCCTCCTGTGTTGGGACCTTTGCAATAGCATCTTCTGTCTCCGTGTCAGAGGGGGAAGTGACACTTAAAGTAGCTGTAGTGGAAGGCAAAGGCAAAAAGTGTACATTCACTTTCTTCTGCAGACAGAAAACTGAAGAAACGCCCTGCCTTGCCAAAATAAATACATTTGGCATCTTTCCTGCATCTGCACTGGCATGTTCATGGTGCTGAAAGTGAAAACAGGCCTGAACCTTATTTACACTAAATTCTCTTTCCATCACTTTGGCAGTAGGAAGGAGCTTAGTCTTGGTACATACTATATTTTCTTTTCAACATGTGTAAATGAGGATCAAGCCTTTACGTTGCTTAAAATAGATGTAAATGACCCTTTTTGCTGTCAAAATGGTGTAGAGAGGCCTTTCTGCAATAAAAAAACCCAGCTCCATTATGCTTTCATATCATGCTCCATTCATTCAGTCTTAGTTTCCCAAACTCGGGCAATTCCCCTTGACCTTGGCAATCTGTGTCGAGATTTTATGCGATCGGGACTAAATCCACAGGCAGGAGAAGCCGCATGAGCTCAAATAGAGGCACAGCTACACCCTCAGTGTAAACTGGGCCTTCTGTCATCCCAAAAGGTCTGGTCCATTTCTCATGGAGTATTTTAATGCATCTCTCATAACAGCCAGGACCAAAACCAGAACTGGTAAGATACAGCAAAAAATGGCATTCTCATGATGTTTCTGACTTGGTTCACCAGTCCCAAGAGGTTTGTGATACAGAAGGCTGCTCAGAAAAAAATATCTGAACAGGGAGCCAAGCCAAAGCTCTGAGTTTCTCAGGCCACGTACTAAACTGCTATAAAGCAGCACAGCTCCACGCAAGTCAACAGAGAAACATTCTTGTTTTCTGCTTCCACTGGTGCCTAAGAGATGGGGGGGTGCCTACTGCCAGGAAATATTTATTGCATATTGCAGAAGCAGGGGAACAAAGGTGATTCCAAAAGAAGGGGCAGTTTGGTGAGGATTGTAAGTCCCACCTGGAAGACTCCCCATTACCAACTGGTTTTAGGCCATCTGTGTTACATTCATTCTTTCTATTAGTTGCTCTGTTTTTTTAAAAAAACTTTGCATACTTCAGTCATCTTGAGAAACCATGAAAAGGAGAGAGAGAAAAAAAGAGAGAAAGAGAGAATAACTAGACATTCTGGGCTGACATCAGGATTTTCATGACTCACAGACAGACTTGCCATGCCTCCTGCTCTGGCCCTGGGGAAGTCACCATTACATCGCACTGCCCAAGCTACAGGCTTTGCTCAGTTGCCCATTTGCTCTGTGTACACAGACAGGGACCCTGGCAAGAAGGGAAGTGGCCTGCCTTAGATCTCTGCCTTTGAAGGCATTAACTTGCCTTGAAGGGCTTATCTCTCAGCACTGACAACACAGGCAGTGCAGATGACTGGCTTGTATGAGCTACCCAAGTTGTAGCAGGCTAAGGTAGGTGAAGTGAACCCCACTCCCTGTGTCTGATTAATGGGGAGGAGACCAACCAAGAGCAAAGAGTCTCCAGGTACCTCAGGGAAGCATCTTAGACAGAGCACTGCTTCTTTGCCTTCCTGCTGCTCTGCAGGGCAAATAAATCACTAGAGCTCTAAAAAGAAGGCAACATATTTCCATATTGATGACTTTTGCCAGCAAGTAAGCCTTAGAGCCCAGCAGGGTCTGGCTGCTATCCTGATTGATTACTGCTGGTAGCTCTTCTCACTGCCTAACCTGCCTTCTCCCCGTTCAGGTCTTACTTGTGGTGTGGACTACTGAAAGAGAAGGATTTTCATTGTACCTTCTGGCCTATTCACTGCTGAAGCCCAAACCTCTCCTGTTCAGCCAAGTGAATTCTGCTCACAAACTGCATCATTCTTCTGGAGCAAACATCACTGGCAGAGATGTCCTGACAGGTCATCAATACCACCCACCTGTAAGGGCTGGAGCAAATGATACTGAATACATCTGCAAAATAAAATCAGAGTTAATGGAATAGGCCAGAACTGTTTCAGCCCTCTCTACCCAAGAGCAGCTCTGTGGGCATTGCCTAGCCCAGTATGTCAGTTAGGCCTGAGAAGAACCCAGCTAAAGGGCAGAACATTTACAGTAACTATCATTTTCTTTTCCTTTTAGAAGAATGCACAAGGGATTCTCAACACTTTCCTTACTCCCTCCTCTTTTACTCTGTAAAATAACCCTCTCTCCAACCTCTGCCAGCTGAATGCTACTTCACGGCTTTTCTCCAGGAGCAATTGCAATTGGAAACACTCAGACAAATCTTATCCAAGAGTTTATGAGGAACAGCTCATAGGCACCCTGAAAACTGCAGCACACTACCTCGACTGCTGCAGATTATTATTATTATTTTAATCTCAGTATAGTTATGGGTAAGGTTTTAATTGGGCATTGTATTTCAAAGCCAAGGAGTAGGATCTATGCAAAGGACTGGATAGCTTCTGCATTAATTGACCATCAAATCCTTCCCCTTTGCATCTGCATTCTATTATTAGAGAATGTAAAGCAGTTTATAAGGCTTTTAACCTCTTAAAGCAAACACTCTGTGGAAGTTATGCTGCTGCAGAGACCGTACTAGCTTTATAGACTTTGTTTCTAATCCAAGGAGAGGGGAAAAGTGGAGAAGAGACAGAATAAATGAATGATTTTTGATGGTAGAAATTCAGCTGGCATAAATCAGCGCTACTCCATTAACTTTGGTAGAGTTATGCTGACTTATGCCAGCAAGAGATCAGACATTTGTTCTGCAATGAGGTCCTAGTTCCCAGAAGACCAAAACAGTACCAGACAAACCTTCACAGGCCCCTTATCAGACTTCTCAACTAAATTCCTCCCTGCTGCATGCAAAAGCACTGATGATATGCCAGGGAGCCATCTGGCATTATGGGTACCACGACATACCTACATACATACCATGCGCTGGGGCACTAGAAGAGGGCTGTGGCTGCACCTGCAAATCACCTTCCAGCAAGGAGCTTTGATCACCCCTGTAGTCCACCAGCCCGCTCCCAGGCCAACAGGTCTAAGAGAGAGGCAAAACCATGCCATGGAGTAGGAGCCAACAGGCAGAGTTTTGTGGTGTCTAGTAAAATTGATAAGCTCTACTGTCTTCAGGCTCCCATGGTTGGACTCCTCCAAGGGGGTGCATCATTCTCAGGTCAAGAGAACCAAGATGGGGGTAGTCTGAACTGCCATGGATTCCTGTGTGCAAGGGAGATGTGGAGGCAAGGTGTTATCACCAAGGCAGGAATACAAGCATCGGGAAACATTGCTGCTGTTGCCTGAGCGGATGGACCCTCCCCGGCACAAAGCATTGGTTCCAAGCAGCAGTGAACCAAATCTGGTGGATCTAGTGTGAACTGCAGCAACTGGTCCTGATGGCCCAACCCTGCTGAGCAGTCACAGCCTCTGCTCAAACTAACATGAGTGCTCAATATTTCTCCAGTTCAAGCATGAGAGTCAACATCTGCCATTCCTACTCAGCTTAAGATCAAAAGGATCATTAAACTATCACATCAAAGGTCCACCTAGCTCATCACCCTGTCTCTAACTCAAAGGAAAACAGATGCCTAGAGAAAGCTGTATCAGTGCAGCACATATTTGGTATTTTCGCCTCCAAGGAGTTGCCCCTAACAAAGAAGCTTGACACCTGCAACCTGCTGGCAGTCAGAAAGCGCTGCAGACCTGAATAATTCTTGCAGTAAGAGCAGAAAGCAAGCTCTGGTCCCACCCTAACTATGGCAGGAGAGAAAACTGAATGTCCATGTTTGTCTCCTTCAAAAGAATCATCTGAAGGGACAGGATGGAATCTATTCCACAAACCAAGCATGACAAGCTACACTTGATCTCCTAGCTCTGTGCAGCAAGATGAGAAAGAAAACTTGCCCACCTTGTTTGGCTTCTTTGCCTGTTTTCATTACACAGTAGTTCCACCACCCCATGGCAGACAGGATTCCCACTTTGCAAATACCTTCTCTGTTTCTGTGTCTCATAGTAACCCAAAATGTCACTAGATAGCGTCCAGGACAGAGCCCAGTGATTACAGGCATGCAAACAGTGGTGGAAGGGGCCAGTATAATTATCTTGTTCCTAGGCATTCTACAATGCTTCCAAGTATCTTGTATTTAGTTACTTGCTAAGGTCCTGGCTATTTTGAATGTCTGGCTCTCAGGCACTATGATTTTATTACTATAGAATGAGCCAGGAACCATTCAAAAGCTTTAAGAGGTCTTTTTAAATAGTCAGATTGAATTTACAGTGTTGGCTGCCTGGCAAACGGAACAGGCATTTCAAGTGGAAAGAAACATTCCTTTATTGCATCTGCTGTTGGCATTTAGGGCACCCCGATCGCTAACAATTCCTCGGCTCTAACGCACAGCATCCTGCCTGCTGGACAAAACCAGGGGGAGCAACAGACTGAAAGGCTCTAGGTGGAAAAAAAAAAATGTGCTTAGAGCTAGTCGGAAGTTTTCATTACAATGGGGTTTTCATGAGAAAATGAGCATTTTTCGAAAGCTCGAAGTGTCACAGAAATACCTCGCTTTCAATCATCTCCCAGGCCACTTAACCTCAAGCACCACATGAGAGAGACAGAAGGCCCTACTGCACAAGGATGTAACACAGAAACAATTTGTCTGAGCCTGTGAGAGAAGGAAGGGGTTGAATTACTCCTGACTACCACAAATCACCTCAAATGAGTTAATAACCGGGGTTCATTTTGATTGCTTGGATATTACTAATCAGTTGTTCAAAGTTTCAGAGAGCCAAATCTCCTTACAGGCAAAACAAAATGCCACCAATCTGACCATCAGACCTCACTTCGCTTCGCCAGTGAGGGACAGGGAATGCCTTTCTGATGGTCTGAAAAGCCCAGAATAATTTGCCATTTCCTGTGACTGGGAAAGATTAGAGGGAAGCAGGAGCAAGAGGTTCCTACGGCCGGTTTACAGCCGGGGTTAGAAAACCATCGGACGAGCAGCTGGAACAGCCGCTGCATGTGTGGAGAAATGAATGGGAATTCCTGCAGCTGCAGGGGCTCCAGGAAAGGGTTTCTCCAAGTTCTCCTGCTCTGCCTCTGCCAAGCATGAAGTCGGCACCCCATGCTACTCCCCTGCTCCCTCTCCCCTCCGCTACTTCTGCCAGTACTTCTCTACCCACACCGGCACAGCCCCCAGTCCCAAGCCCAAGACAGGTCTCTCCCCTGCCGTGTGTCTGCAGAACACCCCAGCCTTACAGATTTGAGCTCTGAGATCCTTTTGCACCCCTGAAGCAAAGCAAAGAGCAATTATGTGGGGAATTCTCCATTACTTTCTACCCTCCTTGGCCCCTTTCCCTCTAGGCAAATGTGAGGCAGGGCCTGACCTACACTCCCCTTTGCAGGTGCTGGCTCCCAGTCTCCCATCTCAGGCTGGCTTGGCCTCGACCACTTACCAATGTCCTGGGACCGCTGTCTCCCCAGTTTGGGCACAAGAAGGTCCATCAAAAAAGTATCTTATCTCTACTGACTGGGTAAAGGCTGCTTAGGAAAAATGTATAAAAATCAGAGCCAACTCCCCTCTGTCCTGCCTTGGCATAACTTCTAGAAAATGCAAGTTTCCTCAGGACGCTGAAGGAAAGCAATTGGCAGAGAAGATAGTCAGGAAAACATTCCACAGAGGCTGAATAGAATAATTTAGAGGTATTATTATTAATGATGGCAATTATAGTGCTAGAAAGCTCAGTGTTTTTTCATACAGGACTGAAAAAGAAAAAGGAACAAAATCAAGCCACGTCTAAGAGAATGTGCAACAAGCAGTAACGAGTGCATGGAAACCAGACAAGATCAGTCTCAAAAGCACCAAGCCAGATCTTTTCCTTGAGCAAACCACTGCAGGTCCCCTAGAGTTCAAGGACTAGGGGACAATCAAGGCCATCTCTCTGACCGGGGCAGAGGATATTAAAACTAAGCTTTCCAAAGATTTTTTGGGACGTAAGCTCAAATTCATTACAGTCAAATGAGCAACAAATTCCCCCGAGGCTGCAGGAAAATCTCAGCTCAGTTCTGCTGAGCTGCCCTTGCAAGAGTCACCAAAATGAGCATCACCCACATATGACACCTATGCATCTGTGCTTTCTTATGCACCATCAGGCCTTCAGTTTGAGATGTTTCCTGAGGATTACGTGAGGGCTGTCTTCTCAGACCATCAGGCTGACCAGTTGTTAATTCTCAGGAAGCACCCAGTGCCTCATTAGTAATTACTTACACAAACTTCCCTTTCATGGCTTCTGAGCCAAAGCCTTTCTTCCTGACACATCCCAATAAAGTTTTATTTAAGGTAAGATAACATGAGGGTTATGCACAAGAGCTGGGCTGCACCTGACTAAACACTCGGACCATCGGGACGGCTGGATGGTTCTAGCAGAGTTTCCCCGGCTCTCCCCTCCTCTCCCCCTGCAGCCAGCAGAGCCCCTTCCAGCTCACAGCAAGCAGGGAAACAGCCCATGTATGATTTCCCCTTGTATATGCAGCGTATATCCTTCATGCAAATCTGTCTCATAAATCACTGCATCCCAGGTGCACTGTGGAGTAATTTGCTAGGAAAATACTGTTCCAACCCAAGGACCCAGCATACCAGAGTGTTCTTTATGAGGGGTAATATCCAGGATGGGGTGACTTGGAAACCTGCCAGGCTCAGAAAATGATTCATCCTGCCTGACCTTAAATCTTGGACTCTGACTATTGCAGATGGAGCAGTATTTGCAGACAGGAAGTGTCCATCAGGGCCACGCTCATATTCCCTCGGCAGCTACGGCCACAGGGCCCCTGGGGCATGCGAGAACCCCCAGCCTGCGAATCTGGGGATTCGGGTTATGAACGACCCAAAAACCAGCTATAAGGAGGCTCAACAGAAACAGCAGCACAAAGCATTTATTTAGCACTTTGCACAGAAACATCTCCGGGCATTTTGCCTTTTGCAACTTCACTAAAAGCTACAACCTGTGTTTGTCTTACCCGCACCATTTTGAGGAAGATCTTGTCAGTCTCAGTGATTTATATCAGCTGAGATCCTGGTTCCAAAATGGCAAGAATATCTTAGATTTTAAGACTTCTGGTCTGTCAAGCGATCATTTTCTCTCCGATACAGAATTCTAGCCGGACATCTCAGTTTGCTGCAATTAATACGACAATAATCCAAGCATCTCTAGTCCTCAAATATTTCCACAGTATTTAGTACTCCTAAATAACTTATTCTTATTTACAATTCTCAAGAATAAGATTTGCTAATCAGACTTTCTATCCTCTTCCACACAGACTAGTGGGATATTGTAGAGCTGCTTGTGAGCGTAGGGCTCATTTTTCAGAGACGACAACATTACATTACCAAAATAAGATCCATTTAAGTTATAAGTCTAATAGCTTTGCTGTGGCAAGACAGTCTCAGGATATCAAAGAGTCGAGAGAGAAACATTGTATAATACAGTTGAGAAAATGGACAAGCAGTCAGACACAAAAGCTTTTCTTCAGCCCTGACAGAGAAGCAATAAACTCCAAACTGCCGCAGAGCTTAAGTTAAACCACAGGGACAGGAAAAGAAGAAAGAAAATAAGAAATTAAGAGAAGATTTCCAGTCTACTGATATTAACTACAGTAAAGGAGTGACATGCAATGGCATAAAATTCTTAAGATTCATATGAAAAAATAAACTAGAAAGATATATACGGCCAGGATTTTCAATAACATCCTAGAAATGGACATTTCAGCCCATACCACAGGTCCACAAGTCCTGCCATCCTATCCAGCAACAGACAGTACTAGCTGCCAGGCAGAAGAACCAGACTTCAGGAGCCCAGAATAGCTTTTGTGGGTCTCTGGCCCCACAAAGCTGGACTTGGCGCTGCCCGCAGGCGTTTATAGCCCTGAGAACAGAGGGGTTATTGAATAGGACAGCCCAGAGCAGGGCCAACAGCAGCACAGGACTGGTCAAGCACAACCACCTACCAACTGCTTTACCGAAAACCCGCTGCATACAGCTGAAGGATGTCTACACAAGCCTCCTCTTCCTCCCAGGTAGCTCATGGTTGGCATCTGCCATGAGACACAAGGATTTCTGTTCCTTGGTGTGTTCATCACTGCATCTCTCAACACCCTGGGCTAGGTGATGTCCACTTGGCATCCACTGTCAGCACAGATGCTCCATGGCAAAGCGCTTGCTCACGAATAGCTTCACCACTAGGTCCAGACAGACACACAAATTTCTAGCCCAGAGGTAGTCCAGGAGGGAGCATATTTGTCCAAACACCCTCCAGGAACAGGGCTCCCTGCCATCCACTAAAATTCTTTGACCCTTGCCCTCCTGGAATGAAAATAGCTCCTCAAATCTACCAGTGCAGGGAAGAGAAAATTGCAAATGACTCAAAGTGGGATGGAAAACTCCAGGCTCGACAATCACAAACTGAGGCCGCTAATCTTCTTGTCATAGGAGCAGACTCACCCTGCAATAGGGAATTCTTGCCATTGACTGAACTAATTAAAGGCATCGAACTCTGCACCAGTTATAGCTTGATGTGCCTTAATCCGATGTGACATTCGACATAGACAAGGAACACAGATGCACACATACGGTTCTTGTTGCTCAAAGGGGTTTGGCTTCTGTGGGGGTGTACCAGCTGCAACATGTTTCCTCCATTTATCCTGCTGGGGTGAGTGAAGTGGGGTGGCAAAGTGGTGGATAATTACACATCAAGGCTCAAAGTCATTTATGGCTCTGGGTGGCTAGAAGGCCCCATTTAGGGGAGAGGAGCATGGTACAACTCAACATTGAAAGGTCACTCAAGAAGGAGGGTCTGGAACTGGGATTCAGATCTTTCATCAGGTGAAATGAAACTGGAAGGCACTGAATGAGGAGGGTCAATCTTCCTCCTGGGAATGAGACACAATCAGTTGCTGTGCCTTGGGAGTGCAGAATATTTCCAAGCACAAGGGTACAGAAGGGGTAGTGCGGTGATCTTACGAGAGAAGATTTAGGGTGCAAGATGAACCTAAGGAGTATTTGGATGCCATACTCCTGAAGGCTAGCTGAATCCTGGATACTGCTTGCCTTCCCTCATCTGCTGTCCAAAACTGGCCTCTTGGAGCACAACAATACATCACAACATTCAACCAGACTCGAAACAGCTGAGCCTGCCCCGGGAAGAAACTTTGCTATAGAAACTGATGGGAAGGAATCAAACCTCCTCAGCCTTCACAGCAGCATAGGAAGGAGTGGATGGCTGGTAAGGTGCAGAACCCTTCTTTACAACCCTCTGCACAGATAAGCAGAACACTCGCACTTTGGAGACCTCCGCATCTGCTGGCAGCAGCACACAGGAGGGCAGTCAGACCAAGGATAGATGGGCAATGGGAGCTCCTGCCTATGAAGACTTGGGTTGAGACCCAGGTGCCAAAAAACAATAAGGCTTTCTCAGCGGTGCTGCAAGAAACCAACTTTCCACTTCCATTATTGGTTTTTCTGTAAAGGATTAGAGTCCAATGCTACTATTATCTGCACTGTCAACTAAGGGGGTTGGTCTCCAAGGTGTATGACAGCAAGCTGTGCATTTAGATCTGAAGGTCCCAAGTTCATTTCTAGTTAATGATCCATAAGAGGAACTGCTACATTTCTCTTAGGAAGACTGCCTGGAAGCAGCTGATAGACTGCTTAGGCTAGGGTAGAAACAAAGCATGGAAATATTTGTCACAAGCTATAAATCAGGAGAAGTCAGTGATGCTATACAGGAACAGGAACATTTGGCGCACACTAGTACCAATAGCTGGTCAATAAAAGCTTCTTTAGAGTAAAAAAGAAAAAAAAAAGATGGCGATTTCAGCGCAAATGAAATGTAGAACATGTTCAAATTCATATTTAATAAAGCAATTATTGTATATTATTGAAGTACCAATTGATTATTAAAAACACATTTATTGAAGCTGGACCACAAGGTAACAGATATGTACCTCTGGCATAGTTGTGAAACCTCAGTAAATAGCGATTATTAGAAACACATTTCTTGAGGCCTAACAATACCATAAGATGCATATCAGTTACAGGGCTCTTAAAATCTGATCAGTATGTTCTTAAGCCATATTTACTGAGGGTTTATAGCTCTGCAGTAGAGCTACATGTCTTCATTTAGGATTGTTAAACCACAAGGAATATCATCTTAATGCTCATTTGATACTTAATTAAGGTAGTGTTTACAGGGAAAAGGCTATACCAACCAATGAGAAACTAGGAAAAAATGTAGTCATTTTCCTGCTTCCATGTAAAGACAAAAATCAGAGCCATTATTAAACCAGTTGTCAAACCTTTTCATTAATCTCTGAATGTCTGTTTTGGTGGAGCCTATGGACCATGGGTGATCTGAGGATACATGACTCATGGAGTCAGCTCCATCACAGCAGGTTGCCACGATGCTGTGAGCACAGTGACTCCTCCTGCTCTCAGCCACCCAGCTCAGATCTACACTAGGCTTTGACCAACTTGTACTCAAAATGCCTCTCAGCTCCCCAGGGAGCTTCACCAGGTCTTCCTGTGTCAGCACCATTATAAATTGACTGTAACCAAAACTGCAATGATGCTAAAATCAGAGAGAGACCGAACAGTACTCAGGAGGAGAACACTAAGCTGCATGGCAGCGTGATGAGACCAGCGCAGGTGCAAAATGGGAAGGGACTGGAAACTGAGAAGCACCCAGTGACAGAAAATAACTACCACAGATACAATCTGAAACAAGGCAGAAGGCAAAATAATCCAGTGTATCAGTGTGGAACATTGTCCCCAGTCAGCATTTTCCCTAAAAATCTCAGGATATGTCCTCTAGGAGAGGGGGGACAAAAGGCCTCTGAAACTAGTGGTGTTGCACCAATTTACACCAGCTGGAGATTTGGCTCCACTAATTGACAGGGGCAGGGAAGAAGGTCTCTCAACCTGCATCCCACAGGAATACGTAGGCTTTGGAGCTAGACTCTGCTTCCTGGGTATTTCCCCCTCTTGAGCTACACAGGTTTAATGTTCACGAACACACCAGACAGTACCCAGGATGCTTAGCCCTTGCCTATTCACAAAGAACTAGTCCTTTCCCATCACTCCCTTTGCTTAGAGAGGCACCAGAGGGCCAGGGAGGTAAGTCATCCTTCCTCCCAGCCAGCACAGTACCTGCTTCTACAGCGAGATCTGACGTGTCCCTCCTGCACACGTGGCCCCGTGTCTTTTACTGCAACTGCAAGAGACTCCCCAGCTCAGAGCAAGCCTTTCCCAAGCCTAGGAATGCACACAGAGGATAATCGCTGCAGAAGCACTCAGAGCAGGCAAAGCAATGGGGCAGTATGGAAACTACAGCCTAGAGGGAAGGCAGCGACTTTGTCCAGATCGTGCAGAATGGCTGTGGCAAAGCCCGGGGGAGAACAGAGCTCTGCTCCTTCCCTTCTGCCATGCCTCAGACCTCCCTGCCTCCCATGGGGCAGAGGAGGAAGAAAAGAGCACAAATTACTGAAAAACTCCCCTAGATCCATTCTCCTATGCTCAAATTTATATATTCCACTACAGGTGACATCATGATTGCTGGAGTCTGACAGGTGATGCTGTAAAATGCATGAAACCATAAAAATTTCAACAGCAGCAAGCTCCATTGCTGCTACATCTGACAGCACTTAGCTGCCCGGCTAACACAAATATTATAAAAGCACTCGGTAAAGAAATCCAACCTGCCTGACCTCAGGAGTTTTGGACTAATAAACAGTACAGCATGACCAGATTTCATCCACATATAATAAACAGACGGCTTTTAAAGAAACCAAAGCAGGGTGTTGGGAGGTGTAAAGGACTGAGGAAAGAGATGAGTTTAAAGTGGACAAAATTATTCCTGCACGCCAAGGGCTCTGCTCCCAGCCCACTCCAGTTTCTGCCGCTCTGCCAGTCTGTCTTTTGCCCAAGAACAGAACTGTCTCAGAAACCGCCCAACCATAGCTGCAAGAAGACGCGCATTCGTATTAGACAGCCACTGCAGGGGGATGGATAATTGCCTAAACTGTGTCAGAGCACCTGATGTTCGTTTCTTCACTCTCCACAGGGAAAGAGTGAGTAATCTCATCTCAGAAAGTTGGACAGTAAGTGAATCCAAAGGAATAATTGTCCTTTCTTTCATCACCCTCAGCACTAATTTTAAAAGACCAAGAATCTGCATTCTAGTCCCTTCCGCAGTGAGGTCCCATTGGTCTCCTCCAAGGACCAGAGCATCCTGCCCAAGGTGCTGTACAAAGCTCTCTTTGAAGGAGGCAAAGGAGGATGCCCACCGAGCCAAGGGCCTCCCCAAAACACTGACATGAGCTAGGTACACACAGACTGATAGCTCCAGCCCATCAGCACAGGGATCTTCAAGCCAGACAAGCTGAATTTGACACTCAGGGTTTTCCAGGAGGAACTGGATCCCATGGGCCACTTTGGGATCTGCTCTTGACTAGTCAGATGGACAGATGGGCAAAAGAAGCTCATCAGCTTCCTTCTGTAGAAAGGCTTGAAATGGTCAAAAACCAAAGATCTATACATAGAATATGGAAACAGGATGTTTGCTTGAAAAGACAGTGTAGAAAAGTGAGAAGTGATTTCTTATTCCAAATCCACCTCCACACTTAGGGGAACCAGCCTGGGAGTCCTGCCTGCACTATCCACAACACAGTGGCTTGGAAATATTTTCGGCTTGCCACCCTAAAAGCTTTTCAAGCAGAGACATGGACACCTGGGAACCAACACTGAGCTTGTGGACATGTGCTAACTTCCTTAGTCATCTCTCACAGACCCTTAGAGGTAATGCAGGGGTTGCACGTTGCACCTGCACTGCACGCACCTGCACTGCACCCACTCTCCAGCCAATGTCACCACGGATGTGGCTCATCCAGGCAACTGTCCCATGCATCCAGTACCACTGGAGGCTGCCCCCAGCAATAAACAGGCACCCAACCCAGTGGCTGCATCTGCGCAAGAAAAGTGTAGCTGGGATGTGATTTGCTGTTAGATCTTAGGGATCATCTATTAAGACATGCAAGCAATAGAAGTTACTTTATGTATATTTATATCTCCATTAAACTCGCTTTTATCCAAACGACTGGGGACTTGTCTTTGTGCTCGCTTTCTTCCATGACTGCATGTACAACAGAGCAAGTGAATTGAGCAGTAGGGCACCACGGGGCTGCCCTGCTCTGAAGATGTGTTACCAGGTAAAACGTCATCATTTAAATCACATTATTGCCCACACTACTACTGCAGCTGGCAATGATGGCTGAACTCCTGAATTTGGTTTAAGATATTGAATTTTCATTTAAATTAAATATTTAAATTTCATTTTTCAACCAAAGCCAAAACCCATTACTACAAAATTGTATATGGTATTTTTAATCACAGGTTTCACCATGCACTTCGATGAAATTTGATCATTTGTTCACAAAATCATCACTGTTTTTTCACCACGTATTACAGATTTCCTTTTTCTATTGAAGTAACCAGTGATAAATACAACTGATTTTTCAAACAACTTTTACAGTTACTGGAAAAAACACATAACGAACACATAAGTGTGTTCATTGGACCTAGCTTAAACTTTTTTTCACACAAATGGCCTCCCTACAGTTAGATTTATCAGACTTGGTAGCAACTGATGGAGAACGGATGAGCACAGGTAGTGATTATCTGATATAGACCAATATGTGACAGCAGTTCTTCAAAGAGGAACACCAACACTTACCATGCTGGTAACCAACCAGCTAGGACTCCATCTATCCCTGCACCAGTTCTTCTAAGTCTCCAGTTCACCAGCTGGGTACATCTACAAAAACCAGAATCATTCATTTTTACAAATACGAGCAGACACTGATGACTCAAGTGTGGTTTCTGCAGTCACCTTTCATGCAGAGTCAGAAAGATATTTAAGCACCTAATTCCAGCAAAAATAAAGGGAATTCACTGATGCCCACGGGAAGTCTCCCATCCAACCACTCCTTGGATCACATCCCACATCTCCCTGTTTTTCCCCAGCTGCAAGGTATGGAGGAAGATGCTAACCTGACTTCCTTGTGTAGGGTCACCTTCAATTGCAGCTTTGGTGGGGTGAGGGCCTCAGTGACTCCAATTAAAACAAAGCCGTCATTGGGAAGTGAGATGTCTCCAGCTACCACAGGAGAGCAGCTCTGGATTAAGCGTTCACATCCCCTCCTGCTGCTGCCAATCTCTCTGGATAATTTTCTGACTGAGCCACCAGCCTGAAGAGAGCAGGAGCAGCCGCCCCAGGCCCCCTCCCCGTGGGCTGGAGATGTGCCGGGCTGCACCACGGAAGTCCGAGTGAATTCATCTCGGGCCAGGAGATGGCACTCCAGAACATGCAGAACAGCTCCGGGGCTTCGCAGGCCCCCAGACCCTCCCTTCTGTGCCTGGGGAATGGTTTCTGGCTTCCAGGTCTTCCCACAGAGCCACTTGTGCAGCGCGCAGTGCACGCCTGACGTATACAAGTGAATCAAAAACCCATCAGCAGCAGCGTGAGCCTTCCCACCAGCTGCAGTGTGTCTGCACCAGACCCCCAGGGTCGATGGCATCCAACAGCAAGGAGGGCACGCAGCCACTGGGCACTGGCACACATCTGTACAGCAGGGCTACGCCACACCTGCAACGGTAGTCCTGAGGCACCATCTGGCTTCCAAGTGCTTTGGTTTGCAACCTTAGGGTCTCTTTAATGCAATCCCCAAACCCCCTTTTAATGGCATAGGCAAAAAAAAAAAAAAAAAGTAAAATAACTGATCATAAAAAATCAAAATCATTTACCTTTCAGGAGGCAGCTCAGCCCAGACTATTACAGGGTAATTTGGTACATCATAAAGTTTCCTATTAGAACAGAAAATAGGGCTGCTCGCATGAGCTGCCAATTGGAAATAAAATAGTAGAGGGGTCGTGATCATTAGCACCACTCCTTCTATTAGGTTTACTTTCCGTAAGTGGTCAGAGCAGGAGGGAGATTTAGATTCAGGTAGAGGTAGATGAGATAGATCTGGAAGACAGGAGAGATGAACAGAAGGCGGTTCTCTTTGTCTATGAAGGGTCTCTTCTTGCAGCCACTGTATTTACAGTGGAGAGTCCCACTGATGGGAGTGGGTGCAGGATAAGTCCAGGCATCACATGGAGTCTCCAGGCTCCAAGAGAGAGCAGTTCAGAAGAATGGAAGCTCCATTTGTGCCCTGCATATTTTTTGCAAAGTCAGAGCGGAAACTGAGACAAAACCAGGTCAGAATGAGAGCAAACCGGCCTGTCACTGAAACTGAGCACTGCTGTAAAGCCCAAAGTGCTAGTAGCCGCGTGCATCTCAGAATATTTCCCTTTGCTGCAGGCAAACTTTGACATCAGTTCTGTGTCTCTGATGTTTCTCTAGTTCTCCAGCCATGAGTTATATTAAAGCACATGCAAAATACCCAGAAAAATCTAGTCCCCTGCCATCTGCATTACAGTTGCCAACAACCAGCCTAGGCTTGTCTGCGGCAACCAAAACACAGTCCCATTCCATGCAGGTGAAGTGACATGACCAAGACTGCAGAGGAGAGCAGTGGCAGAGGCAGAAATAGTGTTTGGCCAGTCTAGCTAGCTTGGGATTGTATATAAAGGAGAAGGTTATAGCCCCAGTCCATAGGGATGGAGCGCTTAAAAGTGGGACACAGCCAGCATCCACCTTCAGACAGACACTGGGAGAATCCCAAGGCTCAACATGCAAACAGCTTGCTGCTGGCCCACTCAGTGCTAAATATGCCCAGAAGGACCCCTTGCTTCAAGGATCTTGGCAACATGGGCACCACACCATGTTCACAGCCTTTCTCAAGAGCACCCCTGAGTCTCGACTCCGTGTCCTATCTACTAGACCGTAGTCTGGCAACAGCCCTTTTCTCCTCTACACCCCTCCCCTGGGGTTTTACAGTCAAACCATCTTTGCTCAGGGTCTCGGCTCATGCACTCATTTCTCACACTGCTCAATCTAGCAGGCCCTGACCCAGGAAACCCGTCCTGCCAAGCACAGGGATTTATTCCCAGGAGTAACCCCTTTGCTATTTGTGCTGCAGAGCATCTTGCCTAGTGTAAGCATCCACTGGATGGTGCTGCTCTGTCCTAAAACCTCCCAAGGAAGTGCAACACTTTTTGTAAAGCTTCACACCTATCCACAGTGTTTTACAGTCTCACTGAAATAACTCATTTAAGAATCAAATCCATATGCCCAGAGTTGAACACAGCTCTGTACGGCTGCAGCTACGCAAGGAGACCTTGCAAACAGTCACCAACCAAGCAAGGAGCCCAGAGCACTGTGCTCTGGGACCCCATGGAGCTTTGCCACAGGCAACAGCAAGCCACACCACAGAGAGCACGCGACAGGAAAGATCTCAGACATATAAACCACGGGTACAGTCAAAGAAAACAGTCCACAGAGACAAAGGGCATCAGCCTGGACTTTGGAGCACAGAGGCCATGAAATGCCTTGGAGCTCAGGTCACAAAACAAGAGTAAGCAATAACATGATCTGTTCATTAATATTCATCCCACGGTTCTCATAAAAATCATCGCTTCCTCTTGAGAGCTCTGTCCTACTTCATTATTCTTCGCAATTTATTAAGACAAATTGTTCCTGCACCACAGTTGGAAAGTAACTTAAACTAGCAGCACTGTCTCCATCTCGTGGGGGAACTGAACTCACGCCAAGGTTTTGTCACTGCTCTCTAAACAGGTCTGTGGTTTCACTACCTCCCTGCTTCTTATTCATTTTGAGGACAGTTTGCCTCTCAGTTGCTTGCAAAGTGCAACTTCCTCTTTTCCCAGTGCTGCAATCATCACCATAACTATCTCATGTCTTCTTGCACCACTTGTTACTTGCTGCTCTGCACCATAAAGGTTCTTCTGCCTCAGTGAAGGTGCCTACAGCACCAAGTCAAAGCAAGAGGACTGAAGTCATCAATAAGCCCCTGAAGCCCGTGATGTGCTTCACCACCTCCCATCGGACATTGGAAAATCTCTTTTGCCAGCAATAGCAGCATCTGCAGACCTCTTCCAGTATAGAAAACCTTTAACGGTCCTCACACAGCCTCTGTGCCTCTACAGCCAACTCAAGTTAATAGCACACTTTGTGCTTTATTCTCCTGGGGAAAACAGAAAGACAGAGGGGGAGAGGGATAGATACCTAGTGGAAGAAGCATGGCTCCTAGTATGGGCAGAACTGCTTGCTGACTTGGCTTTCATTTGCCTTCACTTCTCAATGGAAAATAAGTGAAAGCGAGGTTCTCTGCCAAGGCTTACTACCTCTCTCATCGGCATCCCCACTCTGTCCTCAGGTGCTCTGGAAGCTGGGACTTTACAGTGGCATCCAGACATCCAGACAGTTGCTACTGTTCATACACTGGAAACATGTACAGCTCACACCGACACCCACTCAAGCATCTCTGGAAAGCACAGCACCATGAAAATCAGTGAGCTGCACAGAAAGATTTTGGGCAACTTCCTGGCTGAATAATGTGGAGAGTCACCACGCAGGAGTTCTGCTGCCCCTCAGCATGGCCAGGGCATAGCTTTTAGGTATAGGAGCAAAAGTGTTGCTTATTTTCCAGGTCCTGGTACTGGACAGCACCTTTCTCTTTCCAGCAAAGCCATGCTGTTCAGAGCAGGATGTGCAAAAAGCCACCAAAGGACAACAATCCACATGGCCTACCGGCCAAGAGGATCCAGGTCCCCATCCCTCCTGCTCTCCCTCGCCTTTGCAAGCACCATTGTATGACCAGCAAGAGCTGCATCCTGGCAAGAGGCATGTGAAGCTGCCTGCCTCGTGGCCACCGCATCCGCAGGGCCAGGCTGCAGGCTCCTCCCGTGCTCATGCCGACAGCTCGGCAAGCTGAAAGTGGAGCTGCTTCCCAAATACCAGCTGGATGCGACACTCAGATGGGCCAGTCTGTTGATACGAAAGCCAGAAAGGTCACCACAGAGGTTGAGCACTGAAGTGAGTGTTTGATTAAATTGGGTTGGTTAAGTTTTTTCTGGGATCTGTTGGAGATGGAAGTGAAAGCTTTATGGAGTGGTGGCGGGCGTTCCTGACAGCGCTGGAGACAATATGGATTTGGCACAGGCTGCAGGAGAATTCTTCCCTCGCCATCTTATTTCCCAGCTCTGAAAGCTGTGGGTGACTGATGAAACTTTACTACACATTTTTGGTTTTATGTTCTATCAAACTGAGCCCTGAATCCTATTCTATGCAAGGTGTTGTTCGGGTCACATCCATTCTTAAGATTTTTCTGAAAGATCTTGCTATCCATCAATTCACCCCAACCCTCAGCACCACTCACAGATTTGATTGTACATAACGATGTACTAGCCAACAGCAGGTACTCCATGACGCAACTTCCAGACATAGTCCTCAATTACCAGCACACAGTCCCTCATCCCTTAACTTTTCTTTTCCTTCTGTCTTGCTTCGATGTAGACTTTTCTTATTAATTAAATGGCAAGTTTCAATAGCCCAAGATTGAATTATAATGCTTCTTTAGAGGAACCAGAATGATCAGAGAGCAAAGCATGGAAGCTATATATGTAATATATACATACACTTACGATACAGAATTTTGTTTCCAGACGTTTGGAACAAATTAAATAGAGGATCAAATTAACTAGTGATTGAATTAAGTGGAAAGCATTTCATTACCTAAAAGATGGAAACATGTGTCATTTTAAAACAGCTAAAAATAAAGCAAGAATAGGTTGAAATGAAAAGCAGGAACCTTGGAAATGTCAGCCAAATTTGGGCTCTGCTGAGCCCTCCAAATGTGAAGGCTGTAAATAAGGTAGTATTTGCTCCATACTGGGTGTTGCTGGGAAATGATGAGCTTAGAAAACAGATGTTGCAAAAAGGAGCTGCTACACATTGCACTTCACACCTTGGCAATCAAAGAAACACGTGCATGGTGAACAGGGTCTCGTTCACAGCCCACAGCTTTACCAGGAAGGGCTCAGGATGCTGAGGACATCACGGTCGTTCATGGAGAGCCATCCCAGTTGGTGGACCTATGACTCTGCTGCAAATCCAGAGTAACTTCAGTTACTTTGCCAGCTGGATTTACAGTTGACTGTCAGTCACTGTCTTTAATTTGCTCTTGCTGTTCACTGCACAGAGAGTCATTCAATCCGACTGACATTTCAAGTAGCTCTCACACAGCGGATCAAACCTGGTGATACAAATGTAACATTTTAGGATAAAATTAAGACATCTTGTTGCTGTCTTAATTCAGCACCTTTATTCAAGAGCCCACTCTTCTGTTTTCCAGGCACTTAATTTCCCTCGAATTATATGTGAAAACCAGAGAGAGTGCTCAGGTCTAGCTTCCTGTTTTATCATGAAAGAACTGAGCTCATTTAACATGTTTCTCCCCTCCTGTGATACTGATGCTCCTCTTCCTTCCTGTTCATCCGGACCTTACAAATTCCAGTCGTTTGACTTCTCTTCCTGACACAACATTTCACTTAGCAATGCATCAGATGGAAATAGTACTGAGCTGTCACGGAGCACAGGAAATCAGCTTTTCGCTCCACTAAACTCAAGTCCCAAATTCAGCGTGAGGAATAAGACTCTAGCCCTTTCCTATCTAAGGTCCTATTTCTTTCTTTTGTTCCTTTTATATATCACATTTTGACAAAGGCAAGTGGAAGTTCTCCAAGATAAACAACGTTATCTTTGCAGAACCCTATGACACCCCGTGGCAACTCATTATTTTTCAGTTAAATTTACTGTTCATTGGCAGTTGCTCTGCTTTAACTTTCTGCCATTTCTTTACCAAAGAAATGAAACATACAATACAAAGCCCTATAGAAGTCAGACTAAGTTAATTAAATGTGAAGTGGGAAAGCCTAACTTTGCCTCCAGAGCAGCTTTATCATAAGATCTCCTTAAAAACATCACTTTTTGAAGGAATTTATTTAGACATTTGCAACCACTATTAATTAAATGTGCAGTCCCTTCACAACTCTCCCAAAAGATACTTCTTAGCAGTATTTTGCAATCACTAATTTTGGAAACAAGAGTTCACAAGATTCATGAAGCCAGATGAGGAAGACAATTTTCAGTTAACTGCATATCAAAGCTAAACTCTCCAATAGCTTTTAGTCTCCTTCCTTACACATTTCTGAGTCATCTCAGGTGAACACAGGATAGCTAAGTCCCAGTTTGGAAGTGATGCACCATGTTATTTTCCCTCTGTTGTCAAGAAGACCTGATTTCCTTCCTTGAAAGAATCAAGGGTTTGAGCGATCGCAAAGCTGTCAAGTATGTAGGCTTTTAATCAGCCATTTTAAACACTAACAAAGAATATGGTGATGAAAGTACTCCACTAGCTGCTACAGTGCACGTTACATGGATCAAGAAATGACTGCACAACGGATCTCAAAAATTAATCATGACGCAAACCTCGGCTGATGACATTCCTACCCAACATTGGAAGGGATCATTAAGCAACAGTAGTCAGTGTTTGCATGCTCCTCTCCATGTGAACTAGACACATTGCATCCTGAAGCAGATGGCTGAAACAGCTCTGATAAATTATACCTTACAAGTATTTGTTTCTCTGCATGGGTGATAAAGACAGTTTGATAGCTGCTCAGATATGGACGTCTTCTCTGCAAATCATTTTATCTGTTCAGGTGAATGCCACCTTAACTGTCTCAAAGTGGGGTGTCTAACACAAACCCATCACCTGGACACCTCCGTGGACTATGGAAACACACACCTTCGTAGCTTGACTCATCCTACGCTAAGAGAGGTATCTGAAATAGATGGGATGAATCACCATCTGCAAGATGCGATGTCTGAACCAAGGGTTCAATATTCTATTGAAACAAATTACTTCAAAAGGGAAATGCACTGATGGTATCTACAAAGGTTTGGCCCCGTTTCTTATTCCAGGAATAAGCAACTCAATCTATAGCACTCTGGAAAGAAGTTTTCTCCCAGCACCAAGCAATCTGAAGACTTCCTGGGCAGTCTAGAAGATGCTGGGTACCATATGCTCCCATTTTGACTGTCTAAGTGAGGAAGTGATGGAGAAGGAGTCTA
The DNA here is from genome assembly GCF_036370855.1 of Dromaius novaehollandiae. Taxonomy (NCBI): domain Eukaryota; kingdom Metazoa; phylum Chordata; class Aves; order Casuariiformes; family Dromaiidae; genus Dromaius; species Dromaius novaehollandiae. The sequence goes on along the minus strand of NC_088115.1, from coordinate 3,490,546 downwards.
AAGTCGATAGGACCAATAGGCAGGGGTCTGGCCAGAGTGTACCAAATGCAGAGTGTGTCCGCTACTGATCTCCTGGGAAGCAAAGAGCAATGCCTGAGAAGGCAGTACCTTGAGCCAAGTGCAAGTGAAAGGCAGTGTGACGGTGTTGAGGTGAGCTTTGCATCTTGCGCAAGGTGAGAGAAGCACAGTGTCAGCAGCTAGTAAGTTTATAACAGCGTTTCTTCCTCAAACCAAATTCAGCCCAGATTTATAACTTTCCCATACCACTCTGAACTTCCCAACACTCCTCCTGAAACATTTCATTATTGCTCAATTACTGTCATGTTCTCTTAAGGACCTGGTGGGGGGAGAAGGTCTCCATTTGGAGACCAGATGCCATTTCCATAGATAGTCACAAAACTGCACTGTACTTGGAGCAGTAAATAACCCATTCACCCTTCAGAACAGTCTTTGAGGATATGATCAGTTAAGAAAAAATGTGAAAACTCTGACACATGTGTAACGGAAACTAGCCAGAAACTAAGATGTTAAATTGGTAGCTGGGCACCTTCAGATTGCAGTGGGGCCAGACTGCCTGTCTGACGTGGAGTAGGTAATAAAAATAAAAATAAAAATCCTTAACATAGCACTAACTTAGGTCATACTGAAAGACATCAAATTTCAGGGCTGTCAACCCAGCATCAGGACACCTGCCCAAAACAGGCCTATAGCAACAATTTGCAGTGGCTTGCTCCAGGCACTCACGGGGGACTGACCCCAGAATGGAAATGATGCAACATATAGGAGGCTAGTGGTGTTAGCATGAACCACAGCCTAGTCTCCAGAATGGACTTACCATCTGCATGCAAGCAAGCACTCAGGCACAGACCTAAGCTGGGCTCTGCAAATTCGAAACCAAGGATCTTCCAGACCTTAAAGTGGGTTTGAACTCTTGTTCATGTGGTCTGGGTAGACCAGACTTCAGGGAGAACAAAGTGCACTCCAGCCAGGACTGGATGTTCTAAATTCAGTATCGTTAATCAGAAGATGAATGGTTCATAGACCTTACTGGGCTTAAGCCCCACTCTTCAGTTAGGTCTGTGTCTTAGGATTCATGAATCAACTGAAAGATCTCATGCATTCACCAGACAGACACTTCCACAGCGTATTATCATCCAAAATGTTCTTACTGCTTTGATACTTGTTATAAGTCTCTGTTTCTACATATGGAAACCACATTATATATTCCAGATGGAAATTCATACTCTGTTTCAGAGAAGGAAACGAGAGCTATTTCATACTAGATGCATAATTTGTTGTGTGAATATGAAATACGTGACTGCCTCACATGTTATATTGTGAGCTAATCATAAAAAAAAATAATGAAAAAGGTCCCATCTGTCTCTAAATCCTATAATCCAACTGTTCTCAGCTAACTCCAGCTCTGGCAGTACCTGGTATACAGCAAGAAGAGTTTTCTATGCCAGGGAAATACTGAGAACCAGAGGAGCATGTGCAAAGCGGCAACTGAAGTTTCACCCAAAGCAGTGAGTGTGTGTCTTGGAAAGAACAGAGACTTTATGACACCTCTTCAGCTGACTGAACTGACTGTCCCCAATGCTTCAAATTGTTCTTGACCTGGCTTTTTATTTGGGCTACCCCATAATTACCTTCTTGACATAATTTCCCTGCAGTTCCCTGAAAAGCCTTAATGGGATCACTGGGAAAGATCCAGCTGCGCATTAGAAAGCACAGGGCAAAGTACAGGCCCCAAAAGACTCTGGGTATATTGTCACTCGCATTGGCAAAGCTACGGTTTCCAAATGCAGTTGGCAGGCTGCTGAAGCAGATCTGCTGTGCTGTCAGCTGATCTGTGGCGACCGACAGTAGCTGGGTCTGACCTGCTCTGCCGCCTCCGTTGCAGTTTCGGTTATCTGAAGCTAAATTGCTGAGCCTGGCCTTACAGGTCTGTTACAATAGCACCAAAGGAGTTGCTCCACTGGCAGTAAACGTACCATTGATGCGAAGGAAGATTTACTCCACAGCAGAGTAAATAGCGATATTTGTCTGTTGCTTTGCACTTACCTTACAATATGTTACTGTGATGGTTTCAGCTTGCTTACCTCAAAAAATAAAACTGGTACAAAATGGCAGCAGGAAATGTTACCAGGTTCCCAGGACCATTAGGACATTTTCATCTCAGAGAGGCAAAAAGGTGGCCCAGGTCTCTTCCAGCAGCATACTGCCGTTTTTCACACTTGGAATCTTCCATATTAACAACTTCAGTTTGTTATGTGGTCTTGGGTCTGGTTTGGACTTAACGACGGGTATAGAGCGGTTGGTCACAGGTTATCCTGTATTTAATGTCTATCACATGGTTACCTGGAATCAGGGAGTGCCAGACCTTTAGATGTACATGGTGGCTTCACTCCTCTCCACTAACTACATCCCTCCTTCTGCCTGTGGGGACTCTTGCTCCCCACTCCTCACCTTCTGCACCATCCCAGGTGATGTGCTAAAACCAGAGCAGCGCAGCTGCTCACACCCTGCCACAGAGGAGCTGCATCCCTCGTGACACTGGAAGATCTGTCACTGTCGAAAGATGGTGGGACTCCACAGCTATGTTGTTGCATCTACATGCCCAGGACACAGGAATTACAATGCCAGATGCAGCAGCTGGCTTTAAAGGCCTTTTTTTAACCTCAGAGAAACTATTTACAAAAAAGAGCCCTTTATTGTCATGCCAATTTCAGGGCATGCTGAAGTTACTTAAACATCTGGGCTTGGGGCTTTGCCTTTTAAATTTAACCGGTACATCAGCAACTGCATTCCAGTAGTATGAGATGTGTCTGCCTCTCCCCAGGCCTGGACTCCATCACCAGCTAGGGATAGGCCTTATTTACCATCACCCTCCAATGTCTCTTTTTCTATCTTTCATGTAAAGTCTGGCAGAAATGGTGGTGCAGAGGTTCTCTCCCCTGAGGGCTCCTCCTTCGACCAAGCAAGCACGAGGATGGCATTAGCAGGGAATTTGTTAAACAGAACTCCTAGGCGAACATGGGAAGCATGTTATTTGTGAGGGCAAAATAAATATGACCGAAGAAAAGAAAAAAATGCCATCACCATCACCAAACAATCCACAGCAAACCCTTAGTTTGAGCAGGATGCAACAATCAGGCACCAGAGAGAGAATGTGATATCACCAGAAGCTTTGAAGTAAGCTATTTACCCTGTCTCCTCCTCTGTTGCAGGCTTCAGGGCTGCAGAGGAATGGAAGAGCCAACTTTTCATTCCCTCCTGACCCCAGAGGTAATCGGCAGCAGCCATGGAACACTGGATTCATATAAATATGGTACAAATAAAGAGTCATCTGATCTCTTTTTAAACCCTTTGGAGATACCAACAGATTAGGTATGCAAGGGACAATATCAAATGACTTTCAAGCCCCAGGAATTCTCTTGTTTTGTCATACAATCCCTTCCATTATGTTATCAGACTTCATCTTAAAATAATCCCCATTACCAGTCCAAGGGTCACCTTGGCCCCTGTAATCACAGCAATGCACTGAGAATTCCTGCTGATGGGGATGCTTGCAAAATGCCTCGGGTTCTTTCCAAGTTTCATTTCTCCAAGCTGTAGACCCAGATTCTCCCCACCCATGAATGAATAAATCTTTGCCAGAGGGTCCCTTCATACAAGTTTAACCTACTTACAGGACTACCCAAAAGCACTTGGTTGGATTACGATAATTTTGATGGCTTGAATCCATTTAACTAAGCAATGCAGATCACTTGGTAACGTAACATCTTCTCCTTGCGATTTATCAACCCACCACCTTTGTCCAACCTGCATTTTACCAGCACAGCACTTATATCAACATTTTAGAGGGTTCCAAATTAACGGTTACTTCAAATCTTGATCCAGAGCCTACTGTAGCCAATAAAGACTTAGGTTCATTTCAGCAGGTTTTAGATCTGGTCCTTTAGGATTCTTTTTAGTTGCAAACCATGTAAATGTTTTAATTGCAAGATCATGCATTACTGCTGAATTACAACCTATCTTGTGGGTGTCTTGGCCAGCAAGACCACATAGACATATTTTTGATAGGATCCGTCTTCCATCATACCAGAGTGACTAGCACCAATGAATTTTGTGGTCTCTGCTCAGAGAAAGGCAAATTAGCAGTGATGTTAATTCAAACCTCTCAGAGATCCCTGGGCTATCTCTGAACCAGCTGCATGCATGGCACCTCCGCTAGCAGACCTCCAAGCCTCTGTAAGGTGCCCATTGCGTGTTGCTTCCTGCTTCCACCTGGCTTGGAAATCTCACCGGAGCGGGAAGTTTCCAAACGTCCACTTACTGCTGACAGCAAAAATGATGTAAGAAAATACCAGGGAGAACATATAACATTGAAAGGAAGGGGAAAAGGGGTGTGGTGAAGGAGCATGACTGGCCTAATGCTGTCCTTCGCCTTTGGGAAATCGGTCAGCTCTCTGATCTTCAATTTTCCTTAGTTCAGCTTCTGAGCTCCTCGAGAGGAGGATCTGCTGCCTTCTACATGTTTTCCAGATCTCACCCCAAGGGCAACAGAGCTGAGCTGGAGCCTTTAGATGCTAACGAAACGAGAGCAGCAACAGGAGTGGTTGCTCAGGCGGGCTTTACTTCTGGATGGGTCAACATTTCTCTTGACTTAGCTATAATCCCTTCAGGATCCTTTTTAACATGAGAGGTTGGGAGAGGGAGGAATCCTTCCATCTCGTGGGCTTGGGTTAAAACAAAGCATCTAATTCAAGAACAGTTGTTTGCCTTGGGAGGCAAGCACTGACTTTTACAAACAGCAGACAACCCCCTGGGGCTGTCAGGCGACTGCAGTAATGTCTTCTGGCTGGATCGTAAACAGCCAGGTAACCACTGACCATCTTGAAGCAGGGTTTGAGGTTCCTGCCCTTCTCCCTGGGGACCGTAAGCCAAGACCCTACTAGAGAAACAAATGAGTTATCCTAGCAGGGGTGTCTCATTAAGATTTATTACAAACCCTTGCAATAGCCTAGGAAAACCGCTTCCAGGAGTCATCCAATATACCAAAATTAACAAGACAGCCTTTCAGATGTAGCTGTGCTATCCAAATCCCTTTACACTGACCTGCAGCCCAGAAATGATACGACAGACGCAGCAGCTGCCCGACATTAACAGATATCTGCAACTTTTAACAAGAATCAGGCACACAGCCCTTCCAAGCCCCTGCTATAAAACTGATGAACTGAGAGGGAGATCTCAAAGAGAAAGGGGAAAAACACAGCATCATACCATAGCTATTTGATTGTGATTTATGTCCCATTCTACCTTGCCTTATCGTAGCTAAGCCCTTCAGAAGAAAACCACTACTCACGCTGTACAGAAATGGCTATCGAGCCTTGCTGTGCGGTTCTGCTGCCTGATACGAGAGCAACGGGGCATGTCGACAGCTCTGCCACACACGACCAAGACTTGCTCACGCTGAGAAAGCACACATGCAACCACTGGACACCGTGATAGTACCCACACAGCCCGCCAGAGCAGGCAACCATTTTGTTTTGCCAGTTTGCAGAAACAGACTTTTCAATCTTTTCTTTCAAAGCGACGTTTAAGCTTGCTTGTCTAAAAACGAATCATGTGTAAAGCAGAATGGCTGAACATGCAAGTTGAAAACAACCCCAAAACTAAGCAAAATACTTTGGGGAAAAAATGAAACATTTCAGTTGTCCCAATTCTGTTTTGCTTTTCTGGAAAAAAAAGAAAAACCTGTTTAGCATTAACGTGAAAATTCCTTCCTTCACAGTTCTTGAGTTAGCCAGCCACACCAGATAACTATGTTGCCCAGGCCTATCCCATAGTATGTTGAAGAGCAGCTGAATGGGTCCACTTAAAGCATCAAACTGAGGTATTCTGAACTGTCCTTGCGACCCATAACCCGTTCTCTTCATTTAAGCAGTGTGGGCGTAGTCCTCTGTATTGTAATTAAAATAACCTAAACTGGATGCAGAGAATAAACCCAGAGCAGCTACTGCCTTTCAGTGGTGAAATAACTGTTTTTGTGGTGAGCTCAGCAACACAAGGGAAGGCTGTCCAGTGTATGAAAAGATCCAGGACACCATTTTGCAGGTTTTTTCCATCGATGTGTAATGCTATCCATCTCGCACATGGCTGAACAAGAGCATCCCTTCTAGGAAGATATCCAGATTCCAGGTAAAGCACCCAAACCAGAACGAATTTCCCCCAGCCTTGGTAAACGGATCCACTGCGTAATTACCGTGCTGCTCCACAGTTATCTCATTTCCAATCGAACTTCAACTTCTATCCACTAGACCTTCCTGTATCTGTTACACATCAGAAATCTCCTCCCGGAGCAGGGAATTACCCACCATGATCATGTTGCCTCTGAACTTTCGCTTTAGTAGGCCAAATGGATCGAGCTGTTTTGTCACTGTGAGGCTGTTTTTCCCTAGGCTTTGACACATCTTATTTCAGTTGAGGTCTCCTCTAGCACATATCCAAGAAGAGAACAAAAGCCATCATGAGGCTCACAGAGTTGTAAGCCTCATGCCTTGTCAACCAGCATCACCCACCGAAAAGGTCCCAGCTGCAAAAAGATACCTGATACATCCTATTTCTGGCACAAGGAAGGGGAGTGCAGTCTCCAGAGCTCCTCAAAGACTTTCACGAGCAGCTGACTGCAAACATTTACTGATGCCAGTTATCCATCAGCTTGGGAATATCTGGCGATCTCTGCTTGGTTTGCAGACTAGCAAGTCTGTTCTTTGCCTTGCTGCTGTGTATCATCCACGAGAGTTTTGAGTGCTGTTTGAGATGGTTTCACTCAAAATGACACCTGTCCATGGGGAAGAAGACAATTCACCAAACAAATAGCTCATTCTTTCGGCACTTGCATGGGAGGGGTCCAAGGAACAGTCTCAACAACAAAACGCTCTCTGGGTATCGTCAACGGCCAGAGCTTCTAGTCAATGCGTGCTGAGGTGAAAGTCCAAGGAATGCCATTCCCTCTTGGAGCCGATTTCTCTGCTGTCAAATTGCTCTCCAAAGAAAATACATTAAAATCAATGCCCTTAAAAATGACAAGCCCTGAAAAAATGTGCTCTGCAAAGAGATGGTCAGTCCAAAGCTGTTCAGAAGGCAGCCTCCAACTGCCTGGCTGCCTGTCACAGTATTCACCCGCAGTTTTTTCCCAGTAAAATATTGCTCACCTTGCTGGGGTCAGCGTGCTGCTGCTTGTGTGCTAATGCAGCCCTATAGAAGCGTGGAAAAAGCTTGCACCTCCCTGTATTTATTCAGTACAGAGAAAGGCAAATCTAACCATCCACTCACACAGCCACCCTGCGGAAAGCACATCCTGAAGCAGGGAGGGCTTAATGCTTCCTGGGGCTCTGTGCCGGTGGTCTCCCAACCAGGCTTTGCTGCCTCAGCAGCAGCTGCAATTACGGAGCCTAAGGAAGCAGATAAACAAGGAGTCAAATGATTTTGTGAGTGACTTTAGGGCTTGTGATAACACAGACTGCACAGCACCACAGCCAGGCAGAGCGCTGTAGATTTTCATCATCTTTGACCCAGGCAACTCAGCAGTGCCCTGCTGAATCAGCCCTGGGGGCTTGCACAGCCGAAGCAGCAAGGAGCCTGCCTCTACACCGCTCCCAGCTATTCTCCCAGGGTGCCATCCAGCTCTGCTAGCATCCCCAAAATCTGTCCAGGAACAGCCATACTGCTCCAGGCTGGAGCCATCACTGAGCCACCAATAAACTTCAATGATAAGTTATGATAGTGCTCCAAATATTGTCATCCTCGTGAGTCCTGGACCCTACACCTCAGTTTTCCCGTATACCACCCCCCTTTTCTGGTTGAGCACCAGACACCCAAACCTGCTATTTCATCTCACTCCTAATCTACAGCAACCTTCTAGCCTAGTCCTGACCTTCAGGTGAGCACACTGTGAACTGCAATCAACCATCTATCAAGCACATGGTAAAAGCAGCAGAGATAATTACTGTTTTAAACAGAGAGGCAGTCCAGCCATTAAAAGAAATAATTAAGGGAAATGGTGGATTATCCATCGCATGGTCTCTTCAGACCTAAGTGGAAGGGATATTTTAGCCAGGAATGAGTTAGTGGGCTCAGTGGTGAAGTTAATGGACAAAATTTTATAGTCTGCTATCCAGGTCAGGCTAGATAAGGTCTTGGATGTTTCTGGCACTAATATGTCTGTATCTGTGAACAAATGGACAAAGGAATAATAAAAAGTCCCTATCGGGCCACTCTAGTCATAAGTTCAATTATGGGAAAGTTGGAGAAAGTTTATAAAACAGTAGCATTTTCTTCTGTGTTTGACATGGAGCTAAGCCAGTACTGATCTCTACATTCAACATCCTGTATCACATTTCAGCGCTTACTGGATCAGGTTATCACCACTGACCATCCAGTCTCATTGGTGCCTCCACAAGGAAAAGTTCTCCATCAAGTTCATTTCCACTTGGGAGCAAAGGTTTGAACCCAGGATCTGTGCAGGGAGCAAACTGCTCCCACAGCCCAGGCAGTCCTCCAGATGTCCCAGTCCGGCCAAACAAAAACCAGCACTGCCACTGGCGTATGCCAAAATCTTGACGTGGTCTTCAAAGGACATAGATCTTTAAAATAATACTTTTCCAGCCCTTTCACCTTTCTTGTTCTTTTAGTTTTTCCATTTTGACAACAGTAAGGACTGCAAAAATATTGAGTTTTTTGACTGGAAGTACAGATTTACATACAGTTGAGCAGGTCAAAAATGGGAAAATCTTATTTCTTTCAAGGAAAAAAACCTGCTGTCGTGAGGATCACAAGAAAGTCACACAGAAGACCGACACTGGGCTTGCTTCAGCATGTTGTGCATCATAGATGCACGGTGCTCCTTAACTGCAGCCCTGTCTCTGGAGCAGCATCAGCAAATATCTGCCCCTTGAGCCAGCAGAGTCTGCTGGGGACCCACATGTAGCCCAAGCAGTAGCAGGTACATTCATTCCCCTCTGTGCTTTCCTGATCACCAGCAAAAGTACAGTTTCTGCTGTAATACGTGAAAGCGTATGACGCTGCATTTGCTCACTTGCTAAGAATCAACATCTTCCTCCACCTTTTTCTGGGCCCTGAGAGTTCCTTTTTCAGCAACATTTCACTGAGGTCTGCAAAGCAATTAGCAATAGCTCTTACCACTGTCCTCTAATGGAAGATGGCCTCATTAATTATGTTACACTGACTCAGCTTCGCTTGCTCAGAGATAATAAAAATACTGTTAGTCCTTCTTCCAAAATAAGCAAACTTGCACATTACAGACATGTACACAAAGATCCTGCAACAAAAAGACAACACCTTGTGTTAAAATATCCTCCGTCATGCCTCAGAATAGCTTTGTCCTTTCACTTTAAATTTCCTGCAAGAACCAGGGACACTAGTGAGCTGCTTGCACCAGACAAAACCCTGTACAGTGCTTTTGGGCTGTGCATAAGAAAGAATTATTGTATCCAGCAGAAATAGCAAAAGGGACCTAGCTGAGAGGGAAGGAACGACCTTGCTTAGAATTTAATGAAAACACCAGTATCAACACATACCTGCATCACCTGAAAAGCAGCAAGAGTCCTTAACATATCTGACAGTACAAATGTTTGACCTCTCCTGCCTCCACCCAAGGTCGCTGGTCTTCTGTGGAAGAACCTCCTCTGCTGGCTCATCAACCTAATCTAAATGAATGTGGTTGCTAATATAGACTAATCTACATATCGTTCATGATGTTAATGCCTTTCACTGATGAACCCCTCGTTTTCCGAAGCCTCTGCTGTATAACACAATACCTTTACACCCTAAACGTGCAAGTAAACCTGTTCAAGCACTTCGCAATATATGCTACACTTGCCATAATACATATATAGGTCCAGGTGGATCCCATCTGACCTTCAACGTATAATGCAACTTAATTTAGGAGTAATTCCTATAGTTATCATAAAGAGGTAAAAGGCTTGAATTGCTTTCCAGAGGCATCTCTTTTTCTTTGCTCATTTTTTAGGGAAGCTAGAGCAACTAGGGATGGGTACTACCCCACGGAAACTACTAAATAGTACGAACGAGACCATAGCTTCCTTAGGGGGAAAAAAATGAATACATTTCAGAAAAGACATAATGTTTCCACTTAACATTCCAAAGATGTTTTCAAACATTTAAAGTTTTCATTTCCAAGTACATTTATTTCAAAAATCATCAGCATTTAATTTTTAAAGGGAGATTTAAATGGTTTCAGAACACACAAAAGATGCAAAATGAATCAAACCAAACATGGAGGGTATTCTATTTAATTTGCTGAATAATCTTCCTCTTAGCGTGACCAGAAAGAAATTAGGAAACATTTTTTTAGTTTAACAACCAGAAGTAAAAAATCAGTTATTCACAGAGTTCTAGTGCCGAGCTCTTTTGAAAAATCTAGCTTTTTGATATGCTTGAGATCACTTAAAGACATAGGAAATATAGCCATGTGCACCAACTTAAAGGGAGCATCAGAATATTAGATGCAAAATGAAGGTTTTGTTTTAAAAAAATCCGTAAAGATCAGTGAAAATGTTTGACAATCATTTATATTTCCACTAAAACAGGTAATTTTTCAATTATAATGAAGATGTAATCTTTCTTGAAAGTAATGAAAATGCAAATACTCAGCACAAGAGAAATTAGGCTGGGAAACCACATATATACAGAAAATAGGTCTTGTTCCACTGAGTGAAAGAGGGGGGGGAAAGGGGAAAATTTAAGTCAAAAAGCATCAAAAAGCAAGTTGAACTCAAGCTCTTATTTCTCAACAGTGTCCTTTTAAAAAACTCCCTTTAAGTTTTTTTTCCAAACCCTGAATCAACAAGGAAAAGGGCACTGGGGTCTGACCTTCCTTTAATAATACATTGGCAGTTTTTCCTTTTGGGGGAAAGAAATTTTATAAGAGGAAAGACAAAAAATTCCAACTAGATTAATAAATGTGTTAACAGAGAGAACTGAAAAAGTAAATATCACAAATCAGGGCTGACCCTCTGTTTTTATTTTAGCACTCGGGGGGGGAAAAAAAAAAAAAAGAACTCCATAAAATAATATTTGAAATACCACCGGGTGTCAGGGAAAATAGAGCTGGTAGGGAGCTGCTGGGACGGCGCTCAGCCCCTGGCTGTGCCACTGAAGAATGAAGAACTGGAGAGGCCCTGGCAGAAAGAGTGGGGAGAAAATCCACCCTCCTGTTTGCATTCTTGTTTCAAAGGTCACTGGTTTATTTAATTAACCAAGTGGTGTCCCTCAAGACTGGAGGCTGATCCTGCTCTCAATTACTCCCCAGGCGAAAGAGTTTCAGTGGCACCTTCATGGCGTTAAAACCATGGTGGGTTGGTCCCAGACCCATGTTTCTGGCGGAAGCTACAGCCTCTGCATCAAGGTTTCAGGCAATCCTAAATCTGGATGGGAGAAGTGAAAATATTAAGGGGGGAAAAGCCAGGGCCGCACATCAGAGATGGACATCGCTGTCAGTCTGGGGCTGGATTCTGAGCTGCCCTGAGGAGTTTGGGATGTCATAATTAGACATGCTGGTTCATAGGGATCACAAAATCTTGCAGCTCACATAAAAAGCAGCATTGTGAGGGATCAAAGCACCTTCTAGCCTACATCCTTTGCGAGATTATAAGACGAGATGCATATAATGCTGCCAGCATACCCCAGCATACGCTCACTGGGCCCAGCAGTCTGCAGGCCAGGGACTTCATGGACCAAGGTGTGATCCTTGCATAAATCTGTCTATTCATTTCTACGATAATTCTTAATTTTCTCAGGCCTAGAAAAGACATGACTAAAAATTACTGCTAACTGCACTCAACCATGGTGTTCATTAATGCAGGGTCAGTTCTTAGGCATAGTATGCACCAGAGCCCTGAGCCAAGATCAACCCAGCAAAAGTTCGAATGAGGCAACAGCCCACAAGACCTGCCTTGAGTCTCTACTACATTAAAAATTCCACTTCACACCCTGAGCTGGACTATCCTTCAATAGTAGATTGAAACCTTGGAGAGTGTGTTTGTCTCCAACAAAGTCCATCCTGAAATATGCCAGAAGTGTAAGCAAGAGAAGAATCAGCTCCTCTAAATTCACAGAAGGAGTTCTAACCTCTGACACGAAACAGGTCCTCTCTGTGAACTAGGCACGAAGCTCCACCTATGGACAAAGTATCATGGGTTAAGCCCTGGCCCCATTGACTTCAGTGGGTGATTTAAGAAGAGCTCATCTTGCCTTGGGCTGGCTGGAGTAAGTGACCTCTGCCTTGACATCCCCCTTTCCCTAATCTTCTGATCCATTTTGTATCCTTTCTCATATCATCTGTTAAAAACAAAAAATCCCCAAACAACTGAAATTCAGAAATGAATATCCTGCTAACATTCTTTTCATGATTACTGTATAAATAATAATCCAGTAAAATGAGTGTGATACAAATCTCCTTTAATGACTCATTCACCAGATTTCTGCCCTTGCCTCTGAAAACCTCAACATCAGTAGCATAGTGTTTCGTCTTCTACCCATCAATTGATACTTAAATAATGCATAAAACTGTCTTATTAAATGCATGTTGAATATTTATTTGGAAGCTCATCACCAGTTGAAAGATAACCTTCATTTTCAATTCCCTTTGGAATAATCAGCTAATTGGGTATCAGCAGAAGCTCAGCCTCTTCAGTCTGCTGCTAGTCAAGTGTTAGCATCCCTTCCAACAGTGCCTTCAATATGCGCAGAGAGGCTCAACTCCTCCTGCAGCTTTGTCCAACCTAAGCTAATCCACAAGGAGGACAAAAATGAAAAGAAAACAAAAGTGGTCACAATCACCCACGTCTTTGTTCATTCTCATTACGGCTTTTGGGTTTGGGCCAGAAATAGGCAGGACAGAGTCAACATCTCCCTCGTGATAACTGCTTGCACAAAGTCCTGGCAGCTATGGCTTTCACCTACAGTCCACAGTTACTCGGGGCCTCCTGGCAGCAGTGCAGCAAGATCTCAGGCTTGCTTGTTCCTAATACACCTTGCATTGAATTCAGCTGCTAAAATTACACGGCCTGTGATACACCCTGGACCATTTCTGACTCCGACCTGCAGAGTTTGTCACAAGCAGGTAGTTGTTAATGAGGCTGGTTAAGCAATGACGCCTCGGAGGCAGAAATATGAAATGTGCTTGTGAATGAAAAGTCCTCCCTCCTCTGTGCACAAGCACATTGGTTCAGCTTTGTGGGGCTGCTCCAGACCCCAGGACAGGATGGAGCAGCACTGGAAGGATGTTGGCAAATTGTTATTCATTCCTGGCAGCTAACAATTTTCTTTCTTTCTCTTCACAAAGAAACATAACTGTTTCTTTAAAAGAATAAATTTGGAGGAGGGAGGTGTATTATATCGACTTGGTAAAATGATAAAAAAGGACGGGTCAAACGAGGCAGCAACCTAGACATGTCTCAATTCTGAGAGCATCAAATGCCCACTAACTGCACAAGGAGCCACCAAGCCTTTCCTTGAATGGGGAGCTCCCCATTTCTGACAGGTGCCGCAGTATGACACCTGACAAATTAGCACATGGAAAAAATTTACCTGTGCCCAAAGCTTGTCAGATCTTTGGCAGCTGCTGCAAAGAGCTGCACAGCAAGCAAACAGAAGCCCTTTTGCGCAATGCTGTCTTTCAGGATTGTCAAATTCAATTCTAGAGGTAACTCAGTCAAACAACGCTTGCATGGTAAACGCCTACTAATTTTCATACACTTGTAAATGAGAAACATTATTCTTTCCCTCCGTAACTTGGTCAGCTTCTGCTGCCCCTGTTCACACTGTGCCTGCACACAGCAAAGCACCCTGCGGGACTTGGGGACCACTTGCTGCCAAGCATGAACCCACTCGGCACCCACAATCAGGAAACATTTTCAACCACAGCCCTTTTTTCCCTGTACACCTGCATCAGTTTCAGCTGGATACGTCCAGTACAAGGAAATGCAGAAAGAGCTCCAGATCCTACCAATAAAGGTAACCTCAGATTTTCATCAGCTGCAGATGTGTTACATTGCCTCTGGCGCATAAAGCAAGAGGGAGGGTTCCCCAGACTCACCAAGTGTTAGGCTACGGCACAGATTTTCTAAGAATCTACAAGTGAAATGACAAACTGGTTTGCGAGTTAAAACTGTTTGACAACTGGGTCCTGCAAGCAAGACCCAATCTATAAAGTTTTGCCCAAATTAAGCCCAATGACAGCGTAAGAGAAGCTTTATGCAACGAGCACTCAAACCTCCCAGGAACCGCAGCAGAGCAGAGCATCAGGGAGCACCTGCAAAGCCAGCAAGCTGGTCACCCACCCAGGGAAGCTATGGTGGGAATGGCACAGGCCAGACCAGACCCCAGATCTCTCGATAATAAAAAAGCAATGGAGAAACACAAGCAGCTCTGAGATCCATCGATGGCAAAGCGCAGGTTCTGCGGGCTTGCCAGGACACAGACTAAAAATGTTGCACACAAAGAAGTACTTCGGCTCCCAGATGTTTCAAATTTTCTGTATATTTGGAGAAAATAAAATGATTCCTTAATAAGAATAGTTAGCAATATTGGATGGAGACTGAGGTGGGGTGGGGGGGTTAGCCAAGCTGAAATGCATGGTGGATGTTTCACAGGTGTTTTAATCATCTTGGGAGAGAATAAAAAAAAGCAGCAATTGTTATTTTCTGGGAAATTTAGTTCCTCAAACCAATTTTGCAAGAAATTGGCTTTAGTTTTCCTTCCTTCGTTTTCTTTTTCTTTTTTTTTTTTTTTTTTAAGACTCTTCCCCATTTTCTCTTCCTTCTTAGGAAAAGGAGGAAAAATGGGAAATGAAAAACCCAGCCTTCCCCATATTTTAACTTTTTTCAAACTGCTCTGTCAATCCATAACCAATCTTTTCTCCAAGTAGACCCCAGGTAGCCTTTGACATGTTTTAAAAACCTGATGCCTACAATAAGGCTCCTAATTCCATACTTAAGTACCAGAAGTGCAAGCTGGTTTTAAAAAAAATGCTGAGCATGCAGCAGCTCCCAATAATTTTCACACCCCTGTTTTCGGGGAACTGTTTCCACCCTTTCATTTGCAGGTTGCCTTCATTACTTCCTTCCCTTGGGTCACGAAAAGGCTGTTAGCGAAATCTTCCATTCACCAGGTGCAGCAGTATAAACGCAGAGTAACTCCACTAAACCTGAAGTGCTTAATGGAGATGCTCTGGATTTGCATTGCCGCAAACGAGACCAGAATTTGTCCCAGGCATGGGAGCCAGGAGGAGGCCAGATGCTTTACATACATTACCTCCTCTCTGGCATGCTAATGATGTGCAATTTTCAAATGCTTTTTCCCCAGACACTGCAGTTCCAGGAACTGCATTAAATGCAATAAGAGGGTCCAAGGCAGACTTTACCCCGGAGCAGATGGACACCCAGCAACGCTACGAGCCTCACTGTAGCAAACCATCCTTCTGTGCGTTGAGAGATTTAGCAGTTTATAAAAGAACATTTAACAAATCTACCCTTGCTGATGTCACTATTCCACTTACTGACCACCGTAACGGCTTTCCCTCTTGCTCAGAGGAATTAATGTTGGCCACCACGATGGTTAAGAGCTGCGTTGAACGGGAACGCACTTCCTTCACCAGCTAGGGACCACTGTGCCAAGAGAGGTCTGAGGTGGCATCTCCCCCTCTGCCAAGCTCTGGCCATGCCTCGTCCAAACAGCAATAAAATCTAGTATTTGGAATAAAATCTAGTATTGGAGATAAAATACTAGTATTCTAGTATTTTATCCATCTCTGCCACTTCTTACCTCGGATTTCTTTTCTTCTGACATGGTAGCCAACAGCCCAAAAGAAACAGGCCAACACAGAGACTCAGCAGCTGCTGTCACCTCCCTGTCCCTGGAGCTACCGGTCCCACATGCAGCGGACAACCCGCGCTCTGGCTTCTGCTCTGCTCAACATGGACCCATGCCCCATCAGGTTTTCGGTTCAGCCATGCCCCACCGTCTGCTCCCGGTGTTCCCCAGGTTTTACCTGTGCAGCTCAACCGTTCAAACGCAGGCTGAAACACATGTGGTTTCACGCTAGATGATAATTAGAAACATTTAGTGTGTCAAACATATGATTAATGCATGGGTTTTTAATTGAAACAAACCAGAGTGCCCCAGATCCACTCTCCATTCCTGCTGCAAGAACTTTTGGGGGGTAAACAAGTTTTTTTTAAAGCAAAACAAGGTCAGACATTTGGCCGGTGTAAGTCAGCCTATTTGTATTGGAGGCAATGAAGACTACTTGTTCCATCTTAAAATCTAGCCTGAAAGCTGCAGACTACATTAAAAACAAGAAAAATGTCATAACAGTGTTCTACAATGCTTTCTTATTAACAAACATAGCTGCAAGGCATGATTAAGGGTGCTCATCATTCCTATTGTAATTATGAGGTATTATTTGTAATACCATTTTAAATTTGCCTCTCAGTAATCCAGTGAAGAAAATCTGATTTCAGTTCACTTCATTATTATACTTTTGCTGTCAGAATAATACAGAGCTGCTTTGTTTTACCAGTGAAACGGACCCAGTTTTCATGGGGCAAAAAGAATTATACTCACTGCAAAGAAAAGTGAGATAATGAAGTATTTGGGAATTCACTGGGTTCTATATTAATTCCATGGTTTGCTTTTTTTAAAAAAGCATAGATCCTTTAGCAAATAGAAACTTCTCACCTCTGATCTTCTGAACTTCCAGAATTTCGCCAGAATGCTCGAGAAGCTTCTTCAAGTCAATTCTGGGACAGCTTTGCTTTGGCAGTAACCAGAAGAGCTCCACCTCTGAGAAGTCCAAACCAAATATGTTTTGAATTTTGCCATACATCTAGCTTCTCACATTCCTGATAAGGAGTCTCAAGATACGATTGTCAGTGAACTATGGAGTGTTTCGCAGGAGCAGCATAAACATCTGATAGCACATCCTTTACCCAGGCTATTCCTGTCTTCCCATTGAACGCTTGACAATATTCTATGATAGGGTATCTGAAAAAAATAGTGGGTGACCATGAAATGAAGGACAATCATATGTACATTTAGACGAGGGAACAGCTTAAAATCTGGCCTATTCTAATCACAGCTTTCCTTAATATTCTTTAAAACAGTTATTTTGATGTAACAGCCTAAGAACATTTGCAATACAGTATCAAATTTTAAAGCTGTTGAACACTTCTCACCATCAGTTAGTTATGCCAAACTTTAATGATTTGAGATGAGATTTTATAGGTGAATAATCTGGCTCCAACAATATTTTCTGTTTATTTTACATCTAAATGACCTACCCAAAAATAGTTCTGCTTCAACTAAGTTAAACTGTTCTGGCAAATTTTTCAATTTTTTTCCCCCAGCCTGGAGCACAGGAGCAGAGTCTCTCAGTGCAACCCACAAAGATCTCAGTACCTGCTACCATAGGACTGCTCACCAGCAAATGCTAGAGAGCCTTTTGTGAACAGGTCCTGCTTCAAGCAGCACTGCAATCCAGTTAAACCAGTCAATACTGTGCATTATCACTAAGACACGTGACTGGATGGTGCTTAGTCCTTACGAATAAAAACATATCAAACTGCTCCTCATCGCTAGCACTAACATGAATACCCAAAACTCCATCGAGGTGCGGTGTGAACATGAATATGGACCCTGAATTTGGAGCCTCCAGACTCTCCGGATGTCTCATCAAAGGTTTTCTTTCCATTGTGAGCTGTGAAGTCCTGGTTTTGAGTGACTGACCTGAAACATCTGGAGGTGCAATCAATAGTTTCAAGCAAGGCTGGGCCCTTTGGGAAAGTCAGTCCCACTGACTGTATCAGAAGATTGGCACCAAAAATATCCAAGAGCCGAGCTCAGAAAAATACAGTTTAACATAGCCAAAGAGAACAAACTGACCCATTAAATCTTCTGCAACAGGGCTTCTAGAGCCTTTATACTTTCTGAACCTTTAGCCATCTTGAGCAAGCATTCAATTCAGGCTCATTTCTAGAAGTTGGCAAAATTTGGGGGCCTCATTTCTGCTTTAAACTGGCTCATCTCTCCAAGTGTGCATCCGCTTCAAGGGATTTTGCATCATATCTGTACTCTCTGAGAATAAGACACACAACAGGAGCTAAGAGACTGAAAAAGACAGGCTATCTATAGGTTGCAAGGGAAGGTACTGAAGCATTTTCCCATCTTCCTCTACTCTTCCTCTACTTTTTCCTTACCCAGCTGCCTCTTAACTCAAATGCCTTAATCTCAATACTGGTAATTGTAATCGCTCTACTTTGTAGCCACCCAAGCAGCTCAGAAATGCCTGTCTTGGGCCAGTCCTCCTCGTGGAGATGAAGAATAAATATGAAAAGCACATGGACTCCTGTAGAATTTTAATTTAAAACAAATATGGAGTCAAGTGAGAATTAATCTTATTTCCACTGAAGCCTGCGGGGTTTCTGAATCCAAGCTGCTCTTCAGTCAAATGAGGACAATGATGAGAGAGGCGGCAGTAGGACGAGCTGGATGGGATGGCTTGGAGGCTCTCCAGACTCTACTGTTCTGGTCTCAATCCAGAGCTGTGGTTAGTATATCAGGCAGCTGATTCCCTCCTTTGGCTACTCATTTTCCTCCCCAGCAGGTTTTTGGCAAGCAATCCAAGGATCATAGAGGGTCAGCACAGAAATATGCTGCATAGTGAGTACCTCTCCAGGGAGAAAAGGCACACAAAGGGTTACACTGCCTGCTTTACAGGCCAAAATGCTACAATACAGACAGTGGCCATGGCGCCTGAACTTTTTCCCCAGTACAGAAGAAACCTATTCTATAAGCTGCAGAGTGTTGATAGGCTTTGGGGAGAAGCAATGAGCTCATTAAAACTTGAGGTAGGTCAAAACTTGGAAGTCTCCAAGAGGGATATCAGGATGGGAATCAGAACGCAATGACTACAGTCTCTGCATCCATGGATTTGTATTACACTACACCTCTGGGACACAGGATGCTAGCTTTTCAGTCACATGCCCAATTGCAGATTACAATTTTTAATCTACTTCCTTCATGGCTCTTGAAGAACCACAAGTTTCTCTAACAAGACAATGTTATTATACCGGTCAGAAGATTTTCAACACAGCAGATATTCAGGGCCAGCTTTCTTTGTCCATCTCCACAGAACACGGTGGTGGCTCTTGGTCCACCTAGCACAGAATAAGTGAGAAAGGTTTGACTAGAAATGTTAGACCTGAAAGTTAATCTGATCATTGATATAGCTGAGTATCTTTCAGGTGAGTATATCCTTCCGGGAAAGAAGACATTGAAGATACCGCACAGTATCCAAGACGAGGACTGGACTGCTTTACTTTAGAGCACTCAGTTACTCTGTCTACAGCACAGGGACAACAACTCTCCCAGACTCACACCTCTTGTGTTTTAAATTGAGAACTCTTCCAGACAAAAGCCATTGCCTACCACATGTATGCATGGTCCCCACACTCAAGGCCAGCTCCTGCATTGGTTTGGGGAGGTCCATCCCCAGCAGAACTTTATAACCCTCACTACAACATTCCTCACTCTTCTTTCCCTCTTGTGCTAAGCACAAACAGTGCATCTACTACCACTAAGCCTGGCAACACCGCACATTGAATGGGAAATGCACCATGATCACCTCTTGAGATCCCCATCAGCTAAACAGCACGAGAGCCGCTGCTTCCTACACTACTGGGTCCTGACTTCTGCTTGGGCCTTTGGGCATTACTGATGCACCAACAGTCAAAATGATGATGTTAAGACACCAAAGTATCCTGAGAACTTCATCAGCTCCTTTCTCTTTGTAGGGGACCACTTGTCTAACCTCAGACACACAGTGAGGAACAAAAAGCTTTACTTTCCTCTCTTGTGTTTCCTACAGCTGTGTTATTGTGACAGTGTTCCCATGAGCATTACATATGATTTTGCTAAGTTTGCTAATTTTCCCATTAATTGCACTAACAAAGGGACAAAGAAGGTGCTAGTCTTTAGGCCAGGAACTGGAAGTTGGTATTCTTGGGATCACTATCATCTGTCCCAATCAATGTCTTCCAGGGAAATCCCAAAGCCCTGTGAAAATCCTTGTCATAGAAGCACTTTGTGACTAGGTACAGAAGGATCTCAAACAGACCCAGTCCTTGAACCCCTCTCCTCCCTTGGCAGGCACTTCTGCACATCTACTGCCACCATCTAGTCCTTAGCTACAGCATGCATAAGAGCGATAACCAGGACTGAGTACAAACAAATGCCCTACTCTGAAAATCCAAAGCGTTAGGAAAACTCAGCTCTAGCCCTGGATGAGAAAAAAGTGACCCACTCTAAGCACAATGTGACTGTTTTTCCCTCATTTCTGATGGTTCTGATCCTTTGAGTCCCCATGCAGCCGCACTGTGAAATCCATTTGAAACATCAGAGAGAGACAGTGCATCATACTCAAATAAATTCTCCTACCCACCCACCCCTCTTATGGTCCAACAAAAGACTCCCCCCCTTCTCTGCTACGCCCACCTCCCTGCCCTTCAGCTCAGCAGCCCGAGTACTTCATGGCAACAAAGCAGCCACGGCTGGCTGCTTTGATTCCCTCGAAAATCCAGATTGAGATCCTTGAATTTATTTTATTCTATTTTCTTAAGCCCAAATAGAAAAACAGGCTTATACACATAAGTAAAAAAATATATAATAACCTGCCATTTAAATCCTGTTCAGGCAATTAGCTCACTGCCTAGCTCTGTGCTAATGCGATCGCCTTTCATTGTTTGCTCCTATTTATACCGCCCTTTAAAGTTCATTAAAATCACTGCCGCTATCTCACACAGAACAACTGTTCAAAACATCAGTGTCACACAGTCAGGAAATTTATGCTTTGAAGTTCCCTCCTTTATTCATTTTTATCAGGTTTTTTTCTCCTTTTCTCTTCTTCTCCCCCCCCCCCCCCCCCTTAATGACTAAACCAGTTTTATGCTTTTCACAGTTATTCCAAAATCTGTTCCTCCTGACATGGAGCTGATACATCATTCCTGCCCATAACCCTTTCTCTCGCTTCCATCCTTTCTCCCCCTGCTTGCCTTGGCTCTCTGCTAAGCCCATCACAGCATTGTTTTTATATCCTCGTCACTGTATTTTAGAGCCCAAACCTTGAAAGTTGCTTCGGAAAACACACACCCGCCAGCCCTTTGATGTTTGCGCCTGCGCGGCGGCTCACGGCAACGTGTCGGCACCCACGCGGCCACGGAGCCTCGCGAGCTCGCCCGCCGCGGGAGCCGGACGCGGCAGCAGCAAACCCAAGGCAGGGATTAAAAAAAAGAAAAGGCAAAGCAAAAGGCAGCTGCTATGGATGGGGACCATCGCTGGGCTGTGAAGGACAGCAAGTGCCCAGCGGTGGCAGCAGCGGGGTGTCCATAACGGTGCTGTATTTGGTAGGTGATGCCACCTCTCCCGGGAATCTGCACAAAGCCTGGTTTGCAGAGGTTTTGGAGAGGCAATGTGGACTTGGGTCTTGGATCTTACCAAGATCTTGGATCTGCCCATCAAAACCATTCAGATCACTGATGATATCACAGAGATAGGCTGCTCTCTACTTTTGGTCTTCGACAGCTTTTGCATTAGGCATGGAAGCTTACAAAGGCAGAAATGCCTGTATGATTATTCAGATGCAGTTTCAGAGCGAGAGAACTTAATTTATATATACACCGACATTTCTTTTCTAGAATAAACAGTTAAAAAATAATATTGTCACAGCCCGATTCAGAAGGTTACGTCACTGCGCAATTTTGTGCCTACACCCTTTTAGCAACTGATATTGCCCTTTTATCCCGAAGAACTGGAGAAAGTTATACACTGAGTAAGAGCAGGAGAGCTCTGTCTGCGAGCCAGAAGTGTTTTTCAGACCAGAGTAATTAACAAGTGCTACAGACCATCACTTAATATGATACGAAGAGCACTGCCAAATCTCAGGATTATATCTGGATTTTTATTCTCAAGTCCCTAATGTGTGGAGATGTGATTTTAAAAAAAAATAAAAAATAAGGAAAGAAAAGAAAAAGACTCAGCTTTAATATTTTTAAATACACTTCTAAATTTTGTGGGTGTAGAGAAAAGCTTGAAAACGTGATTTATAAAAGCTATCAAAATCAGAACAGAAAGCTCAGTATTATTTTTTTCTTTAAGCTTTTTCTTCTAAGCTGTCTCTTGAGCTGAGGGCTTGATTCATGTTATTTTGCTCACCAGCAGTTGGTGGTGCTCAACACGCCACAGTAAGTGATGGTCTACAGCATTCATTATTTAACTGTTTTAAAACCAGTTCTGGCTCCCAGACAAGATGGGTCACTCGATGGCCAGGTCACGTTAACACCAGCACGTTAGCACCTTGCACCAAAGAGACCAGCCCATCCCTTCCAGGACTTCTGAAAGGGAAAAACATTTTTCCCTCTGCTAAAATGCCAGTAACATGACATACGAGATTATCTCCTCTGGCTTCGCCGAATGCAGCAGACTTAAACTGTCCCTAGGTTTCAGTTTGCCCTTCCTCCGGCTCATCCATCACATCCATCACAAATCAAATCACAATTTGAAGGGCAAACCTCCCTTTCTGGCGAGCCAAGGAAATCCTGCCTGGCAGCACCAGCCCGCCCAGCATCCGCGCGAGCAGACGCGCCATGGGGCAATGACCTGCTCAGCGCTCCCCACGGATTGCTCTCGTCTTGCCATCCCGATGACAGCTCAGGAGCAGGAAAGCTAATTTTTCAGTACCAGATTTACCGCTGAAATGGGCCTACCTGACAAGGGAAGGCAGTGTGCCTACTTGAGCTGATCAGGAACCTGGGAGTGATTTCTATGGGAGCAGGTCTGCTTTAACAGATAGGTATTTGAAGAGAATCCACAGATTACCTGGGGTTTCAGATGAGCAAAAACACAAAAAGGATTTGATTTGCAGTTGCCTTCCCCTACCCCATACCGGCCGAAACAGGGGCGCGATGCTTCAATAGCCACTAAGCCCAGAGCAAGAAGGAAGCAGGCAATGCACCCCATCTCCAGGAGCCTCACGTGGGCCAGCGCAGGAGGCGCGACACCCTTCCAGCCACAGTAGGAGCCCAAGGGCATTCAGAAACCCCTACGGCCCGTGGTGCGTTAAGCCGAGAGCTTGCCCCCAGCGTAGCTCAGCAAGGGTTAACTTCAGAGTGCTGCAATACACGCGCTCTCAGTTCAGTTTGTTTTTTACCGGCCTCCTTTATCTGCCTTTTTGAGATATTCTCCACCAGGATCTTGAACGTGAGCCTGAAGAAGGGGGTGGAAAGACAGGGAATCGTGCGTGAGGTTTTATGGGGCCAAGTGGAGGGCCGTGATCAGGCAGCTCTGCTCTAATAACCCCGGAGAGAAAGCCTGGGTTGAAATGCCTAAACCAGGCTTGACCCGCACTGAGATGGAAAGGTTTCTGCTCTGGTTATTATCATCCTGGGTTTGGGTCCTCAATGTTTACCTTTCTGTTGGGAAGCCTGAGGTTCAGATTCCTGCCAGTGCAGGTGCTAATGGACATGCGGAGAATTTCCAGACGGGACAGGAATCCGGGCTGAAACAGAGCCCTCCTCTGATTTACTGAACTGCGCGACGGACAGCAAGATCCCACCTCTCCCCCTCCCAATTGCCACATTACCCCTTGCTAACCTCTCATTACGCAAGGTCTCTCCAAGAGACACTGCCTCCAAATCCATGGACAAAACCTAAACCATCCTCACTGCCATGGGAGGTCCCCAACTGCAAAATCCAGTCTTAATTCCCTGCCTCCTCCCATACTCCACTTATCATTGCAAGGTGAGGTCTTTTCTGTGCATGCTCAGCAGTTATATCAACACACAGCAATTGCAGCACAAGGCATCTCATGGTGGACATTTACATTTCAGCTCTCCCGGGTGCTTCAAGCTCTTTAGGACCTTGGCATTCCTACCACAGGGCCCTAGGAGCCACAAGCTGGCAGGCCGCACCCATTAACACCTTACAAACAAGGAGTTTTGGGCTGCCCCATCACACAGGCTTGATCCCATCAAGCCACTGGAGCAAGAGCCTTTGACAGTGAGCCTGCATGTGGGCTCTGCAATGGAAAATGAGTAACTGAAGCTAACGCCGCAGTAATATTTCTAAGAATAATCACACGCTGATCTCCTACCATGTCGTTTATAAAGCCAAAGCAGGCAGCAATCCAGATGGAGCCTCGTGGGAACAGCGCAGGAATGAGCACGCGAGGCCCCTCGCATACGCAGGCAGGACATAAAACAGAAACGTGGAATTTATTCCACTCTATACTGGGCTGGACTGGAGCTTCTCCACCCTCAGCTTAGCAGGCAATAACAGCGCAACTCTCAGTTTTGTTTCCAAAAAAATTTATTCTGCTTGTAATTTCTCATACCTGCTAATCTCTGCTGGATATCCTCAGCTACTCCAGAACAAGGGTCAGGGGAGACACGTGCCAGAAGGCCGAGAGTCTTTTTTCACCTTGCTACATACCTGTCAATCCTGTGTCTTAATGGAGGGAATGTAAAGACAGTGGACGGGGTTTGGATATCTCGGCTCGAGTGCTGGTTTCCATAGGAATGAAGGCCTGCGCGACTGTAAAAGCATGCCGAATGCAAGCTCAGATGGCTAAGTCTCTGCTCGTCCAGAGAACCAGATTGTGGGTCCAGACCTGCCTCTGGCATTTCCCAGGGCCTTCACTGCCCGACTTTGCAACTTGAAAGTCCTTTCAAAGTCACTTTTGCGATGTCGATACGTTCCTGTTCTCGTGCATGCTCCAAGAGTCTGCATCCTCCATCTTCCCAGCACAAAACTCCAGCCACCCTGTTAAAAAAACAGTCCAGCAAGGTAACACTCAGAAGGAATCCTACAAAAACAAAGAAGCCCTTGCAACGGCAGGCCACTTTGCAGGAAGAAAAGAGGACATGAGCACAAGGGAAGGGATTACTAAACAGTTCCTGCAAAGAAAGATTTCCATTTCCAGCATAGGAAGGTTTCCTAGGCACATAAATAAGCCTTGCAGCCACGTCTTTTTGGACATGCTGATAACAGTTTCCTTTGCTCCTCAGTCCTCTTTCAGTAGCTGCAGTGCCTTTTCCACCCAAGGCTTGTCCCACCTCGTAGCTCAGGCTGCTCCCCAGCTAGTGACACCAGGTTACACTAGCAATTAGGCCACGTAGTCGTGCGGTTTCTGATGGCCAAAACACAGGCTGCACCTCCGAGCACGGATCTAGACGTTCTACAACAGTCTGGGGTATAAGAGGCTCCAAATGCAGCTTGGAGAAGGAACACGAAGATCTGCTTTTCAACAGGTGTCTCTACTATTTTTTTCTCCGAGACCTTCTTCTGCACCACTTCAGGAGTTATTTACTTACTGCTGCTTTTTTTTTTTTTTTTTTTTTTTTTTAACCAGGCATTTTCTTCCCTTTAGTACTTGGCCCTGGCTCCTTTCCCAAGCAAGAACTGACAGAGTCTAAGGCTCATCCATCTCTATTTAAATTACTTTTGTACTGAATTGAGTAATTGTGCCTCCATTTTACTCCGGGGCTAAAGGTGACTGACTTAAAAGTGATTATCTTTTGTTAATAGCCCGCATTAGCGAGCGAGATCTTGGAATTACCTTTGTAATCCTTCCCTGTGCTTTAATGTTGCTATTATTATTAATATTGCTCTTTAAAACATCCTTTTCTCCTGTCACATGGAGGCAGGGACTGCTGGTTCTCACAGAAACGGTGAAAAGGCTGCCTTCTCCTATCGAGCTGAAAGAATCCACTCTATCACTGTTTTTTTCCTTAAAGGTGAAGGCTGTTTGAGTCCAGCCGTGAATGAGAGGCCTCTGAATAAATCAATATAGGATGACTGGAGCCATGTTTCCAGAGTGCAGACACCACAGATTCAGCAGCGTATTTGACCATTTTGTAGGATTCAGACGACATATTTCATCTTTCAAAGAAACCAGTTTCCACCCTGCCATCCCACCGCAAGCCCTGGGGCTGGACGGGCAAAGCCTGTCTCTGGGTCAGTGGCCTCCCCAGCCCAGCTCAGATGGGGCAACGCAGTCCCCAGTGCGAGGGACGCGAGTCCAGCTTCAGAGGCGGCAACAGGGAGTTTTTCATCCTTCTCAGGATTTAGAGGATCTCATCAACACTCATGAAGGTCTTTAACCAAGCGAGCTCACGCAACACCCCCCTGAAACAGCCCAACAGGAAATCCTAGCACACCATAAATAATTGGTATTAGGCTTATATTTTTTCACGGCTCAGATTTTCTGCAGTGTCTGCTCCAACAAATCACATTTGTCAAGCTTTCCTAGCATTGTCTGCTGAACGCTGAACATCAGCATGGTTAAAGTGCCGGGTGTTTTCCAAAGGTCTCTAAGCAGCAGTTCCGGACAGGGGTCTCCATGCTGGTTCTACACAGACCCAGAGGACAGAAGGACCAGCTTTGCCCCATGGAGCTCCTCTTCAGTGCAGCATTACCTTCTCTTATCTACACTTCCAGGAGCAAAACAAGCGAGTGATTTCATTAACACCAAGGAGTTACTGGGTTAACGCAGCAACTGAATTAGCATCCATTAAACTGCTGCAGCTTGAATTTGCAGTATTTCACAGGCACACACAGAGTGAGTGTTACTTCCAGTGTGGTCTTATCTGTCCTTGGCTCTTCCTGTGTTGATATTACTCTGTCTGCCAACTCTGATCCAGAGGAAACTACCTGAAGGCTTGCAGAAAAGCGTATATTTTCTTTCAAGCCAGGTTAGTATTTCCTAACATTATCAGCATTGCACTCAAGTATCTAACCTGCAAGTTTACCAGTGCATTCCAGATAAAAAGTAAATGACCATGAAAGATAAAAGGTCATGAACATTTAACGCTATCATTACTACACAGTTAAACATCCAGAGCTAAAGAAAGGCCTTTCTCATTCGAAACTTTAAGCTGTGAGATGCATAAACAAATAACTTATTTCTTTCGCATAAAGTATATGTTAGAATACCATTATGAAGCTTAAAGCATCAGCATTCAAATATAAGCAAAGGTCTACGCCACCTTCTGCCTCCTCCCCTGGCCATACCTTGTGATTCAGGCATCACCTAATCACATACGATTTTCCCACTGCATTTGGCCTTAACTGCTATCAATGTGGGACCCAAAAGGTTTAAAACAGACTCAGAGCCAGTTCTCTACTCGCAACTTAGCCAACTCATCCAAACCTATTTTGCTTTCACTAGAATCACTTCTAAATTACCTTAGTACACAAGATGGGGAAGCTCTGTTGTGTCAGAAATGTCAAAATAGCACACTCAGCAGGAGTTTGAGGCCACATCTTCACATTCGCATCAAGCTTGGTGTGTACAACTTAAAAGTATTGATGACACTAAAGAACTGAGCTGGGAACTCTCAGCCAGCACAGGTGGCAAGATCCTTCAGCCAAGGCCTTTGCACTGAAATCTGGGCTGGTTAAGCAGAGTCCTCCCGCCGGGAGAGCTAGCTCCTCCACCGACAAGCAACACGCTGATGAAAGCAGCACAGTAAAAAGGTAGCGTAGCTCCCTGCCCTACAAACGTTCAAGCTGAAATGACAATCAGAGGAAGAAATGTCCAGGTTAGAAGGATCCACCAGTGCCAGCTGGAGACCTGTGACTTCTAGATCAGGCTGAGAGATAAGAATATGCTGACGTTATTGAAGTCACCAAGAAACGCAGTTTCTGAGTGTCTTCTTGCTCTGATCTGGATCTGGTTTGGAAGTCAAACTCTTGTTGGGAGAAATACAACAGGCCAGATCCAGGACTCAAACACCCCAAGCAAGTGAGGAATTTGGTTCTGCCCTTTCATCTTGGGCCTCCTTTCAGTGTACGAAACTCCCATCCAAGTTTCTGCCCCCAAAAGGCCTCCTAAAGGAAAAAGAGCACAGAGGAGCAGGGAAAGCCTGCCTGGTTTGCAGAGAGAAAGAAAGGCTATGAACGTAGCAACACTTTGCAATGTGAAATCACACAGTTTTTGAAGAGCAACACATGTCCCCCGCCTATTCCCAGCTCTCTAAGGAAGGGAAGATCACATGTTGCACTAAAGCACCTTCCCTTGTCTGATGAGGTATGCATTTTTTTGGCAACTCATCATCTGCCCTTTCTTCCTTACAGCTTTACCTATAACCAGAACTTCCTAACTGGCTGATCACATCATGTCCATGGCAGCCAGCAAATAAATGCCCACAGCTGACTGCCTTATTTCCATGCAGAAATTCCAACCTGGGACTGAATACAGAACATTTAAGGTTAATAATTGCACTTGTCATATGATTAAATCCATCCAGCATGTGGCCTCTCATCTCGTCATGCCCATTTATATCAGAATCATCCAGGTTTGCCCTGCCCACAGCACCTTATCATTGAGTTGAGGCTAGGCTTAGGCAGATAAAGTGCCAGTATATATATCAGGAGTGAAAATAACCTTCAGTTAGCTTCCACTATGATACTTGCATTTTTGTGGCTGCAATCAGTCCAGAGTGCCATCTAGGATGATTGTTCAGCAGGTCCAAAACAGTGAGCCAGGCTACAGAGCCTGTAACACAATATCCAATTTCTTGTATTTGCTTTGCAAGTATAGTTAAAGCAAGTCAAGGGAAATGGTCTGAGAAGCAAAACAGAGGAAAAAAGATATGAGGAAAAGATGTAAAAAAGTCTGTCTGAGAAAATAGTACTTGGCTTCCGAGAATAAAAAGCTACTAGTAAGAATAGTCTTTCCCCAAAGCAGAAATTTTCCAGTGATCCCATAAAAATGAAAACCATAAAAAAGGATTTTCGATTCCAAAATATATGCATTTTCATCTGAAAAGCTTTCAAATGTAAACAGATTTCTTCTCCCGTGATGTTCTGTGTTTGAGCTACTGATAAAGCATTGACAGTTTTAGAAATCAGCAGATACATTCCACAAAAATTTGTATTTCACTGAAATTCTCTCTTTTGTTTTTTAATCAAGAAAAGTTTTGGCAGAAAAGTTACAGACTTAGCTGTGGTTAGGAGTTTTGAATGTGCCAAGCCTGACTTGACTTCACCTCTAACTGACATCTGTCCTCTGACTTCAAAAGGACCTGGGAGTTGAGACAGGTTAAGGCTTAGCATGCTTCCTAATATCTTTCTCAGGGCTATCTAGAGTGACAAATACCCTTGAGGTCTTCCAGAAAACTGTAACAGACAACTAGGCTTCAAACAGAAAAACTAGCAATCCTGTGTTTGATGCCCACATATATCATTCCTAATGGGAACATTTCAAAAAGTTCAGTAATTCAGTTCAGCACCTACATTTTGATAACTTGTCTAAAGCTTCAAGATTGGAAAAACAAGACTGAAAATCTCACACAGCCAGGCCCTCAAGAGTTATTCTATACTTCTTTCTTCACTGCATATAGAAAAACCACAAGAATAGCCTTTGCTTAAGGTATTTTGAAACTTCAGCTCCCAGTTGCATTGGAGAAGAGCAGAGGCAAGCAGAAATGAAAATCATGTGGGGGAATGGTCACAAGCCTGCTTAAGACCTTTTGGAAGCTTCTGTCTGGATTTGGATGAAAAATGATGGAGATAAGGGCAGCTTTGGGGACTGATAGAGATTAGAGGCAAAGAGTCATTTTACATTTTAGCAGGAAACTTCAACAACATTAATTTGAAAATGGCTGAGAAGGGTGGTATTAGAGCAGCTAAATGGATCTGACCTGGGAAAAGTTCTAATACTAACTAAATTTGGCAGTGAAGAACCAGACCTAGAATCCCTGAATCCTGCATGCTGCTAAAAATTCAACATGGGGTTGGAGCTCAGATCTCAATTTCTGCAAAAAGAGCATCAAATCATCCCTCTTCTGCAAGCTTGTCCCAGAGAAGCCTTCTCTGATGGAGCTTCCTGTTGCTTTGAGGAACCCAGGAAGCTTAGGCTCTCACTTGTGACATAGACAAGAAATCAAAGGCAAGGGGCACTGAACATGCATAAACAAACATTTAGCATCTCCACTTCCAGAAAATAAAATGGTTTTTCTTCCTAAAAGAAAGGTGCAATTCATCACAGATAGGAGGACAGTACAATTCTGGTTTCACTTCTGTCCTCAATAAAAAATACGCAGTCCCTGGGGCTTGTGATGTTACAAGAGGAATCGGGTCGCAGCCACAGCTCAGAGGTCACAGCTCAGTGGAGTGGTCAGGTCAACGTGCGGAGCTGCCCGGTTACTTCGAGAAAGCCCTCTGCTCAGATGCCCGCTAATCTAGGCACACAAACCTCACTCCCAGTGTAAAGGGGTCAAAACATGGCATCTTAACACCACTGTGAAGAGTAAGAGACATTATCCATCCTCACGGGGCTTCCTCTGTGGTCAGATGGGAATGAAATATTGTTGGGCCTCTACTAACTTGTGCCTTGGAGGCTTGTCTCCCACCACTACCTGTAGAAGAATTCTAGTTTTCCCAGGCTCAAGTGTTCTGCATGAAAACTCCCTTTAGAACCAGCATGTGACCACACTCCAAGCCAAGGGGACCAGTTCTCTTGGCTTAATGAAGGATCAGGAAAGCCACTGGCTTTTGTAAAGGAGGGATTTCACATTACCTTCCCAAACTTGCCTTATGAGAACATCTTGGTCTCACAGGTTAGGTCTATACTGGACCCTCAGACTTAAATTTCCAAATGAAATAAGGGAATTGGATTCTTATTTCTCATAACAACCTACAGGGTTTTTTCAATCCCTTAGTCATCTTTGCCTTACTCAGGCCTGTCTACCTCATCTCTGTAGCTGCAATTTAGCTAGGGTGACTCCACTCCACAGCACCATGGACATAATGGTCTTGTCCACCTACTTTCAAGCTGAAGAACTTGAATATTCACTCTGACTAGTGGAAAAGAGGAGATTTGAACTTTTTTTGCTTTTAAAATCCCTCCCAATACACTGCATGCATGTGAATGACATGTAAATGAGGCCTGACTTGTCCAATCACTCCCCTATCCTTGGCAGCAGGAATTTGGTTCTCCAATGTCCTTATGGTGTTCCCAGTGGCTCCGAGAGCTCTTCTCCCTGCTGCTGATGGGTATCAACATGGCTCCCACTCTTATAGGGCCTCCAGCATCAGGTCTCCTCGCAGAGAGCACTAACCCATCAAAACCAAGGGGATCATTAGCCAGTGCATGGCTTATCAGCAGCCAGTTGGTGTTTGACCATGCAGAAATGTAACATGAATCATGGGCCAAACATGTAGCAAATGTTTTGATTTAAAGAGTTGAGCAGTGGCGAGAATATATTTGTAGGCTGGAAGGAAGCAGTCTTAAAAGGGGGGTTTCCTTCCTTAGCTCCTGCCATCTGGCAAAATGATGTGTAAGGCATTCTACACAACGCAAAGCAGGCTGGGAAGGACCCCTTTTCATGGAGAACAGCCGTAGCTTTGTACAGCTTGGATTTTTTTTTTCTCCACAGTTGAACCATGAGCTACAAGAGGAACCTCACTGACTTCATTTCAGCCTCCTGCTCACTGACAGCCAACGGTGAGAACAACTCTAGATCTTCCAGCACCCTTGCATGCTCCAAGCCCAAGGAAGCATAGAGGACAGTCATCACTAGTCATGTCTCCCAACAATGATGTGAGGCAAAATATTCCCCTTAGAAAGGCCAATAAACCATTGGCTCCTATGGAGATCTAACCAGCCCATCTGACTTCACTCTTGCACAAGACGGATGAGAAAAATATTAAAGCTCTGTTCATAACTCACTGTCACCCCGTGATGAGGGTTGTCGAAGCTATAACGAGGTAGAATTCCTCGAGCTCTGCTTCCCTCTTCCTTCCCCTCCCCGCCTGCTTCAGAAGGTCAGAGATCTGGAAACCATACTCCAACAAAGGTGGCTTTTCTTTTCCTTTAACCTGACGGGATTTCAGATTGTTCAGCTGCAAAAACACTTCAAACCCATACACAACCTGTCAGAAAACAAGGAAAGGGCCGTGGGGCTCCCCGGGCAAGCAAGTGCCTAATTATGCATGCAAAGATGTCACGCAATGCTATCAGCAACTAACCATTATCTGGCAAATGCTCTGCACAAATCACTTCCACTGCTTATTTTTACATTTTTCCCTGGCGGTAGCAGCAAGCCTAGCCCACCGTGTGCAGCCTAATACAGATCACAGTGTGTAAAAAGCTCACCGCTTTGGAGCAGCCCTGAGAAAGACTTTCCTTTTCACTGGGACTGGAATCCACACTCAAAATAGGGAAAATACTGGGAGGATATTTCAGAGAGTGCATCAACAGCAAAATATCCCATTGCGATTAATATTTGACTTTAAATGACTTAAACTGTGTCTTATCATTAAAACAAGTCTAGTTGTCACAGTGAGAAGGGAATGACTAAGATTTCACCTGTGAATAATACCTTAGCTACTTTTACTGCTGCCTAGAGGACAGGCAACATCCACTGAGCTGTGTCTGTGACTCTCTTAAAAAAATCGGTAAGAGACTAGAAAACAGACACAACTGGATCTCAATGTACATCAGAGAATCTAATCAGGTTCAGCCTGAGACCAGGTATTTGAAACAAAGCTTTCTATATAAACTAAGGTGTGAATTTAAACTGATAACGTTAGCTCAGCATGGCCCTTCTTTGGGCACTTAACATTCGGATGTGAATGTGGCATTTTCCAGCTTAGCTTACTCAGCTTAGGAAAGCCTTTCAGTTAGACTGAAAAGAAAAAACAGTATCACACCAAAATAAAGCTTGTATAGAGCTGGCTATCTTGCAGGCTCACCTAAGCCCAGCAGATGACTTCACAAGTGAGGCATCTGCAGTGAGATTTCCTGATAAACAGGCTTGAAGCAGTCAACCAGTTATTGTCTTTTTATTCCCATTTGTTTGTGATCTATTTTCTGAAGGCCATGGGAGCAAACTGCACAAGAGCATTACAAAATAATTGCTTATGCACCAATTTTCTTGGCCATTGCAGCTCCCACTGTCTCACTGCCTCCTATGAGAGATACATCCGCTCCTAGACCAGCTGTCTAGACTAGACTAGAGCTTCCTTGCACTGGCTAGCTTGGATCCCAAGTGTGATACGTGTTGGTCTTGCTGCAACCACTCCAAAATGCTTATTGAGCATTTATGCTCAATGGGTCTTTCCTCCTGCTTGGAAATGTTATTTAGGTGCTACCATAGTAGACATTATTAACAATGCTACTCAGGCTCTCCAACTCCCAAATGTCGCTGCTTTTTCTAAGCTTTCAGCCTTTCCCGAGACAGGATGTGGCAGCAGGTCAGCACGGTTCAGAGCTTCCCTTTGCTATTGCCTTCCTCACCTATTGTGAGCGAAAGAACCCATTTCCTCCCACCTCCGCACCCAGGGGAGTCCCTGCCAGCCTCACGCGCTGCAACCCGAGCCCTTTCTGCAGGCCATCAGCTCAGTCTTTACTGTTCTCAGTAGGAACCACATAGGCTCCATTAATCATCTTTTCTCCAAGTCTTCAGCTTTCCGCTCAGCCTCCTACCCAGCTTTCAAACATCCTGTCCTCCACACCCGTTCTGGGCTGCCTCCAGGTTAGCCTTTCACTAACATCCTGACTCCTTTGCACCACACACATCTGACACCGCTTATTAAGCAGCACCATTTACTAAGCCCTAACACGCTGGGCTGCACAGTATCTCTTTTCATATTCAGATATAATTCTAGGAACAATCTCAGGAGATCACACATGGAGGGAATGACACTCTTTTTGCCTGCACTGAGGACCAAATGGCAGCATTATACAGCAAAACGCCTTGGATGTTTGGTAGTTATATTTGTAACCGTTCCTTCCCTTGCCAAATCAAAACAGTAGGAGAGCTTTTTCTCAGTGACCTGTGCAATAAAATATCTGTTAGACTGAAGGTGGAAACACCTTCTCATGAAATCCAGGTTTTGGAAAACCCAGGTATAGACTGGCACGATTGGCTTGAACACCCCTATCAGCTACACTGGCATCATTCATCCTCCTCCTTGCAAACAGAGGAGACAACCTTCTTCACTCCACTTGGGAATGGAAGTTCAGCTGCTGTAAAGCCCTAGGGTTGTGAATGGAGTTACACAGGTCCCCTGCCCTTTCCACAGCCACACAAAATTGGAGAAGGTAGACAAAACACTGGACCAACAGAGCAGAAATGAGAAAGAGAGACAGAAGAGATTACCAGAAAAGGTGATCCTCTCCAGGGGAAATTTCAACTTTTCAGCCAAAAAGGGACAACTAACTGTGTCCCAGAGTGCTTTGAACTTAATGAAGGATGCTATTTTCAGCTTTTATAGATGAAAATGTCATTAAAAGCAAATATATTTCTGAAAAAAAGAAAACCTGAAATTTGGCCAGTTTGGCCTCTTTCAAAGGCCTTCTTCTCTACCTTCAATAGACATGAAGAGTCAGAATAATAAAAAACACAAACATGTTGGGCACCTTCTTCTTTGCCACACAGGGCACCACACACATTCTAGCCATGTTACTTTCAAATAGATAACAATATAATTTCCTTCTAAAAATTCATTTGGTACTACCAGCACAAAATTGCCTTCATGTAATTGAGAACCAGGCCTTCTCCTGCCAGAACTTCCAGCTGAAGTTTGTTTGAAGAGGCAGTGCATGGAAACCTAATACAAGGCAGATGGCTCTGTACCCAGTCAGATACAACAATAAGTCAAAATCCATACTCATAAACTGAACTAAACTGAAAGCTCTGTATGGGCAAGGAAGTTGATTCCTTCTGGGGTCCATTTTATTTGTCCTAAGAACTACTGACAGAAAGAAGTAGCAGGAGGGTAACTTGAAATCAATCTTACTAGAAAGCTTTCATCTCAGCTAGAATGTCCATGCACAAAATAGTCTGCAGCAAATGATCATCTGGTGCCTGGCTTTGAATTATAGGAGCATAAAGTCAGGCTCTGACTCCATCTCTGGACATTCAGGCACTCTGCACCAGAAAC
Source organism: Dromaius novaehollandiae (assembly GCF_036370855.1). NCBI lineage: Eukaryota > Metazoa > Chordata > Aves > Casuariiformes > Dromaiidae > Dromaius > Dromaius novaehollandiae. The sequence goes on along the minus strand of NC_088115.1, from coordinate 3,455,494 downwards.
ACTTCAAAGATGCAATTCAAAGTTCAAAGATGCAATTTTTCCATGCCAGCAGAAATCAGGCTTTTCTTAATATGGGATCTAAAGTTGGATTTAGGAACCATGTTGTGAACATGTTTGCTCAGACCCTTTGTCCATCTGATAATCTTCCATCACTCTTGAGGAAGTATCTGCTGAAGTAACCATTTAACAACTTTATCCATGTGGACCTTGCTGCCTCTTTGCTTTCCCCAGTCACTTGCACAGTTAAAAGTGGCTCCTCAGAGCTCACAATGTGAAAAATGCTGAATTTTCTCCAGCAAAAACACACACATCTCGCAGATCAGGGAAATCTAACTCAGTTGTAATGCTAAAAAAGCCTCTTTTGGACAAATGTGAAAAAAGAGGGCATAATCAACACTCTTTCCTAAGTCTACTCTTCTGCTATCTTGGTGCAAATCCCAGAATCCATCCTAGCAACATCATTACAGTGTCTCCAAAGAGGTGTAGCTGCATGAGGGCTAGAGGCTCTAACTCTGCTTTACAAATCAGTCATGGAAGAAAGAGGCAAAGTCCACCCTAGACGCTACAGTTCCAAGTGTTTCCAGGTAGAAGCTGAGGGGAAGCAATACATCACTGGTGTGGCAGGAGTAGAATTCAAGGTTTTATTCACCTAAGAATCAAAAGCATCACCAGGAGCTGTTTAAGGCAAGCACACATTGGACTCTCAGATTCCCTGTGGGGAGGACCCCATGACCGGTCTTATCGTTTGCTCCCATTCCTACAGCACAATCACCAGCCATGCCAGTGCTACCACCTTGACAGCAGGAAGACAAAGTGAGAGCCAGAGTGGATGTGGGAGAAGAGCAAAGGAATTGGGCCAGAGAGAGCGAAGGGTTTGGCAGCTGCTGGACAACCAGGAGCTGCTGTTCTTCTACCTCTACATGAGGCAGGAAGACCATCCTGAGGAAAGGAGCTGGTTCTGGCACACTCGGACACCAGTCAACCGGTAACCAGAATAAGATTTACCATTTCTGGACTGTCCAGGATCCTAACAAAGGGGGTGGGGGGGCTTGAGGGAACAGCAATTCCACTATGTATTAAATACAGTAGTCGTGCCTGTATGTGCTTAGGGAGCATGGAAGGCCTCAAGATGCCTTGGCTGAGATTTTGTCTTTTTTCTGAAAAAGTTTTGAAATTGAGGACAGTCTTGCTCAGTGGTAGCTCAGGAAAATACCATTCCTGACATGGGTGGGCTCCAAACCAGAGCTTTAACATTATTGACTCTAATCTCTGCCTGTCTGGAATAAATCTTGATGGATTTATTCCAAGCACCAGGTTCAATTCCCAAATGGTGCCAACCAGCGTTTCATGGAGGCCAGTGGAGCTTTGCCAATCTCCACTAACTCTGTGTTTGCAAGGATTTTCAATAGGTGGAACCTAGAGATTTTCAGAGGTCAAAGTGTTTAATGCGCACTAAATCTCTCCAGGTTTTAAAAGATGCACTAAATCAGGAAAGTGAAAAAGCGGGTGATGAGGCAGACAGGTTTCAAGAGTCCATTCATGAGTCTGTGCTTTAGAAGAAGAGGGATCACAGCCAGAACAAAAAACACATGTATGGCCAAGCAGTTTAATTCCAGGAAACCATACAGTGAAGTAATATCTATTTTATAACTGTCATAAGCAGATGAAAATCCAGGGAATGCTTCAAGAGAAAAAAGAAAAAAGCCCTGAAGTTAATAGGGGAACTCAACTTCTACCTGCTTTGGATCAGGCTTTAAAGCAATATATGCAGCAAAGGGATATCCAACTCCACCCTTGAGCAGGCTTTTTCTTCTATACAAATATGACATGAGAAAATTCAGTAGCTATTAGCTTGCTAATAGCATGTAATAAAGAGTTGAACACACGGTGTTTTTTCAAACACTTTTCTGTGCAGATGAACTAGCATTCATAGGTGAACTATTCTGTGTCTGAGCATCCCGACATGTACCAAGCTTTACTCCTGGCACAACGGAGATCAGGGATTGTTCTACATATTTTTCCGGGGGGCGGGGGGGGGAAGTAGTTGAAGAGTGTCATTCTTTTTAAAAAGGGGTCAACAATAGGCCAACAACAGAAGAAAATAGGTCATGTCATCTTAATTGGGAAATCATGAATTTTGAGCTGTCCTCATCCTGGTAACACAGCAAGGATCTTTGTTCCAAGGGTTAGGCAAAAGCCAGCACTGTTAGCCAAAATAATTTTTCAAGCAAACTCTCATTGAATAAATCTTTTACACTGAAGGGAACATTTTTCAGTACTCTGTTTTTTAACACCATTAACTTTAACTGTCAAGCCTGACAAGTACGGAAAACTGTTTTCTTACAAAAGTTAACATAAAAAACATTTTCCACTAGAAGGAGTTTTGCTCACTACACAGCAACTCCCCATTTTGCAATTTAACTCTAATTGCTCTTTTTCTCCATCTCAAATGTTTTTTTCCTGTCCAACATCCAGACTTTAAAGAGTCCAAGTAGGCAGCCATTAATGTTTGTTCACAGAAGCTCTGTAACATGGATGTATTGTAATGTGCTAATTATATTTAAGAGAAGGATCTGTGAATAGCCATGACTTGTTAATCACATTCATTCCCACACTCCTGTTTTTTCCCCTACATCCAGATGAATTCTTGCAAATATTCAGGAGTCTAAAACCGTGCTGGGACTTTCAGAGCCAAATCACGACATGAATTAACAACCGTATCAGGGTGGAAAGAACAGAGGAGCGCCAGTCCACTGGGATGCTGGCTCAGCAGTGGGGACGTTCCCCTCTCCTGACTCCATCTTCTGAATATTGTGCCTCGTCTCAGGCATCTCCTTCGTGGGAAGCATCAGTCGCGAGAGGCCAGTGCGGGTTGAAGGGCGACAAGTCCACTTTGCACAGATGGTGCTTAACGTCCCACGTAGGTGTGCTTGGGGAGTCCCTGCTTGCCCCCAGAGCACTGTAGCCACTGGCTAGATTACAAAAAGATGAAGCCTGAAGTGATTTAAGGCAGGTAACTTGATTTTGAAGTGTCCACGCTAGTGGGATTCCTATTGATTTACCTCCATGGGTTTAGGAGCTGAGTTAAGTGACTGCACAAACGGTTTGGAGATCTCCTGCTGTGGAGGATTATCTGGAGGAAAACAGACATGTGAGCAATCCGGCCCTAATGCTAATAGCAAGAGTGTGAAAGTAGGTTTTGCGGCCTACCGGTAAGGCTACTGGAGGGCATGCAGTGTGGTGAGAAACTGTCCCTGGAACGAGAAAAACAACTCCCAGATGTTCAGTAAGGAATTTACGGGTTTAGGGGAGTTTCTTTGCCTCCGCATGGTAAGTACATGCTATCCAATCACATACTGTTCAGATGTGCGTGCTAAATGAACATGTACCAATCGCTGTATAGTTTGATTCATGTGATCACGGTTAAGGCATATAAAAGACATTATTCGGGCTTAATAAAGTGTCAGCATTTAATCATATTGATTGGTGTGCTGTCCGTTAATCTCCCGCATCGCACAAAGGGGCTCCCCGAGAGGCAGCGATGCGAGGCAGCCTGTCCGGCCATTTCTCAGTGTGTCCACACTTCTCATTGCCGAGGAGCTGAAGCAACCACTAGGAAGCTAAGTGAATTAATCTGCATCTAGAATGCTGTAATTAAATAACAAGGTTTTCAGAAAATTCAGTCCCGGTTCATTGGTTCTTCCGAAAACCCTCATCTAAGCTGGTAAGAAACAACATTTGCTTCTAGATCAGCCTATTTTTATGAAACAACCTCTTGTGTTGCACTGTAACACCCAGGCAAGCTGAGCTGGTAGCATTCATCGTATCGGAAATGCTCAGATTAGCTGATTACAAAGCCAGGAGAGACCAGTGTGATTTTCGCTTCTGACCCCCTGGATAACCCCTGCCATAAGACTTCCAGAATTGACTCCTTTTCACAGTAGAGGAAATATTTAGGAAAAGATAAACATGTAAAAAATTCCAAAGACGGAGAAAGCATCACATTTCTCAGTGTGTTGTTGTGAGTTGTGAATTGCTCTTACTGTTAAAAGAACATGTTCTATTTCTAGTCTGGGCTTATCTACCTTCTGTATCTCTCTACCGGATTTCATTACACCTTCCTTTGCTGCACTAAAGTCACCTTTTCACCAATTCCATTTTTCTTTCCAGCAGCTCTCCCCTTACCTTCCTCTTTGTTAGACTGTGCAAACTGAAATCCTTCAGACTCTTGCAGGAAGGCACGGTTTGCGATTATTTTATAATTCTTAAAACCTTTTTCTCAGTTCTCTATTTATCAACATCTTCCTCAAAACGCTAAAGTCACAACTGGAAACTGCGGCAACAACACCTTCCTACTTGTCTCAAACAGTCTCTTTTCATACAGCCAAAGAGCACATTTACTCTTTTAGCCGTACTCCCACATAACGGTACCTAAATGATTTTCCCACGGCCTCACACATCTGCAGTCCTCATTCCTCAACTTGTGGTTCTGCATGGGTCCTACTAAAACACATATTGCCTGTTTTCATCCAGGTTACTAACGTGATCTAAATCGTTCTGCACTGGTGATCTGCCTTTTTAGTTATCTCTTCTTCAAATTTTGACACCATCTCAAAGATAGATCAGTGACAATTTTAGAGGCATTTCTAGGGATCCTTGCAGGACACCACTGGAAACACGTCTACTCACTGATGAATTCCCATTTAAAATCTGAGATGATGGCTTTTTAACCATTTCATAGGTGCCTAGTTGGTTTTCTCATAACCAAATAGTTTGATAAGATCACAGGCTACTTCAGGTTGGAAGGACCTCAGAAAGGACCTAGCCCAACCTACTGCTCAAAGTATGGTCAGCTATAAGCATAGACCAGGTTACACAGAACTTTCCAGAAGTCTATCACATCCATACTATTACATTTATCAACACAACTTGTAATCTTCCTAAAAAAAACAAAAAAACAAACAAAAAAACCTAATTAGATAAAAAACATAGTCTAAAAGCTCATATTGATTGACACTATTTGCATTAATCTTTTTAACTCTTTATTAATTACATGTTCTATCAATGATTCCATTATTTCATCCAAGATTAATATCAGGCAGAAAAATCTGTAATTATGTAGTTATGTGGGCCACCTTGTTTATCCCTTAAAAAATAATTCTTCCACACAACTGTAACTTGCTGGTACTCATTATCTCTCATTAAGAGCTGCTGTTTAGTATTCTCCTTTTCTGAAGTCAGAAAGCAAGGTGTTCTGTTGTTATAGCACATTACCACACAACCTTGCTTTTCCCCATAAGTAAGAGAGAAATATTTACTGAACTCCTTAAAATTCTGTACAATATCACTAACAACGCTATCATTTTCATGTAGTACTGATCTATAGTAAACATAATTATATCACTCAAGAAAAAGAACTGCATTTCTATGGGGATTTCATTTTGAAAGCCATATGTTGGAGCCTTTTGCTACAAATACTAAAAATGTGCTCAGAATTTCTAAAATTATACTTGAAAATATCCAGACACAGAAACAATCACATCTGACATAGAAGAAATTCTATATTAGGCCTCATTTTTTACAGTTCAAGGGGAACTGATGACAGAATGTAAAAATATAGTAGCAGCTTAGGTACAGGAGACTGATTTGATTACATTTGTTATGTGCAAATAGAATAAAGTCCAAATGAGTAATGTATCTCCTTGATGATTTTAAAATGCCAGCTTAACAAAGCTGAAAGTAATTACGAAGCAAAACATTCAGAATAAAGAATTTAAACAGAAATCTGTGAATGATAATCGGGAACTGTTCAAGAACATTTTACTAGCTCCCCAGAAGAACCACAAACCCACAGAAGAGAGAGAAGGCCACGTTGGCTGAAAGCAATTCTGGCTTGGAGGGGAAGTGAAAGCGAAGTTATAAAAAGGAAAAAAAAAATTATATGGGAGAATTACTTCGCCATGGAAGGGAAAAAACATTAATGGCGATGAATATATATCAGCAGCGAGGAATTCCACAAATTGATAAGGGATGTGAAGGCGTATCTGTGATGTACAGCTTGAAAGAGGACAAAAGAGGTCTTGAAAGTGTTAACTGTATATACCTTCAGATATCAGAAGGTATATACTGAATGTATTGTCTTCTCCATGCTAGAAGGTCAAAGCTTCACAGCAGCAACAGGCAACACAAGAGAAGCCTTCTGCCAGCACAGGTCCAGCTCCTGCTCCGAGGACAGGTAGCCCTGGCAGTGCTCCCACATTGGAGCCCCCCCTCTTTGGTTTGCTATGTAGATATTACCTAAAAATGCAAAAGTCATCCCAAATGGGGTTGAAGACCATGCATTTCCTCAGCTGCCCACTGTCCTGGACTGTGGTGGCCAGGAGAGGATGACAGGCTGGCAGGAACAGGAGCAGAAGTAGACTAAGAACTGAAGGAGGAAGGAGCCACCACAGGATGCCCTCCCAGTACTTCTGAGCGCTGCAAAATGCAGATGGCACAAAACAAAACAGGCATTAGGCTGCTCAGGTTTGCACGACTGAGGCCGGGCAGGTCACGCAAAGGTTTTCCTGTGCGTCCTCTCCAACGTGGGATATACAGGATGGTCCATTTTAACATGATGACATTGGACAGACACAAACAGCACTTCTGCAAATGCATGCCAGCTGTTCTTGACAGACACAGCAAATCACATATTTATGGGAGACACCAAGGAGACCGCTCCCGCAACAGCGCCTGCTTTGCTCAGCAAGGTTTTCGAGGGAAGACCCTCAAGGGTTAAACCCCCCACCTGTCTCCTCCTCTTTCCACCCACCTCCCTGCACCCCACTCCAGGAAAAGGATCTCTGTGAAAGGATCTGCATTCAATACACACCAAGAGAGTCTCTGGCCTGGGCTTTTTAATAAAGAGCAATTCCTTTGCATTCTCAGGTGTCCCTTAAAATCGAGCCCTGATATTTCTGCTGCGTTATTACCATGGGCTGTGGATGTCTTCAGACTTAGAAAAGCCATTTGCTCTGCAGGCATGCTTTGCCCCTGCAGTGCCGAACAGTTTCTCTCTGTTAAGAAAATCCTCTCTAGAGAAATTGGTACTTGGAGCCAATTAATGGACCTCTTCCACCTTCTGTCTTGCCAGTTTTTCTTGGCAACAGCATGCAGTCCCTGTGGCCGAGACACCGGTCGTTACAACGTGCCGTTAAAAGAATGAAACCGGGGAAATAGCACATGTAACCTCAGTGAAAAGAGATGCCTGAAACATTGCTGGCATTACTTTTTTTTAGCCTGTGCGCCACTCTTAATGATGCACTTCATGATTCAGCTTTCGCAGCACCACTAATCAACTCCTGAGAGCAGGCGGCCTGCACGGCACAGAGATAAATTTAGCTCTGAAGATGAGCAAAATCTCCGTAATTAAAAACAGGGGAGAAAGGTGTTCTTGGAACCATGAAAAATGGAGGGTGAATACCTGGCTCCAACTGCTGAGCAACACCTCTGAAAATCAGGCGGCCCTAGATAACCACATAAAACTGGGTCTTTAACAACCACCTGAGGTCTAGGTGGAGAAAAAGCCATTCTCTACAGCTCAGGGTGGAGTTTCACACCCAGCAACTTCACCAAAATCCTCATAGATCTTCCTAGGCTGAGAAGAAAGGATTGCCTTAAATTCTCCAAATTACTGCCTTCAAAAATTTCCTCTATTCTGAGATCAGATGGAATGAAGAGGCAGGTATTTAGGTCCAGCTTAAATTTAAATGCAGGGCTTGGAATCAAGGGATCATGTTTGGGTTCATTCTCACAGATTCTTATCTTTTCAGATATGATAGTCTGACCTCTTGCACAGTACAGGTCATACAGTCGCAACAAAAAAGTCTGTATGGAGCCCCTTAACTTCTACTTGAGCCGCAGAGTTTTTCTTAGAAAGACACGCATTCTTGATTTGAAGAGATCATGTCATGGAGAATCCATCACATACCCTGGTAAACTGTTCCAGAGGTTAATTACTCCCACTGTTAAAAACTTGTACCTTATTTCCAATTTGAATTTTTCTGGCTTCAGTTTCCAGCCATTGGACGTTGTCATGCCTTTGAGTGCTCAACTAAAGGATGCTAAAGCATCAGATACCATTTCCATCTGTCAGTGCTTCAACACAGAAATCTCAGTAGCTAGTTGCCATGAGATTTTTGGCAGGATCGGAACTACCAACAGTAAACTTTTCTGTCTGTCTTCAGATCTGACTTGGAAGCCAGATCAAAAGGGCGAAGGTAATTAATTTTTAAGAATTAGCAATTCTTGAGAGAGCTGGGCAATAAACAGATCTGGTTGGAAAAATTCTATTGAAGCTTATTTCTATCAGAATTCACCACTCTCTCCCAAGTGAAATGTTTCATCAAGAGAGTTCAGCTTCAACAAAAAATGGCAGTGAAGGCTTTGTTGTACCCTGTGAGCTGAGCAGCTTCGGCTCCTGAACATGCCCTAGACTCTAGACCATCACAGCATTTTCACCCAGTGTCTCCCGGCACATGACAGAGCAGGTTCTGCATCATCTCAGGGCAAAATCTGAAACACCACAGGGACAATAATGGAAACAGCCATTAATATGACAGAAGTGGTGTTCCCAAACTGCTCTAGAAATAAAACTAAACACCTCCAATAAGAGTTGGGGATTTTCCTCCTCCCAACTCCCTTCTTCCTCTCCCACGGAGCAAACTGAATTTTTGACAAGCAATTGGCAAAATGAACTATACATTCAAACAAATATCAACTGGCATTACACCACGATGCATGCAGACAGCCACCCTTCTTGGCAAATGTCCCATACCTGTTCAATATCTGCCCAAATGAAGCCTTGGTGGTGCTTCCATTAGCAGGACTTTTTCTTACATACCTCTACAGAGCCACAAACAGCTTTCACAAAACAAAAAATGATGTCTAAGGAGACCTGGGCAAGAATCATGAAATCAAACTGTCTGAATCTGAACAGATGGAGCAGTCTGAACGATTGCTTTCAAGTGAACTTTAGACGGATGGGTGAGAAAACGGGGACCTGTGATGGAACCAGACTTGCAATCCCATTTCTGGGGTTACTGCCACTGCTCCGGCATGCAGGACATTGTTTCGTAGCTACTCTAACACGCTGCTCATGAGGCAGCTGTTAGGATGAGCTCTGCTTCCTGCAGAATGGCACTTGCCTGCTTGAGGCAACGGTGCCATATTCTGCCATTGAATTAATTTGCCATGTGACAGGCAAAGTACTTGAACATGCCTGAAGCCCAGCGATTTTGGCTTGTTTTCACAAGGGATATTTCCTCTACACATGCAGCCTCCATTACGATTGGGAATAAAAAAGTCTAAGTTTATCTCCTAGGCAAATATTTATTTGCAGGTGCCTATCAGTGAAGGGTCATTTGGGGTTCTCATTGCTTCGGCGTGAACCATTACTTCCCCCATAGCTTCTCTTATGAGCTAGAAGGCCCAGGATACTACCACGACAATCTGGACTCAGGAGCAAGAGCATTCATAAGATCTGAGAGCCAAGAGCCAAACAGACACGGAGAAATATTGTAGCAAATCCTCCAGGTCTGTCCAATTCAGCTACAGACACTTTTTGTCATAGTAATCGCTCAGGGAATGGTTACAAAGGTCTATTCTCTCCTATAAAACACTTCAAATGCTCAGCCTTCGGGGACAACCCGGACTGCCCTTGTCCACTGTACATTGGTACTGCTCCCAAATCAGAGGTGTTTTGCCAATCTGAATAAAGCCCATGGACAAAAAATCAGGCAGCAGGTGGTCAGGCTCATATCTCACATTCTTCACGTCCTGATTCCCTAAGATTCCTGTTACTGAGCCTATTTTTGACCCCAAAACCTAGGCCAACTTAATCTTCCTATTATCAGGAGGAAACAGTGATAGTTTTTATCGTATCTGCCCATCTCAGATTTATTGTACCCAGATAGATGAATCTGGGCTGTGTTTCCTATTACAAAATATCTTCTATTTTATCACATGGGTAAGAGAAGGATAGACAGCTCCTGAAGCCTGTTTGGCCCAACCATCTGACACTGGTCTGGGGCTAATAATGTTTTTCTTTGCTAAAGAAAACTGCAGGAGCTACAAGGGCCCTAAATTAGCAAGACTCATAAGCTCTGTGTAGCTTAAAAGCACACGCTTAAGTCCCATTTAGACCATGGGAAATTACAGTTTAATTCCAGGAGGCACTTACACGTTCTTTTATATATACATACATAAACACATGATTACATGTTAGGTGAATAAGTCTCCGTTAAAGCACATGCTTGGATATGTTGCTGAATTAAAGCTCAAACACTCTCCATAGCTACCTGCAGCAAAACACAGCTGCATTATTGGGAATATTATTAGTAGTGACCAAGCCTTAATAAAATGCAATTTTAATGCTAGGAAATGCCCATGTTATCTAATTAAAACACCGGTGACTGCTGACTGAGCAGACCTGTGTTTGCTCTCTCCTGTATACAGCTTTGCCGGGCAAACGCGGGAACACGAGCCCATAAACAAGTGAGGAAACACATTTAACCAACAACCCACAAGTTACTCTCAACAAGCTTACCGATGCCAGTGCACGTGATAAAGTTAGCACGTTGGAGTCTGTGATTTTGTCATGATTATCAGCTAATTACTCACTGTAAGCTAAGAGGGGTGAGCTGAGCGGCTCGCCAGGGGCTGCTGGCTGCTCCCCTTCCCACAAAGCTTGCTCACAAGGCATCTAAAAATAACTTTATAGGCAATTCTTCTTCTGCAGGGAGAGGCCAGGCAAAGCAAAAGCGCACCGACAGGTTAACCTCTTCATGCCTGAATATTCACATTCACCAGGTGTCCAACTCCCACTTTAGCAGAGTCTGGGCCTTTGGCTCCTTTTCATCAAAAACCCTTTGACAAGGCCTAAACCCTATTCTTTTTCCCATTTTCGCCAAATTCAGCCTTCTGTGGCTTCGCCTCTGCCTTTTTTCTGCAGTATTTCAGCCCAACCGCCCATTCCCACTGTTCCACAAGTTAGATGCCTTCAATCCTGCATCCAGCTTCCAGGCTCTACTAAAATGTACCCACTAATTGGCGATAACCTAGTTTCGTACTGAGAGACAACAGGCTGTCCAGCCTCTTAAAACCCTGCAAGTTACTAGCACTGCAGGTTACATGTCTGTGCAGGTAGCGGGAGCGGAGGTTGACCCAGCAGCTTTCCTGCATCTGATCTTCTCTGTCCTGCTCCCACTTCCCCAGGAGCAGCTGCTGTCCGCCGGACTCGGATTTTCTGCAGATGATACTGGACCATATGTGCAAAAATAGGATGCTCATTGTTGCGGGCACATGACCAGTGCATGATCATTTTCAGCAGTGATTTTGATGGAACAAATCTATCAAAAGAGTAAAATAAGCTAATCGCATCAAATTCAAACAGAATTTTATCCCTTAAGCAATTCTGTTAGGATACAGCCTGGAGGAGGTTATTGATCAAGAAGCACAGTCCAAGTGACTACATACTTTTAAGCATCAGAGACCTTCTGCAATAAATCACTGCTCACAGAGCTTGGGGCAGGTAAAGGACACGTTTCTCCAAAATCAGTGATTTGGTGAAAGCATATATTGTGGGTGCTAAATCTGACAGAACACCTTGTATAAGGACTAAGGACAAGCAATTGCCCAGGGAATATTTAAGATTCTCAACAAACTAAATATACTGATAATGATACTCAAACCAGTAAGAAGCACAGAAACCCTAATACAACCTGCAGACAAGATTTGTTCTTAGGCAGAGGCTAAACGCACACATTTCAATACCAAGTTCAGAAGAAGAGACCAAGCTTTTCCATTTCCTGGCTAATCAGTTATGTTTTCCACAAGTTCATCTGAATATTCAATCTGATTAACTTTTATGTTAGACTAAGGCAACCAACAATTTTAGCGATTGTTAGGTTGGAATCTCTCTAAGACAGCATATAGGCAGGTGGGGGCGAGATCTGTAAATAAACGCGCAAGGTAAAAGCAGAAGTAGAATGAGTGACAAAACACCAACCTTAAAACATAAAGGCAAACTCCCATCAGCAGCAGCAGAGAAGCAGTATTAGAGGCAAACACTACAGCTAAAACTCATTAATTGTCCTAAACTCTCCAAATGACTTACTACCATGCAGGCAAGAAGCACGTCTTTAAAGGCTTAATTTTTAGAGATTACTGAAAACAGAGATGAAGACACCCGTGTGTCTTGTAAATACACCTCTTCCTGTCTTTCGCCCAGAATGAAGACATGAGCCAAGCTTATTATGCATTAAAATGAAAAACAATCGCGCTCGTGAGTCTCCTGATGGCTTGCCCGTCATTATGTTTCCACTTGTAGAAGAACCTAAGCTTTCTTCCCCAGACGAAACTCAGTATCTGCTAGGGGAAATGCAGAACATTAGCAGCAAAAGAGAAGTGTGACTGTTTCCATTTTTCTGCATTAATCCCCCTCCTGCATTTCTCCTATGTGGGTAGTATTAAATTATTTTTAAAGCTTGCTTTTCTTCCATTTATATCATCACTATTTTCCACTGGAGGCAAACGCCCATACACACAAGTTGCACAAGTTAAAGCTGATTTAACAAATCCTTCTTTTCTCTGAGCCTATTGTTCCTTGGCAGGGCGGGCTAATGTCAGCTTTTCTTCAGTCCGAAGAAGGTGTCCCTTCCCCACAGCCTGGGATTCACTGGAGGCTCTGGATTCAGAGTGTGGGGTTTTGCACCCTTGTTTTAATTCAGAGATGCTAAAAATGAATTGGGGAACTAGGACAGCTGCTGGAGGTGGTAATTTAGGAGAGTTTATGAAGCCAGGCACCCTGCCTTTTACAGAAAACGTTGTATTCCCCAGAGATGTTTTAAAATAATAGGAAAGGATATAGTTCCAGTGTCTGATCATGTAAATTGTTCCCCCCCCCCTTTTTCTTTTTTTTAATTCTATTGGCTGATGCAAAGGATTAGAAGCACCAGCATGCGGAAACCATGCAGACAAACCCTCAATAATCCATTTTTTCCCCTATGAGCATATCATCGGGCCTTCAGTCAGGGAGCTCAGAGACCGAAACTGATGCGCCTTACGAGACTTGAACCAATTGCAACATAAAGCGTCAGAAAAAGGAGCCAGTTTCTACATTTTGTTTCCACCCAGCGTCAGGGCCAGGGGAACGCTCCCACTCTCTCTGAGGGAGCTGGTGGGCATCGTGCGGGCACACGTTTGGGGACTGGCACAGGCTGAACGGGACTGAATTCTCTGGGCAAGCTCAGTGGAAAAGGAAAACGCTGGAGTACAGGGTTAAGCTGGGCTTTCGGCTTCACGTCTCACAGCCCCTCCGGGAGCAACCTTCTTTCACCCCCTGCCATTTGTGAGACATTGTGAAACGCAGAGATTTCAAAGCCGGGGGCCGTAAGGGCTCTGCTGCCCCGAGGACACGGTCAGCGGGTCCTACCCGCACCCTGTGCTGTCAGCCCAGCGCCAGCCCGCTCTCCCCAGCACCCATCCCTTGACCAGTCGCTGCGTTTTCAATGCAATTATTTTAATCTACCCAAGAGCAAAATTGCCTTTATCATTACCTAAGCTAAAAAACAGGAGGGAATGTGTTTTTTGACATGATCCATTTTTGGCCCACTGGAGGGAGAGGCATGAGTGTGCTGAATCCCAGAAACAGCAGCTTGGGGGGGGGGGGGGGGGAACTGATTTGTGGGGACCGAAACATTTAATCTGAATGCTTAACCTGAAGCAGCCTGGGTTTAACGGAAGGTTTGCCCTATCCTAGGCAGGGTTCCTACAGGGACAAGGTCTCCATTCTTCCAGAAGCACTAGATTTGGAGCACAGCTATCAAGCAGTATACCATGGACTGAATGCTTTCCATGTCCCCAGCTCTGAGCAAGACCCACCAAAGTGACAGGCCAATGACTTGTCCAGTCCCGGGACACCACCATGCATGCTCCATGGCTTCCAAGGCTGCCCATGGAAGCCCTCGAGTCATGTCTCTAAGGGATGCTCGAGGTCTCAGACTGACTTGCAAAGAGTCAGCGAAACTCAGTTTGTCACAGACACTATTGCTGCTACCAAGAAGGTCACTATCACTGAGGACCTCCAACATCCTGGGAATTAATTTTGGGTCAAAAATGCTTTGTCAGTATTTCCATATAAGGTAAAATTTGGGTTGAAACCAAATGTTTAAAGGACCTCTGTGAACACTCTTTCCCCTGGAGCAGGGTAATCATCCAGTAGGCAACATCTACGATACTTTTCTAAATCCCTTCTAACATGGCTGGTGCTCCCAAGCGGTTTGATACTGCCCATTTCCATGCAATCACATGCTTTCCTGCCTCAGCCTGACCATGTACAACACACACAGGACAACTCATCATCGCAAAAGCATTAATCTGCAGCTTGCTTTGGAGTTATGCAACATGCCAAATCAGTTGCCCATCTGCTGGCAATTTCACACTGTGCATGGACTGCCCTTGGTTTTCTTTACCATATCACACATATATGAATATTTGAAGTCCCTCTCCCCTCAAAGCAAAAAGACCAAGCCAACCTATTGATGGTTTGGTTCCAATTCAACAAAACAATTCAACACTTGTGCAGATTTGTAATTCCATTAATAAATACTTCTTCATAGACAAAAAGAAGGATCAACCTTCCAGCTACATATGTTTAGCATCAATTCATGACTAGATGCCAAATATACATCCCAAGGCTCCAAAATCCTCAAAGAGCTCCTGTTCACTTGAGATGCACAGCCAGGGTCAGGTAAAGGTTATGAGTTATCCCTATCTCAAGGTTACTTACATAGTATATAAACTCCAGGATCAAGTTGCAAAGACTACAGCAATTGCTCACTCAAAGTCAATCACTTTCAATGGAGGCCAAGTAAAAGCAGAGGCCCTTGGGTCCTGCTTAGCATCCAGGAGTGAGCTCAGTTGTTTTATCGGCTTTCTGACTCCAGGGAGCCTCCTTAGATGATGACAAGGATTCTATTGCAGGACCCATGAACCAGATTTGAAACGTGACTGTTACAATTTCTTAGTGTGTTTTTGAGTGACTTCAAATTCAACAGAGCAGGAGAACTGAGGTGAGGTCAGGAAGGGAGGTATGAGAGGGTCCTGTGAAGCTCTGACTGTTCAGATATGGAATAAACTTTGTTATTTCACCTTGAAATGCATCTCTGGCCAAAGGCACTGGAGGGCACCAGGACCACAGTTCAAAGGACTTCTCTGTAATGGGCTGTCACCTCCTTAAAAAGTCAGCAAGCAAAGTCCGCTCAGCTTATCCTTCACCCAAAAGGCTCAGTGGGTGAAGAACACTGTCTTACGGAAGAGACAGGAAAGCTGAAAGGACCCCAAAATCACCAATATTTTCAAGACCCCCCAATAATTTGGGGTGCTGCAGCTTGAGAGAATGCCATCCTCCCCAAGCCAGCCCTCGCCATAGGTCCCCAGCAGGATGCTGTAAGGCTGTGGGATGCTGACCGGTTCCTGGTGGTCTTCTCTCCCTGCTCCTGTCCAGCCCCATTCAGCCACCCCCAGTGCAGAAGACACAGAAATCCCTTTGCAAGTGTAAATGAAGGGCTACCGAAAAACTTCTCAACTACCAGAGCTGCTCTAATGCCTAGACTCTTGTCAATGCCTCTTCCCAACAAGTCTCTAACGATATATCCAGCAACGATGATATCAGTAGATGCTTCTGCTGAAATGAAGGCCCTATTGTTTAAGTACTCTATATTACCTATATTAAAGAAAATAGTTTCCCTGAATAATATATAGCCTAACAGTTAGGAAGTATAAAAGGATAAGAGACATGAAGCACTATTACGCCTAAAATTTGTGCACTCAGCAGGGCAATTACTGTGCCTTTAAGTTGCAAGCACATTTTGCCAACACAAGGTTCCCCTCTCTGGCCTGTCCACAAAGATCTCGTTTGCTTTAACGAGATTTCTGATGAGGAATGGTCATGATCAGCCTTCCCAGACATTCACAGTCCAAGCACCTGAAGGGCCATTTAATATCTTGCTGCTGCTCCCCCCTTCCCGTTATATTTAAAAAACTACCAGCTCACTCCCTCACCAGGGGGTGAAGGACTAGTCCTGCTGTTAAGCTCATTTACAAGAAAGGAACCAGAAGCCCAGTTCCCTTCCCTTCTCTTAGCAGCACTAAGTCACTTATGCTTTCTCCTGAGGCATTTCTGACCTACCTCACAGGCGAATTGCAAGGCTCAGGTAGTTGTTATTTGCAGAGTGCTTTGAAACTGCTTTAAGAAGGCTTTATATAAATGCAAAGTATTATTATTGTATTACTTTTCCTAAGCTTTCAGCATTTCCAGCCAGACTATGGGGCTGTCCACTTCTCACACGCGTGCGTCAGCAGGAAGAATCTTTTTCTCACTAACTAAAGCGCTTTAATGCTCTTTCTGAAGCAGAGACTCAACAGCTTTCACTTGGTTGCAGGAAACGCCATCCAAGGTCTCTTCCACCATGTCTCTCCTAGAAACTGGACCCCTCAGAGATCTCTGCTCTTGCTGACTGTTTTAATAACCTTTAGGGACCACATGACCAGTAACAGGGGCAGAAGCAACACAGCGCTGGTCAGGAGCAGATGGTGACCCAGAGCTGGTCAGAAGCAGTTGTTCTTACATTTTAGATAGGAAACATTTTCCTTCAAAATAATTTTTAGAAGTTATTTGCCAATCAGCACCCAGAACCCCTGCCACAAAGGTCACGGATGGGGTAGGCCCTGCAGGGACCACAGCAAGTTCCTAAAATACGCTCAAGTCTAATGTTTACTGTGATAATCACCAAAAGATGACATAGGTTTTCTTTCTTTTGACATTTTTATATCCAAATTATACATCTCTTGCCAAAAGCATCCTACTTCAAGTTATGGGCATGAGGCAGAAGCCAGTGTGTGAATGTCCCTGTCTGGGTCCTGGTAGAGATGCAACTGGGTGATGGTCACTCGCATCTTCAAACCTACAGGTACTTAATGCTTCTCCCCTTTGAGGAGCCCCACTAGGCCAACATAAACATGAGCTCCAGGCCTTATCTACATTCAGGTTATACTCAGTAAGGAAGGAACACACTCCCACGCTGCACCAGGACCCAGCACAACCGCCACACAGCCCTGCCCAGCACAGGTGGCCCAAAGACCCTGCCAGCCCCGCGGTACTGTGCCACCTCCCGGTCCTGGGGAGCAACCCGGCGTGCAAGTCCTGCCAACACGGCATTTCTCTGCACATAAACCAAAAAGCACCATGACCTTTAGCCAACTGCCCCACCTGCCTAATTCTCCTTGCCGCTTGCATGAGGAGCATTTGCTTCATCAAAGGCCAGCGAAGCTGCAGCGGGTGGCTCTGAGGGTGGGGGATCAGCTGTGGCTTTGGCCTGCTTTATTTGTGTAACGCATTTTACTTCTTCCCCCCCTCCTCTTACAGTGGTAGGCGGGAAAACAGAGGAGCAATCTCACATCTACATCAGAAGCCATCAATCATCCTCTAAAAACAGCTGAATAATAGAACAAAAAAAGAGAACGAGAAAGGAGAGGGTCGGGGCGGGTGCTGAGGTATGGAAATGCCTGTGCTGGTGGAAGATCCTGTAAATTAGTCTGGGCCAGGGGAATTCGGAGCCAGCAGGGTCCCCAAAGCTCACTTACTATCAACTCCTGAAACATTACACTAATGTATTTTTAAATATGATTTACTGGACGCTCTACCTGAGAGCATCGGGTGGATGGAGGGAAATGAAGAGTCAGCCCAGCACGAGTGATGCGTTTTAGATGCAGAGCTGAAGGGGCGAGAAAGCACCACACAGAGGGGTACCGCAGGTCACGGGTGGGCAGCGGGCGCTGAGCCCTTCAGAAACACCTCCCTGAGTACCCAAATCCCTTTGGGAATCAGAGCAGGAGCGATTTCAGCGACTGCTTCCCATCTTCAAAAGCAACTTCTGCAATTTGGATGGCAGCACAGCGGTGAGGGCACGCAGCCTGCCGTCCTCCCACTCTAGGGCCAACCGCAAAGGGACAGACCCAGCAAAGCGCTTAAGGCATACACTTAAACGACGTGTCCTTCAAGAAAGAAAATAAATACTTGCTCAGCTTAATGCTCTGTTTCTGGTCCTGGTCAATAGGATAACCGAATAAAATAAAAACAGATAACAGCACTGTAACAAGTTCCTAGAGCATCATCATGAGGCTCTGACAATGCTTTTCGAATTATTAGCACTCTTTGTAGCTCTATTCATCATCATCACCAGTGTCAAGATACTTCAAGAGACAAGTGAGCTTTAATGAGCTCTCAGACCAAAACAGCAAAGGAAAAATATATCCAGTGCATACTATTTTAACGACCACCTAATTCATTTCCTTGCATCTGCTGTTATGATTTATGAATTAGGCAGGTAGAACAGAGACATTTAAAAGAAGCACACACATACACAATATGTAAATGCAGATTTGTCTTATTTCTGATATTTTGAAGATACGTACCTGGATCATATATATAACATTGTACCTTTTGCAGTAGGGTTTGTTTTTCCTTATAAGCCAATGAGGCTCTCACTTCACAAGTTGCTATGTAATTATGGATTTGTCATATTGATTTAAACTCCTACAGTCCATAGGCCTGCCTGCTAGCCTTTGTGTTTTATACCAGCACAAAGAAAACAGCTTAGAAAGGTGGTTCTTTGGCCCCAGGGTATTAATGAGTTGTTCCTTGCAGCTCTGCCTCTATCCCTTGCTGACCCCAGCCCACATCCACCCCACGCTGAAACGATTTCCATCTGTCGGCTGCAACGAGGACAAGAGGCACAAATGCAAGTGACCCCTTTAACCCTCATGGTGTAACCACTTAAAACGCGCTCTCACTTTTTATTTATATGGCAGTTATATCCCTGGAATAAAAGGGAACAATTTCCTTCCCACAGGGGTGGATTCTCTTTACTTAGGTGAATATTCCCTGCAGAAGCCACTTGCAGGATTTAGGGAATGATGCGTGATTTCTCAGTGTCCTTCCGGAGACATTGCCAAGAGCCTTAAGTTGCAGGGCACGGGTATGCGACACAGGATCAGGCTCTTCATATCATGACGGCTGAGGAATTCATCACTGAGAAATAAAACAAAGAGCCATTCAGAGGATGCGCTCTGCACACATCTGAAATAAAATCTTTCATTTTTAAGCAAGGGGGAAAAAAAAAAAAGGCAGGCATAAGCCTCATGGAAACATTGGATATAGAGGTTGCTGATGTGCTGGGTTAGACCTTGCATTTGCAATGCAGGAGCAGGTGGGAAGGAGGCAGCGAACCTCTGCCCGGTGCCCAGGAGCACGCAGCCGCAGCGGGCAGCCCTGCAGCAGTTAGCACAGTCCCTCCATCGCAGGAAACCTGCCCGCATCTCCTCACATTCATCTATCGGACAAATACCCACAAGTATCCTCTGTCTGGTAGTGCAGTTCATGATTGTGCCCATTCTGGGCCCTACCCAGATAGCTGCTGATTCAAGCATGAGCCAAGTGGACCGAGCTGCTAGTTTTAGGACTTAAGTCATGAAAATCATGACTTTCACTTTGGAAAACCTTTGGCCACCAAAACAGTCTCCCAAGAGTATTTAACTTAGTTGGGTCGGTCCTTCATTATAACGCCACATGACAAAGACCTGAGACACTGAGTATTTACAGCAAGCAGGTGAACACAGCAGCACAAAAAAAAGCCTGCCTCTATCATTTTATAAAACAGACTACTGTTTGTCATAGGAGAGCTTATCCTTCCAGCTCTAATACCCATTTCCCAATTAGAAGAACTACTGAACACTTTTTGCTAAGGAGTGCTTCTCCATGTCACGTACAGGACCTGCCAATCATGCTGCCCTCAGTTGCTATCAGAGGAGCACAAACCTTTACCATCAATCCCGTGACCATCTTCCCTCCAAGGCAAGCGGCAGCGATTCTCCCGCAGATGGGACTGCACCCAAGTGCACTTGCTGATGTCTGTCTGCCTATGGTAAATGCAGCCACGTCTTCTCTCATCCTGCACCTCCAACTCCCGTCACCACAAAAGGAACCCAGCTCTTCCACCACAACTCTGTGAGCCACGTACATTTATCATATATTTTTCTGAGGGTCTGGACACAAGTGTGAGCGTCCCCTTGCTCCTTTTTCACCAGGCACTTTAATTCCCCCCAAATCTAGCCCAGCACCATCATAAATGCAACCATACTCTTCTTACCAGGCAAAATCTCCCCTCCAGTATGGAGTGTTGAATGCTCTGGCCTGAAAGTCTACCACAGCCAACTCTGTCAAGTCTACTGCAAAATGCTACATGTGGGTCATTCTTGCCTTTGCTCTGCTGTGAGACTTCTCAGGAGGAGAAGTACAGAGAAGTTTCCCACTGCTGCCCATTTGTTCTATTTTACTACTGCGTTTTGACAGCAATCAGATCTCTTACTGCAAACGTTTCCCACCAACTGAAAATAGCTGAGGATGCAGGAAGCAGGCACCACCTGAAACACCCCTGAACTAATCCATACATCCCGCAGGGCTAGCCACAATACCAGAGACCATAGAGACAGAGCCATCAGTTCTACAGAGGAAATGGAGTGTGCTATTTTGAACATGAATCCTGAGAAAGCACCAAGTGTAGAAGGAATATCAGCAGAATTGTTCAAAGTGATCAGCGATCATGGAATCTCAGGTGAAAAAGTTGCTAAAATATATTGATGCCTGGAAATTGGCCAGTCAATTGAAGGGAACCTTTTCAAAAGAAGGGGCAGATGTAGTGTTGTAACTATCAAAACATCTCTTTGATGGTCAGGCTTGGCATGGCATAATTCAAGACACATGAAGCGAATGATAGAAGCAGAACTAATGCCACAGTCAGCTCATTGCAGAGATGGAAAAGGCACTTATGGTGGAATTAAAAGCATCTTTCATGTCACTGGAAAAATAGGGTTCCAGCAACCATTGGCTGTGCATTTCACTGACTACCCAAAATATTTGATACATCCCTCTCTGCCAGCAGATAAAGGAATTCCAGGGCATCTCACCACATTCATTGTCATTTTTTACTGTAAACAGAAAACAATAGCATGAACAGCAGCAGTCAAGAAGTGATAATCCACTGGGCTGAGATGACTCATGCATGTTGGCCCCAAGCCTTCTCAGCATACACACTGAATTTACCTTCAGTCAACCCTGGCATAGGTGTAAGCAGCTGGGAATCACACTGGTGGGCACCTTTTAACTTACATCAGACATGTTTATAGCAGAGGTGTAGTTCATTGCTATAACCACTAGGAACATCAGACTTTTTAAAAAAAAAAAAAAAAAAAAAAAAGAGCTATGAGTACAGACCTCCCTCAAATATGGTGAAAACAAAGTGCGTGGATGTGGATTCCATCAATTTACTGAAGAAGCTGATGATTCTGCTTATGTGAGACCACAGATACGTGACCAAAGAGGCAGTTCCTATGAAATCTGAAGATCACTAAGAACAGCTTACTCAGCCATGGCCTCCCTCCTGAAAGCATGGAAAACCTATGGCACTCAAAATACTTGAGAGTTTGAAGAAAAGCTTAATTTTCCCATTGCAGCTTATGGATATGAAGCATGGGAAAACAATGCTGCTGACAGGGAGAAAAAAACAAAGCCTTAGCGATACAGTACTGACATATCTTTTAGGTGGAAAGGAAGATGAATGCTGATGTTAGAAATATTACCGGAGAACAGCAGAGTGCTGTCAGAAATCAATAGATACAGACTTATGTACTTTGGTCACATTGGGCACAGAGATGAAAATAAACCTAAAGAAAGTCATTATGGAAGGGAAAGTGGTGGGTCACTACAGAAAAAACATGACCAGTGAGGAGATGGAGAGAAGCTGAGTGGCAGCTCCTGGGCAGCCGCTGTGTGCTCAGAACTGTCAGGAGCTTAAGGCAGCTGCTAAAGCCACTGCCATGGTGTTACCAATGCTGCCCACACAGGAAAGGATGGGTTGTGCATCCCTCAGGTACTGTGGTACTCTGATGGGATGCCGGGGAAAAGAGAACGTAGGTACTAGGAGAGGAGGAAGGGAGAGAAAAGAGAGCAGGCAAGCAAGGTAAGCAAAGAAAGGTCATGGTATGCTTTGTGTCCATTCAGAGTAAGACTGCAAGGCTTGATCTGATGCAGATTTGTTCTTTGACCCTTTTTGAAGGTGTCTCATAATTCCTCCCTTTCTGTAACTCTGCAAGACTGAAGAAAGTGGGGAAATCAAATGAGCAAGGGAGGGGGTTGGCTCTTAGTCAGGCCATCCGCCATAGACCTTTTGTCCTCCTGGCCACCACTAAACAGCAGATACCAGATACCCAAGTTGGCTGCTAGCTCCTTCCTTGGAGAGCACAAGCACCACACTCAGGACAGACCTACAGAATACATAGGATGCCATAGCCTGGACTGTCCCTGGGTGACCGTCTTTAAGACTCTTTACACAAAACATGGCCCATGCTATGCTGGGACAACAACAACATGATCAGTTGTCCTCCTGGAGGTTTGCACTCTGAAAGCCAATAAAAAGACAGCACAAGTCTTCATTTGAATTAATGTTGCTACGGGGGGGGGGGGGGGGGGGGGGGCAAATTTGGTGTGTATGTGCACATGTGCCTGAGTGTGCATGTCTATATGCACATGCTTTTCTTTGGGGGTGCAGATGCACCTCAGTTGCATGACCAGTGTGTGTACACACAATATGTGCACCAGAAGGTCTCGCTGTAGTGACGTAAAGCCATCTGCTTTCCTTCCCCCAGCCTCTTCCACTGCCTGCTGGCCTTTCAGCATAACCATAGGTCTCCTCACCTTCATTTGAACCCATCCCTACTTTCTTCCAGTTCAGTGGGCTGCTTTTCCTCTCCACGTTGTCCGTGACTGTGGGAACACCGCAGACACCATCGCAGCACTCAGGCCAGCCATGGGGACGGGTGCTTTGCAGCGGGGCTATCTATAAAATCACGGCTGCATAAAACGCAGCAGCCCCTCATAAATTTCCAGAGATGAAATCTCTGACACAAGCTCTTAAACTATGATTTAAAAGCACAGCCAAGAGCAGAAATGGGAACCTAATTCATCCAAGCAAACTGCCGCTTTCAGGAGTTGGGAGTAACTGCTTGGAAAGCAGGAGAACCCATTACCCTGAGCCAGCATTTCCAGGGGCTGCCGGACCCTGCAAGGGCCTGATCTTTAGGAAGCACCAAGGACCTGCTTTCTCAAAATTCGCCCTCTTTGGCAGTCCTCAGGCACCCAAAATCATGACTAACCCCTTCTCCCTCCTCTTGCAGCAGAACGACACCAGGGCTGGCCAGGAGCAGCCACAGAGCCCCGCGGTCCCCAGCCTCAACAGCCAGCGCAGCAGGAGCTGTAGAAATCCCAACAACGGCAATCCCTATCGATCACACCATCTCAGCAGAAGCAGAAGCTTCTGGTCATGCCAGGGTCATGCCTTTAGGGACCCCTCTGCAGCAAGGATGGCTGATGGACCCACTTGCAAGGATCAGATGAGGGTTATGGTGCTGCCCCATCTGAAAAAAGCTGACCAAACCACGCAAAAATCTGAGCACATTGCTAAATTCGGTTTATTTTTCACCCACCCTAGCCTTATAACACACTACCTCAAACTTTTGAATAGTCAGGTCCTGTGACAATCTATGAACTGCAAGTACAGTTTGACAACCATCCAAATGCATGTCATGAAGAAGGAAAACAAGAAATAATTTAAGACTGAGAGCATCTAATTAGAGGGAAAACATACCACAGACTTAGAGCTAGTCACAAAGCTCACGTACCTCAGTACGAGCGTGATTGCTGGAGTTCTTGTGATCTGCTTGTGGAAAGCTGAAGATTACAGATAAGAGAATATATCTGACATTATATTTTTTACATCAGCTACCTGCACCAGATGAGTCTGAAGAAGTCGACTGTAAAATTTATATAGTCAAGGCATCTCCTATCTCTTTCCAAATACTTAAGAATTAGCATCAAGAGCACCAAAAATATCATCTTTGACGACTGATGTTTTCTCAGAACTGCCTAGCTGAGCCTTAACATTCCTTTTCTGCACCAAAACCCAATCAAAACTGTCTCTCGGACTGCTATTCTGCTTTGTATAACTTTTTTTTTCCTCCATGAAAACCACCCTAAAAAGTTGCTTAAAATCTAATCAGCTGGGACCCAATGCCTCAGATTTCCCTGGGATTAATTCTAATTTCCTATGGCTGGGGTGTGCATAAATAATGCCAGCTTCTTAAATTAAGAAAATAATTCAAGGTAAGACTGATTTTTTCTCCCAAGCCAACAGGTCAGGGAGGGGATGCCTCTTTCCATAAGGCCTGTGATCTTTGCTGCTTGACCTTGCTTTTGGCAACCTTGGGAGGTCAGGGAAATTGTTTTCCCGAGCCCCTCAGCCTATTGATTTCTTTACAAGGGCAATTGTCATGGTAATGGGGGACCCCAAAAGAGCTGTGGCTAGTTAGGCGCACCGCCCCTCGCTGCGAGGTGTACCCGCCTAGGGCATGCCTTGCTTCTTTGGAGGCCAACAATCTGCCAATCAGTTCCACCCCATGAAAGCCAAGGTGAACATGAGGAGACCTCACCACCTGTATTATAATACGCAGCTGTATTGAAATTTTCCTGGCAGGGTCTGAATTTTAATGTTTAATTTACTTGAACTAATGGGTCACAAAATTCCCATCGAAACGCAAAATACTAATGAACCTTTGGATGGACAGAGAGACCTCCAGGCTTTGATCCTTTTCATTGCTGTATTTTAAAACAAGCAGCTCCTTAAGAAGGTTAAGGAAGCAATAATAAAGAATTTTTAGTGTGTGTACATGATCATTCCATACTGATGCACTTCAGCTTTAATAATATTGTATTAAATTTTATTGTAACCTTGCTGACATTTACTGCAAGGTAAAGTGCATAAGCTTAACGGCCTTATAAAATACAGCCCAGTAATGTACCTATAAAGCATAATATTTCTATACCAATGATGAGCTATTGCAATTGCATCCAATTTAGTGGCTCATTATTAACGAGCGCAATCACCTTCTCAGTCACATGCTCTGAAACACAGCATAGTATATCGATGCCATTTCACATTTTACAAGGCAGCTGCTCCAATTTTGCTCAGTGGTACAATGATCTGACAGTGGAAATTCTCTTCTCATTATGAATTAGCTGTAAAACGTACCTGATGATAAAGACGTAAGCCCTCATGCACATCACCGGGGCTCTAGTATAGCCAAGGGAGGGAAACTAGTTTACACCAGCTGAGATCAGACCCATTAAAGCTGACTTACCTCCTTCAACTCCTGCAGACAGTTTTTTGCTGAGAAGTGACATTATTTAGTAAGATTTTGGTATAAGCAGCAGTTATTTAAGTCCTTTTATGGTCCACTATGGCTAAACAAAATCGGGTCTCCCTATAACCCATGCAAGTGCGCACAGACTTTTCCAAAAGCGCTTGGCCACCTTCGGTGTCCAGCTCCCTGAGAGACTTTTATGAACTCCACTTAGAGCTCCACCTGGAAGTGCCTAAACAGCTTGCCAAATCTGAGCCCCGTGGTCAGCACTGGAAAAGCTTATTTGGTACTAAAAATGGTACTTCAGTGGAATTTAAGCACCTCCTCTCATGAAAGCACTTCTGAAAGTCCCGGCATCCACAACCACTTATTCCTAGAAGCACTTAAAACTCTCAGGTGATCTGTCTTTGGCCTCTGCATTTCCCAACAGAGGTTCCCAGGCTTCCCCAAAACTACCCCATTCCAGAGGGTAGTTCTCTCCCAGCGAACCGCGGGGATCCAGAGACCCTACCAAGAAACAGCTAACTGTCCTTATCACCCCAGAGGAGGCCTCCTAAGCACATCCTCCAGATCATTCCCCAAGGTGCCAAGGACAAACAGCTTCAAGCTACATGGCCGTGGGCTCCACATCTCCTTGCAGTTGCACAGAGACCTGGCACAAGGAGATGAGGGGACAACACCCTACAAACACGCCGGGGTGCCCCAACACGGGCCAAAGCAGGTCTGCATATCTGAGGACCTCTCTCACATGACACAAAACTCAATGCAATGAAGTCTTCAAGTGTAGCTGGGGTTTTTCTGAGCTGTCAAGGTGACACAGCCCCAAAGCAATCAGTGCTGCTCAGCAGGATGAGACAAACACAGCTGGTACCTGGAGGAGATTAATTCAAAGACCATCTTGCCTGGAAGACAGGGAAGAATTTTGAGACACTGTACATGTGGGGTAAAGAAAATAAGTAGTTCATTTTCTTAGAGCATTAAGCTGTAATGGCTGTCAAGGGGGATTACTGATATTGTTATGCCAGTGTCAGCACATGTTGTAGAACAGCTATATTTTGAATTTCCATACTTGCTTAATTTAATGTTCAGATAATCTGACAAATGAAACAGGAGCCTCAAAGACTCTTTTTTCCCCTCTTCCTTTAAAAAAATCATTCTGTTAAGAATGTTAAATTCTTGGGAGCAAGAGCTGGCATACAAGGAGGGCACATACTAATCTCATTTATGCTGAGATTTGCTTTCTGTTAAGCAACAGAAAAACAGCTAATCAAGCATAATTCAATAATACATCATCTGCACATGCAAAGACTCAGAAGGCTGGTATGGAGCTTTGCCTATATACATGAGCTGATGATCTGAGCCAGGTGCATTTAATTGCACATGAGGTGTGGGTGCACACCTAAATAACTCCTCTGGTAGCTCCTCCACAGCTTTAGGCTAGCTGAAATCTGGGACCACTTCCACCACACCACTGAGCAGCCTTCCGTGAGCCTCTCCCTGCTGTGAGCCTGTGACAGCCCAGCCAGCCACCTTCCCAGGTGGCAGGAAGGTCACCATCCCTTTTGCCCAGTGTTGCCTCAGGCACAGCCCATTTCCTTGAGCATTATATGAGTAGATTGGAACCAAATTGGTCAACTGATGACACAGGTATGCCCTCTGCCTTGCACTGGAGAGATATCCTGAAAATCTGTCTTGCACTGCAGAGCATTTTCAGACATCCCAAAAACAACCTTGTGCTTCTCTCAGAAAACCGCAGACAGAAAGACACAGTCTGATCAGCAAGTGCATTCCCATGGCTCCGAGTCCCTCCAGGTCTCCATCAGCATGGTCTTCCCTGTTGCCATACATCACAGCCACCAAGCTGTAGAAGCCCAGTAGAAGAACTGGCCTGTTTATTCTAAACATAGGTCATAATATGAGAAAAAGGTTCTACATGGGGTCATCCCAGCCTATTTGCCACAAGGAACCCCTCAAATATAGGGCAAAATGCTTGGCTCCCAAATGCCCCGTAGCTCCCACCAACCCAGTAGAAAGCAGATCGGATCCTCAGCTCCATCGCAGAAGGCATCTACTGCTGAGAGGCTTCAGCTTTGATCAGAGCTGCCTAGAGGAAAGCAACCTTGTTTTGTGGAGGATTTCAGTACTCCAGTTCTTGATTTCGTTCAGATTCACGCCAAAATTTAAAATGGTTTAAATCTCCTGCCTGAGAGAACAGAGACACGGCTCATGGTGAGCTGCCTGGGGGCTGCGCTGGAGCCCTGGGCCTCGCTCGGAGATGCTGTGCCAAGGGCCAGGAGGAGGGTCCTTCAAACCTCTGAAGTCAGAAACACCCTCACTAAGCATCAATCAAACTGTCAAATTCCACCCCCAAAATATTTTTCTACTGTTACTATTATGCAGCTTCATAGATTGTAATATCATACAGTCAGGTTAAAAAAAAAAAAAAAGCAACTCATTTTTAAGACTAACTTAGAAGAAAGCAGATAAAATCACTTGCCTGTGCTGCCTCTGCCAGAGGCCAATATCTTATACATTAAAAAAAAAGGCATTTTGGGGGGGACTGGAGGGTTCTGGGTGGAAAAATTACCGATAATATATAGATGGACTAGCAGAAACACAGTG
The DNA here is from genome assembly GCF_036370855.1 of Dromaius novaehollandiae. NCBI lineage: Eukaryota > Metazoa > Chordata > Aves > Casuariiformes > Dromaiidae > Dromaius > Dromaius novaehollandiae. The sequence continues at coordinate 3,427,522 of NC_088115.1, read as the reverse complement.
CTAAGCACAAGGATTCATAGGCAGACACATGGACCAGTATGCATAAAAGCAGACACGAGATGCAGAGAGACATTTCTCTTTGTTCTCCATCCCGTGTTTTTGTTGTTAAGGCTCGGTTCTAATTTCCATGGAATTACTACAGCACATTTGTAAACACACATGAAATGCAGACGGCTCTCTGCAATCACTGCTGTCTTGGGCTATTAAGTATAATATTAAGCTCAGCCAGATGCTGCCAGAAGTTCGCCAAGCTCATAAAACAAGCTCAACCACATATTTTTGAAAACAAGAACATGAATCCCTTTTGGAAGAGTTTACGTATATATTTGTATATTTGCTTCCTTCCATCTGGCCAATTCCCCCACCAGACAGTGAGAGCTAAAGCCCAGGGGAGGAAGTTTTTGCATCCCCCTCTCTCAGCAGCACCCTCCCGAAACAGGCCTGCCATCAGTCCCCCTCAGCTAAAAGACATTCACACGCTGCTTCTAAGTGCACAGTAGGCTGGAGAAAATGCTGCTGTTTTTCACAGCGCAGAAGGGAAAGCAGGACCACGTCCCATCTGCTGGGTGCCAACGCGCAGGTGGCTGGTTCCAGCCCCAAGGCGCTCAGCAGGGTAATGGAGAGCAAAGCTCCATCATCTTCAATCGCAGAAGACCCCACTGGAAAAGAGTTCAGCTTGGAATAAGTGACCAGATTCCCTTGCAACTTGTCATTTGGAAGATATTAGAAATGGTTTCAAGTACCCCACAAATCCAGAAGTATACCACGGAGGTAGCTCTGGGGGTTTTCATCTTTCTCTCCCCTTATGGCTGTTGGACAGAGCTCCACAGAGGAAGGATGATAGCAACGTTACCAGACCCACAAATACACCTGCCCACAAGTAGCTTTGCAGATCAGAGCACCCCAGCCAGATGCCTTATGGGGCAGAGCCACCCCATGTGCAGAGCTTGAGGTTGGGGATGTCAGAAGGATATTGTCGGATGCGCTCTTAGGTTTGCATTTGTTCTGAGGGACTGGGACATCTCCAGCCCTCTGCTACTGTTTTAGACTTTGGACTGAACCTGACTAAGAGACCTTGCACAGTAAGCTGTCCCACAGCAAATATGGGCAAGAACAGGAAGCCAAAGGACACAAACTTCTTAAATCTCTCAAATTATAACTGTAAAGAACATTTAATTACATCCTCATGCAGAAAGTGCTGTGAAGACCAGAAACCTGGAAAACCATAGGGGGAACCCAAGAATGGGCTACACCAGGAGCAGCCAGACTGGCTGCATGTCGGGGCCGTATCCAGCCCAAATATCAGCTCCCTTCAGGGAAAAACCTCCTGAACTCCCAGTGCCCGAGGCTGTTGCTGGCTCTGACACATGACATTTTCTCCCTCTCTAGCACCCCCACGCCAGCATTTAGCCCAGGGATGCTTGTCACCCACAAAGTCCAGTCCACCATTCTTTGTCTCACCTACAGGAATCAGTCTGGTTCTACAACACACTTTGTGAAAAGTTTTTACAATTCAACCCAGTCCAAGTGTCACAAGCCCCTGATGCAGCCACACCTGTTTCAGCCTTGCATTTGTTGTGTACTGAAGAAGCACATCCTGCCACGGCCTCTGCACCCAGCGTCTAGCCATCCAGTCCCAGCTCCCTGGGGGAGACCCCATCTTTTTGCTATGCCTCTGGACCCGGCCTGGCACAGCAGAGGGCACGTCAGGCTCTGCCGTGGTACCAATAATAAGGATAATCCTCATAACACCACAAATAATGAGAAAAGTCCAGCAATAGCAGATGCAAACAAGTCCAGACAAAAGTATGGGTTTGAAGTTAACACTGCCCTAAGGAAAATCATAACTTTGGTTCGCCCAGAGAGGTTCCCCTCTACTTCCCCGGGCCAGGCAGCCAAACTGGTGGCTCCAACGTCAGAGGAAAAAAATGGCTCAATGGGAGAAAAACAAAGCTCCAGGCAGAGCAGTGCCACCAAACGTCTGTCTGCATGGCTCACCCTTGCCATGGCCCACTTATTTCCCTCTCCCAACATAGATTTCTTCCCATGCCGAGGATGCGGTCCTGCCGCGCAGGTGGAAGGCGAGGAGGCAATTGGTTGTCCCTTCGCCAGCAATCGTTAAGAAAAAGCATCAAGAAGTTTTGACAGGGAAACGGGCTGGCCGCCAGCGCTCCCAGCATATGTTTCCTTCGCAAACCAACCGGAGGTTTGGTTGCTAGGTCTCGAGTTTATCCACAAGGCTGTAAGTCTGCGATGCTTGGCCCTGCCCCGAGCCAGAACACGTGTTTGTGGGATATACAAACTGTGCGAAAGAGAGGCCACAGAGGACCCATTAGAAATTCAATATTAGCTTTGTAAAATTGCTAATAATTAGCTACAGCTCTTTTCTCCATCACAGCAGCTGGTGACATGAAAGTGATTAAGTTTCTAATGAATAGATTAGGGTTACTGAATATATTAAATAACAAGGTTTTTAATCAACTGTTTATTGATTCCAGCAAGACAGTTCTGACGGCAAAAAAAACCACTAGGTAGTCACGGAATTTATTTATGGTCTAGTGTTCTACATCAGAAATAATTAGAAATAGATTATTTTTCACAAAATCTAGAGCTTTTTTTCTTTGAGGCAGCTCAGTATGGATTAAATTAACTGCAAATAATAAATTAAGGGAGAATTGAAAGCTGAACGCAGAGCAGAGAGGTGCTCACAGCTCGGCAGTTAATCTTTGTTTTCATTTGTTGTGGCGAAACCAGCCATGTATTTATTGCCTGGTTTTAGCCCGTGAAGACGACAGGTTGGACTTCTTGGGCAGGGGCTCTCCTGCGACCCTCTCCCTGTCTTCTGGCCTCCTGTCTGCAGCCGTTTTGGGATAGGATGGTGTTAGTTACCCACAATGCAAACCTCAGTTTTCACAAGCTCCTTAATATGGGAAGGAGTAAATATATTTTCCAACAAGGCGTAATACGTAGATATTAATGCTACGGGTTCTTTGTGGGTAGCTCTGACAGCCTGGTACAGGATCCAAAGGAGCCAGGTGTACCTGAGCTTGGCAGGTCTGCACAACACATGTCTACGCGGCAGCAACACAGCCAGGCCCAGTGCCCTGGGGCAGCCGGCCAGGACCACAGGAGGGCAGGCGGTCCCGGCGTGGCCTTCCTTGCCGTGGGGACCCACCAGCACCCGGACACACAGCATCGCCCCATCTCTGCTACCATCCATGCTGGACTCAGCTCGACGGAGGGCCAGGCAGTCCCAGCACCTGCAAGGATGCACAAGAGCCACGCTATGGGTTTCTGGGGAGCCCACCCGCCATTGGGCAGTACTGCTACTGCCCCCAACCCGGGAGGGAGACCCCTCCCCATTCTTAGCCCATAGGCATCTTCCCATCACTCAACCCAGAAACAAGACTGAGTATTTCTAGGCATTTTCTCCCCTGTTACACCCCTCTGAGTAATACAAGCGGCTGGCTAGGCCTGATGCAGTTCCTTTCGCAGTTTGGTGGAAGCCACCTGGACCAGGTGAAGCATGCCTGTAGAGCAGTCCTCCTTAGCCAGTAACTCCTTGCAGAGACAAGTGATAGCCTAGAGGGCCTGACCCCACTTTTGAGGGTGAGACAAGGGTTCCACCTCATAGTCTGTTGACTGGGTTACAGCCAGAAAACCCCTGTGAAAAAACAGAGCTCTTCTGCTGGGCTGCACGCCTCATCCTCCCCAGGCGTCAGGGGTTACATGCTGCAAAGCAAAGGATCAGCCAGGAGGGTCAGCCTCACAGCTGGAATGCCACCTCCAACCAGCAACAACAGCTTCACACTCAAACGCTGGGAACCTGCCAGGGACATCTCACATCCCAGCGCTTGTAAGTGAAGCTAAGGAACTACTTCTCACTACTCATCTGCAATCTTTGCAGCACTGCTCATCATTCACTAAGTCCAGCCAAGAGACAACAAGCGCCACTCACATTCTCTTCGTGCAATTTCCATTTCTGCCACAAACTGCTCCTGTCAGGTTCAGAGGACCACAATTGCATCCTTTCACGTGATAGGATCCAGGATGTTCTGCAGTTTTAATTACCCACAGTGGAAACCAGGGGGAAAAGAACAAATGTTTAGGAGCACTAACTTATTCCATAGTTCCAAAGGGCCGAACAACTTTCTGCCAGTATATAGCTACCTAGTGGTTTATTATTTTATTAGGGGATGTTTGAAGTGCTCAGTGGCATAAGCAGATCCATAATATATATACACTGTGCGTGCATACAGAGCCATTCAGAGAGCTCATCTTTCTAGCCCTCATAGTTTATAGGGTAGAGGACCTTTAGTCTGGCATCAAATCAGGGTCAAATATTGCATGTGCTGCTTAATGCAACGAGGAGAAAACATTTTTCTTTGGAGCCATGGTGAACGCGGATTCCCAGGCAGGTTTTGCTCTCAAAATGGTAGCTGTCTGAAGCTGCCTTGCTGCTTTGGATCAGTACAAGCAGTTCCTGCAAAAAGGTTTTAGCACACAGAGGACACAATAAATGCAGCTGACTCCACAGCTCTGCAGATTATCGGGATTGTCCATGGTCTACAGTACCTTTACCACCACTGCATATGTGACACTGGTACACAGAGATAGTGAGAACATGTGAGAACAGGTTGAATCTACATGAGTTTCACAAATCATGTAACCATGCCAAAGGAGTGCTCCAATGCCCTCCTCCTTCCCCGGGCACCCGCACATTCCACATTCAATTTACACCTCCTTAAGGCAAAGAGAAACCTCCTATTTTAAAATGCTTTTAAAAGGCCAACAGTAGTTCAAATTATTTTTTATTACTGTCCACTGATAAGTCGTGACTCCTTCAAGCAGCTTAGTATACAGAGAAAAATAAAAACCAGAGACTGCTAGCAATTACCTAATAAGTTTTCCTTGCAGTAATGTCCCAGTTTTCAGGTGTCCCATATCTGATGCCTGAAGCCTGATTTTCTAGATCTAGAAACCCAGAATCTTTAATATCTATACAGGATACCAAAACTACAATTACACATTTATGCTGTGTAATGTGACAGGCAACCATGGATCTAGTCCTAGGCAGCTAGATGAAAGACCATCTGCATTCTGAAATCCAAAGACATTAGCCAGTTTGATCTTTTCTTTTTTCCCCCAAAGGAAATTGTTTTTCAAAAAAAGGATTTTCCTTTTTTCATTCTGCTGAGTCTCTGCATATTAGCTTTTAAATATAGAAAGGGTGACAACAAACAGTACGCATTTTGCAAATTAGGCCATGTAGTTCAGTAGGAGAGCTAATTTTGAGAAGACTACATACCAAATATGCCTACTAAACAGTATACCCTCTATATAAACATCCATCAAAATGCATACATGTTGTGTATACAAGGCTTCAGTGGGAATTCTACAAACCTAAGCCTTGGACTTCAAAACCTGTGTGTGAACATACCCATGGTGCCTACACACTTGGCATAGCAGTAAATACTCAGCTTCCCTTACTGTATTTATTAATTGGAGCGTTCTAAGGCTGGTCTGTGTGTGCATGAAAATATGTAAAAAACATAATGCCCTGAGGGCTACTCATTTTGGCTCTGGTCACTTCAAGTCTGTATTCACCTGCTAAAGGTATACCTTTTACTTTATGTTTGGGGATCCAGGTTGAATTCAAGGACATGCCCCACCACAGGCAGATCTGAAGCAAGCAGGTTTTTTAATGAACACAAGATTGCAAAGTATTTTGGAGTTTTCCCAAGTTTTTGTTCATCATGCCCTTCCAAGCAGAATGCTTGGGGAAGAAACAGCTCTGTCTTCTGCCACAAAACTCAGCCAGCTGCCACTCAAGTCCTCGTGCCTCCAAAGTGTCAAAGGCAGGTTTGAGTTTGATTTTATGGACAATTAACACTTGGACACCTGACCCCTCTGACTGTGAAGATACCCCACGGAGACACTGATGGGGTCTGACACATAGAGAATCCCAGGCACACATAAAACTGGAATCAGATGTTTGGAGCTGTTTGCATTTACCATTGCCAAACAAGGGTCTGCTCTGGGCTGGCTCTTCACCTACAGCGATGGTGCCATGGCTGTACAGTTATGTTTTCTTTAGCTTACTACTTTTACTTCATCAACTTACATGTTTGCATTAGTTCAGTTCAGAGTACTATCCCTCTGCCTCTACATGATGGTTTTCCTTGGTATCTAGGTACCAAATCAACAGTCTCTGCAGCCATCCATGCCAATCTCATTGAAACAGAATCAGATTTACTTGCCCCTGAGGCTCTACTTAGCAAAGCGTTTATGACTTGATGATACTTAAAGTTTCAGAGGGCTTCACCAGCCCTTCTTGCCTTGGACACTTTGGGAAGGGGTGAAGACTGGAGCACAGTCCCGCCGACAGGCCTTCCTAGCGGGTCCAGAGGCATCTCTGGCTTGTGCTCTGACCTAAGGTGTGCCCGGGACAGGGGAAGCTGGAGAGGTGATTTAGAGCATGGCCATGACCAAAGAGCACTGAACTACGGTTAACATGCAAGTCTTGAGAGAAAAGCTTCAGCACCTAATGGAACAAACCCCAGGGAAGGAGGCAGCATCTCCCCTGCACCAGGCCTGCTATGGACAGCAAGTCCCTGTTGACATCGCCAGTGCTATGAAATAAATGAAAGCATCTTCTGGGAAATATTTTCCATCACAGCACTCCCTTTTTTCCCCTCTATCAACCCAGAGGCAAACAGGCTGAATGGGACCACAGTGAAAGCATTAGCCAATGCCACACTGCACTCGCACTTCCCTCCCAAGCCCTGAAAATCAGTCTTTTGGTATGACAAAACTAAAACATGTCTTTAGAGTCACTGTCCCTCTTGCTTTGACATCTCCTGGTTTGTAGGAAGTGTCATGGGTAAAGAAACATTTGTCTTGCTAGTCTTTCTCTTCAAACAAATGTATTTTTAACTTGCCCCTAGGCTGAATTTGTGGCCAGAGCAAAGCTGGGCTCACAGGCACTATTCAACAAACACCACCTAACAAGAGTGAATATGGCAACGGCAGCACAACATTCATGGGGAAGGGGAATATAGTTGAGGGCAGTGGCAGAAAGGAGGACAAGGCTTTCTTGTGGTTACCTCCCCAAAACAGCAGTACCTTCTCTTCCAAGAGCCAAAACCAGATAATGAGACCTATGACATTCTCAAGAGATGTCCACACCAGTGAAAGTGTATAATTAATCTCTGCGCTTTGCACTGAAGGCACACCATGCAGGGACAAATCTTTGCCCTTGAGTCATGATGATTTCCTTGCTCCCTGCTCTCCTCAGCACAGCAGTTACCACATGCTCTGAGACCGTACAGCGAGCTGAGGAAAGATGCTTCGCCCCAGGCAGTTAGCTCTACCAAGCACTCCTGCAGAAATCCTCTCTAACCATTATCTGCAAGCTCTTACTCCAAGCTTATTCTAACTTCTGCTAGAGCAGCCAGTATCCAGAAAGCACTGGCAGAAGCGCAAAGTTTTCTGAGCTAAGGAGCTATCTGGGAGAGCCTTGTTTCCAAGAGGAGGCTTGGAAATCAAATGTGGAGCATCACAAGAGTTATGTAGAGGCTGCATGCCCAAATCTGGAAGGAATCCCCAGCATGTTTCTGCAAGAAACAACTATGCTGATGGCTAGCAGCCTACTACACCTTTCTGTTAAGTCTCTAAACTGGTAGGTGCAGGGGGTCCAGGCCACAGCAGATGGTGCACACTCTGATACAAGGGCACATGAATCAGCTTCAGGAGCAAGAGACACTATTCTCGCCTCCTATTAGGCTTCAGCAGGTACATGGCCAAAGTTGACCATCAGAACTGTTGCTGCAATTCACTCCATTACTCTAAGTTACAGATTCAACCTTTGAGGTTGTGGGGTCACTCCTGGAAGACACTGATCATCCAGCTGAACTCAGCAGAACTAGGCCAGAAAGGTGCACCACAGGACCCAACATGAAAACCCTCTCCAACTCATTAGCCCCCACTCCTTCCTTTCAGCACTCCCATTTGATGACTCCCTGGAAAGAGCAAGGTCAGAGATGGAGAAAGCAGTAAATACTTTCAAGGATACATTGCAAAGAGCCTGCATGGCAGAAAGACCAAATCCACCTTGGCATTTTTGCTGTCTGGAGCCACATTCACTCAACTACGTTCCTTGCTGGGATTATCCCATCGCCTCCAAGCTCAAGTTACAACTTATAACACTGAAATTACAGGAAAATATAGTGCCAAAGCTCTTCAGAGAATGCAAGCATCACTGGATTGCTCTAGGATAACTTCTTGTTCCATTAACTGCAAGGTACCAGACAAGCATCCACAGGCACATGCCACTGCTGGTTCACCCAGGTGCCCCACCTTTCTCCTGCAAGAAGCAAACACACAGAGCCAGGGAGGGGTTTTCAAGGCTGCCCTTATCACACTTAATCCACATGAATTCCAGAGAGCCTCTGGGAATTTGAGATTTGTCGGCATTTCCCATCTCACGTTTCCTACTGGAAATCCCTCCAGCTGGTTAGACGCTGTAATAGGTACCATTTAGCTAGCTAATGAAATCCACATGCAATTGTCAGAAAGATAATTGACACATTAGGACTTGGAGATTTGCATTTGGCCTTTTGCAGTTTACTTGTTGCGGCATGGCAGCTGCTGGGGATGGCAAATTGGTGGCATTTAACAGCACTCCATATGTGTGATCTTTTCTCCCCAGACTAAAAGTTCTACCTGTTTAAAAGGCAGGTTTAATGCAACATAAAGGAAGCTGTTTCTCTCTCCTCTCTTGATAACACTACACTGCTATTGTATGTCTCCCTTTCTGTAGGATTCCCACTAGGAAAATGGCAAGGACTGCACTACAGACACGCTGCACTATTACACTGAGATGAGTTGAACCAAAGGAAGGGCAGACAGGCAGACGAATGCATGGACTCAGACTTGACCTTTCACACCATCGCTAAACATAACCACAGCTACACTGGGTCAAGGTAAAGCCTGCTTTTTGGTCTCATGCTTAAGGGTCTGAAGTGCCAGATGAATCACGAACAGAGGTGCTACTTCATCTCCATGGACTGCAAAGGAAGCCTTGAGTAACCAGTGCACAGCTGGACCTCAAACTTTAAAATACATAAACTTTGGTAGCGTCAGACTCCTCCTCCTTTTCATCATTTCCGCCTGCAACTTGTTCCAAGTTACTTTGGTTTTGACTATCCTAAATACTTTTATCATCTGCAAAATTTGTCACTTCACCATCCACTTTTCCAGATGATTTACAAAGAGCTCCGAGCCCAGCTCCAGTCCCTGTGGAACTGCACTAGCAACCTTTCTCCACTGGAAAAACTGACCATTTATTTTTATCCTTTAGCCAGCTACAAACCCACAGAAGGACTTTCCTTCATCTCCTACCATAACTTAATTTAAGAGCCTTTGATGAGAGAACTCGACAAAACTTTTTGGAAGTCCAAGCACACCGTAGATCTGTATTGCTGGTGGAAAAGGGCCAAAAACGCAAACTCTCTGAGCAATCAGCTAAAGTACATTTTCCATAGTTTGAGCGTGAATGTCTCTTGGTAGAGAAGCCAAACCTACCACACGGATCTTTACATCCAAGGTTCTTGGTTCAGGCCAAAGTACGATTTTAAAGAGAGATCTCTGATTATCTGTAGAAGCCTCCCAATGTATGAACACGTATCCAGACAACCCGCAATGCTTTTGGGCTAGGATGCCATCTGGAAATCATTATTAAGCATAGAAGCTCATGGGATTTCATGCACTTCCCGCCTGACATGGGAACAGCCTGTTGCTCGCGGCTTGGCTGCTTCTGTTCCTCAACATATCAAGTACAGACAGGAGAAACAGGGCAAGTGTCTGCATGCTGGGAGCTGGCTTTCCCTTCCTGCTCTCTCAAATGGCTCTTTTGTCCTCTGTTTTCAGCAAAGTAGTTCTCCTCTTTGGCATTTTCTGAGGACCATCCTTTCTGCCTGTGTAGGGCAGTTCTCCACGCTGGAGCACACACAGCCCTGGGGGACTAGCACAGCTTGCAAGCTCTCAGCTGAGACCTGAAGCCAACTTGAGCCGGGAGTTTGGGTTTTTCAGGTCTTCTCTTTGTGTTTTGTTTTTTGAAATGTATCTTGTTATCACAGGACAACGTGGGGACAGCACAGAACAAACTTCTCACCTCTTCTAACTCATTTCACAAATTAAACAGGATCCCCTAGCTACCCTGGGGACCCTCTGGTGTGCCTCGTACAGTCACATTTCAACCTCCTTTCTGTCTGCATTTTATGCATTCTTCCTGCAGAAATTTTGAACTCCCTCTCCCCTCTCTTCCCTGCTTTTAGGGGGATTTTCACAGATACCCAGAGGCTGCAGAGAAAACATCAAAAACCCAGTTCTCCATTGTTATGTAGTTTTTGTAGTCACTTCCACTAGCCAAAAGCAGAAAAAAAATTGCCACTGAGAACATTTCTGATTTATGCTCACTTTCTACTAAGCGAAGGAAACTGAAAGTGCTACTTTGCTGCACTCCAAGATGTTGTCCTGATTTCTTCGTGATCCCAGGGTGGATCAGAAGCAGGTAACACATGTTCAAAGAGCTTTGGTAACTACCAGAATACCTCCCAGTCTTCCACTGCAGGAGCAAACAATCTACCAAAGCAGGAGCATCTGGATGTAGGCAGAACAGTTTGCACATATTTACTGAACTTGCTTATTTAGAATCTAATTGCTTCCAAGCAGTGTCATCACGTTCTTAGTGTCGTGTCAAGAGCAAAGGCAAACCACTCAGCATATTTAATGATTTACTTGAAGCCCTGATACAGGGAGCCACGCGATGATGTGAGGAACCATGCTACTCTTTAAAAACACAGCCAGGCAGAAGACACCTCAGAATAACTTCCCACAAAGGGGCAGCTGAGGAAGAAGTTTGGAAATGGAAAACGGCAAATTCCCTAAAAACACGCAGAAAACAGAAAAATGAGAAGAAACCAAAATACGTTTTGAAGAACTCATCATTATTCAACTAAACTTCTGGTAATGTTTTCACAAAGGAGGGCCTGGCTCATGCCATTTGAATCGCTGCCGTAAACACCAGCAGAAGCCAAGACCGCTCAGCCCCATACGCTGATTGATCGGCTGACAGACGATGGCTGCTGAGGTGCAAACCCTCCCAAACTTGCTAAAACCAACAAGGGCTCCACATTTGCTCACCAACAGTCACTTCGCTGCAAAGGCGAGGGTGATCACTGTTATCGTTGCCTCTTGCATGTCAGCTGGCGCACTCTGCCTTGGGATAAAGCGCCCTAATTACACAGATAGCCTTGCAAACACACTCCTGGAGCTGCCGCATGTGGCATTTACAGTTGCCGTAATAACACAACAGACAGCGGAGCCGCATAGCATAAGCACACCTCTGACCTGCAAGCGACCCGCTAATTAGCGGCTGCGCAGGGTTAACGAAGGGAGCACGTCGCGCAGGGATGCATGCTCAGAGCGTGAGCTCCGGCTGCGGGAAACTCAGAAATCTATGCCAGGAGGTGTTTACACATTCATTAGCGGCGCTGGCAAAACACAACAGAAAAAGCCCTTCCCGCTAATATTATGCTCAGAATAAAACGAGCGGCCGCTTTTTTCTCCACTCTGCAATCACTGTGGAGGCTGAATCCTAACTACAGAATTAGGCCCTGCATTTGGAAACCGCAGCCAAGAAGCTCCCGGTGGGCTTGGATGCGTCGCCAGGGTTTGCCTGCCGTCCCCACCGCGTCCCAAAGCTCTTGTTGTATCTCGTTGGGAGGAAATCAGGGCTGGATGCTGCAGATTATGTCTGGATTTGCACTTCCCCAGAGCTGGAAGCACAGGGACACAGGCTCAGAGGGTGCACCCAGCGCCCGCGACCCACCTGAGCCCTTCTCGCCAGAGCGGCCAAACGTGCTGGAAAGCCACTGCCTTTCCCTGCTGCAAACCTCCATGCTGCTTACATACATCTAAAACCACAATTCTGCCTCACTGCTGCAGCTTGGAGAAGCACATGGACCTGTAATTATTCTATATCTACTCCACTGGTGAACATGCATGGATTTGCTATGAAAGAATAGCCATTTCTGGTGTGCTAAAAGCCGTTTTAAGCTAGATTTGGACACCCCAGAGCTCTCCACTGGGGCTGGTAGAGCCCTGTTGCTCTCGGTTGCATCAACAGGAGCATCCCCGGGCCTGGTCCTCACTCTCCCATTCTCCCGGAGGTTGGACTGCATTGCAGTCACTCCAAAAAAGGGCACATACAACTGCTCACAGCAATATTAGCAGTGCAGGTGGATGATGGAGGGAGCATCTTATTTAAAGAAAAAAGTTCCTGTTTAAAGAATAAAAAAAAAAGAAACAACCATTTTTTGTCAAAATAGTAATCTTGGTGGGAAAGCCCTTTCTTGACAGAACACCAAAAATCTGGAAGCTATTTTTATATTTTCTTTCTACAGGCGAACTAATCTAAATATTTTCAGCTAAATTGGAACAACCCCAGTGGCCTCTAAGGAGTGGGAATTTGGGGAAGGGAGTGTCGGTTTTGTCAACAAGAATGAAAAATCTACATTCTGCTTACAATTTTCCAGGGTAAAAAGCATTTCCTGGGCAGCTCTTTTGCTCCTTATCTTACTCCAACAGGGGCTGGATCCTGCCAGGCCCAAAGCTCACATCACAGCCATTTACTGCCCCAGGCAACGAATCCAGCTCATGCAGGAAGCCACCTTCAAAACCACAGAGCATCTTTCGGCATCTGACCCCAATATTGCACTTGCCACCCAAAAATCCTCTGCTCCTTGGATGATACAGACCCGACAGCTTAGGGGAGAGAAACAGAAAAGTTTTCTTTCCTTGGCAGACTTAAGGGTTCTAAGTTGATCTCCCTGTGTTGCTGCCAAAGTAGGGAAGAACTTCGTGTGCTTGCCTCCTGCCTCAAGGCAGCCTAAACCTGCACCGGGAGGCCGAGAGCATTGCAGAAGCATTGCATTGTGCACAGGTATTTTTCAGCTAGACCTGGAAGCAAAGCTTTGCTTTGATACTTGGTCCAAGCTGGGATTTCCAGTAAAGCTCCAAGTCGTTTGTGGTGAATGCAATACCCCTCCAGCTAACAGCCCTAACGGGATGCCGCCCCCATGCCAGACCTGCTCTGGAAGACAGGGTCCACGAGGGACCTTCCACGCCATCCAACCCAGCTAAGCAACACGGAAAGCCAGAAGGAAAGCAATGGTGGGAGTTTGTCTGGCCGCAAAGAAAACAGCATGTAGCCAGAGACTGAGAACGGAGAAATCAGTGCAGCAGAAAAAAAACAGAGGTTACTGTCAGCAATGGGGGGGATTGAGGTAGAGGATATCCAAAATGCAGTTTGACTGCGCACCTGATTTCAAGCCGGGATAACGCAGCGGAGTGGTTCTCCCCGCAGAGGCTGGAGTTCAGCTGCCGGGGACTGCGGCTCCCTCGCTCCACACCAGCCTCCCAGGCACAAAGCAGCCTGAAAAGCAAAAAAAAGAGAGCTTTTCCTGCCTATTGGAAGATCAGGGGATTTTTGCTCTAATCCCTAAACACACGCATTTAATGCCATTAAACACTCACTGGCTTTACCGAAACGTATCGGTCTCATGCTGTTGCATGCAGAGTATGGGCTGGATTTCAGAGCACAGAGATGCTGCGATCACTTTGACCTCAGTGGGAAACGGCTCTCTTTTTACCGTTCACTGGGAACAGGAGGAAAGCAGTGAACGAACTTTATGGAAATGAATGGCTTGGAAGATACCATGACTCAACACCTGTAATTATTTCTGAAGAACAAGTGCAAATAATCTCAAAACAACCCAGCTCTCTCTCCTTTTTCTTCTCCTTTTAGGATCTTTCTCTCCTTTCTCTTCTCCTTTTAGTATCTTTCTCTCCTCTATCCCAGTTTGCCAATGCTGCTTTCTTACCAACAGCTAGCACATATCAGAAAGAAGCATCTCTCCATTTGCAGTGCAAGGGGATAGGGAAACCAAGGGGAAAAGAAAGATGACAGCTGGGCAGAACATGGATTTCCCAGCTCCTGACACTCTTCAAAAGACTGCCTTTTTTTTCTTCCCAACTTAAAACTGGAAAAAATATTGACATCTCAAAAGGTTTCATGAGCCAACACCAACTGGATTGAGCAGATGTCAATACTTTGTTCAGCTAATTTCAAACCATTTTGTTTCTTCATTAATTTTTTTAAATAACAGGACAGATTAAAACATAAAACAAGTTAATGTGATTTACTGATAATTTCAAAACAGAGCATTTGAATGAAAAAGAAGTCATTGTTAAACCTGGGAGTATTTCACTCCCTAACTTTATTAAGTCAGATTATCCTTTGAAATAAGCCTTTTCCTGCTAATGGTTGTGTGAAAAACTGGATTTCTTGAGACTTGCATTTCCCAGCCATTCCTGACCAGCTCTTTTTTGCTTCTGTGGATCGAGATGTTTACGTGCTTAGGAATTCAAATCCTCAACCTGATAACTTGGGCAGGGGTGGCCCAGCTCCAGCACACACGCAGAGCTTGCTCCTGCCTGATCACTGCTCTGTGGCCTTGGGGCAAGACCAGCTCTGCAGATGCTCACCGTGTGCCCACCACTGTGGTAGGTCTTTTCCAGGCTCCAGGTGAACCAGACACGTTCACAGCAATTAATACTTTCAAAAAAAAAATTGGAAAGGATCTGAAGTTGCATTTTCCTAGGTTTAAAACAAGGTTTGCTCATAAAGGCCATCTCCTATCCCATCTCTTTCATCACACCTCTCTCTGAAACACCAAGCCGTCCTCAGACACGGATATGGATGAAGATGGTAGCAGTCAAAAACATTTTGACTCTGTCTTGTCCCCGTGCAGGGACTCTCGAGACCGGGGCCCTCCAGGAGGTGGCTCCCACAGGTGACCTTACTGCCCACGGCTCCTCCAATCCCCACAGCTTTACATGCAGAGCAATTACGAAGGCTACTAATTACAATTACTAATAAAACCTTACAGCTCTAACAGAAATGGCATCGCTGGAATACTTTTGCTTTTTCCTTGAACAGAAACGAAGCTGCAACCGAGCCTTTAGGAGAGGAAGAAATTGGCTTCCTAGGGCGATAATGATGATGATTTTAAAAGTAACCACAAATATAAAACTTTAAAAAGGCTCATAAACAGATCTGAAAGTGAGCCAGAGGAACCAGTGCGAACGTGAGCTACTCCAGTGCAAAGTAATAACAAAGACATATCTATAAACCTGGGCAAGAGCAAAGAAGGGGAGTCAGGAAAGAGGTGTTGTACTTTCTTGGGCAGGAATTGGGTTGCAAATAGGACATTCTACAAAGCGCAAGATGGGTTTTATTCTATCTTTAGTTTTTGCCCCCCTGGCTCATTGGTGAGCAAAGCCAGAAGGCAGACGCAAGCCGAAGGCAGATGTGGCAGAGCCTAAACATGTTCCTCAGCCGGCCTGGAGCCAGGTAAACATTTGACCAAAAAGCCCACCTCATTTTAGCGGGCCGAAGTCTGGAAAAGCGATTAAGTAGAGAAAGGCCAGTGCGTTGCTTTGTACCCAGGGCAAAGCAAAGGCTCGCAGGCCCTAATTAAAAAACTCGACGGAAAGCCAGAGCGCTGTGAAACGAAGGCAGCTGGTGCTTTTCCAGCCGTGCTCATAAAGCTGTCAATAAGTTGAGAAAGTGGCCTGGATGGCGTGAAAAGCCATCCCCGAGAAAAAGGGGAGAAGAAAAATAAAATTAAAAAATTCTGTTCAATAAGGCCTAACAAATCATCTAGGATCACATAAATGGCAAATTTAACAGCAAATTAGTAGCATTTATGAAATCCAGACAGGCAGCCAGCTAGGAAAGACAAAAATCAAGGGAAGATAAGGATGAAATTACATTCAGTAGCTTTTTTCTTTTTTGGAAAGACAAAAATCAGGAGCAGATAATTATGAAATTATACTCAGTGGGAGTTTTAGGGGGGTTTTTTTCGTTTGTTGGTTATTTTTTTCCCTGCTTGGTCCTTTCTGCTGTTGCTGGAGACCGGGTAGGGGCGTGCGGATTGTCTCTCCGACCAAGTCCATCACCTTATCTTTACAGACTCCCGAGCTTCCCGAGGACTGAAACGGCTACTTCTCTTCATAAAATTAATGGCGTGCTTTTTATGGGTTTCAGCTACAGCTGGGAGCCTGATTCTGCTTCTAAGGGGCTGTTAATACAATTACCAGGATGGTTTTTGACACCATAAATTCTCCCCACTGTTTTCTTTTCACTGTTTGGGAGCGTCTCGTGGAAGTCAGGTAGGGTCATTACCGTGGCCGTACCCAAGGTTAGGCTGGCGCTTGCTTCATAAAAAGCATATTCTAAAGGTTCATAATGGTGATAAAGTTTTCCCTTCTTGTCAAAACTTGGCATTGACACTCCAGCAGAGCTCCGGCACGCATTTTTTGGACAGTATGGAAGAAAACGTGCTTGTGGCCCATGCATTTTTCAGGCTTAGATGCTCTAAGGGGTGGACAGGGCTGGGGTTTTATAAAAGATGCGCGAGGGCATTTCTATAGCATCTACAGCATGGCATGAATTTCCCTCCCAGCCACAAAAAGCCTCAAAAGGGACTTTAATCTCTTGCCCTCCATTGGGAAGTTGTACCACACTGACTTAATTACTTGCTGATAAACCTCCCAACATGCATACAGTTATAAATGTTTATTTTTAGGTATTTTATTCCAGTAGAGTTATTCCCTTATGGGAACAATAAGCTGTACCAGGGCAAGTTGTCTTGATACTATTGTGTGCACGTTGAGAGCTGTATTGGCATAGCGGTTAAAGAAAAAAATCATTTTTTTCCAGTGTGACCTTATCAAACGTTAACCAGACTTAACCAAATGAGTAAAGAAGGGGCAGAGAGGAAGCACAGCTCAATTTAAGCACATTTATTTACCACTAGAAGAGCAGCCAGGAAACAATTTTCCCTTCTCAGAAGAGTTTTTGAGATCCCCTGTACAAAAGCAGATGAAAAGTTACAATCTCAAAAATCTTCAGGCGCTGAAAGACAGGAAAGAGAGGAAGCTGTGTTGGGTGAATAAAAAATGGGATTTTTTTTTTTAACTTATTTTTTTGCTGGAAATGTATGTGTTAGGCAAGATGCAACTTTGACCCAGAGAAACAAATTTCTGAAATCTATTTCAGAAAATGTAGAAACAGGCCACTTAGGCAGCTAAGGAAACATAAAAGTCCTTGCAAGGATAAATACTGGTTAAAAGCTTGGAAACTAGGAATATATGGTTAGTTCTTGCAAGGAACAAGGTCAGCATGGGAGCCCTGGAGGAATCGGTGCCATTAAAAATGCATGTTCAGAAACGACCTGGAAAAGGGCGTGAGCAGTGAGGTGAGAAAGTTTGCTGACGATACTAATTTTGAGAAGATTGTGATGAAGTGCAAAACAACTTTACGATACAGTGACAGGTAATAAAACAGCAGATGAAATTCAATGCAGATAAATGTAAAGGGATTCGCATGGGAAAAAAAAATCTACACTTCTTACATAAAATGATGGGCTCTAAGCTGGCCATTACCACGCAGGAGCAATCTCTTGGGGTTATGATAGACAGCGCTGTGGGACATCAGCTCCATGCTCAGAAGCAATTAAAAAAAAATCAGTGTTGGGAATTACTAGGAGAGGAGTAAAGAACAAAACAGAGAAAAATCATTATACCACTGTAAAGATCACTGCTTCACCTGCATCCTGATCACTGCGTGCGGTTGTTCTCTCATCTTAGAAAGGATATTGTAGAATTAGAGAAGGTCCAGTGAAAGGCAACAAGGGTGCTCAGAGGAAACAACAGCCTCCATACAGGAAAGGCCGACCAAGCTAGGACTCGCAGTCTAGAAAAGGGATGACTTTAGGAGGAAAGGAGAAAGAGCTATGAACCTATGAAACCATAAGCAGCAGGGAGAGGTTGATACTGCTCACTCTGTCTTCCCATGCAAGAATTCAGAAGAAGCATTAAATGAAGCCGTTAGGAACCAGCTTCCAAATCAATGAAGTAGATCGCTCGTAACCCTGTGCGTATTGAACCTCACTGCCAAAGGGCCTTGTGGATGCTTAAAGTTTGTTCAATGAGACAAGTACATGGAAGAAAAATCCACTGAGTGCTACCAAATACACAAAATCCACATTTAGCTCAGGATAACTTCTGAACTCAAAACACTTGAAAGTTTTGAGAGTACTGGGGAAGGTATCGTTTATGCTTGCCCTGTTACTATTCTTCTCCCTGCATGCCCTTATGGCCACTGCTGGAGACAGGATGTTGGGCTAGCTGTGCCCATCATCTGGCCCAGCACAGTCATCATTTTGTTCCTGCATCTTGTATTTTGAAATTTGTTATTTCAAACTTACAAAATGGCCGGAAATTCCATCTTTACACAGACAGCTTTGCTATCAAATAAACGGCATTTTCTAACAGAGAGAAAGCACTGGTTGGAACCAAACCCAACACGGTGCAGTAGCCTGTGAGTCCCCCAGTGAGGCACCCACCTCCAGCAGCACCATGATCTGCTGCCTCCACCCTGACAGCCACAGTCACACCTCTGCCAGGTGCTTGGGACATGCTCCCATCCTATTTAGATGGCAGGAAACAACCCCTGGCACCTTTATTTTCTTACCAATTTCAGAGCAGATCAGAATTTCCCAAAGATTTCTACAGTAGTTTAAACTTCAAGGCAAAGATCACTGTAACAGATCTAGAATTCATCATCAACATGGTGCCAGTTCATCTGCAGGCAGTTCTGTCCAGGACACCAATGCCAAGTGAGTGGCAAAGGACGGCTGGACAGACCAGCCCTCGGTGCTCGCTGTGAGAAGAGCCACTGCAGAAAGCTACACCCATCTCTGCTCCTTCTCTTTCTTTCCTTTCTTCCAACATGCCTTTTCCTTAGAGTGCGATTTTCCTTCCCATTTACTTTCTCCCTCACAGTCAATCCCTTTTCATTTCCAGACCAAAGCCAATCCTGGAAGGGTTCATTACAGCAGCGCTGAGTGCTAAGTCAATTAGCCATCACCTCCCACTTCCTCTGCTTAGAGCAGGCTGGAACAAAACTCCTTTAAGCCCATCTTCACCCACCATCACCAACCTGCCTGGGGGAGACCCAGCCAGTCTAGCAGGGAGCAAGTACAGACTCCATAAAGCCCTCCAAGTGGTACTTTTAGGGTCAAGGCCTCTGCATCAAGGGGATGCTGCCCCTGCACATGTCCCTTAATAAATTATAAGCTTTGGAGTTTAAACTGGAAAGTACCACAGCCTTTGCCAGTCCTGACAGAGAATGGAAAATGAGGTGGATACAACCTCCAGCGCTTATGAAGAACATTCTTTTCCTGTAGACTGTGATTTAACTAAATAAGTAGTAGAAGAGGAGGTGGGAAAAAAGCTAGAAGTTATCCAGACCCTGTCTGGACATCAGACTGAGTTTCCAAAAGCCCCAAACTCCTTCTCTGATGCTTTCTCCATTTCGCTGCTCTAGCTTCCTGCACTGCACCAAGTTTAGCCCAAGGCCAAATTCTGATATCGATCATGCCTCATCACCACAGACACATTAATTCAGGCATTCCTGCAGCCACATCTGTCAGCTCTCTTGTGATAACCATGAGATTTCTGATCAGAGCAGTTACCATTCATCCACAAACAAGAAAATGCCTCTGGCAATGTCTCCAGTGTACAATTTTAATCCATCATTTTTCTGTATAGTGACTGTACCTAGAACAAGGGATGGTTTGAGGCTGGAAAAGTCCAGGGTGACATTGCAGAACCTGTTTCCAGAGTACCAGAATGACCCCCTTCGCCAAGGATCAGCGTTACAGATTTTCATTACAGATGAAAGACATCTCTGTGGCTTTCCAACGCTGACAAGTAGCTGTGCTATCTCCCATCACTTCTGGCACAACAGCCCCTGGCAGCCTGCAGCAGCCCTGTTCCTCCGCCGCTATGGGGAACTTCACATCTCAAAGGCACGGACCTCACACTTCCCACCTAACCTTCCCCTGCAGCCCATTACTGAGCCTTTAGCCGAAACGGTCTGACAGTAGCCACGGAAAGCCCAGGGCAGTTTTGGATGGCGACATCACTGTTTCTGCTTCCTTGGGGGCAGGTTCAGGCAGTGCTACGGCATTTCCCTGCAGATCTAACAGCAAAGCTAGGGCTGCTGGCTCTCTCCCAGGAATAGACTCCTGACCTGGCCTTACCTTATGGCAGAGACCACCTCTGCAAAATAAAATAGGACTTCTGAAGTTGTGTTTTTACGATCTACGAAATTGCCCGGGCCCCTTGGGTAAATAAATTCTGGATACGGAACTGACCTCTTAGGTTTTAGCATTTTAGTAAAGCCTTGAGGTTTTTCATTAGGCTTAAACAGCCTCTAAAGAGGCTGTGTTTTCTTGCCATTCTTAAAACCCCGAGGAGGCAAAGCCTCCCAGTGAATTTTTCTTCAAGTATCAGTTGGAGATACAGGTGTAATATCTTAAGTGCAGACTGCCAGAGGCAAGCAGTGTTATTCACACATGGCTTTCATAACACATTTTTCCATTGTGCTGCTTATGTTGCCACTTAAATATTCACTTGTAGAGGTTGGTCTCACAGTTACAACTGATTTCAACCACCAGGCAAGTGAGAGACTCAGAGTCAAGACCCAGACAGAGAGAAACACCAAGTTTGATTTCTCAGAGTCCTCTTCTATCTGTCACTAAAGGCATGACCACCACCAAACCTGGAGTCACACAACTGAGGGCCATGAACAGCACCAAAAGTGGAATAACAACACAGAGAGGAAGGATGAGAGTGAAAATTAGATAGCGAAACAGTTGTCCAAGGAAGGATGTATTCAACCAAAGGAAAAAAACAAAAATTATCCATCTATCACTTCTTACAAGCAATATTCCAGGACATCAGAAGTCGAGAAATTCAAATCCAGAGTACCATGCAATTAAACTACAGAATTTGTTAGTGCAAGAAGTCCTTGAGGCTATAGACTCAGCAGGAATCAAGAAAATATTTGCTATTCCTTACGAATATCAAAAATTCACATAATACTGGAAGAGATATAAAACCTTGTTATCACCCAGTCTTAGCTTACTGGGAAGCAGGTGAGGGCCATTCCCAGAGATGGGACACAAAGCTGTACAAGTCTGGCTGTTTAGTCCCACCTATCCATTTGGCAGCACAAGTTTTCAAGAGAAATTTGAATATAGTAAGTAGTTTAGCAACCAGCCAAGAGCAGAAATGACATTCCAGGATCAAGAGATAAAAACTCCATATGTCCCTTCCACCTCAAATTCCAGCACCTCTTCCCAAACTCCAGAATATGTATAACATTACTTAGAGGGGGAAAATAATCTGGCTGCTGTCAGTTATAACCCAGGATATCTTTTTGGTCCAAAGAAATGTGGTTTAAATCCCTCATTGATACAAATCATCATAATTTCCCTGAAGTCAGTGCCAATTTACCATAGCCCAAAACTGGAGGGAACAGGGTTGCATATTGGTGTGGCTGGATTATCAGAAGGAAACCCGTCGACACAAAGTCTCCTACTGACTTCACTTGTGTTTGAATCAGCCTTTACATCTCCATCTCAGACCAAGGGGAGCAAGTCCTTTCCCTTTCCTACATGAGCCGCTTGGTTCACATTAACTATAAGAGCCACATAAGCCTACAAAGGAGTGATTCATAGGGAGATGCAGAGCAGGAGAAATAGCAGTTCTCGTGCAGCAAAGTCTTTGTTAGGAGACTGGGGGCAAGGAGGTCTCTGGATTGCCTGGAACCTACCCAGATGTTGCAGGATCCATCCATGTTTCAGTAGGAGGTAACCAAGTACACCCACATGCCAGCTGGTTTGTGTAACAGCTATCCCATCACCCTCCACCTGTTCCCCCACCCAGGTATGATGCTCTCCAAGCCCGCTGAGCTCACTTCCCCTCGTAAGAGGGATGCTTTGATGAAGTGGAGCAATGGTAACCACGTGGGCTTAGCCACCTCCACCTAAACCATCTGCTCTAATAGCCTGGTGGATGCAGGCAGACTTTACGCATTGGCTTGTAAGGATATAGCATTTCAGAAGAAGAATACAAAGCCTGGATGGTGTACACCTTGCTTCCTGCGTCATCTTGTTTAAATTTATTTTTTCGAAAGCATCTTCACAGTCCATTTTCCTTCTCTTTTCATTTATTGGCTCAGCTGCACTCACAGCCTGAGGCTACGGATCTGGCATGGCGAGGCCCGAAGCCCTGCAGTTCAATTGTTGATAACAGCTGGGATTGCTGAGGTTTGTTATTAGTTAACAGGTAACCTGCTGTCATCCACCTGAACAATGAAGTATCCTGGACTTTATTCTAACTGTAACTTCATTGTCACCTTTTCAAGACCCTGTACAAAAAACTTCCCTGACATTTGACTGAAGGTGTTCTGGGAAGTTATTCTCAGCACAATCCTCCTTTGCAAACTGTTCCCATCCTGATCCATAGGAGTTTGTATTACATTTCTGAGCTGCCTGCAACATCATGTCCCTGGGCATTTCTATCGGATGGACCAATAGTCTAGGTTATAATCAGCAAGAGCATTTTCGGGGCATTAATTTATGAAGGGCTGCAAATTCCAAGCACATTTTTGCACCTGCCCAAAGTTTAGGGTCTGTATTCCAACCAAGTCAAAGATGTTCCTGCTAGTCATCTCAGAGGAGCAACTTCAGTCATACCCATGCCTCAGTAACCAAAAATGGTAGGATGAAGGTGAAAACAGACATTATGGAAGGCATCTGAGATCCTCTTGTTAAGTGTCTTCTCAGGGTCCAATGAGAAATCCTAGCAAATGAGACATTCCAGTGTGTATACCAGGAATGGCTTGTCAGCTGGTGTGACTCCCTCAGTGAGTCACTTCTGTTCAGGCATCTTCCACCTTGTGCAGAGAGACTTGGCAAGCAGGATACACACAATTTATGGGTACAGAGCAATTATTTGTCAGCTAATATCCCCAGTAGATTTCTAGGAGTTATATTGCTATGGGCTAAGTATTAGCACACCTAATGAGACACCCAATGAGTCTTTGCTGACCAGAAAAACATCAGGCAGGTGGGGATATGATGGTCTCCTTGGAATAGGCTGCTCCTCAATCTTGATAGTTGCTGCCTTCCATTTTTCTACATATTTCATTACAGCTTTACACCTTTTCATGTCAATAGTTTCTCACTCAAATCCTCAAGTCATTATTTCAACAATTACATTTCTGTGTTTTTCCTATCTTGCACGCCTTTAGCTGATGGACTTTCTCACAGCTCAGCAACAAGTTTCTCAGCAAAACTCAGCCAGGGTCACACAGCTGTGCTCCACCAAACCAAGCCTTGGGTCTGAGACAGCTAAACTCTTGGGCTGTGGGTTACACTGGGTCATCTTGGCAAGTCAAGACTCATTTTTCTGGCTTCAAAATATCTCCACTGACTCCCAAGGCAAAAATCCTGCTTTATCATTTGAGCTCTTAGAACTGGTTTTAAGGGTGAGCAGCCAAGAGAAAGACCCAAGGGCCAGCCCAACACTAGGCTAAATCAGAGGTTAGTGTGTGTCCTCCAGTGTGTGAAGGAGAGCAGTGGGAATAGCTGCTGCCTGGGCCCCAAGACCCTACCACCAGGCCCACAAGCGGTGCGTGGGATGGATTACATCAGCATGCGCCTTGTCCAGCTACCACTCTCTCTCACTAGCAAAACATTACCAAAGGAAAAATAATCATTATTTCCTCAAGGTTTTAGTGTGTTGACTGGGGAAGGATGTGCTGTTGCTGTGCATGTTATCAAACGTGCTGGTAACTGTCACCACGTGGATGAACAGCAACCACTGAACATCTGTGAAGTGGTTTGGTGAAGCCTGAATTCACTTTTCTAAAAAAAAAAAAAAGGGGGGGGGGGGGCTGAACTCAGTGGGAACCAGCCCCAGGGAGCACTACACTGAGCCTTACTGCACCATGAAAGTCATGACTGCATCTACAAAAGAAGTTATTTCTTTAGTTGAGGACAGGGGAACATCCACCGCAAAACAGGACAGGCTCAAGCCAGCAAATGCCATCGTTTCCAAACCTAGCTGCAGGATACTGGAAAATCTAAAGGGGATGGGGAGAGGGGATTCCTGGGAAAACACTGATGGGAAATGAGTTTGGAAAACCTAAAAACATAACCCATCCTGTCAAAAAGGAACTTTTTTGCCAAAAATATGCCAACCCTTTCCATAAAAAAATGAGCTTTTGCCATAGCAAGCTAACATGTTTCACCTAAATGTTAGTTTGCTTCAAATAAATAACCTCCTAATGAGAAACTGTTTTAAAAGACAGTTGTCAGTCAGGATGACATTTTAAGAATGGTGGTTGAATGCAACTGGTTTTCCTCCATCTCTTCATGAACACCCATGAAACAGCACAAAGTAAACTCCATCACCACGACTCACTTTATCATCTAGATGCCTCAGCCAATTAACTGCAAGTAGTAGTTGTCGTGGCTTCGATTGCAACTGTTTGTGAACCAGTCCATGAGTTTGTGTGAGCCAATCCATAACTCCATTACTCAGAGCTGCTCACCGTGGAGCTGGAATGAATCACTTTCATCCAATGGGCTGTTCAGTCTTCATTACCCATGGTGCGAGACTGCTCATACAAGCCACACAATATCATTTCTACTGCCCCAGTGGATAAGAGAAACTTCCTAAAGGCAGTGAGCGAGGAAAGTGGATGCTTTTGTTCATGCACAAGCGCTCCTGTCCGTTCAGAGGACAAGAACAAACAACAGCCGCTCCCCAAAGGCAACATGCAAATAAAAAAAGCATTCTTGTGGCTGCCTGAATGGCCACAAATAATTGGGAGGACCAGCCCTAAGCAAAACAGCTGATGTCCCTGCTGGAAAAGAGAGATGCAGTCATGGCCATTGCCTTGTGATAGCAAGAGATTCACCTAAAGGCAACTGAAACGGTGTCTAAAGAGCCCAGGATATGCAATACGGAATATCAAGGTGAATGGATGCCAACACTACCGTAAGGACATCCCCCAAATGTTGCTTAGATTACCATCATTAACATCAGGTTATCATCCGAGACATTGAACCATTAGTCAGGATGACTAAGTTTACACTGCACAAGTCTTCTGCATTTCTTCATTGCAACCTGAACAGCATTGTTTGGGATCACCGCATTATAAGGATTTCTATGCCTCCTGGCACTGACACTACATTTGTGATCAAAGGCTACCCCCTACTGCATTTTATGTCCTGGGAAAGGTTCACCTTTGGCAGCTTCCAGGTGGTGAAAGCTATATCCCCATTAACTTGCAAGCATTTGCTATTAGAAACTTCACATTAAAATGTCACTCCTAGGGTCCTACAGCAGAGCTGGAGAGGAAACTGGGCCAGAAACTGGACTGTAATTCACTGGAGCAATGAGTCATTTGAGATGAAACCAGCAGTCGATATTTGACAAATTAACCTTCTCAGAGAAAAGTGAGTTTCTAATACACCTACTCCAGATGAGAGTGTCAAGATTTAAATAGGCACCAGATTTGCATAATACCCTTAAGATAAGCAGTACTATGCCAAAGCCCTGCAACGCATGAAGGATTTATATCATGTCTTACACCTTTCTGTATTCCAGAAGAGACCATTCATCACTGTGCCAATACTTCAGAGATTTCACTGAAAGCTCCAACAGCTCTAGATTATCGGGGAATTATACATTTTTCCCCACTGAATAATCATTCCCAGAAACCTGCTAGAAAAAAAGTGGCCCGCTTTCATCAAGTAGGTTAATAACACTGTAAGAGATGACATTCACTTTTATTGACTACACTGTCAAAGACATTGAAACCCCTCTTTTTGACCAGCTGAATAGATCTGTTCATTATTGCTTAATTTCCAGCTGTATTTAGATACACACTCAACACCTCCCAGACAGATCTTCATCAATGCCCTGGCTACATACGTCCTCTATGAAAGGAAAAAATGCCAAGTATATTCCACCGTATCACTATAATGAAAGGCTTCTCCTGTTTTAGAGGCCTAAGATAGGCCTCCCTATTCCCTTGGTCCTCCAGCCTTTACGTTCAGTCCGCCGCCCATGGACCACATCCCCACTGCCAGCAGAGCACAACCCCACACCAAAGTAGCCACATCCTGGCAAATCCAGATTAATCCTTCTCCAAAGGCAGATTTCTGTGAGCACTCAGTACTGCCTTCCCTGGCGCTACAGCTGGCTGACAAGGATCGGAACGTGTCCAGCAGAGGGTAGCCGGGTGGTGGCAATGGCTTTAACCCAAGTATGACTATTTCTTTTGTCAGTTTGATGTCAGAGGAATCCAGGAAAGCCAACACCAGTTCAAAACCCTGCGGACAAGGGGGATATTAAGAGAGCTAGGAGCTTGTATCCCCGTGGTATGGAGGGCCTTAACTCTCTTAAGCTCCTCTTAGACTGCTAGAGTTGGATATGATGGTGATGAGGCTATAAAAGCTTTCCTGCAGAGAGACTGACAGATCGATCGATCCAGAAGCTATATGAAATTTGTCCCATCTGGAAAGAACTCTGCATACAATATCTTACATTTAGTACTGTGAATGATCTTTAAACGCCCAGTCTCCACTTTGATAAACATCTGGTTTAATTCAATCAACTTTCCTTAAACAGGGAAATGATTTTCAGAGGGCAAGGATCATGTCAGACAATGATGTTCAGAGTGGGAAAACCTTTTGATAAGGGGAAGGAGGTTACTGTAAATCAGGAAAAAAACAGTACCATCGCTGCTGGAATCAATGGAAATTCTTGCTGTGTTATTCATTTGCTCCGAGTGTTTTGCTGCCTCTGCAAAGAGACCTTCATAGAAAAAGAACTGTTAGAGAAAGCATGCTTATATTTTAAAGGGACATTGTCGAGGATGGTGGACAGAAAATGTGCAAAAAATTTCAATATCAAGATCACTCTTACTTGCAATACCTGTTAAACCTTGAAACACCTCTGAAAAGGAATAACTACATCCACATGGCCACTAAACAGAGGATCCCAGTGCAGCGACTGGAATTACTCCAGGGTTTTCCTTGCTTTTCCATTTTTAGCCTGAGTGCCAACAAGGCTCATATGATCTTGCTGTGGCATCAGGGGTCTCTCTATACCACCCAGCCCCATGACTTCTGAGCCCAGTTTCACTCAGATGCAAAAGCAGGGCAGAGTCTTCAAGAGCGTCACATGCAGGGAAATAGGTGCTGAGAGACCCCATGAGAAAGGCTGTAGAGTAAACCCAGCCTTTATTAGGCACTCAAGGATCCAAATGGAAGACAAACATGTTGAATACTCCCAACTATGGGAAGAACTTCACCCAGGACTTGCACCATATTAGGCACCAGAGAATCCAATCGCAAGACACAGCTCTGTAGGGAAAGAGCTTTCTGCTGCTCACAAACTGGCTTGGTTTTTGTATTGCATTTCTGGGCACCACAAGCAGAGAAGACAGCCAAGCAGCTCTGCCAGCAACAGGTACTGAGGGATAACAGGACCCTCTATCCCGAGCCTGTCTGCTCTGGTCCATCTGCTCCCAGCCACTGAGTACCGTTGCATTATTCCCAATAGCCCTGCACACCTGCCCTGCAGCCGTGGCAATCAGAGAGAGGCAAAAATGTCTGGTAAACTCTGCCTGCTGAAAAACACAGTTCCTGGTTCATCAGAACTATTCATGAATCTGAGGCTAATTTGGAGAGCTGTCTTCTCTAAACCGTCAAGGAATAGCAGCATTTTCCATGGTTGCCTTCCACATGGCAACCTTCCTTCTATTTCTGATTTGGAAAGTGATGTCAAAAGTTCAGATGTCTCCAAATTTCATTTCAAAAGACAAAAAAATTAAAAGGGCAAACCACATGGTTTGGGGCCAGCAAACTACCCCACACATGCACTACTTTGCACAGCTCCACTTGGTTACTCCATCAACAAGTTGGACTATATTATTCCAGAGTTACCCAGAGAGGACACAGTATTGCCCTGTTCCACTCAGACCCACCTCCTCACAGATATGTCAGGAGGATATACATCAAAAAAACAAAAACAAAAAACAAAACAAAACAAAAAAAACCCACATACCATGGAGATGGAGCAAACTGACCCAAACGATACAACAGCCCAGAGCCAGTCACAGGGCTGGCTCCCACTCCACGAACTCCCAGCCCTACACTGGATGACTTCATCTCCTTTCACTACAGACTCACTCCTGCAGAGACTCCTGCAGAGCTGGTTAGCAGGACAGCTGTGCACTGACTTACAGTAGGAAGACTCCTCGCTAGAGCAACAACTATATACTATAATCGTTTTTTAAATGGAAACTGATCCAAACCTGACAGGGATGCCAGCATGGGTTGAGAATCCCATACGAGAGGGCTTGCTTGGGAGATTTCTAGAATTTCCTATTTTTGGACCAATTAGAAATAGCACACGATCATAATGATGTATTCTGATGACAATGGGCCGTGTCGCTCATTATTTTGCATTTGGCCTGAAACTTGGAATTGTAGAGGAAACAATGGGAAGAAGAGACATGTTTTGCACTAGCAAGGTTTTCTCAAAGACCCTTCAGGGAGATAAGTGCTGCTCTTCCATCTGTATTCTTTCACCCATCTCATCTTTATAGACCCCCACCTGGCAAATTACGTATGTTTCTGGAATATGTTCTCAGGAATTTGAGTAAGGGATATTACTGTTACAAATGAGAACATCCGCACTGCCTGGCAGACAGCGCATTCACTGTGCTCAGAGGAGAATAAACCACAGACATTTCAGAAACCCTCAGGAAAAGAAAGCAAAATTCAAGGGGGACCTTGATCCATGTGGATTAAACAGTTCTCACTGTTAAAGTTTCTGAGCACCTTCTAACACTTCATATATCGACACCTCCAACAACCCTGGGAGACAGGTAAGGGCAGTTACCCCCATTATTCTGAAAGAGGAATCAAGACAGAGAGAAGAACAATGCGGACTCAACACAAACCAAGATCTTGAACGCTGACCTTCTAAATTGTAGATGAATACCTTCACATCGGGCAACAAGTCCTCTTTGAGTTGTTCTGAAGTTTAAGGAGTACCAAATCTGTTACTGTCTCAACTTCTGAGCTGGAATAGGTGGTTCATGCTGACTAATTTGTCATTCCCCACCCATCCAATATTAAACTTTGCACAAGATTTGCAACTTAGATAACATTGTCACTCCTACTGCTGTACTATCCAAATTAGGACTCAGCTCCCATGTGTTTGGTGCTGTACATTCATATTACAAAAATAAGACAGTCCATATAGTCAGGAAAGCATAGAAAAATTTAGGCTGGAAGGGACCACTGAAAGTCTCTAATCTAAACTTCAAAGCAGGACTATCTCCAGCGTTAGACGAGGTTGCTCAGAGCCATGCCCAGTCAAGTTTTGAAAATCTTCAGTGACTGAGATTTCACAGCCCCTCTGGGACCCTGTCGCGCTGCCGCACCACCTCTTTGAGAAGTCGATAGAGGGTCCTGGGCCTCTGAGGACACAACCAAGCCGGAAAGCAGAGCTGAACTGAACATGATTTCACCCTGTCATTACATTTCAAACCACCAGTGGACAACCCGCTACCATGGCAGGCCACACAGGCTTGCTGCCCACCACGGCACATGCACCCTGCACCCACACATTGACCGCAAGCCTTCTGGGTGCCCACTATCCTTGGGGTTGAGAGGCTCGCAACCCACCAGCCCTACTACTGACTCTATTTTACACTACAAACCCATGTCTAGCCTCATTCTAGGGAAAAGGGATGATGCCCCTGGAAAGACCTGGCTGAGTCCAGTCAATATATTCATACCGCCCACTCCTCGCCTGCATCGGAGAGGCCCTCAATAAAGAAAGTGGCTGGGAATGGGCTCCAGGCCAGAAGAATTGTCCTGGCAGGCCAGATGCAGCTCATGAGCCAGGGGCTGGGCAGTCCAGCTTGGGACTATTAAACAGGGAAATCTCATCACTGGTTACAGTCCAGTTCAGGCTCACGCGCAAGCCTTGTATCTGCAATTCCTGACCCAAAACGTAGGCAGCAGGTTTTCAAAATCTGGACCCAAGCCCAGAGCAGAATTTTCCAGCTCTGGCCACCTTATTTCACTGGTGGTTTTCTGATTCTGGTATTTCTGATGTTGATATCATTTTAGGTAATAATCTGTTTCAAGTCAATTCACTGTCCGGCTGTCATGCACGTACAGAATCAGACAGGCAAATAAAGAAAAGGAACATATATCTGATAGATTTAAAAGCTGTTTCCATTTGGATTTCCTTTTAACGGAAACATTCTGTTGGTCTTTTGTTTTGTTGCAGTTGGGGGGGGTTGTTTTTTGTTTGTGTTTTTTGGTTTTTTTAATAGAACACAATTTAGGGGCCAAACTTGACTTAATGGGGTCCTGTCAATCCCTTGAAATAATACCTCTGAAAACTACAATTAAAAAAGAGTTTCAAAACAATTGGGGGGACACTAAAGTGGATAGTGGAGATTGTGCAAATGGTCCAGATCAATGCCTGGCTTTCTGCAAATGCTGCATGATCTCTTCAGAAGCATGTTTTTAAAATGCAAAAGAAAGTAAAAGAAAACCAAGAAGAAATCTCATATGCAGACACTCTGTCTCATGAATAAGCCATAAATAGTTGCCATCAAGGACTTGAGAGCAGTACTACCTGCCCGGAGTGGGAAGTTCAAACCCATGAGCACCGCTAGCATAGCGGCACAGTGTATGCAATCTAGCACTGATGGGCAAGTATGAAAACATTTGCACGCACATTTTTGCACGTGTAATTCAACACTTCAAGGCAAGGCTATACAAACAGAGTAGCATGCCCACAGCATCAGCAATAATAAAGCAAGATATTCTGAAAAAAGAAAAATTCCCCGAGGAATAGGATTTCACTTTTGGTGTCCAAGGGTTTATAAAGTAACAGTAATGGTGGAGAAATGAGTTTACAGATAGAGAAAATCACTGGATTCAGAAAAGTCCTGTGACACGTAGGTATGCACTAACCTTTACGTTAGCAGCACATTGGACAAATATATAAATCAAAAAGAACAAATGAAAGTCAAATCAAAACTTTCTCAGTGCCAGTGTCTGATAAATTAATGCAAGAAAACAGGCTCTACCATATGCCACCACTCATTTCCAAATCTGCCTGGAGTTCTGGGTTATTCTTTGATTATAGTGACATCTAAAGGTCATCAAATTAACTGTGTTAAACTACTCTGCACAATTCTTTTCACTTCTATTTTTCCCCTATTTACTCTCATCCTTAAAAATCAATGACACCTTTACTAATTTGGTAAGAAAAATGGAAAACTGACAATATTTTAAAGATCTTTCATTAGTTTGTATTTTTAAGGACTTATGGAATAAATAGAAGAAGTCTTAAAAAGCTGCTGGTAAAAATACAGCTGAAGGCTCAAGAAAATAATATATTCCCTACCATGTCAAAACACCAGATATGATCCTAGATTTATCTGTGTCACACCATCGGCCTCTACGAAGAAACTCCAGATTTTCAGCAGTACAAGAATGAATCCGACCCATAAATCATTAACTTTCAGCAGTAAATCTTACCAATGTAACAACTCCTGACCCTGCTTTATCCAGTCTGGGCTTATAGACAGCTAGATTAGGATATTTCATGAGGTCCAAAAATGAAATCTGTATGTGGTACCATGGGGGACCAAACGGCGACTCAGATGCCGCTGTGCCCGACAGCTTACAAATATTTGCACAAGGATGCTCGACACCCAGGCAAGGAAATGAGCCAGGATCCTGTCCATGGCAGGAAAACAGATGTTTTAATATGTGCAATGGCTAACACAGGCTACCAAAGTCACTGGAAAATTTCAGAGCAGAGAGGGCCACCTGAAGCTAACAGCTTTTAATGGGAAGCCTAAATTTCACCCTACTTCACAGGAGTAAAACGTGCAGGATGTCCTGTCTGCACTGGGGTGTGAGTATGCATTTGCTACCAGAAGGGAAAAATCAGGTCCCCTCTGAGCCAGAACCCAGCTCTGCCCTACGCACATGGACGGAGGAGGCAGCACGGTGCAAGGAGGGACAGAGCTGCGAGATTCTCCCCGGACTCCCGGGCAAGCAAAATCCCACATCGCCAACAGCCACCCAGGAAAACCCAGAGAAGCCCGTAGGGCACTCAAAAAGGAGGGCAAGTCTCAAAAAGCAGGTAAACAGAGGACAGCCAGCTTTTTCACAGGTAACATCTGCATATAACGTCTCCCCAGCCCTCGACCCCTTTGCACCAGCGTTATTGCAACCCCACAGGGGCGGACGAGAAAGGAGCCAGCGGCTGCTGCGAGCCGGCCCCCCGCGGGGACCACTGCCCCACGCTCGAGGGGTGAGCACCGTCCCCTTCGCCCCCGCAAAGCAGGCCGCCGTCATGCTGACTGGCACTGAATTAGCCAGTAATCCGATTAGGCTAAATTGCTTTAAACTGACATTTAGGAGCGAAAGGCCCCCACCGGCTCTACCGAGGCATCGCCAGGCTTCCCGGCTACTGCTGCCCCAGGTCTTTAAGTATTTGCCTTATTCTTGCCAGCGGTTTTATTCGCTTAACCAGCGATGAAGCAACGACGTTTTGGGGCTGGGGAGGGAGGGACTGAGGCTTAATCGACCTGAGCGAGGGATTCTGCTCTCTCTCAACCAGGGGCCGTGGCTGCGGAAAGGGCCCACGGCCCGCGTTTTTGGGAGCTGAGGCCGAGCAGGGGTGGGAGAGGGTGGGCAGCGATGAACTCCACTTCAGACGGGGAAATGCAAGTCCTGCAGGAGCAAAACCAAAGCCCAATTTTCCTACGGATCTGTCTTCCCCTATGCACACTCGGATGCTGATTAAAGCCTGGCGGCACATCCCATCCCTTCCCACAGCCGCATCTTTCCACCACCCCATCACCCGCTTTGCTCAGAGTCACAAGTGAAACCGCTTTGGGGTCCCTCTCCCTCCAGCAGATGTGGCTAAAATTGCCCTAAGGTTCAAAAGCTACTTGAGATCTGGCTGGCAAGTAGATACCAGCACACAGCTACTACACAACCTCTGTTTCCTTTGGAAACAAAAAGAGCAACAGGGAAGGAAGCAGAGCACACAGCTGCTCGGTCCCCGGCTACACTCAAACCCAGCATCCGGCATGTGCTTTTCTTGGAGATAAAAAGATTCAATACTGCAAAAACATAGCTGGGGACTGCAGATCCATAGGTGCAGATCCATTCCAAACACCAAGACCCCAGCAGGACAGACTGCTGCCGGGCACTGCCCACAGCCACCCCCCCCCGAGGAGGTAAACATGCAAACCCCGTGGGTCAACCAAGCAAATCCAACACATCCCTCCGGTTCTCAGCACTGATCCCACAGAGACCGGATCCTTGGCAAAAGGCAAGGTGCAATCCCGAAGCAGTTCAGGATTCGGGCCCAAATACCAGTTCCACCACCAGCAGGGCAAGCAAAAACTTCTGTGATGATCATGGGGATTTTTGCCCGAGTAACAACTGCAGGCTTTGGCTCCAGATGTTTTGACTTCCCTGGAAGACTGATGTCACCAGACCATCCAAACAAGGGCTCGGGTTGCTTTCCTCGTCCCGACCTCCCGCCTCACCACTGGGAGGTTTATTTGTTTTAAGATAAAGCGTGGCGACACATTAAAGATGCCCCCATTTTCCCCCCGCTTAGATCAGCCTGACATCTGCTTCGAAACTGTTATGAAACACTCTCCAAACCTGCTGCGGAACGAGATACGATGGTATTTCACCACGAGGCGCTTCCAGTGATCTTTCACCTCCAAGGGAAAGTCTGGAGCGTCGAAAGTGAAAACAGACCACTCGGAGCCTTGCACTGAGACGGACCTTTCCGTGACACTGGACGGAGGGAAATAACTGCAGATGGTTTTGTTGCTGGAGAGGGAGGGAATATCACCTAGCCCAAAATTTCCCCCGGAGCGAACGTACAGTTGTAAGATGGTATCGGGGGGCCACGTCACTGTAACGTGTTCAGGCTGCTGCCTGGAGCGGGGTCGGTCCGCCGGAAACCCACCCACAACAGCAGGGTTTTGTGTGTTGTAGTTAAGAATATGATAAGTGGGGGGAAAAGTCTATCAGAATGTTTTTTCAACAGATAGAACAACCTCTGAGGAAAATGAGGGTTTTCTCCTAACCCTTTATGCGAAGAAATTTCATGCTTCTAGGGGAGAATCAACACCAGCAAAAGTATTGTTCAATGAAAATGGAACACAAGGGGGATTTCCAAAAAAAAAAAAAAAGAAAAGAAAAGGCAAATTCAGTATAAAATAACTTGAAAGAGGAGGAAATTTGTCATCTTTGTTGAATTTGCTCATGCACGTAACACAGCCTAACACTTTCTGCATTCCTTGGGAAAACAGCCCGCTCACACACCCCTGGATGACTTCAGATTTTGGCCTCTTCTTCTGCGGAAAGGAATGGAGAAAGCACACTTTATCTGCACATAGGTGGGCTACAACTGAAGAGCGAGGCTTACGGAAAGCACGTAGGGCGGAGCTCTGCCACCTGCTCCCCGCTGCCTTTTGCGGGCTTCACAGCATCACGGAAGAAATTCCTGCACAGCGACTACAAGCCGAGCTCTCCTTCCCCCTCAGGTAAGGGAGCAACATGATGTGGGAAAAATCACTATGAGAGAAAATGAGAACCAGGCCATCCCTTAAGCGTTGCTTCTGCTCTGTGTGCATTTATGAGTCCTATTTTCATAGCCCAAGAAGATTGAAGCCAGCTGCTCTTCAGGTGCTGAGATGGAAACCCTGAGACAGCAGCATCCCGTGCCAGCCCTCCCCACCCCGGCACGCGGCCCCAGGGCTGGGCAGCGTCACCTTCCCCAGCAACACCCAAAGGGGAACGGCACACGGGTCACCCATGCAGAGCAGAGCTGCAGGGTCCGGAGGGGACCTAGGGACATGCACGCAATGAGAAGACCCTGAGGAGAGCTTGGCAGGGGCCTGGAGAAAGAGGAGAAAAACTGCAGCCAAGGGCAAGTTCAAAACATGGGGGCCCACAACTCTCACCCATGAGCAAAACCTCTGCAAGAGCACTCTGCTTCCTTTGCTTGTATTGTGCTCATCTTCAAGCCCTTGCTTCCACAACCACTACATCTTCAACTCCTCCCTGCCCCCCCCCCCCCGATAAAGCCTCTTTTTTGGGAGGGGAAAAAAATCTAATTAGTAACACATCCCCTCCAAAAAAAAAAAAAGAAAAAAAAAAAAAAAAAAAAGAGCAACTCTTAAAAATGTTTTATGACCTGTTAACAGCGAGAGAAACAGCCCAAAACAATGTCTCCATAAAGGCAAATGATTGTGCTTTTAATTAAGATTCACAACTTTTTTATTGAAGGCAGCGAAGCCATAATGAGTTCAGTCAGTCACGGAAGTCGGTTCAATCTGGGTTCCCACTCCATCATCTGATCTCCACGGGATCACAGCTCCGTCTGCGTCTCCCTGCATTCGGCAGCCCCGCGGGGAGCGGGCCCGCTTGTGCGACCCCAGAGCGGAGCAAAGCCCCACTCAGAAACGTTTTGCGACTTCAGTGACGTCGCTGAGCTTGAGGTTCAGGAAACTTCATGTGGCACCGAAGCAAGAAACCCACCACTGCCCCCAAAGGCGTTGCAACACGGGATAACACCTCCAGAACGGTCCTCATCTGTGCCTTCAAAAGCACCAGGCACCCAGCGCAAGTCCCCTGGGGACAGCAGCACACATGAAAACAATGGGAAAGCTGGAAAATGGGTTTATGTTGGGTTGATGTTAAGTAATCTTTGCAGTCACATGTCACTGGCTTTATGTGATGGGTATCATCTTAACGTAGTGTGATTGTAGCCACATGGCCTAAAGATACAAGCAAGGCAAGCAAAAGTTCTGCAGGAGGGCTTGCACACGTGAAAACTTGTCTGTTTTTTCCAAGCTATGTCAGCTGGACAAATAATGTATTACCAGTTCTTCCAGCCTGTGCTTGACCTGACCAGTAGGTTAGGAGGCTTCTCCCTGCCTGCCTTCTGCTTCTTCTGTAGTGGCTGGGAAGCATCTTTGTACCTGATGTTCATACAGAAGAAAAGGGCTTCAGATAGATATTAGCCTCTTCTACAAAACCCTAAATGAGTCTGTGCATGAAGTGTGTCCTGACAACCCCTGAAAAATGAGCATCCACAGGAACACATTCCAGAGGCAGCATTAAAACAGAAAACTTCCTGAATTTAAACACCAGTGACAGAGTCTGAAATAAAACTTCTCAGGTAAGGCTGTAATGAACTCAAATTTCCCTGAGATCAGGTAGAGAGTGGGATCCGCAGTACCAGACAGGTTAGAGCTGCATTTCCATGTCACAGCAATAGTCAGTCTGGAGTAACCCACTGCTGTCTCCAGTATTTGCCAAGAACAAATATTTGAAGGAAGCTAGAAAAGGCTCCTGAAATGCCACCAGTGCACCAGCACATTTGTGTACATCTCAATTGCTAACCAGAGCTAAGGAAGACTGCCAGCCGCAAAAGATACACAAAGCAGCTTGTAGAAAGCTCTCGTTACACAATAATCAGAGACTTTGTGGTTACAGCACAGTTATGAAGCTCCCTTCCTTCCTTGAAAAAGCCAGCATTGTGGCATCAGGATTGTATTGCACTTTATCAGAACTAAACAACGTAGATGGAGAGGAGGAGAAAGGAAAAAATGACGGACTCACTGCATGAGCCTCCTACAGGTGTGATTTGTGCCTAGGAAGCCAAGCAACGGCAAATGGGTTTGCTGTGTTACATAGCCAAGGCAAACAAGACACAGCAAGGTCCAATTCTGGCCCCCTTAGGATCCATAAACCCACCTCCAGGAGCTGTGGGGGGCATGTTAGTCCTAATTGTGTCTTGTTTAACTTGGCTCTTTGAACAGCAAAGCTTTTGCTGTCTTGGCTAGAGTTGCCAAACTCACACCTTAGTGGGACTTACCTCTTTTCTTAGATTGGCAATTAAAAAAAAAATCCCTTTATTGGTGCATGTTAAGTGTTTTTGATCAAAACCCACTTATTTTTACAAGAAACAGTCAGGATGACATGCTGATAACCTCTGTCCAATCCATCAGGGAAGAGAAGCAGACACTACTCACAGAAGGCGAGATGCTCCCTGTCATTCCTGTTCAGTGATTGCCATCACCTTTCTCTGGATTTTCCTCTCATAACAGGGAGCAGAATACAGACTTAATGCTAAGCAGAGATTCATTTGCAATGTACACCACTGTGCAAACACAGGTTTAAACTCCGAGAGCCTCATTCCTCCCTGCAGCAACTGATACACACGCAAAGCGAACAGAAGAGAGCCCTTGTGACAAGGAGGCATTCGACACCCACTTTGGGCTTGTCTGGTGATTTCCAAGACCTGCAAGAAGTGAACAACCGAGCCCCGAGGATGGTGGCAAACTGTGCTCTGCCAGATATTTCTACGTGGTGTTTCTCATGCAGGCACAACCTTGCGCTAACCTTGCTCTGAACTGGCCAGAGTGGAGCCCGTTCCATGCCTTGCCTCATGGCGAACCCAAGGGGATAAGCCTAGTAGGAGGAGACCTCCTTTACATTTGCTTGCCACAGACCATGTCGGCAAGCCCACGAACACTGAAGCTTCAGACCAGACAGCCTCCAAAGCCATCGAAGCTCTGTGAAAGCACATGAAACTCCTGGCACCAGGTACCTCCAGGAGATCAGACTTTCCCTCTGGATTCCCTCTACTTTTCTTATTTTGGCCAAGTGGGGAACCCAACTGTGTTAACGCAAGCAGAACTGGTCCAAGCTGCTTGAGAAACAGAGAATGAGGTGCAACATTGTCAAGCTTCCAAAAAAGCATGAGGGATCTGTTAGTTTGGTCCAGAGAGGAAGAAAACTGAAGTGGAAAAGACACACCAGGAGTTCAGTCCTTCCTCCCACAAATGTAATGGCAAAACCATTTCTAAGAGAAGTTATTTCCACTGCAACCTCTGGGCCAGGGCAGGACGGCTCTCGCTGGCCCATCCCCAGCTCTGCTCACTCCAGCCATGCCCCAGACGTTACTCCCCTGCTCTAATACGGCAGGCTGAGACATTTGAGCAGCCTGGTGACAGCAAACTTTTATAGTGTGGCACTCATCTGCACTCTATTACCAACAAGATTTAAGCTGAGTTGATGGCCTTGAGGCCTACCTCTTCCCTTCTCCCAGCCCCTAAGTGGCTGTGTAACAGTGTTCCCTCCTCACTGCAGGCTTCCCAACCAAATCACATCCCTTCTGCCCCAGGGAGCTCCATCTTCAGCACAGCTTGATGCTGCCATTCTCCTCTTCTCTGCAAGAGCCAGCCCTCCCAGCCTTCCACCACTTTACCTTTGCTGTTCCTAACACCTCCCTGTTCCCAAAGGGAAGAACTGGGATAAGTGCTCGCTTTCATTCCTGCAGGAAAAGGAACTGTCATCTGCTTGGTTTGTGGTATGCTGCATGCAGAGGCAGTCCAAAAATGCACTTTTTTCCCTAAAATAAAACAAACAACAACAAAAACTCCAGGAGAAAAGCCACCACCTGCTTAGTGTACTGCAGGTTCCTGAGCTGTTGGAGACTTTCCCAGCACTGCCTCTTTCCAAGCATCTTCCTCTTGTATGTGTGCCTTAGATTATTGTTTTGCAAGAGCTTATCTCCTTTTTCCAGTTTCCACCTCTTTATTTTTTTTCCTTCTGGTCTATATTTCCAACACCTTTTGATCAGTTAGTACACCAAACACAAGAAACGGCAACCAGATAAATCAGCAGCTCACCTTGTCCAGTTACCCCCCTGCTATAACCACGTCCAGATGCTTCAGTGGAAGTTGCAAGCAACACCATTGGGAATAGTTATCAAATTTAAATTGTATCCATTCCTTTCCCCATGTTATCAAGTTGTAATATTTCCCTTTTTAGTCTCAAAAACAAATGCAAGTCACAGTACATTTAGCCCTCATCCCAGAGTATCAGGGAAGATGCAGGGTTGGACGTTTACAGAATCGACAGACTAACACAGGCACGGCACAAAGCTGGGGGTCGCAGAATCACAGAACAGTTGAGGTTGGAAGGGATCTCGTACATGAGATGCTAAAGTTCCTCAAGCATCTTTGTGTTCCTTTGCTGGACTTGCTCCAGCAGGTCCATGGCTTTCTTTAACTGGGGAGCCCATCACTGGACACAGGACTCCAGATCTGGTCTCGCCAGTGCTAAGTAGAAGAATAACCTCCCTCAACCTTCTTGGGTCAAAACACAAGAAAACCTCTGGCATCATACAACGCAAGCCCTTGCTGTGCGGGTACCACACATGATAATCTTGTTCCTAATCTTATCCAGCATCGAGCTTTCTCCACAAAAGTTCCATTTCAAATTTATCTTTCTTGAATGTTTGCAAGCAGAAGCATCCATGCAGTTCCTGGATCTCATGGCCACTTTGTACCACGGCTTTAGTGCTTCTTCATCTCTGCTGGTTCTAGCCTGCACGTTACCTTTTAGGCTATGTTATTGTCTTGAAGTCACGCGCGATTGACTTGCACAGACAGGTCCTTAACTTATGTCATTGACAGCTAGCAAGTCTCCAATTTATAGCAAAAAATCCTGATCTTAGTCCGTAATTTCATCACCTTGCACTTCAACATCAAGCCACTTCTGCTGCTCCAGTCCTCTCTGCTGATGCCTCCCAACAATGTGCCATCAGCGCATGCCTACTCTCTGCAACAACTTCACTAGCAGAATATCTAAGAAAATCAGGTATAATACCCACTTTGGAGGACTCCACTTCACAATGTCCTTTTGTCCTGACAGCACCCCTCTCACCAAAATCCATCATGTGTCCTTTACTCAGTTCCCTTTAGACCTACTTAAAAAAATCTTGTCTTAATCCCTATTTTCTATAACTAAACTAGTAATTTCCCATGTGGCACAAAAACAAGTGCTTTGATAAGCACGGATAAGATCTATCAACTTTCCTCTATCTAGAAAAGCACAGGGAGCTTACGAAGGTATCATATTTAACCAATCCAACACATCTAAGTGGAAGTTACAGCCCATCCCACTTTCCTTTCCCCTGTGTCTTTTATAATCTTTTCTTCAAGACTCATTGCCAAGCTTCTCCTACTATTCAGGGCAAACTCAAAGGTCTGTAGTTACCCATTACTGCTAAGTCTTTTGTTACAGTCACTATAAAATCACAATTAAAGCTGGATTATGAAACGCTTATGTAGAACAGTATCTTAATCCACCAATGGTCCTGTGGAAGCCACATTTGGAGTCAGATCCTAGTGGGTGCAAATAAGAATACTGGAATCCAGCCCAGAGGAGATTAATACAACAGTACCTCACTAATTCACGCTAAGGGCGAAGAAATCACATCGAATATTTCAGATTAGTAAGAGAACTACAAATAAATGCATCACAAAATACTCTCCTGAATTTAAAGTAACTCTCTGTAAGCACCATGGTGCACTGAAACGAGAGGAGCATGCTATATATAGCTAATAAAATCTTGCTAATGTTAGACATGGCTACAGCATCTGTTGCTAAATCTTTGCTGAGGAGTGTAGATAGACCACAACATTTCTAGAGAGCTTAGAAGAAAAAGCAATTTTTTTCAAGTGAGGCTTTGTCAGTGTCTATTGTACATAAATATGATATTAAATTGAATCTTTACATTTAGTGCTGCGTCATCGCAGCAGGCAATTACAATCAGCGCCTGAGGCCAGCTGCTCAGGCAGCGTAAAATACCCGAGCACCAGCGATTGCACCAGCTCCACCTGGCACTCTTCCTCCGATTTTCAATCGGCGCAAAGGCACTTGCACCCGAGGCGAACAGACCCACTACCGCGAACCCAGACCAGGTCCATGGGACAACCTGCTCAAGATTTCCACCTTAAAAAAGGCTCTGGCACCTTGGGAGCATTGCACAGCAGTCCCGGCACCCCAGTGCACAGCAGCATCACCCCGCACGTGCCCGGCACGTAGACTGCCCACAGGCTGAAGCAAAGCCGGGCAGGTGCAGCAGCAAAAACCCTGCAGCAGGGCACCTCCAGGAGAGGACAAGGAAAGTGAGATGAGAGCAAGCAGAGGTCCATGAGTATGGATTGTCTCTTCTCTGACAGGTAGCAGGTGCCTTTGAACACTATTATCTTAAAAGGGGTCGGCTGACTGTATGCCGCCCGGCTCTCCTTTCGGCAAGAGGCAGGGCAAAGGGGAAGCGCGGTGATCATTGCTGCGGCCCCTGGGGAAGCCACCTTTCAGAGGGGCTGCAAGCGTTCACGCTTGGCCTGCATGCACCGGAGGTCCCAGCACCAGCGGGAAGGGAGCCTGCCCTGACATGATTAAGTCGCTGGCTCCAGGCTAAGCGCATTCAAGTGGCCTCCCCGCCGGGTAAAAACACTTGACGCCCTCCTGCTGCTTAAACCTGCCGCTGACCAAATGAGCCATCAGTGCCGAGAAGCAGTAGGAGAGCAGCCCCCCGCTCACGCGGCAGAAATGAGATCTCCAGCAGCAGAGGAGCAGGTTGCCCAGGCGGAGCAGACTGCACAACCACAGGACTCTGGGACCTCTCCATGCCACCGCTCCCCAAGTGGGCCTGACCAAGCTAACCCAGGTCCCGGCAGCTACACAGCAGCGCTGGCTAACTGTCACCTGCAGCATCCTCAACCCCTGCGCAGCTTCTGAGGTCCAAAAGTCCCCTGGAACTATATCTCTGCCATGGCAAACCCCAAGCACCGCAGTTTCCACCACCACACATAAGCAAGAGTGCCCAGGCTCTGAAGTCGGAGCATAATTCAGGCTAAAACCCACCTATGATGAATTTTCATAACAAGCCCCCCCCCCCCCCCGAGAAAACCCTGAAGCCAGAAAGGTACCCTAAGGTTTATACACCCATGGGTGCAAGTGAGCTACAGGCCTACTCCGAGTCTCTCACGTCTGGTCTGAAT
The DNA here is from genome assembly GCF_036370855.1 of Dromaius novaehollandiae. NCBI lineage: Eukaryota > Metazoa > Chordata > Aves > Casuariiformes > Dromaiidae > Dromaius > Dromaius novaehollandiae. The sequence continues at coordinate 3,385,515 of NC_088115.1, read as the reverse complement.
CCACGCCAGGCCCCACTCTAGGGGGTGATCCTGGAGCGACCAAGACGCAAGGAGGAGCCCTCTCCAGCACAGCAACCTCGGGACAGAGGCCACGTTACCCCAGGACGTGACACACTGAGCTGGCATCCTTTTGGGCACAGAGAGGGAGGCTGTACAACAGGGTGGAGTAGAACTGAAGGCCCTGGGGGCTTCATACCTCCAACTATCACAGCAGAAGTGGCTTCCCAGCAGGAATCAGCCAGTCCCTCCTATCACAAAAGGACAGACTTTGTCCAGAGTTGGATCCAACTGAGCATGGCATTCATTTCTGGGGATGATTCCTGCCTTGTGAAGGCCTGCACAGGAGAAGCAAGAAATCTGAGGCCACAGGTAGATGGTTGTGTCCGCTCAGGCATGAGGCTGAGTGGTGGTATTCACTCAAAGGCAGGAGGCCCACAGCAAAATATCCAGCCCCTGACAACGCTTCTTAGGTGCCTATCTTTTCTCATCATGGTGCTGAGCAGTAACAGTCAATAGCTTCCTGGCATCTTGGAGAATATCCATCTGCACTTCACTTTTTAGCAACTTACAGAAATCCTGCCGCATAGGACCCGTCCATTTCTTGTGCCGATTCGCCCTTCAATTTCACACTTAATTAAGCCCCCGGATCAAGTCTCAGGATGGATTGCTCACTAGGCCAGCAGCGAGAATTGATGTCGTATCTAAATGATGGGGCCCAAGGAAAAAAAAGAAAGCGAGCTGGAGCAATAACAAGAGAGAGGGAGGGAGAAGAGGGAAAGCTGCTTTTTTTCAGGGTTAAAAGCCTAATCTTCTACTAAAACGGTATCACATGAGAGGGAAAGAGTCTCTTATCCATGTGATACTGCTGACCCAGGCTTGGTTTAGAAGCTGTAATATCATTCCAAGAGAAAATTATGTCAGCAAGTAACTTTTCTTCAGAAGCAATTAAAAAGAAACAGGACTCAGAGAAGACAGCACAGGATGGAGAGGAGGGGGCTGAACAGCACTTACTTGTGGAGAAGACATGCTGAGCCTCTGCTGACGAACGGTGTATCACCAGACAAGGCTCAGTGTGATGGAGTGCTCAAAAGCTTGGGTGTTTCTCTGAACTTTCCCCAACCTCCTGATTCTGGCAGAACAGGGCTACAAGTCTCAGGAGTTAAACCCGCCTCATGAGATTTCTGGAAGTTCCTGCTCTGCTTGGAAGTATCACAAGGGGGCTTAGTTTTATTGCCGCAATTTGGCATTTTAATTTCCAGTACAGTCAAACCCAGGAAGGCCAAAGGCAATGAAAGAGCAGAGCTAGCAACATTTTTTAAATGTCATAAAAGGCAGAATTCAGGTTCACACCAACGGTGCTTCGTGTCAATCTTATCCTGGTCTCTCGCAAGTGGGCCTTCACAGCAAGGAAAGGACGAAGGGCTCCTCGGAAGCAATTCAGCCACCCCAAATAGTAAGGTACCTTCCGACATATCTCAAAGATCCTGACACCTTGTTGTGGAATAAGGAAACAAGAAAGCATCACATGAGTTTTCAAAGTCCTTTGTGCATACAAATTTCTTTAGGCAATATCTATATGGGACAGGCTTTTAACAGCAGGCCATCACTTACATTCAAGTTAAGTAGAATCAAATACTACAATATCTGGCGGAAGAAATTCCTCCACTAACACCTCACAATCCCATCTCTGCATTTCATTTATTTCCTCAGCTCTCCTAATTTTTTCTTTTTTTGCATGTTTTTAGGAACCCTGGACACTGCAGGCTACAGAGTAACTTGCTAGAGAGACTGTACTGGGATTTCACCATAATTTAAACAGTCAGCTTGGAAGCGCTAGAATATCATGGCCCCACTGTTGGTCTGCATCATAATAATGTTTCTTCAAGAGAAGAAAGCTGGTAAAACAGCAGTAATTAACTGAACTGTGTTGAAGCACTAAAAATTTTTCAAAGATTTTTAACATCTAATTAAACATCCAAGAAATTTTTTTAAGAAACCCCAATCCTACAAGAACATTGCAAGCATATTTGAGACACACACATGCTACATGCAGCAAATGATAACCATCCACTACACATCACTTGCTTTTTCAAGACCAGTATTTTGTGACTTTGTTTTCCTCACCTATTGAAACACTGCAACAGTGAATTTAGATGCTTTTGGCATAAAAGGGTTGCTGGTATGACACATGGCCAGAGCACATTCCTGGCCTCAAAGTCAGGCTGTAGGCTCTAGCACTAGCTACTTGTCCAGAACAGTGAAAAAGTCTTATTCATTAAAAGTAATGAGGGGAATTTAAGCTAGCCACCTGCCCTAAAGCCACAAAGAGGCCTTTGGTTTGGTATTTCTGAATTAACAAGAGAGGACAGATTAGAAATGGTTAGTGATAAATGCTCGGTGGCCCTTCAAACAGGCTGTGGTATCAAGTCTTTGCAGTGGCATCGTTCCTGTCTGCTCCTGTAGCTGCTTGTCCTTTCCTCGCCGTGCAGAGCGGACATCCCAGCATACCCGAGGGGTCACGCCACGACCTTCTCCATTTGGCCACAGTGGGGTATACCGCACTCCCTGGTGCAGAGGATTTCCAATACAAACACGTAGTTAAGCGTTGACAGCAAGGTACCTATCCAAATCCAAAAATTCACAGTATCGGGAAGGGCTGGAAAAGGCCATGTGAACTCACTCATAGTTATTAACGAGTTAAAGTATCATTTTCTTAGGTTTGAAACAAGTACAGAGACAAACAATGTTCGACATCCAAAGCTAACTTACCTATATCCACTATTTTAATGCAAACTCTGAAGCCCAGGAATCTTATTCCAGCTGCTGAAGCAAGTCCGGACCCGGACATGAGCTGGTGCAATGGCCACGCACCACCAAAGCAGGCTCCTTCGCACTGGGGATCACGGCTGCAGCAGAACCGAGGCAAAGAGCAGCTTTACGGTATGCTGTAAGAGCCGAAACACTTTGACAGCATCTAGATATTTGCCTTTCTTGAAAACAGGGAAGTCTAGAAATACACCAAACGAACAAGCAAATCTGTTTCAAAGCTGGGGAGGATTAAAAGTCCTCGCAACTCTAGTACAAGAAAGACTGCAAGACAGACAACCAGTACATTTCTTTGCAAGAGGTCTGAACACAGGCGTCACCTCAGCACTCTGCAAAGAGGCATCAATTAGTTCAACGCAGGCCAAACGCCCTGAAGCTGCAGCAAGGATTTGATGCTGCGTGTGGCTTTCCTACACATGCATCACTAACTGCGCTCACATATAGGGAACCACGTGCAGGTTAATTTATTTGCTCCCGTTTCTAGGGGAAGGGGGAGACTTCCCTGCAAGCCGTTGCCTTCACCCTGACATCTGGCTTGTGTGAAAGCAGTTTTGGATTGAGCCTCGAACCATGATTCTGCTCGGTCTTTTGTCTCCTCAGACACATTGGTAAATTCGCTCGAAGCTGAGGCAGCAGTTTAGCAGGGTACAAAAGGAGCAGTTAGCACAGCGAAAAAGCTGGAGATGGCTCGCACGCAGTGTGGAGTGGGTTTTAGCTTTTTCTGCTGTTAGAAAACCAGCCAGGTACTGTAGCTCATAATATTTCCTGCACAGAAAATCCTAATTGTTGCCTATATGGGAATGTCCAATCTTGGGAAGATTCCCAAGTCCTGTAGTAGCCACTGGCATCCATAGGATTCTGTCTCTTCCCATCGGACTGCATGGAAAGCTTTCACTCTGAGCCTCTTTTCATACCTCATACAAGTTTGTCTTTAATAAAGAAACATTTCTAAGCTGATATGGGGGGTATTTGGGGTTTTTTTTTGTTTGTTTGTTTAAATAGCACTGTAACACTTTGCACTGCCATAGCAATTCTAAGCAGAAGATAGGAACATCTACTTAGCACTTAAACACCATGCTTCACATTTTTGGTGTAAATTACTGCAAGGACATACCTCTCTTTTTCCTTGGTAGAAATCTAAATTTAAGAAATGCAAATAAGAATTTTCATATTTTCAGAAAAAACTTGGCTACAGCCCAGGCAACTAAGTATCTCAACGTGCAGCAATCAAGGCTCACCACGGATGCGGGAAGATTTGGGGGGGTGGGGGGGATTTGCATACCCTCAGGCAGCAGAGTGAATAGGACGAACCTCCCCGAATCCTGGGAACGCTAGGTATAAGAGGAAACACGTCCTCCGGCTGCGTTTTAGAGAGGAAAGGGGGGATTTACGGCAGGGGTGCTGAGAGGGAGTCACGCATACCCGTGTGCAGAAGGTGCTCTAGGCTGCGAGCCCTAGCCGGGACCCCTCCAGTCACAGGCCTCGAGATCCCAGCCGGGGAGCCGGACATGCCAATCCCATCGCACATCCCATTCCCGCGGTTCCAGGCAGCGCTCAGACAACAAGCGGAAAGTCCCCACGCAGAGTGCTTTGGCCACGAAGCCACAGCTGAGGCGCAACGCAGTTCATTGCAGTTGTAGGCTGCTGGGACGCCACGAGCAGACTCAAAGACACCGGCGTGCAACGGCAGAAACCTTTCCTAACACCAACAAGACCCAGGCTGGAAGGGAGAACAGGACCACAGAATTAATCAAGCACACGGAAGAGCTACTGCCCTTTGGCACGCTTGAACAGGGGCACGACCGACACAGGCAGGACTCTGCTGAACTCAAATAGAAGGTGAGGATTACAGAAATCGCCCCGAGTACGCTCCTCCAGTCTGTGTTCTGAGTGTCAAAAATGAGAGAGTAAGGAATACCTACAAGAATTAATTGCAGCCACAAATCCAAGCATTTGAACTTAAAACTAGCCATTTTTGGATTCATAAATCAGATAGGGAGAGGTAAAAAAAAAAAAAATCTCTCCAGAGAAAGTCTTATTACAGGTACAAAAAACCACCCTCGAGCATAACATGTTTGGTGACTAGAATTCAACTCTTTGAAAATGTGCTAATTTCTTTGTATTCTAGCTAACCTGCGATTCAAATTTCTGGAATAACCTAAACTCAGAATATAAAAGAAATTCACCTTTAATTAGTATAAGCTAGAGTGTGGCAATCCCATCTAAGTGAAGCTAGAAAAAGAATTTTCCATTCTGCAAAATATATCTAGATTAAAAAAAAAAAAAACACTTAACTGAAACAAAGCTATCATTTTTCAAGAAATAGCTATCCAAAATATTTCATTTTGGGTCATGCTATATTTGGCATTTTGCAACATGTAAAATGTTTCACTTGATCTTGCTTCCTTTTAAGATTTTGTATTAAAAAAGTAAAAGGAAATGGATTAAAGGCAGCTCATCCAAAAGCAAACCAAAACACCCTTTTTAGTTGGAAAATATTGTTACCAATTGGTATTTTTCATTTTTCAGAGCAGTTTTTAGAAAATTCCAAGAAAAATTGCTGTGAGCTGTTTGCAGGATTCAAGGAAAAGTTCATTTTCTCTGGGAGAGCATTTGTGACAGAGCCAGCTTCAGTCGCGGCACGCTTTCTGACTGTGCCTCTTTGCAGGGACGGCTCTTGAGCTGCCACACAACGATTTACTCCAACCATCTGTTGACCTGATTTTGGGGATGCTTTCTGCAATACAAGTTTGGCTTCCATACAGGAGGCTCTTTGCAATAATAAGCAAGCAATAAAAGACCAAAGGGATCTCCTGTACATCAGCTGAGTCACAGGACAGCAGAGATCTTACAATTTTGATAATTTTCATAATTTTGCCCACCCACTGGCACAGAAAGCAGCCAAAGCAGACTGACAAAGATGCGAGACCCCCAGCACCGTGAGAGTTATCCAGCACGACGACAACTGCTCTGCAGGGCAAAAGTCTCAATTTTCTGGTCATGCTCCTTCTATTCTCTACTGAAAGTTTCTTTTCCTGCTGATGGCAAGAAAGTTAACAGGAAATATATGCCATATTTCAAAATATATTAATTTTGGTCAGATCCTTTCCTTCCAACAACTAAAGACAACATACCAGGTTTTGTTCTTGCACCTTGAGTGACATGATTCAACTCCCATATTTTCATGCTAATCGAATTTTTGTTTCAAAAATGTTAATCTATTTAAAAGGTGACTTTTAAAAAAAATAAGTTCTTTATGAAACGTTTCTGAATGCCTTTGACACTGGATTACATCATGTTTTCCTCTGTTGTCAGAGGCACAAAATGCTTGGAGCAGGATTTCCGAACCTCTGCCTTTTATTTTCTGTTCCCATGAATTCTGCTCCCGCTGAGATTGAGAGGATTATTGCCACAGGCTTCAGCAGGAAAAGGCCTGGCAAATGCTGAACACATTTGAAGATCCTAACCTCAAAGTCAGCATTTTCCAGGCAAGAAAACACCACTTTGGTTATCAATGAATATGTCAAACAAGAGGCCCATTATAAATAAAGCAGACTGGAAAGTGATCCCAAAAGAAAGTAGAAAAGAAAAGAAAAGAAAAGAAAAGAAAAGAAAAGAAAAGAAAAGAAAAGAAAAGAAAAGAAAAGAAAAGAAAAGAAAAGAAAAGAAAAGAAAAGAAAAGAAAAGAAAAGAAAGGTGTAAGGTGTTCCCTGCAACCTAGGGCAGCTTGCTGTGATAGATTTGAGCTGGTTTAAGGTACACGTTATGTGAATCGAGAATAAAAGCACCGTTTCTAAATAGTTGCAGACGGCCACAGAAGAATAGGGCTGAAAGGTATCTCATAAGGTCATCTAGTCTCCTCACGTACCCCAAAGCAGGACCAGCCATGCCTCCATCTTCCCTGCTAGATGTGGCCCACACAACTGTTAAAAACTTTCAGTGATGTCCTTCTTCTTCTAGGTAAAACACTTCTGAGGTCTGCTGCCTTCACAGCTGGACAGCCCTCTCTCAACACATCACCTGCATCTCCTGCAATACAAGTTTGGGACAACAGGATTAAGAAGTCTCCCCAAAACCTCTTTACAACAACCTTTTGCATCCATTAAGTCTGTTTCTCTCAGTCCTCTCCTCTTAATTAAAGCACCAACATTTCTTCTCTCTTTTTTTATTGATCGCATTTTCCCAGGTTCTTCCAAGAGCCTACCTGCAGGTTCTCCATTGGGCCAAGTCTTTCCAGAAGTCCTGACCATCAGACCTTGTTCGGAGAGGCATTCAAGTGTGCAAAGGCAGACAATTTCAACAAACACCTGGTACCAGCACTTTTGAATTTCAGCATTTAGCTCAATCTTGGAGTCGAAGTCTCCACATGACCCCTCTCACAATAATCTCTATTTTGTCTTCTAGTTTGGGCTACGACTAGGAAATTCACTCAAATACTTTGAACTGTTTCAAAGACGACTGCTCCGTTTGCATTGGTACTTGCCATTTCATGATTTCATCTAAAATAGCACGGACACTTCTGATACAATTTGCATGTTTTACACGATTGCATAGAACTTTTGGGTCAGCACAGAATCAGGCAGGACTGGAACTGCGCGGCGGCCGTGGGATCGGCGTTGCTGCAGCTTAAAGCCCAGTGCCGTACAGTTTTAGCTCAATGGAAGATTCTTTCATAGCAGTATTAAGGTTTAGGACTCATAGCTGAGGAGCTCTAATCCTCTCCAGTAGAGGCCAATGGTGCATGTAAGAGTATTAAACTCGGTATACATTAAATTCTAAACATTTCCAAGTTGCAAGTAGCAATAGATCACAATCACAGCTTGCAATTCAAATATGCTTAATTTGAATGAGCTCAAAATCCAGGCTCTGATTTCAGAAGAACTCACCTCCATACGTCACAAGCTCCAGACTGGGACTGAAGACGTTAAATAGCCATCACAATTCTTATCCTCAGCCCATCTAAAGATCAAAGAGGACTGGAAACAAAAGCGTTCCAAGGCACTGAAGTGATACATTTGTAATGAGCTTCTCCTATTATTCCTCCTAGTTGGGAACTGGGAAGAGGAGGAGGAGTTTTTTTGGCAGCCAGTTAAGACATGAGGATAGAAATACATTCTAATACTAATTTCCTTTCCCCCTCTCCCACTTTCTGCTCAACAAAATCACTGAGCAGATCCATGAAATTACAGGAGATGCAAATCCTTTATCCACAGTTTGCAGTTGTTGACATGCAAGACCCTTAATATGTAAATAAATTGGGGTGGGCTTTTTTTTTTTTTATGGCAAAGCAGCATTGCTCAGTAGATAAACGACAACAGTGTGGGCTGTGTGGTGGCCCAAATAATTAGTTCCCTCAACTAGGGCATCCTTTTTTAAGCACCTCTTCAAGTTTAACTCCAAGAGGGAGTAAGAGGCTGCTTCTCAGCTGCCAGAGAGACAGTGACACGGCTGAGAACAAAACTTGACTTTAAGTCATCTGCCATTTTGAAAATGATGTGCCTTGATCATGAATTAATGTCAAGCCAGATGATGAGGGATGAAGCAACGAACGAATGAGTGAAAGAGAGCATAGAGAGGGAGAAAGAGGGAGAGAGAGAGAAAAGGAGAGATTCTCTGGAGGCTTAAGAGAATCGCACCAAAAAGACAACCATGCACACAAGCCATCTCGTTCTCAAAGTCTGTAGTTTGCCAAAAAAATAAAATGACTCTGATCCCTAGAAATGATCCTGTCTGCTGGCTCCTACAGATAAGGAAGTGATATTTCACAGTCTGACACTAATCATATTTGGGCATATTAAGTAAGGACGGTCCAGGGGCTTTTTTGCAGTGTATATATTCCAAGTTCAAAGCGAGAGATCGTTACTGTGCCTAAAAAAAATCCTCTTAACTCAGAAAGATGAGACAAAGGGGGAAAAGAAGAAAAAGGGAGGGAGGTGCTGAGGGGGGAGAGAAGTATCATTATCATGTCGTTACAGTGTTATTGTTCTCCCTATCCAGCCTCAGCAGTGATGTCTCCTGGAATATCTTATGATGAAGTGGGGGAACCCTCCCTCTTTTCCCTCAGCCATGAAAACAGAGCAGGAGACTTGTTAAAACAATCTTCTGCAGCTGTGATGTACACGTCCCAGGATCTGGTCCACCTGAAGGTACAGCAGCCACCGCCGAGCTGGCTCCCAAGGCAAAATCAATGGAGTTATCCTTTACAGGGACCTGGAGGCCAAAGCAGACCTAATGGTGTAGAGCTGGGATGGAGAGCCAAAAGACGAGACGTCTCAGTGAGGACCAATGCTGCTGTCCCTCTGCAACATCTATCCCACCACTGATCAAACGCACCCATTCTCCCCCAGGCCACTTCTACTCCATTTTGACTTTGGCTCACACTGTATGAAACCCACCAAGAAGAAAACACCTTTAACAGGTCCAGTTAGTGGATGAAGACTTCATCAAACGCAGCCCTCTCCAAAATATCAGTCCTTACTCAGCACAGTCCAGCCGCCTGTGCTTGAACTCAGTGGTGGCCAAAGTGCTTGGCTCAACTAGTTCCCATCTGCAGGGCTTGACAAAGGCTGGATTGGGACAGACCAAGAAAAGGAAGTTTTAGCAAATAGTATATTATCAAAATGAATCGGTTTGGAGACTAGCAAGGAAGGTTAATATGTGGAATTTCAACGTTATCCAAAACGAATGCTTCAGCTCCCTTTTTGCTAAATTATATTTTTAGTTGGAGATTGACTTACATTTAATGAAAAGGATGAAATAATCCCCCCCAAGAACTTCAATTTGTTCCACCAGTAATGAATCCACCACATTCCATTTTTTTATTCTGCCATCCAAACAAGAAACAAAACCCAGACTGCCATTTACAGCAAGAGCAAGGGGAAGCTACCACAGAAAAAGGACTTGTCACAAGTCTTTCACGCCCCTACCAAGCTCTTCTGAACACCTCAGGCTAAGTCCTGCAGACTGATCCAACTCTGGAATAGCTCTGCTAAAATAGATGGTGGTATTCAAAGAACCTATTAATTTCACAGAGATTAAAAAAATCAGCTACAATAGGGCCATTTTGGGAGCAGCACAGGAGGTGCAGGATTCTCAAACAGTGCAATGTTAAAAACAGAAAACTGACTGGGATTGAAGCTGAACTGAAAATCCCACAGGTCTCTGGGGAGCTCTACAAAAAAGCAGAGTGGTGGAGGTGGATTTATGATTTATTGTTATTTTAGAAGCAGTCATACAGCATCACCCATCACAACATCCACGTACACCCCACAGTGCCTGCAGAGAGGCATCAGAATTTGCATCTGTAGGTTGCATCTCAGGCGTGTTTCATTTGAAGCACCACATAGCCACCATTGCAGGGATGACTTTGGTTTTGTGTTTTCACCTCCTAGAAAAAGAGCTTTATTCCTTACCATGCTAAAATTAAATCATCATCTAGAGTCCCATCCTCTATCTCAGATGAATGCCCTCAGCAGACCACTCCAAAAGCTACAAAGACAACAGGGAGTATTACAAAACCTGCCAGAGGACTTTGAGATCTGGGGAGAGGTGGAAGGATTACCCAGCTTGCAGTTATGTTAAACACTCCCCATTTTACACGGCCACATGCCAGAAGGCCACAAGTGGCCCCTTAGCCTAATCACAGGAGGGAAAATTCCTGATCCCTTCTTTTAAAAAAACCTACAACTTCAACTCTTTCGCAAGGTAAGCCTGGACACAGCCACTCCTACCCTCATGAATCCACACCAACAGACCAGTCCCAGGCTCTTGCTCTGCTCCTTCCTCCCCAGCTCATGCCACAACCACTGCAGTGAAACCGCTGTGTCCGACAGTGGCTTGTGAACATCTTCAAAGCGCCTTTGCAATTCTGCTTATCAACTAGAAAATCAGTTTTGCTGAAACCCAGCCTTACAGCTACCCAGAATGTAAGGAATGAGATTAAAAGGGATTATGTGTTTCTCGCAAGCAATGAGGCTTGATAGCTCAGACAGCCATTGCCTTGGCATGTCCTCCACTTTGTCTGAATAGTTATTATCCACCAGCTCTTTGAGTGTGAAGGCTTGTAAGGATGAGCCATATGCCATGCCATTAGGATTTCATTTTTGCTTATTGTTCACTCAGTTTGGGATGGCCTTCTAGATGCTTGCAGGCTGCTGACATTTCTTCAGGTGAGACTGCCTGATTAGGAGGAATCACCCTGGTGGGAGAAGGAAAGCCCTAGATCTGAGTGGGATGGGTGCTGAATCCAAGCTTCCCTCGAATTTAAGGAAGGAAAAAATTCAGAACTGGGTTAATCATCACTACAATACAGTTATAGGCAAAGGCCATTCACAAGGTCCAGACACACTCAAAACTGGGATCGAGGTTTTTGGTTCAGACTCTAGTCATTTCTGATTGAGCATTCAGCTGCCTTGCGGCAGGATCCACATAGCTAATAAATATGAACAGCTGTACCGAATGAAATGCATATATTTTATGAGATGTGAAAGGAATATGTCTTTTCCAGGGGGCTTTTACAGTGACTCTTACATGAGTGGAGACTTGAGCAACTGCAGCCAGACATCCACTGACACACCACCAAGGTACCTGCAGCACTCTCACTGTCTCACACCAGCAAAAATGCATGGAACGAGACACAAACACACAAGTCTTGGCTGGGCCTGATACCAGCACTGTCCCTCAACTGATCTTCATCTGATTCTGGAAGCCTGGCTGGAGCAGATGCCTCTGCTACCCAGCACAGGGACACAGCACTACCCCACCTTACTGCTGGAAACATTTCCCATACTGCACAAGCAGACACATCCCGGAGGTACACGGCCACAATGGATAATCTAGGATCCTACAATAATAACACTGCTTTTACAAACGATATTTGTAGGGGCAGTACCAGAGAAAATGAACGTTGGCCACCGTACCCAAGCCTTCGCAGAGCATCCGCACGCTGCGCAAGCGCCCCCCGTTCCTCCCTCTTGCCTTATCTCCACAACAATGCATGAAATTCAGCCAGCGTTTCCCTTTCTTCCCTTCAGAAGAGGAAGGCTGGAAAAGCTCAGTCCTCGCAATGGATGGATGGACACAATCAGAAGTCATTTAATTCATGTTTAATCTGCAGCTAATGACTGCAGGCTCCCTCCAACTCTCAGGCCCCCTCCAGCTCTTCACTAGTAAATTGGTGTGGTTTGCAGTTGAAGCTCTTCACAGTAGATTAGTTAACATTATGTTTTTATTAAAGCTGAACTTAATATCTTTATTCTCTGAACGAGGCGACTGGGGTTGCTGGAATTATTTTTTCCCCTTCAACGTGTGTTGGGGTTTGGGGTTTTTTTTGGTTTTTGTAACTGAAAAGCCTTTTCTGCTGAATGAGAAACACAGGGACTGAAGACCCCCAGCTGAAAGCTTTAGGGAACCCCAAACAGTTAAGTCTTAAATGATTATTTACTTTGGAATATAAAAATTACTCTGCTGGATCAGAACAGGGGTCTGTCTACTCAGTATCCTGTCTCTGATGGTGGCCAGCTGCTCTCGAGTAGGACTGGTCATAAGTTTTCTGTCAAAACTCTACTGATAGATGTATTTTTTTTATTGCTTAACATTCTTCACAAAAAAAAAAAGCAGCCTGCTTTCTACAGAAAACGTTGACTTTGCAATGAAAAAACAGAACTCTAACCTGAATGATTCTGTGTTTGGGGTATAAAACTTTCCATTTCCCAATCAAAGATACCTGGTTTTCAGTGAAAAGCCAGAATTTTTTTTTTTTTTGGGGGGGGGGGAGGGGAATCACATGATATTATGTTCACATCAGTATTTTCCATTAAAATATCCCCAGTTTATAAAGTATTCCAAAAATCCTCTTATAAAAAAAATCTTCAACTCTGATCTGGAAAAAGTTTCAAGAGTTATCAAATAGAAAATTATGGCACAATTTTCTCCACAGAAGTTTCTCCTAAACCCTACAAAGCCAACAGCTACAACATGCTGAAGAACGAGCTTTTCTCTGTATTACAGACCTTTCCTAATCTAACTGGGACTCAAAGTCATTCAAAAATCTAACCATGCAATGAATTAAAGTGAACGCTTGGGAGTGAGTTATTCCCACAGCCTGCCCCAAATTAGGGCTCTTACCTGCCCCAGGTTGCCTCCTGCCCTGCTCATCCCTACGGCTGCCCTACCAGTCTGTGGGACCGGTCTACCTCAGTCCAATAACTGCTCTTTCAAAGTCTTTCTGTCCATGGAATATTGCAGTCCCATGCCAAGATCTCCTCAAGAGCCCTCCTGCCTTCTTTTCCATCTCTTGACATACACAAGGTTTGTGACACCAGATTTAGATTCACACAGGGCCCAATATCTCTAAATCCAGGAGATGCAGCAATATGCAACACAGCTACGAAAAAAAGGAGCAAAGAGAGCATTTAGAGCAAAGAGAGCAGATCCACCATCACCATCTGGAGGAGATTTAGGAGACAGCTCTAAGCCCCACTGGGATCATATATTCAAGCTCATCTCTTCAATCAGGAGAGCGAGAAATTACTTTATTTTTTAAAATTAAGGCTGAACTGTCAGATAAACAGGAGATGAGGCTTGAAGGAGCCTAGGTTCTCCAGGCTCTCCGTGACAGGAGAAACTGCCTCTTTGCAGGTGTGGAAAGACACACAGCATGAAAACACTTCCGAACATGCTTCCTGCAGGGGAGACACAGGGGTAAACTAGGACATGCAATGAAACCAGGGCTAATTTCTATTAAATGAGGTTGAAAAAAATCTCTCACCAAGATGGATTCTGACTGAGAAAACAGCTTTTCAAATGAATAGAAGCATTCAACCCCTAAAGTTAATTTTTTTAGATTTTCTTTCAGTTGAATCTAAAAAACTGGGGGGAAAAAAATCAGTTCCTAGCAGCTCCAAATTCTTAGATGCTTTTTCCTCTGGTCCAAAACTTAAACTCTATGAGACACTAAAGACTGAAAAATATGTTTACCAATGAGAAGGTAGAAGGATGGCAGGAGAAGACTACAGAGAACTTCTCTTTCCAAAAATGCCCTCTGACTAAATACACATTTTCTGTGCAGCTGTAGGACCAGAAGGCCCCAGTTCAGCACGACTTTGCTCCCCTCCCATGCTTATCATCACTCCCTATTCTTTGCTCCTTCCACCATCAACTTCCTGGTCCTCATCCTCCCTGCCAAGGCACTTTCCTCTTGACCACCCTCCATCCATGGGGGGGCTCCTTGAACCGCCTCCCTCTCCTCAAGGTCTTGGTTATTCCATGGGGACACTGGACCAGGCCTCCCCAAACCCATCTCTGACCTCACATGCTGTTAACACCTCCGGGCACGGCGGTACCCGGGGAACCCATAGCATGGTACTGCCCGCTCAGCGCCTTCAAGCAGGAACCTGCTCTGGCCAGCAGCCAGCACCTGGTGTTGTGGAGGAAGGCACAACCGGGCAGCACTTCCAAGCGCAGCAGCGGACTCGGACTCCTTCCCACCTCTTTGGCAGCTCTGTCTCTACAGGAAGGCCCTTCACTCAGCAGGGAGAGTTGCAAATATTGCCTTTTTTTTTGTTTTCCTTTTTAAAGTATTTAAACCCCCTCTGGCTTCCCATCCACTTGCACCTTGAGGAACCCAAGCAATGCTCCAGAGCACAAGACGCGATGGCAGGAGCCGGCTGAATTTCAGCCCTACTTGAGGGCTACTAGAACGGGAGACTGTGCCTCACAGTCCCAGCTGACTTCAACCTTTAGGCGCCCTCTCCCCATCCACAGGTGGGAACTACCTGCTACAGCTCATGCAATTGCAGAGCTAATTCACATTCCGAGCCCTGAGCTCTGCGGGGACCTTCAGGAACCAATGAGTTATGCCAGCATTATGTGGGTTTTCTGCCTTTGAGTCCACACATGGTGCTAATCACAGCACCAGCCACATCCAAGGCTCTACCTCTCTCCAGACAACCTGACCCTCTCTTGTGCACTGTTTTTTAATTAACCTTGGAACAGCAAAGTCTTTTTTTTTTTTTTTTGCCAAACACAGCCATATTTTACAGGGATGGTGACAAACTAATTAAGTTAATTCTTATGACACCTCTCTGTGAGATGAGGCTAGGGTTGGCTAGCTCTGCAATGCAATGTTGGGCTAATTAAAAAATAATTACTACTTCACCAAGGACAGGAACAAGAAGTTAATTAAAAGAATGAGGTGTAGCCTTAATGAAACTCATCAGATTGTATTCATTCAGATGTCCCACAGCCAAATTCCCCCTATTAGAATATAAATCCATGTTGTCTCTTCCTTCACAAGCATTTGCAAATAAACTCCCCTCTCTCCCTCCTCCCTTTCATATTCTTTCTGCCAGGGAAAGATGAATTATTTCAGGAGCAAGAGAGTAAGCTTGGGCTGAGGTTTATAACACACCCTTCGGTTGCTAGAAGATGAGATATGGATCTCCAAATACTATCTAGGATTATTTGCAGTACCCCAAAACCCAGGGAAGCTGCGTTTTGCACAGGGACTATGCCATGTGTTTTTAGCAAGGTCTCCAAGTACCACGAGAGTATGCTGACTGCAGCCCTGGAGGGCCAGACAGGCTCAGGCTGCCTCCGTCCAAACAGCAAACGGAAAGATTGGAAGGACAGTACTGAACAGGAGAGGTCCTGGGGGAAGACAGAGTTTACCCAAGTAAAACTGGCTCACAGTCCAGACTGAGACCTCTTGAAAAGCCCAGTGCTACATCACTGGACAAGCTGCTATAGCAACTGAGCTATGTCATTAGCTATGGGTGAAATTTTGCTCATGAACAGTTTGGTGTTTCAGGTTGACTAAAACCATTCACAAGTTCAGGTCAAATGCTTCTAAAGGTACCATCTGGGGAAAAACCTGAAATTAAATTTTTAAAGGGATCCACTTTTAGATTAGGGGCGGGTGCTCCAGTGGTAAGCTCTGTGAAGTCTTCCAATAGTAACTTTGGGTTGATTTTAACATGTTTTTAAACCCCAGCGTTTAGCCAGGAGTCAAGTGAAAATGTTTGGCAAGACTATTTACTTTTTGATAAGGATAAAAGGAAAAAGCCGTGTCAAACCAAAGTGAAAGGGATTTCCCCCATATTTTGGTTCTAGCATTAACACAAAAAAATCATCAGTTTTGCATATCTTGCACATTCTTTCATTTCAAGATCCTACAGTTATAAGGTTGAAAAGTTGCTCAGATTCTCAGCGCATCGGTGGGTCCCCTCTGGGCATCAGCAGTCACTGCTGGGAAGTTGCACTGATGTGAATCATCCAAAGCATTAGCTGAATGCATTGGAGCAGGTCTACTCAAGGGATATTTCAAGAGCATGCTAGGTTTGAGTGAATTCAAAGTTCAGGAATGGTGGGGGCATGAAGACAAAATTTCTTGGTTGATCCCTAGGACTGCATAGAATATGCCAGCACAAATTTCCTCACACTATACAACTGAAAGATGAAACTAGAGGGGAAAAAAAGGAGAAAGAACCAGATAGAAGTCAAAGTTTCCTGGCCCTGTTCATTATAGGACAATTAGCAGTCATTTGTGACTCTCACAATCTCGACAGCAGGAGAGATCACCTGTGCAAGGCACAGCACTCCATTTAGGATGAATCCAAGAGTCCTCTCAGCACAAGAGAGAACAGGACAACAAACAGACCAGCCATGGTGTTTAATGAGGAACTGGGAGGAACGTCAAACTGTGCTAACAAATGGGACACGAGACTGAACAGACTAGCGCACGCAGTGCTGACATGGAACAAGCCCATTCAGATGACAGCTCTCTTGCTGTAAACCAGGGGAGAAACTTCATCTGCTTGGTGAGATCTGTTATTTGAACATGTTTATCTGTGGTCTGCACCAAAATTCCCAACAGAAGAAACCACAGAGAGACAGGAAGGGTCGTCATGCTGATAGCACCAGCTCCCCATAAAGCCGAGGAACAAACTGTGCAAGACAAGGGAAGCAAGCAGTCTATTCCCTCTCCACCCACCCTCTACCGGCACACTCTGATCATCTCCAAGGCCACCACTCTCCTGGCACATAAGACACCACACCTGCAGCAGACACAAACCACCCTTATCCAGCCAAAGCTCCTTTCCATTCTTCAGGGTCCAACGAGCACACCAGCCTGCTCAGCCCTCAACAGGGAGCACACGCAACTCTGCCCAGAGCCCAGCAGGTATCTCCACAGCCTTCGAACACCCGCAAGGCCCTCACGGGAACCAGAAGGAGATCAGATGGGGTTTCTCACTGAAGCCACTGGGCAACACTAGCCGAGCTATCCCATTAATTGACATAATTACAAAGGGGACAATCTGTTCAAAGGATATTATATCATCAGTGCTTGGGCTAGGCTTTCTGAGGGTTTGTCAGTTATAAAACATGCCAGCCACAGCTCCCAGCTGGGCACAGATCAATCCAGCTTCCCCCTCTCACCCAGGGGGAGAGCTGCCTCCAGGACATGAGGATCCTCGCTCGGTCTCAGCTGCACCGACGCACAGGCTGTGCATGAGACCAGCCTCGCTAGGGGATGGGTGACCTGACCAACCGAGGATGCCTGCAGTGCTACAGCCCCATGTGCTTCCCAGCTGCCAGGCAGCGCCCACGTGCCAGCCTTGCAGGAGTCTCCCTGGGATGGTGTAGCCCCTGCAGAAGAACCAAACAAAACCCCAGCACTGTATCTGCTGGATACTGCTGTCATTCTGGGCTCCCAATAGACGCTACCTACTTGGGATCATGGGAGATGGCAGGGTTAAAAGTGTCCAGCTTTGAGGAGTTTTTCCGCTGACTTCAGGGGAATACGCTGTACAAGACGGGCAGTGCAATCAGGAAGGCTCCTGAGCCAGCAGACTTATAAAAAGGATCTGCACCTGAAATAGTCACTATGGAGTTCCTGCTTCTTGTGTGTAGAGATCTTTTCCCCATGGGTGGAACTTCACACTCAGACCACTTGCCTCCCATACACATACTTCCTGCCTCCTACTACTTCTACCTTCTCAAAGTGTTTTTCTTTCCTCATCTTACACCCTTTGCTCTGTGGAAAGAAGCACAACTACAAAGCAGCAATTTTGCAGCTACACACATGTCCATGTGTATGTGGACAGGCGCCCACATGCTCTGCTAGACAGACATATGCACAAGCAGCATGTGGACTTGTGCTCAGATACATGCATGCATGCACCTGCATGAGGAGGGGGGTCTAAATACCACCTTTATGTTTTCAGTCTGCTCCAAAGGAGGTCAGCTAAGCATGTCTGTGCCCATCCTCTTCATCAGGCCCCCTTAATAGAGGACCTCTCTTGCTAAAGTAAGTACCAATCTCTAATAAACACTGTTTATTTGGGGCACTTACTGATCACTTCTATTTTTTTAGAAGGGGTTTCACTTCAATACCCCACTCCCTTCTTTCCCTGCTTCCCAGTAGGGACGCAAGGATAAGCCCCAGCTTATCCGAAGTTGGCCAAAATCCTGACTTTGTAACTCCTGTGCCAGAATCAGAGCAGTGACCGCAATAACATCTAGCTCCTATGCTGCACTTTTCACTGGAGTCTAGACTTTTTGAAAAGTTCATCCACAGACCTTTTCTCATTTAAGGCAGTTTTAAACCAGCAGAGATTTACTGGCTTCAGCAGATTCACTGGAGTTACCTTGGTAGAAGCGAGGGCAGGACCATTTGCATCCCTCTGACACCCAGCAGGCTCTCACAAGCTTGCGCACCCAAAAGCTGAGCAACATGGCCAGCAGGTAAAGAATTTAGACAGGAGAAGCATTTGTGTAATTTTTGAGATCTGAGGAAAGGCTGCTCTTGAGCATCAGTGTCAGCACAAGCAAAACACCACAAGATGTGCAGCTTTGCCCTTTTAGCATTTTCACTGTGAAGTTAAGAATGGAACTGTTCAAGCCCACAAAATCAACAGGTTAAACATGGGGCCATTTGAAGTCATGGCTTCAGACTAGGAAACCCAATGTACACCTCTGTTCAGTTTAAGAAATTAGTATTTTGTAGCACTTCAAATGAGATGACAGTGCAAGAAGTTAGCCAAATCCCTGCGGAAAAGCCCAATGGAGCATTATGAGAGGGGAAGAGGTTGCACTGCTGTTCTGCCTGCTTCAGCACTGGGGGATAGGGGGGGGATCCCCAATTAAACCAGAAACACACTACCTGTAATTATCAGGGGAACAGGAAAAATAGCCAGGAATGCGAGTAGAGGAAATTGCTTCTTCTTGCAGTCAAGTGTCTTCCTTCCTCCACTTCCCTCCTCAAATACACTTTTTTTTAATTCAGATTCACCACAGCTTGAAAATCTCACTGCAGACCTGGCTTCTGTGACCCAACCTGCACTCCCTGTTCAGATGTTGTCCCATCTGGACTGGGGCCACTAGCAAGGAAAGCCATTTTATGGAAGGTGAAGGAGGAATTTGTTTTAAACCACACCCTTCATCCAAAGACAAGCCTTCAAAGCAATTCAACATCAGAACACCAGCATTTAAGTATCAGCTGTTGTACTAAAATGCTTCTATGCTGTTTTGCTCTGTGACAGCACTACGGAAGAAAGCTGCCATGGCTTGGATGAGGTTTTTGGGTGGTCAGCTCCTTCACTCCAAAGCAGGACAGGCTGTTTTCCATGCCCCAGCCTAGGGCTGAGGAAGCCAAGCCCCTGTGGTCACAACCACATCAGAGGTCTCCTACAGGTGTGTGCCCAGACCTGGAAAATGCAGGTCCGGTTCAGTGCTCTGCTGACCTCCACATATGACTCCGGGGCAAGGCCCTGCGTTCCTTCATGTCCTCTCCCTTCTGAAAGGGGGAATGACAGATTGCCAAGAGATTTGCGGGGATAAGGAAGCACTTCAATATGAAATTGGTATGAGTCATGCAAGCAATCCAGACAGACATCTCCGTAACATGCACAACAGGAATAAAAGGAACACTCTTTCACATCACACATGTGTTTCTCCTGACCTTTATTATGTACATCCTGGAGAAAAGCACATCTGAAAGCTTCTCCTGAAAGCTTCTCCTGATCTGCCAGGTGGGTAAAGAGAAAGCAGCAAGTTGGGCCTCTGCTTTTCTGGCGTGCCAAGAGGAGCAGCAGCTCTGTTCCCAGAGGCGCAGATCCTCTGGGCATCCTCCGCTGAACTGCTGCAGTTTGTCAGCTCAGACAGACCCCAATTCTGTTTTATTCCTTCTGGGTAGCAGTATTTGCACTTCTGGAGAAGGCGAAAGGCAGCCTGCACTACACCTTCCTAATCCCTATCAGCCACTGGTTAGTTTTTTGCTCTGAAGAACAAGATGGCTATGCCATTTAACTGCTGTAACTGGGAATATTTTTATTATCCATCCAGATGCGGATACTATTGACTCAGGACTCAGTCAACCCATTAACTGTGCAATCGCCTGGATGTCAGGCAGGGTCTAGCTAAGCAGAGCTTCAAGAGGTTAACCCCAATGCAACGTCAAGATAAATAAACAGGCATCAAATGAGGAGGGAGTCAACTGAAATTATATTATAAATAAAAATAATAATCCTCAAATAAGCTGTTGCCAAAGAGACTAAGCTTCTGCATCCAATTTGTCTCACATTCAGACAAGCGATGTTACAAAGCTGCGGCCATATATTACACAATTACCGCAATGTGGCTTCCATTAGGTGATTAAAGCGCTCCTTGTTATGACACAGCCCATACTATCAGCAGATGTTCTGCCGCGGCCGCTCGGTGCGTACCGCGGGCCCCCGCGCTCTGGGTGCCGCGCTGCTTCTGCTAATAGAGGCCAAGCCAGGTTAGCGGGAAGTGCTTCCAGGCCCCCCGGCGTGCCGCTGATTGGGCTTAGTTACACAAGAAACCGGACTCCGGCGAGATCCTGCCTGCTCCACCATCGTCCTCCTCCCTCCCCAGCCCCTCTCCAAATGTTCATCATCTTGATGGCTGGAGTAAAGCAAACAGAAACCAGATGGTCAAGTGGGTATTTCCAGCAAGGAAGAAAACCGGTGTGCGAGCTGGATGAGGAGGAGAACATATCGCAGAGCCGAGCGGTTGTTCCCGTGTCTGCAGGAGACATCTCGCGCTCGGCGGACACAGCTCTCCTCTCCTGGACACCAGGCGGAGCCGGGAGCGACTGCACTGAAGCCAGCAGAAATTTGCAGCCACCTCAGCAGATATCCAGGGGGAACAGATCGGGATCAATGACCCAGCAGCAGAAACAGGACCAAGTCTGGGAGCCCTAGGTCAAACATTTAATTTTCCCTCAGAAAAAAAGCAATGGAGACAAAAGCCCAGAATGAAATCCAAACTGCTTTCTAGGCTTTTTTGTGTCAAAAATGTTAGAAGTTACCCAAATTCTGCCCCCCGCTAAGGTTCTCAAGTTCTCATTTCTTAAAAAAATTATGTTTAAAGTATATCTGATATTAATAGGATCAAAACCTGATTTATTGATACCATGACAGGTGAACAACCATTTCAATACTGTTTAGATGTTTCAGCGACAGCTTGCTGTTTATTTAAACAGGCATCACAAATGAAAATGTATTTGTAAGCAGTAATTTCCATTTCAGCGAAAAGCCATTTTTCAACAACATAGGAGGGTTTTTTTTTCATTTCAAGACACTAACTGGGTGTTAGAGATGAAGGCGAGGTTCAAAACAGGGCAGGCAGGGGCTGGGGTTATCCAGACTTGCAAACAGCCATCATTGCCTGCGATACCAGAAAAGATGCCACCTAACTCATGGAAAGCTCATGCAACAGGCACCATTCGGAGTCCTTCCATGGCAAAAGCAGTGCAGGACACGCTTGGATGTAAACACATGCTGGATGGGGCCCTAACAGATGCCATGATCTGGTGACATAGCAATGCACTAAGCCCTATCTCCAAATATCACAATCGATTATATTGCACGCATCCTGGCAGGCTCCTACTTAATGCCAAGGCTTCTCTATCCTAGAGACAAGTTTTTAGCCATGAGAGGAGCCGATTTACAAGTCAGCACATCCTTCAGTTGTCATTTAAGCCCCTTCCCAGCTGCTCCAGCAAACGCCCCTTGTTGGTTTTGTTTTATTTTTGTGGTGCTCATTTAGCAGCCGCATTCACCATCTCTCCACAAAATTACACTCATTTAGTTTCTCACATGAAGCCGTTGATGGCTTGCAAAGGTTCAAAACAGCAGCACTCCTACGTATTTCATGAGCACTTCATAACACATCTGCTGGGCATTGAGGGGAAAGTTGCATCTGAACCAAAGGCTCTTATCTTTTATAGATATTGCAGCTAGTGCAAAAAAAATCCCTTTCTGTTAAAGTCTGTCCTAAGCAGAGGGACTGGAGAAAAGGAGCTGAATTCACCATTGCCAAAATGCTTCGCACGTTAACTGCCAGCCCAAGTTAATCCAGAATCAAAGAGAGGTCATTATATTGCAAATGCAATTCCCTGGCGCGCTCCCTCTGTTTGGGCTACCAGGCAGGCAGCTCCGAGCCACAGCGCGGGGCCTAGACCCAATTCAAGTTTCCAACTCCTGCTGCAGTACTTGGGTGAGCCTGGGCTTTACTATTTCAGCATACGCTGTACAGACTGTGCAATCAGCTGGAGAAGTCTCATTTTCAAACCCTATTCATGAGCAAAGTTCACTCTTGATCAAAACATGTAACTCCAGCCCAGTTCTCACTTCTATACCTCCTTTTCCTGCAGACAGTCAAAACCACCCTCTTCCAATGTCATTTAATTCTTCCCCAGCTCTAAACTTAACCCAAGTCTTCTACACTTAAAAGAAGGAAGAAGCAAGTGTAAAATTCATAGCAACTGAACAGGGACGTGCCTACTTCAAAACTGTTCATGCTCCCAGCCCAGAAAATGAGCTTAGGCAAGCCTGGCAACACTATCATCAAAATTCCTCCGTCAAGACATACCTGCAATATATACAGTGAGAGAAGTACTTTATTCAGTTGTCTCAACAGTTAATCTCTGCAGGCCAGTGAGCAAGCAACATTTTGCAAGGACAGATTAGGTGGTGCTTTTATACTGTAACCAAAAATAAACTCTGTACTTCAATTGCACATGGCTGCTTTTAAAATAAATTCTTTTAATGCAGAGGGATAGGTATCTACAGACATATTGTATACAGAAGGACAGTAATAGGTAAGGATGCCCCAGGATATGCTAAATGACAATTACTTCCCAAGGAAGCACCTGTGATCGTGCAATGGCTCTGCATCAGGATGCACACAGAAAAGAAGAACTGAGAATGCATGCTGGAAGCAAAGGGAGGGAGGCAAGTACACACAATAATTCATTTAACATTCAATCCATCCAAGACATTTACAGATGCATACAATTTGACAAGCTCCCTGCCAGAGCTCTTAATCCAAGAATTGACTGCCTAGCAAATTCCTGCCGTGCTGATTGCCCAGCCAGACGCCCGAAAGGCGCCCAATATTCAAAGGACGAGAGCTCAGCGCTTTGCAATAAACAGCCCCTTCTAAAATGTGTCAAATGAAGCATCAAAGCTGAGGCACGCAGGATCACTAATTGCTTGTGAAAAATCTAAGCTTCGATGCCTGCAAACACTTAAGCATATGTATAACAGAGTCCTCCTGCTGACTCTGTGGTTGGCCCCGTTCACATACGCTGGGAAGTTACTGCACACGTACCTGCTTGGGATGGGGGAGTGCTATTAATAACAATAATACTGAGATCTTACATAGCCTGGGGCGTGTCAGAGCTAGATAATTATACAGGAAGGTGAGTCAAGAGAATATAACAGCCTCCTTTCACAAAGAGCAAATCCCCCCCACCCCGCCCCAACAAATACAGCATAGTGAAAAACAGAGGAGGCAAATGAGTGCTGAACAAACTCTGCATAAGTGAAAATCTGCAGTCGTTGGGGGCAGCTCTGAAAATCACTGCCCAGTGGTCAAAATAAGCAAATAAAATGTGAATACTGTGAAATGCAGGCAAGAGCAGCACAAAGCATACACGTTGTGTGCACTCTGCCCCAGTGCAAGGCATCCTGCCCGCACCACTCCAGCCAAAGCAGAAAGGGAACAGGCGAGACAGAAACAACTCCTGGATAACAGTGGGCATGATTACAGCTCTGGTGAGATAGTCACCCAAGGAGCAATTGGAAAAATCAAGGTTCTTCCTTTTCAGGATCCTACAGTTCTAAAGGCCTTAACAGCAGTACACAGAACAACGCAGAACAAAGGTGAATCCCACCATCCTATTTAAATTTCCCTGTGATACAAGAAAAAAGTGGGCAAATTAGAAAAAAAGAATCTTACTTCAGTTGTTAAAATCTTTTTTTTTTAATGCAGTTAAACAATTTTTTGAACACATTATCAAAACACAGCCCCATCAGCCAGGTATCCACGATACTTATGGCCACCACACTCTCCACTCTCCTCAGCCTCCTATATTTTCTCTACAACAGGCCCATGAGAGAAAGCAGTGCTACTAAGACCCTTTCAGAGGAACAGAGGCATGAAGCCTACCTCTACCAGAGCAGCCCCAAGACCAAATTTTGCAGCTATCCCCACTGTTTGATGCCAGAAGCACAGTCAGGTTTGGATTAAGTGAGACCAGGCAAAAAGCCTTTAGAATGCCTTCTCTTGGGCAGGGCACATGGACCAGACCAGAGAAGCCCCCAAAGCATCTCATATCCAGCAAAATCTTTATGAGAAATGACTTTCCAACTGCCTTGAAGATCAGAGCTATCCAACTCACCCCAAATTACAGAAGACACCCATTCCACAAAGGAACAAGCCTCCCTAGTCCTGGGCAATTGCCCCTAGATCACCTTCCCCTCCCAGCCTTGAAGCCCTCACAGTAAGATGAAATCATCCAGAGGTGAATACATCCTCCCACAACTAAGACCCTCAAAGGACAAAATGACAGTGTCCATCCTTTCAGGCGCAAAATAGTCACTAGGATTCCTCTCACCTGACCGTAGCTTGGACCAGACGCTTACTTTTAGACAGCTGCTCATGAAGGCTTTCTCCATAATCAAAGCAATAAAAAGCCTTAGTATATCTTAGAGTGGGAATTATCGTTTGGAGATCCATGTCTCTAGCTCCACTAACAAAGAAGTCTACATGACTGCATGTTAACATCAGAACAGCTAAATTTAGGAGAGTTGAAGCCCTTCCTAAATGAAGTGTCCTCTGCAGGCATGTTATTGCCAACATGCCCCCACTAACTCTCCTCTGAAGCATCTGGTTCTGGCCACCGCCTGCAGCAAAGTGCTAGACTCGGTGGAAATCAGGTTTGACCAAGCATGGGAATTCCTGTGTACCAATAAGTTATGCTTTGATTCTTGGCATATTTCAGCTTAAAGTTCCAAGGAGCTACAAGGGGAGAGGGAATTCTCCATTTCAGTCCTGAAGGTTGCACTGATTTATTATTTCTGGCACCATATAGAGCATTGTTTGGTTGAGATTGGCTGTTAAAATCCATACTTATGAAATGTAATATTCCTCTGGAAAAGGTACCATTGTGTTTCATTTTTTAAAAAAAAGTTTGGGGTCTTTTTTGGGGGGGGAGCAAGGCAAGTAGCAGAATTAGCCTAGTAATGATGCTCTAAACCATTTCAGCTGGTAAACCCTGGTAGACTAACATTTGATTTCCATTTAGCCACTTACTCCTTTAACCTAAACTGTGGTGAGACCCTTGGAGGAATTCTGGCAAAAAAAGTAAGGCAGAACGGCTGTGGCTCTTCCCAACAAGAAAAAAAAAAGGCAAAAATCCCAAAGGATCGGAGCACCATTCGTTCAAACCTCAGCATCTTCTTACTTGAGCACTGCTCAAAAGCAACTTTGGACAGCTGAACAAGGAAGACTTTGAACCACAGCATGCAAGCGAGCCAAGGGTTCACAGCCACGGGTCCCTCCAGGGAGCAGATCACTCCAGAGTAATC